>NC_081315.1:120329489-120954489 GCF_026419965.1 Kogia breviceps | reverse complement strand
TATTATTTTGGGGGTTCCTCTAAGTGCTAAATAGTGACGCCATTGCCCCATAAATTTGGCCAGTTTTATGTAAATGTCCTGGCACATATACATCAAGTAATTATTTTAATTATTTGAACATGCAATTAAAGTACAGTTAAGAATTAATAAAAGATGGAAGAATAGAGAAAGGAGGAGGGAAAAGTGGTTTATTCAGTCAATGCCACAGTCTGGCAGCCTCACTACATATGCAAGTATCTCCCACCAAGCAAAATTGAAATTTAAAGAGTATCTCTAAAACCTAAATCATTTGTATGTTTAACCCATGTTTTCTGAGTACCTTCCACATGCCAGGAAGTGTTCTAGGCACTCGAATATATCAGTGAATAAAAGCTTCTGCCCTTTTAGAGCTTATATTCCAGCTAACATTATATTCATGCCATATGTTTCTCTCCTGCTATATTTTTCAAATACCTAGTATATTTATCCTCTTCCTGTACATCCTGCATCTGTATACTGAGGTATCTTTCTTGTCCTCTGAGTTGGCACCCCCTCTCCCCCAATTCACATCCAATTACAGTTGACCATTCCTCTTAACCATGGCTCTGCAGGCCTGCTTTACTTCTATAAACTGACAAGTTCTCTGACCTTTAAAAAATCGAAGTGATATTTACAGAGAAAGAAAAAATTCTCCAACTAGAGAAAGGGCTTTATATTTAAGAGTCCAAGGCTTTTTGATTCTTAGAGTCCTGGCTGAGCTCAGCTTTTGTTTTTCTTTTTTTTTTTTGGCTGTGCCGTGCAGCTTGTGGGATCTTAGTTCCCCAACGAGGGATCGAACCCAGGCCCTTGGCAGTGAAAGCTCTGAGTCCTAACCACTGGACCACCAAGGAATTCTGGAGCTCAACTTTGAGTTTCATAAACCATGAGGATGAGGTGGAATATGCACCCTTTTGCATTACAATGTTATCACTTCTAAACAGATAGTATACAGTCCTAAAGTATAAACAGTATGAATATTAGGACAAAACAGAAGATTATTCTTCGTGTTGTTTCTCTCCATATTAAAATAGCAAACATAAAAATATTTCTCCTTTGAGATCATCGGTCTTTAAAAAATGTTATTGAAGTGATCATCAAATATCTCAAAAGCATCTTTAATGGCCTTTCAAATATATGTGCTGTTTTCTACATTATTGTGCAGAATGGATTTTCTACAATATAAGATTGCAAACTAGCAACCAGTATGAAAATCCTCTATAGTTTATTATGGTAAGCTTGCATACCTAAATCAAATTATGTAAACCTTCCTAATAAATTAAGAAAATAGAAGATGTTGAAGGAGTTCTTTTCAAAAAAAGTAATTTATTTCCTAAGATGTACCAGTGGACTCTACAGTTGGTTTGATTTTATTATTACATGGTGATTGGATAAGGAATGTAATATCATTTCTATATTACAGTTCTTACTGAGAAATAATCATTTAGAGAATATGAAATTACTGATTTTAGTTGGTCTTAAGTAGAAAAAGAATATATATAATTTACAAAAACGGGAGAATTTATTATTGGCTTTGCTTATTACCTGAGATACTTTCATGGTTGCATTAGCTTATAATTTATTTATTTCACATATAACTTATTTATTAATTATTATAATGTATAATTATAAATAATACCAACCAAAAGCCAGGGTTATATTTTTATATATTATATTGTTATTCAGATATATCTTAACATATTTACTAACATTTTACTCTAGAGCAAATATCAGTACTTCATACCTTTGTCTTTAAGACACCACCCAATGTTGAAATCAGTTATAAAGATAACATAAATACTTTGTGATTCAAATTGAATATTTTTATCCATTGCTGAGTGGAGAAAATATTCAAAAATACTCATTAAATATTTGCTGATTGACTGCTAAAATTTTCTCAAAGGAAGTAATATGTTTAGAAGAATACTATCAGGGAGAACATAGTGAACTGATTCCAGATATGTATCTACAATTTTTATGAATTAAAAATTACACCATCAGAAGCACTGTGTGATCAGTTTCATGAAACGTCTAGAACTTCCATTCTATTCAAAATTTTGCCTGATTTGTTTATGGATTTCTTGTGTTTATTTTTTAATGAAGATTTGTTTTTAATGGACAATAAACACTTACATGACTCATTTGTATACTGATGTTAAATGAAATATTCTACTATTGGTTTCATGGTGTGACTATCCCCAGTGGAGTAAAAGACCACCTGAGAGGCATGATTTTAACGACCACAAGGAAATCCATGCCCCAGACTTAATGACTGTCTGACACACTGAATTTCACCATAAGGCTTCATCATGTTCATTCTTGTTAAAATGCAAATATCTTCTGGAGGGCTAACCGTGTAATTAGTCTCACCATGGTTTAAGAAAGGATCTCAGAGGCCTTTTGACAGAGAAGAGAGAAGTGCGTAAGGGCAAGGGATGTACTGGAACACTTCAGAGTGATAAAGACACAGAATAGGGCTCTAGAGGCATTCAAGACAGCCTGTCTTTTTCACAGCTCTTTCTAAAGGACGTAAGCTACATGACCCATTTACAAATGTTATTAAGACCAACTGACAACTGAGTCTCCAAAAGTACTAATTAATTCAACAGCGAGATGTGGAAAACATCTTATTTGTATATTTGTGGAAAATCCTAAGAAACTTAATTTTCACTAAACTCACACCACGTGTTACAAAAGAGTATTAGGAGATCTAACATAGAAGTATATATAGATATAAATATATAGATATAGATAGATAAGATAGATAGGGGTATAGCTATATATGGAGAGAGACTGACATGTACTTGTAAAAATCTAAATATTTGAATAATCTCTTTTTCTGATATGTCCCTATTACTCTATTAGAGCTAATACGCTGTCCACAAAGGCTATTCTCTGGAGAGGTGCTTTATCTGACCACCTCCACAACAACCAGCCAAGCTAGGCTCAACTGAAGTTGGCTCAGAAATCTTTATTTTACTGAGTTCCCTGCTCCCAACCACCAGGTGCCTCTGAAGCTGAGCCCAGCTGAAAATGACTTCGGTCATGGGCATAGACCAGCAGCTTAGAAGCAATTGCTTGGGCCGGAACCCAGATGAAACTGCCACCTCTCTCCCTCTCTGGAGTTTGGAATTAGGACCAGCAGGTACCATGGCAATCTGGACGGACTGCTTGAACTGCAGTGATGCTATCTATTGGGAGCTACAGGGCAGCCTCTTTGGTCACATACACAGAGACGCACAGGAAGCAGACCCACAGAGAGCAGCAAATGACACCGACCTGTAGGGAAAAGTCAAGATGCAAACATGCAGCCCTACAGGCGGAGTCTGTGAGCCTCACTCCCTCCTTCCTGTGACCTTCCAGTCCCTCATGAGGCTTTACTCCTTTGCTACACTTGAATTCTATGAGCTATTCCTGTTTCCCTTTAAAATCTGCCCCCTTTTTGTTCCAAATTCTCTCAGGTTGGTTTCTATTTACATTCGTTCAGTAGACTCTTCACTAAGCAAGAGGCAAAACCGGAATACCTTGGTTGACATGTGGATATCTGCTCCCTTATCCAGAAGCAAGGTGACCATATCTGTGTGCCCCTCTTGAGAGGCCAGATGGAGTGGAGTGACTCCTTGCTTTGTCACAATGTTCGTCTCTGCTCCATAGTTCAGCAGCGTGGAAGCTATTTGCATTTGATTCTTCTTGGCAGCAATATGTAAAGGAGTATAGCCATTCTAAAAAAGCAAAGATAAAAACACATGTAATTTGTAGGCTTAGCAATTGCCGCGATATATGTCTGAAGGAAATAAGAATCTCTAATCAACAGAAAAGTTAAAAGTGCATTTAGGGCTTCCCTGGTGGCGCAGTAGTTGGGAGTCCGCCTGCCGATGCAGAGGACACAGGTTCGTGCCCCGGTCCGGGAGGATCCCACGTGCCGCGGAGCGGCGGGCCCCGTGAGCCATGACCGCTGAGCCTGCGCGTCCGGAGCCTGTGCTCCGCAACGGGAGACGCCACGGCAGTGAGAGGCCCACGTACCGCAAAAAAAAAAAAAAAAAAAAAGTGCGTTTATAGTAAATCCAAATTCTTGCCCATCATAAGTTTCCATCCAACAACACCCACATCTTTGCAACCCATGTCACAAGGCACCCCATTCTACTTACATGTAAGACAGATAAAGACACAAATGCCCCAAAGCTTAAAATCTCCCCCTCAAAATGCTGCTCCTGAAGAGCAAAAAGCCAGATTCCTCTTCTATCTGACCGTCCTTTAAATACCTGGTGATGGTTTTCATATCTCCCTTTAGTCTTCACTATTCCAGGTTAAATTTCCCATTCCTTCAACTATTCCTGACAGAAGCCCCATTTCTAGAGCTTTCTCCATTAAGGATGACCTGCTCTGGACTGATTCTAGTTGGTCGATATAGCTCTTGAATTGTGCTGCCTGGAACTGAATACTATATTTCAGACATTGTTTTAATAGAAGAGAATAAAATGGAATTATTTCTATGGTCTTGTTAAAACATTCCTACTAATGTGCTTCTGGTTGGATTGTACTTTTTACTCACTCAACAACTGTTTAGTAGGTACCTAGCGTATACTGGTCAGCGTGCTAGGTGTGGGGATATAGAGGTGGACAAGACCTGATCCCTGTCTTTAAGGGGCTGCATTCTGGTGAAAAATATATTAATAAAATAGGCTTCTATAAATCCTATTAGGTTAACTAGTTAATTAATCCTATTAGGTGGTCAGTTAAAATCCAGGATCCCCCCTTCATCTCTACAAACTGCTCAAAAGTAGCAATAAGAGGCTACTAGTTTTATGTGAGAGTTTGTGGAGAGGACCAGAGGAACTCATACTTCGTTTACAACAGCCAAACTTTAAACCCCATATTTAGTTAAAAGAACAAACAAACAAACAAAACTCTGGAACAAGTGTAAGTCTGGAACCTGTATTGTTTCCTTTCCTTTTCTTTATCAAGTCAGGTAGAATTTTCCATGAAAAATGCGTGATAGAAATGAAAAACAGTGGCTTTGCCACTGGCTGTGGCATGCTGAAGGGAAAGACAGCATATTGATCAAGGGCTTCTTGTGAAACTCTAAGAAGAATTTTAGGTCATGGGATTTCCTGAAGTCTAACTGCAAAGGGTACCCAAAGAATAAAAAGGAGTTTTGAGAATTTAAATGCCCTTATGTGTTGTCATGAAACCTTGATCTTCAAATGTGCCTACATTATCTATCTACTCTGTCTTCCTTTCGCCAAGCATCTTTCAGTTCAGATGAATGATATTTCCCTCTAAGCTGCTCAAGAAATTCAGCAGCTCTTCTTGGAAGTCCTTTCATAGGTCCGTGATGTTCCACGTCCTCTAGAACATTGCACCTGGACCGTGGGCTCTACTGAATAAAAGGGCACATAGATTTTTGTGGAACCTATAAGTTTAAACACTTTTTTTGGCCACAGTGGGCTTTCTTCAGCCCCAACTCCCCGTACTTCTGCAGCACAGGATTTAGCAAGGCTAAGCAAAGAATCAGTAAACCTACCAAGTTTAGGTAAAGTCAGAGACCTATGTGGAGGAGGGCAGGTAGGTTTTAACACAACAATGTAAGAGATCATCAAAGAGTGTCACATTTTTAGTAATATAAGAGGTCTGACTGTCCAGCAGATACTGAACCTGCAAGTCTGAAGAACCCTCCTAACTCCACGTAGAGTCAAAGTGCTTGGAAGCAAATAACAATAACAACAACAAAACCCAGTGGAGACTAAGAAAAGATTCTGGATTTTGGTAGAAAGAAGCAAAGAGGTTCTAGGGTCCAAGGGATCACGTGTGTTGAGAGGTGGGGCGGGGAACTGTAGTGAATAGAGTGTCAAAAGTGGAGTTAGGGGTGGGGTCCAACCAACTGGCAGCCTCTCGGAGCGGCCCCCGAGCTACAGGACTCATGCTGATTGACAGGAGAGGTCACATGAGTGGAAGACACTAGAGGAGCCTTCTGAAGCCCCCCTACCGTGGACCCTGGAGTAGAGGATGCTCTCCCTAGTCTTCTGGACTTCGTTCATGTGTGCCAAAGAGTAAGGACCACATTCTATAGAGGCTGGAGATCAAGGGTACATTTGTCTCTTTAGAAGAACCATACATGTTATTTTATAAGTTAAGTCTTCTCTCCCTGGTAGATTGAGAGCCCATTGTGGGAGGAGAACACGTGTTTTATAGTTTTACTACAATCCCTTCTTTATACATATGTGCTGTATTGGGTGTTGATAAAGTCATATCTTTGTTCAAAATGGTCAGCCTAGAAAGTTAATGAAGAAAATACTGGCATGTTAAATGAGCATACTTTTTTTATTCCATTGGAATAGTCGCTCAGTCTTCATTCTTCCATTCAAATTTATTGAGAACCCACATAATACTGAATGAGACACCTCAGAGATAAGCAAATATGAATATAACATGATTAATGTCCTCAAGTAGTTTCTAATCTAGTAGGAA
This sequence comes from Kogia breviceps, assembly GCF_026419965.1. Classification (NCBI taxonomy): domain Eukaryota; kingdom Metazoa; phylum Chordata; class Mammalia; order Artiodactyla; family Physeteridae; genus Kogia; species Kogia breviceps. The sequence continues at coordinate 120,948,006 of NC_081315.1, read as the reverse complement.
GAAAGACATAAAACAAATGCACGGAAAAAAAAATGTCATGAAGAGATTAGTGGTAGGACGGGAATAAAACACAGACCTACTAGAGCATGGACTTGAGGATATGGGGAGGGGGAAGGGTAAGCTGTGACGATGTGAGAGAGTGGCAGGGACATATACACACTATCAAATGTAAATTAGATAGCTAGTGGGAAGCTGCCGCATAGCACAGGGAGATCACCTCTGTGCTTTGTGACCACCTAGAGGGGTGGGACAGGGAGGGTGGGAGAGAGGGTGATGCAAGAGGGAAGAGATATGGGAACATATGTATATGTATAACTGATTCACTTTGTTGTAAAGGAAAAACTAACACTATTGTAAAACAGTTATACTCCAATAAAGATGTTTAAAAAAACAAAAACAAACAAAAAAAACACAAAAAAACCCAAATGCATGATTGATGAGATTATAGAGAAAGGGTTATAAAGAAATAAGAATGGTACGTGCAATAAAAATATTTGTCCTGCTCTTTTGACAGTTTAAATATTTTATTATAAGCTGTATATTTGTAGCAATAAAACATGTATATGTGTGTATATATACATATATATAGATCTATATATAGTTACGGGTACAAAGTTATATATATATAATAGTTTATTATATATAACTTGTTTATATACACAATATACTTTCACATAGAGTATTCCATTTTATTATATATGTATAATGTGTATAATTTAAATAGACGTGAGTATATATGTACTTAGTTAGATAATAGAAGTGGAATAATTCTCCTCTACTGCTTTGGGATGCAGTAGACCTAGTGGTTAACAGTGCTGCCTCTAAAGTCAGATTGTCTGAGGTCAAATCCTAGCTCTGTCAATTATTAGTCATGTGACTTTGGACGTACAAAGTAACCTATTTAAATCTCACTTCCTCATCTGTAAAATAGAAATCATTATAATACCAATCTCATGGGGTTATTATGAGATTAAATGAGATATTGCATGTAAAATGCTAGGCACAGTGCTTGGCATGTAAGTGGTAATAGTTGTCGCTTTATTATGTCATCTAATATAGCATGAATATTTTCCCACCACAAGAAATATTTTTCTTTTTAAATAAACTATGACATCTTCTCAATATATGTTTACTGAATGAATAAATGAAAGATACAGTGATGACTTTATCTGTTATATGACATTCATGTATATTTTCAGTGTAATAAAGAGGCAGCTCAAATGGTGGGAAACACTCTGTCCAAAGGTTCAAGTCTTAGTTGGAGCTGTTTTATGAGTTGGTGCTACACATAACCCCGAAATGCATTCCTAGCCTAGGAACTTGGAAGGATGTACGCTATCGTTAACACGAATGAAACATGTAAAAAACAAGGAGTCTTTCCTATAGAGCACAGTGAAAAATTTGAAGTCAGAAGGAATGCGTGAATAAAAGGGTAGGGGTATCACAACATTGTGTTTATACGAGAGAAGGGAAAACCTGAACTGCCTTTCTTAGGTCTAATTTCTCAAAACTCATACTTGTGTGTCTAAAACACTGAGTGTCGGCAATCAGAGTCATCTTTACTGGTTCCTGGGCATGTCCCCTTAAAAAAATCTTAAAAGGCTTTGTGGAAGCAAACGGTCGGGGAAAAAAAAAAGGACAACACCAAAAGCTGCTACCATTGCCAGGACTAGTTGCAGTTATATCAGCACCATGTGCTTAGAAAACAATTCCCATGTCCGGTCAGATTCGAGTTTCACCCTGCAGTCTGTCAATCCTGTCTGCGGTCCTCACCTTGGCCGTGGCGCGAGGGGAAGCGCCCGTCTCCAGTAACAGCAGCGCCACCTTCTGGTTGTCATAATGAGCAGCAACATGGAGCGGGGTAAGGCCGTTCTGTAACGGGTGTGTTGAAGTTTCAGTATTAATCAATTAGCATTAGCTGCCCTGAAGCTGCCAGGATGCAAGGCAACTGGTATCGATTAAGTCCATGTTAATTAATTAATATAGTCAAGAGGAAAATAATTAAAATAAATACCTCATGATTTTCTTATTAGAAACGTAACTAAAACTGAAAATGATCCGTTGAGCTTTCAGTTAGCACAGGGCATCTTGATTCCACCATAATTAAATGTCTAAAATGCCATGTAAGAACTATTATGTTAACATTGCAAGGATTCTTCTTAACACAGAGAAGTTCTGGGCCCTGTTGCGACAGGAACACACATTTGAGGCACAGCTCTTTTAAACACCTTCTAAATCAGTGTATATGTGGGCAGGTCACGGACACCGCCGTCCTATCTATTTGGTATAGTTTCATCCGTTACATTCATATTCCTTTAAGAAGAGTGAGCAAAATGTCTTGAAATGCAGATCTCCCAAGCTTCCAACTTGACCGAGTTATATAACAAACATATATGCTTGAAAACTTTTATTACCTTCCCTGCAGAATCTGCAGCAGCACGGCGTTGTAAGAGAAGTTTTGCCACATCCAGGCTTCCATACTTGGCTGCTACGTGCAAGGGTGTGAAACCCTTCTGAAAATGTGAAGAACAAAAGTAAAATGTAGCAGTTTTCTTTGTGACGGCTAACAAAATCTTTTTTTTACTGGTTAACATATTAAGCAAACTTATGTTGATTCTCCATTTGGGAAAAATACCGGGAGCATTAAATCTGTTAGCCATAAACAAGGACTAGGACAAAGAATAAAGTTTCCCAAGCAAGAGTTTGGCTTGACAGACTGAACAAAAGAAATTTTATTTTGAGGGCTTAGAGACTGAAATTTGACTTTCTAGGCTTGGAATTTATGTGTCAGTAAAATGGCTCTGATTTGTGAGTGAAAAAAAAAAAAAACCAACCCTGTCTTTTTCTTGCCTCTAAAATTAATAGGATTGAGACAGCAGTACCTCCTGTCCAGGCTTTCTCGTTTTTCCTATCTTTTTTATAATACCTGAATTCCAAATTTCTTTATTTAAGGTTTAGGGTATTTCAGCAGCTATGATAAAGAAAAATTATTTATGATTCAGTTGATTGCATTTTCTGCAGAAATAGCAAGATAAAATGGTGGAGAGAACAAAAACAGTTCACCGTTTAAAAAGCACCTCTCGTCCTGACTTTTATCCCTTTTCTCAAAAGACCCACACTTTATATAAGACCAATTCCTTTCGGAAAATACACTCTACTTCTGGCAGGATGTTGAGCTGATTAACACCAAACTTCGAGACTGCTGCTCTCCTACACATGTTTACACATACAGATTCAACGTCTTGTGTGCCTAACCAATGTCACTCTCTGTTATTAGCAGTGTGTTACAAATACAGCTAGGTCCCTGGACTCAGAGCTCAAGGATGGCACAGTTCCTACACCATGATCTCAAATCCATCCTCTTGGCCAGACAGTCTAATCATATGCTCTTCTGGCGCTACATTGGGAGTGGGAGAATTCTAAAGCTGACTGGGGCTTGCAAAACACACACAGCAAACATGCCTGGGTTAAGTGGTCTCAGATAGGGCTTATCCTCCAGACCATTTAAGCCTTCATCAGAATACAGAATATCCCTCAAGAAGCAATACCGCTTTTTCACAGTGTCACAACACAAATTATTTTTAGCTAAGATGTCATTTTTCTTTTTGCTGTTTTTTGAACATAAGGTACTAAGAAGTCCTTGGAGGGGAGTAAATCTTCTGCTTTTTCCAAGTGTGGGGCAAATATAGGAAGTCCATTTAAGCCAACATTTGTCGTTAATGCTCTCTTCCCTCTAACTCAACCCACACAATGATTGGAGTGACACTCAGGATGAAGTAGAGTTCTCCGAGACAAACCACGTGGTAAGAAAGCAAAAATAAACTCCTTATCCTTAAAGTCTTGCTGGAATAGTGATCCAGCCCCTTTATAAATTTGGAAACTATTATTAGACAAAATTACATAGAATCTTTCCTGTAGAATCACAGAATAGAGGTTGGAAAGCATCTCTCGAATCACACGTCTTCCTTCTTCCCCTATGTTAATCTCACCAGGATTTCATTTACCCTCTGATATTTATCAACACTTAAATAGCTTCACTGATGATGAGTCAACTACCCTTCAGAACCCCAGTCAGTTCCACTGTGGAACTGTTTCGCTTAATAGTTTCTTCCATTTAACTGTCCTAATTTACTATTGCTTTAGATATATTTTTAAATCTAAAAATCTTTGGAAGACAAGGGATTATGTTTTATTCCCTATTTCTGTATTTTATATATCTAAATTTCATTTATTTATCAACTTCATCGGATGAGACAATCACCCAGTCTCTCTTGGGTTATTATTACGATTATTATTATTATTACACACTTGCCCCTTGAACAACACAGGTTTGAACTGTGAAGGTCCATTTATATGTGGACTTTTTTCAATAGGAAATACTACAGTACTACACAGTCTGCAGTTAGTTGAATCCAAGGATGTGGAACCGTGGATATGAGGAACCCAAGACACAGAAGAACTGCGGATATGAGGACAGATTATAAGTTATATGAGGATTTTCAACTGTGTGAAGGGTGGGTGCCCCTAATGCTCTCATTGTTTAAGGATCAACTCTATGTTTGTTGTTTAGTTTATGATTTTTTTAAAAAAAGATTTAAAAAATCCTTTCAACCCTTCTGATTTCAGCATTTGAATAATTACCAGCTTCTTACATCAAAGCATGTTTTACAGCCATAGGCAACCAGTAAGTCGTAACAGCCAGCAGGCTGCTCCTACCTCTAAGAGGACAGATGCCACCACAGTACTTCAGTTCGTACTTGCAAACTCCCTTCTCCCCCAGATGCAGTATTTATGCCCATTCCTTAGTAATCTGAATCACTGTTGTATTTGTGGGAATTATTTTGCCCTGTGAATAATCCACTTGTTGTAGGCTATAATGTGTCTCATTCTTCTCTTCTCTACTAGTCCAATTTCTTTTGCTCCAATTAGCTGTATTCGTGTTTTATTCTAAGTCATATCCAAAGAGGGGATCTCAAATATAATGTGTCAAACGGAGATAAAATTACTCTGCCCTAGCTCAAAACTTTGAACATAAGTAAAATTCTTTGTTAGATCACAACTAATAAAGTGTGACTCTGCAGCCCAGTTCTGTTTAGACACTGTGCAGCTGGTAAAGTGTAGGCAGCAGAAAGGGCCTAATAGCTGAAACCAGGGTTGGAAAAATGCAAGATTGTGTGAAGTGAACTTCTAGGTAGTACCAAACTCAACAAATACAGTATTGCCAATCTAATGCGATATTATCTTCCTCAGTAGTAATACTAGCTCAATGTATTTGGGAATTGTATTTTTTTTCTATAATATATTCATGGGAATATAGTATAGATTTTTATCATGGAAAGTAAAGAGAAAATAAGACTTGCTTTATGGAAATCATCTTAATTAAAGTTCTAGAGGGAGTTCCCTGGTTGTCCAGTGGTTAGGACTCCGTGCTTCCACTGTAGGGGGCCCGGGTTCGATCCCTGGTCAGGGAACTAAGATCCCACAAGCCACACAGTGTGGCCAAATAATAATAATAATAATAAAGTTCTAGAAACAACACCGGCATTAATTACAAGAAGCGAATCCAGCCCTCCTTTTGAAGATATTATATGCAATCTCACAATCTCCCTTGGTCATTTAGAAAATGAATCTAAAATATTCAAAGAGGAAGAAGAAGTCGGAGGCCTAAAGGAGATCTACCCTTCTTGACACTCTATGATTTAGGATCGCTCCTGGTCCATGTCAGCCTGAAACCATTCCTCTTACCTTGGTAGCTAAGGAGTGGGCGGCTCCTGCTTCCAGGAGGACTGATGCCACGTCTACCTGGCCTTCCCTGGCAGAGATGTGCAGTGGTGTGTACCCATTTGTAGTGGCCGCATCTGGATGAGCCATATGTTGTAGAAGCAGCTGGACAATTTCTGTCTTACCCAGGCGAGAGGCAATATGCAAAGGTGTCTGTTCCTCCTACAACTCAGATCAAGTAAAAAGTTAGTGCCAGGACAGACCAAACTTCACTAGTAATACATTTCACTCAGATGTTTCACGATGTCTTCTTGGGATCTCCAGGAACTCCTACCCAAAAGGAAATTACTGCTACTCTGACTACAATTTATATCTTGTTATAGAATGACCTGTTTGGTCACAAAACCTTCCTTAAATTTTTTTAAAAGTAGATGTTTCCATGAACTTGGTCATTGTTTTCTGGGCAAGCCAAAATGTTTCTCAACTCATTAAGGCCTCAGCCTTCACTTATGTTTAAATATAAACCAGCTCATGGTTCTGAATAAGAAAGAAATCTAGTCCAGAAGTCCTAAGACCTAGATTCTCATCCAAAAGCTTTCACTAAGAGACAGTAGTTATTCTGGGAACTGTATCAAGAGAAAAAAAAAAAAAAAGGGATGCTGCGAAAACTTTGTCCTTACTCCACTCAGCAAGCCAAGGGTACAAATGCTGGTTATTTTCTTCAAGGAGAGACTGTGGATAAAGAAGATGTTGCAATCTGATTTTTTTAAAAAATAAAAAGATGTTGTTCCAGGAAACGTTGCAGATGGGTCTGGGACTTACATCCAGGGCTTCAAAGATGAACTGGAAGTCTGGCGAGGAGCAAATGGGGTTAAGTATTTGCCAATTGCTTTTCATTTAAAAACAGGGAGAGGAGATAGCTGGTATAAGGGACAGGAAGGACACGTTTGAGAAGACTCAAGAAATCACCTGACTCTAATGTGTGTTCAGGAAAATGTTTTCAGTGTTAAGAAAACGAGGCCAAACCATTGTCTTGATAAAAGAAAATTGTGTGTAACCTTAGTGATGAAAAGAGGTATATCTCTATAATCTGCCCAAGGGCATGTCATAACAAAGGTGAGAAAGGAAAAGCTGGGCCAACTTCCAGGGCTAAGAATGAATGGAGAAGGTAGAATAGAATAGGGAGAACTGTTCAAATAAATGCACTTTATCTTAAAGTTATAAGGAAAAAAGTATTAAGTGGAAGGTACAGGAAGAGATGAAATAGCACTGTGTGCATTGCAGGGTGGTAAAAACTAAATAATAAACAGTAATAATACAATTATTTTAGCAATAGAATTAGAATTTTAGAAAAATTTGCACCTTATAAACTTCTTTCATGTATGATGCATACCTGACAAGTCCTATACTTAGACCTGAAAGGAAGGCATAACATATATTATTCAACCATTTTCCAGAGAAAAGAGATTAAGAGGAATTAAATGAGTTTTCCAGGACTGTCCAAGGTTACACATCTATGAAAACAGAACTTGAATTCAGGCATTGGATTCTAAAGACATTTTTTTGTCTATTCATTCCACAGAAAGAGATACAATATTATGGCCTCTAACAAAACTAACAGGACAAGAGGTCTCTCAATAGGAAGGGAGACAGACAACACTTAAAAGATACAACTTTCTCTGAAATAGAGGCGAAAGAGAGGAATGGAGAGAATTAACAGTTACAAAAATAAATGGACAGCAAAACACAATCAAAGACTAAAGAACTTGAGGATAGCTATCATGAACATCTGTTGTTTCTGGGTTTCCCTGCTTGGACTTCTGCCCACCAGAATTTGATTGAGGTGGTTTATTACAAGTGACAGACTCTAACATGTGTTTGCAGTGAGCGAGGGGGAGCGTTAGGGCAACGGTGACCCCTTAATCCACAGCTGAGAAGCGGCAGTCCCTGACTGGTGGTTAAATTATCGATCAGTGTCTCTTGGTTCTCAGAGCATTAAGGTACTTGTATTTTTTTTAAAAAAAAAGAAAGTTAAGAAATAAGCTGTTTTGCCCATTTTCTTCAACTTTTGGTACGCTCCTATCTGAAAGTGGAAAAGGGAAGAACCTACAAATTTGATAAGAAAGTCTTTCCACCTGTAATCAGATATGATAAGACCTTGGAGGTTTGGGTAATTGTTTCCCTGTAGAATTGCAAAAGTTGAATTTGCCACCCCAAGCTAAAGCTAATTCAATCCAAGGCAAAGAATTGGGAAATCACAGAAGATAATATTCATGGGAAGAGCTAAAGAAAAAAATGTGGGCAGATTGTCCTCTAGGCCCCTTCCAAATATAAGGGGCAATAATTCTCTCATCGTAAAGTATCACTGACAGTGATACAGCCTGATCCAGGAAGACGTGAGCTCTGCCTTACCATCACTGCTAGTTTCCAAAATTAGGGAAACCTGCTGAGCCCCAACTCCTTTTACCAAAAGACAGAAAGAGCAAAGGCTGGGACAGGGTTCAAATGTTTGATAAAATTTCTGCTATAAGTTACTAGCTAACAGGATTCCCAGGAACCATATATACCAGCAGATAACTAAAGTTTTAAGTGAGTTAAGTTTCAAGTGAGTTTAAGACTAGGGGCCCTGTGATCGCTCGATCCCTAAAGCAAATGCCAGGCCCCTGTATTGTGCCAACAGAATATGGGCACCTAAAGCAAGAGAACTCCCAAAAGGAAAGGTCCCAGCTGCCCTCTCAGCTATGTCCATGGAGGACATTGGACAAGAAAGGACCTTTCTGAGGGCAGGGCCTGGGGGACATGCACATTGGCTGACCCAGGAACTTATGCCACTGCAGCCCTGGCCTTCCAGTCTGTACAGCAAAATATGTCGTATGCTCTTGACCGGTGAATAGAGTACGCTGCTTACACTTTTCACTGAGAGATATTATTGTGGTGATATGACTTTTCTTTCATTATATATTGGGAGTAGGCATAAATATGACTTAGCCCCATGATTATATAACCATGAGGTATTATTTCTAAACCTGATAGAGAAGAAAACAGACTACCCAGAGATCTTCACCTTGGAGATCAGTGTAGTAACTGGGTATAATTTTAACTATCTCCCCTTTGGAAGAGAGTGAATTGTAGAGCAATGGTATTACGTCAAGAGAGGGAGTTTTCAGAAGTGCATGCATGTGGGAATTTGACTACAAACTATTAAGCAGTTTTATTTTATAATAAGAGGGATTAATGAGAAACCCCTTTATTATTAAGTATGGATTACAAAATATTTACCAGGAACACTCCCACAATTTCTGGTAAAATTAATGAAGTTCATGATATCCAGAGCGCATTGACGGACCATACATTTTTTTTTAGCGGCTGAATTGCCAGGTAAACTTAAAAGGAAATGAGACTAGGCAGAGCACAGAGGAATTTTAGGGCAGTGAAACTACTCGATATGATACTATAAGGATGGATACAGGTTATTATACATTTGTCTAAACCCATAGAATGTACAACACCTAGCGTGAAACCTAACGTAAACTAGGTGCTTGGAGGAATAATGATGTATCAAGGTAGGTTCGTCACTCATAACCAATGCACTGCTCTGGTGGGGAATGCTCATAACTGGGAAGATTATAGGGTCAGGGGGGCCTATGGGAAGCCTCTGCACCTTCCTCTCAATTGTGCTGTGGAACTAAAACTGCTTTTAAAACATAGTCTTTAAGGGGGTGGGGAAGGGAAACAAGAAAAGTGCCAAGGAAGGGAAAAATAGAGTTCGAATAACAAAAGCATTTAATATATAAGAGCATAAAATGCCAATGATGAGTAGCAAAGAACATAAATTACACTACTTGTACAACGGATAGAAAGGCAGAAAAAAATTAAAACTACTAGAGTAATGAAGGCTGCCCACGTATCACTGGATTCTGCATGAAGGTCTGCGGAAAAAAATGCTATAAAATTCATAGAGTTAGAGAATGTTAAGAAATCTGGAAAGGAGTTTCAAGGTTTCTAAGTCCAACCCTTATATTTTAATAATAAAGACCCAGAAGTGAAAAATGCTATAAAATTCATAGTTAGAGAATGTTAAGAAATCTGGAAAGGAGTTTCAAGGTTTCTAAGTCCAAGCCTTACATTTTAATAATAAAGACCCAGAAGTGAAATGACTTGTCTGAAATGACAATTTGTATGTTTCCAGCTCATTCCAATACAATACTGTTTTGAAAATGGACTCACTACGGTAGGATTCAAGGTGAAGTGAGTTCTAGCTTAGATATATCAAATATTGAACAAGAAGCGAAATTGTTTAAATAGTCCATGAGAATCCCAAAGGTGCTGGTGCAAAAGTTAATGAAACAGCGTGGAAAAGGAAACAGAAGATATTGATAAAATATTCAGTGTAAAGGAAGCAGGTGAAAAAAGCAACTGGGAAGGGAAATTTTTTAAAAAGAAGAAGAAAAAAATCAAGTTGTGGGAATCAGAAATAGGAGGGTCCAATCACACAATCTCCTGGGCCAAAATTCATTTATTCTGGAATGGTGGAAGGGTAGAGCGCCTAAATATGGAAAATCACAGCAAGAAGAAAAGTAGAACTCATTACAGAAATGAGGGAAGTAAAACAGATGAAGGGAAACATTAAAACTTTGAATATGGTTTGTTTTTAAGTTACTAGTAAGGAATGTCTATGGAAATTTGATTGGCTTTGGTGGTAAGAAATAAATTTTAATATATAGTATCTATATAATAAAAATGTTAAAATTCATGAAAATGAAGATATAAGTGGAAGTGCTTTCATAGGTTAAAAAAATTTATTAAAATGTTAGTCAATGCCAAATTTCTTAAATACTAAATTGTATTATTTTTTCAAATGTTAGTGTTTCTGAAATTGAAGTGCATTTTCCATTGTGTATATTTACTGTACCATTTCATTTTTTTTTTTTTTTTTTTTTTTTTCAGTACGCGGGCCTCTCACTGTTGTGGCCTCTCCCGTTGCGGAGCACAGGCTCCGGACGCGCAGGCTCAGTGGCCATGGGTCACGGGCCCAGCCGTTCCGCGGCATGTGGGATCTTCCCGGACCGGGGCACGAACCCGTGTCCCCTGCATCGGCAGGCAGATTCTCAACCACTGCGCCACCAGGGAAGCCCTGTACCATTTCATTTTTGCCTGAAAAACTGTTACTGAATTGATGTTTTCACTTACAGTCCTTGGCATTTCCGCATCAAGAGATGAAGAATAGCAGCATCTCTTAAGGATAGAACTCATGCACATAACAGAAGAAAACCGCAGGCACCAGCACCTACCCTGGCTCTGGCATCGACAAGGGCACCATTTCTCAGGAGGCATCGGACCACTTCCACCTGCCCCGCCCGGGCTGCCATGTGCAGTGCAGTCTCCCCACGCTGCCAGGAAACAAAGATCATTCAATCATAAGTAAACCCACTGCTCTGCATGGCATAGAATAAAAATGTGCCTTTTTGTGAAAGATAGCATTATATCCAAAAGTTTAAGAAATCTATGAAAAGGTATAATTATTTCATAATTGTTGAGTCTGGAAAAACAGTATCTTCTCCATCTTCAAAAGGATAGGACAAGTGTTTAATTTTTTTTTCACTCATGACAAACCAGTGAACTTACCCAAACATTCAGGATACCCTGAGGTTTAACTTCACAATCAACGTGGAATAACCTAAATTGCTTTTGGTGATATGAAGTTACCTTTCATCCTTCAAATCTAAAATCTGTCACACTTAAAATGTGATTACAGCTCGATCCCGTTTTTATGAGAAACTCTAGATACTGAAGATCAAGTCAACGCAGTGCAAAAAAAAATCACATCATCTGTACCATACATGTCATTTCTTTTCAGAATTCAAAATGTACTTCTGAAATTAACTATTTTTTTTTACATTGGCTTTATCTTTGTGTTATGAGACTAGGTAAAGACTGTTCATACGAGGAATCTGATTTGCCCAGGAGGTCCTCTGCTTATTATTGATGAGCGTATTTAATTACAGACAGTTATTTGAGAGAAATACTGAGAGATGAGTAAAGCAATGTTAACAGTGCCATCAGTTGAGGTGGGCAGCACTGAGCTTCGGGTGTCTCAAGTAGCTTCATGCTGCATCAAGGAGGACACACTTATCAGAAAAAGGCAGCTTAACCTGCAGCATGAAGGATGATGGTTAGACATCAGAGAATTTTCTCATTGGGAAGCCTGTTAATTACTGCCTCTAAGAGAAGGGTTTTTTTTTTCAATCCGCGTATTTTAAAACCACACGTAGTTCTAAAGAAAGCAGGGACTCATTCTTTCAAACAATTTTACAGTTATAAAAGAATAAGATACTGGAATAAAAGTTATTTTAGTCACCACAACTATACTAGAAAATAAGGTTGATTTCAACCAGGTAAACTATTCAAATAAACTAAATTGATTTCAACATTGGTTGAGGTAACTGGATAACATTTGACAAATTCCAGTGAATAATTTCTTCTGATTACTTGCACAACAAACCCTTAAACCCAGATTTAAGACAAACTTTAGTTTGGTACTTAGCTCAGAGTTCATTGTTTGCCAGTATTCAGAGACCCATTCCTTATGAAGTTATGAGAAATTCAATTCCAATGATTTGAATTTGAGACCATTAAACTGGATGTCTACTCGAATCTTTTTGTTGATGATTCATTTATCCTCTAATGGCCTTATTTTTTGATGACATCTTTTGACTTTTATAGAGTAAATGTATTTGGAGTATGTTATTACATAAAATAACATGACTAGAACAGCAGTACTGTTTTCAGACTTTGGATGTATGGCAAGATTTTTCCTCTTCAGACAGCCATGATTTCTAACTTTTCTATATCACTTAAAACCTGTCTCTAAATAGATGAAGCTGGATCTTCTAACTATTAACAATAAACCCTCAAATATTCCATTTCTAAGTCTTATAATAGTATAGCAATTTTACTAATTTTAGTAGAATGAAGACAAAAAATGAGTTTCCTTATAAGAAGTTAAGTCAAAGATGCCTCAGGAGTACCTATTCAACAATGAATTTATATGCTTACAAGCTAAACTTTATCAATAAGGGGTTTTCAAAATCTAAAAGGTTTTACATACTAGTCTTAGTATTTCTAGTACCTTTATTTATGCTTAAAATAAGTTGTTTTTATGATGTTTACACATTTGAAGTTGACAAGTTAGATATGAAACCTAATCTAAAGTATTAAACATTATATACAAAGAAAAGATATATATATATAGGCAAATGGTCTCTCTACTTTAAAACAATGGTCTTGTTTAATTATTATTTAATGATTTTTGGGTAATTGACCTTTATGTAAATTGCCTTTACCCTTTTATATTATGTTACCCTTGTTTATACATAAGTATAAATAAGAAAATGAAAGAGGGTATATATATTTTAATCAGTAGATTCCATTTCTTAGTTATTGGGCACCTCATTCAATGCCCTGTTTTCCTTATCATAAGCTAATTAACTTTAGGGATTAGGGGAAATTCTTAAACATAATATGAAGTGTGAACTTAGTCATGAATCCGTTGATTTGCTGTAAGAAGAGAAAAACTCGATTGTCCCCCACTTTGCATTCTGGACAGCTCCAAAAGTGCTGGGTTTTCTACTCCCACGCTTGTCAATGAATACTTTGGATTATGGATGTATTACAACTGGCAGTTCAGCTTTCTAGGTTTTCAAGTGCATTTGTGAGCCTTCTGGAAAGGGAGATTCGCGGTAATAATATCTGCACATGATTGAGTTATTGGTACACTTCACACTTGGAGTGAATTTTGAGACAAAAACAAGACTGGCAGGAGAATGGGTATGCTCATGTCCAAAGCAGGTACTACATTTCATGCCCCTCCTCCCAGTTGTTAAAACTGACTCTGCTGACAGCTACATTGACTTCCACTTTGGCTGCATCAGTTGTAAAGCATCAAAGCACAACAGACAGCATTGCATTCAAAAATGCAACATGATTTCAGGCAACACACAAAGGCTTCAAGGGTAGGGTACTTTGGGGTCAGGAAATGACCAACTCTGACACAGCAAGCAGGCAGTCAGTGTTCACACAGTTTCTTAATCAACCTGCAAAGAGTTTGGGATGCAGCAGCTATATCCTCACGTTCTGAGAAGACACCGGTTCACAGGCATCCCACTGCTAGAGAAAGTAAAACTCCTCTAAATGTAGGGTTGCCAGATTTAGCATATCAAAATACAGGATGGCCGGTTAAATCTGAATTCCAGACCAACAAAGAATAATTATCTTAGTATAAGTGTGTCTCAACTATTGCATGGTACATACTTATACTAAAAACAATTATTTGGTGTTTATCTGAAATTCAGATTTAACCAGGAGTCCTGTATCTTATCTGGTGACCCTATCTATATGGTACCTGCTCCCTGAAGGACACATCATACAAAAATTAAAATGAACAAACAAAAAGCAACTAGGAAACACATTTGAGAAGAGGATTACATTGGCAGGTGGCTCTCAAGTATTTGTTTTGAGAAGGCTGAAGAGAAAGAGTATGTAATGGACAAATGAGAAGATAAAACAAAGTGAAGAACTTTATAATGACCAACAGGTGGAATTTAAAGTTTAATTAATTTGGGAGTATTCAAGAACCTAAATATGTCAACATTTTTATTGTTTTAATTGATATTTTGTTTAACAAATAAAAATTTGTTTTTATTTGAAAATATGTAGCCCATATAGTTTTCTGTTTTTGTTTTTTGCGGAATGGAGTATATCAATATGGAGCAAATACACAACCATCAAATAATTTGGAATTGGTCGGTTAAGAAGCAAATTAAGAGTGCCACAAAATCATACAATCATTTCATGCGGCTTTTCTTTGATGATTTTGCAAACATCTCCCCTCAAAACGATTAACATGGGGGATTTCAATCAAGCATTGCATAGAATATACTTGTCTATGTTACTATGATAATATAATTTCACAGAGTATTCCCATTGCTCCTGAGACCCTGTAGGCATTTTAATGCAAAGAAGGAAAATACAGTACAGTGGGAAAGTACTCAGAGAACTTCTTTTAAAAGGTACTGGTTTGTGTAGGTCTCAATTTTAAAAAGGGAGGTGGTCATCTCTGAACAGAAAACGGATGCTATTGATTTCTTTTAAAGTTCTAAGGAGTGACCATAAATTAAACTCAAATTGGCATGTTGTGAAATTACTCTTATCCTTATTGGAGAAATTTAAAATTAGCATATATTATTACTTTAGGATCAGTAAGCTGTAATTAGGGGGGTGTATAAATACAGACTATATTTCAATTCTTTAATGGTTTTATACTCCAGTTGTGAATAATATGAAGAGAGGTATTAACTCATATTTAAAATCAAATAAATTTATTTCACATGGATTTTGTCCATGCATCAGAAACTTCAACACAGAAACAGTACATAAAATACAAGGAAATGAGAAAATGAAAGAGAATATGAATAAAAAGTTAAATTGAACATTCCATTTCACAACTCAAAAGGAATGGAATACCCAAAATTAGCAACAATAGTAAACCAATTGTTTTTGAAAATATGATTCATTTAAATAATAAGCACTAACATTTATTTGGGGAGTTATTTCTGTTGAATACTTTTTAAAAAATCTCAATATTCCAGTGGGTCCTGGTGAGCTTCAAATACATGACAGTATTTTGTACAGAGCAAAGTCTCTTGCTCAGGAGAAAACCTGCATTCAATGATCAAAGTTTAACTGGGCTGACTCCAAGAAAATGAGAGAAATATAAAGAAATGGGAAGTAAAAATCCTAATTTAGATTAGGTTGAAGAATTCTGGAATATCCAGCATTTACTGTCAGAACAAAAGTTGTCTGAAGACCAACAGGGATTTCAGGATACATGAAAAAGTTACAAGTTATAACTAATTCAGCCAGCCAAATCAAAAGGAAAAAATCAAAGTAAGGTTAGAAAATAGAAAATCCATGTAACTGAAGGAGGGAGGGAGAATTTGATATTAGGTAAAAAATCTTCTAATATTGGTCTCTCTGGTTAATCATTTGATATAATTGATTATGGTACTGACTTAATATTTTAACCAAAATTTTCTGGAATATGACTCACTCAAGCAAGTAGAGCAAGTCCTGAACATTTTATTCCAATCAATCATTCCTTCACGTTCAGAGGAGCTTTTAAAATGTATTTTGTTTTATAAGTGTGTTTGAGATGCATGTTCAATTTACCTGCACCAGGAAGCTGACACAGTCTTACTCCACAGCTTCCATTATATTATTTTCTAAAACATTCCTTACCCTATGGAGGTTCCTCTCAGCGACCTTCTAGCAATTATTTCAATAATAGGTTATCATAGGGGCTCTTCTCAAAGCTCTGCTGCTGAGCTTTGATCACACACACACACACACACACACACACACACACACACACACACAATCCCTACACACCCACACGCTTCCTCTCTTTCTCCCTGTGGTTATTCTGACCCAAGCCATACTCACAATGTTAGTGACATCTGGAGAGGCTCCGTTCTGCAGTAGAAGGAGGACAATGTTCAAGTGGCCCATGAAGGCAGCCACATGTATTGGTGTGAGGCCAGACTGCGAAACAAAGCGACAGCAGTTTTACTCCTCTGCACGGGTGGGGGCTTTGGGGCTTCTTCAGATAAATAATACTTGAGTGAAGAGGACAGAAGGGCAGAAGCAAGGGGAAGAAGGAGTAAGAGAAGGAATGTTTCGTGACAAGCTGAAACATTTTTCTACCTCTGTTATAGCTTGGATTGAAGCCCCATATTTCACCAGCAGTTCCATGACTTTGATGCGGTTTTTCTTGCAGGCAATGTGCAGTGGAGTAAAACCATTCTGTGCAAAAGACAATCAAGTTAGTTGAAAACATGCAGAAACGATTCTCACACAACTCCATGCTGGCACGTTGCAGGCAGTAATGTTACATCCTCATGTAGTGTTACCATTTCTTCAAGTGCTGTAGGTGTTGGATTTAGAGAGAAAGTGGTGGTATATTTCTGGAGGCTCTGAACTTGGTTTATATGTGGTGGGCAGGTATGGCACTGTTCGTGTGGTTACAGAGGAAACAGAAAGGAAGAAAATTACATGGGCCTACTCTTCCAAGAAGGAAAAAACTGAGGCAATTATACTTTACAAGTTCTAAAATGTTTTAAAGTATACTGATTGGTCAGATTATGGAATGGCTTAAAGATGCATCAAAGATAAGCATGTGTTTTTCTGATGATGAGCTATTTCTTAAAGTGAAAAATCATTACCTGTTTTACTTCAAAAATCTAAGAACATGACTATAATAAATGTTTCAGCCTAGCTACTATTTTCTTTAGGGAATAGGTGTTACAAATTAACAGAAATCGTTATTTGTGTTGATCATTTTTTTATATCCAGAAGTTATAACGTTTATATTAAAAAGTTTTTATGAGGAGTTGTTGTATGTTAGTGGAAATCATTATTTATGTTGATAATATTTAATACCCAGAAGTTATATTTCTAATATTTTAATATATTTTTTATAACATGTCAATCACACACATTTCGTTTCAAAAAGAAATGATTATTAAGTTCCCAAATATTTTCAAAATAAGTATGGAGAATTTTTGGAATAACTGGAAGAAGGTATCTCGTAGAAGCAAAGGAATGTGGAGAAGTCTTTAAGGTACTTTCTAACTTTCCCTACTAGGCTAATGTGCAGCAATTAGGGGAAACTACATAAAAATTTGTTAACTAGCCCCATGCTTAATCCTTATGTGTTATATTTAAGTATTATATTTTTATCTGAACAATGATGTCTCTATATAGAATCGTATCTATTCTGCTAGTTAACAATTTTGCATGTCCCAATAGGGACTGTTTATCAGTCAATATTGTTCTATACTAGCAGTTCTCAGGAAAGCATAGGATTTTCTTTAACCTAATGACATTATTGTTCACGATATTTGTTAAGTAATTTCCCATTTATGAGCTATGTAATAAGCCAGATATAAATAACTACATGTATATGCAGCACTTAAAAGATGTGCAGTGATTAGAGTGTGATATTTTACATGCTTATTGACCACCATCCAAATGAAAATGAGTACTTTCCTCCTTGTAAGAAAATAAATATCCTTACATAATTGCACATAAACCTAAAAGTACAGTTGCTTCCCAGGCACTAACAAATAAATTCCAATGGAAAATTTCTAATAAAAATAAGATTCAATATTTGCTAAATCTAATGACATTCTCTTAAATATTGATTGTCTAAAGACTCATTTAACTTGCATAAACCATTTAACAAATAGAAAAAAGGATTTGCTTTTAGTTGCAGAATTAAGAAACAAGAGGCATAAATCAGTACATGTCTAATACTTCCAATGATTATGGTTAAATATAAGTGAAGCAAGAAGATTTATTCAATATTAGAACTTGGGAGAAACAGAAGCTGCTCTAGGGACAGCCTCTTGCAGATTTCTCCTGAGCAATTCCTGAAATAGTTTACATAAAATGCTTCCTGAAGCAAGAAGACGCTAAGCATTACTTTTCTATTAGCCCGTGACTGAGTAATCAGGTCAATAAGGAATATCTCCAAGTGAATTCTTCACAGGCTTACATTTTACATTATCTTGTGTAGTAAAATCTATTCACCACTTTAAAACTTTCTTTGTCAAAAAGAGATTAATAAAGTTCAACTTTTTTACAATTTTATTCTGACTCTACGTAGAGGTCTCTAGAACTTACTTGATAATTGCCTATTTTTCAACTTCTATTTTCCGTTTAAAAATGCTTATCACTCCAGAGATTTCATACCTATCTATGAGTTGCTAATTATGGAAATGTTACCTTGGTGTTCTCTTAAATCTATCCTTGCCATCATTTAATAGCAAACTGTGAAGGCATGAAGTAGGCAGGCAGCTTGTGGGAGGTGACGAATTTAGAATTAACTACACATCTATAACCATGCACTGCTGTGTCTACAACCATTGGTCAATCAATGCGGGTTTGCTTATGTCGATCTGTATTCAGTTAATGTGGACTGGGCTAGGTTTACCAGGGCTCTGGCGTTTGGATTGGCTCTCTTGTCCAGAAGGAGTTTGGTTACACGGTAGTGACCACAGTGTGCGGCAACGTGGAGGGCCGTCAGGTAGTCCAGGGTGACGTCATCAACAGGCGCCTTGTGCTGGAGCAGGTGCTTCACACATTCCACATGGTCTCCTTGGGCAGCCATGTGAAGCGGAGACAGCCCATTCTGCGCATCAAAACCAAACCAAAGCAAGACCACATTTTAGTCATTACTTTCAGATTCTGAAACACGACAAAGTCAATTCTTGATCTCTGGAACCATTGGTAGCAGAGAAAAATAATCTCCACTCAACACCTAAACATACAGCAGATTATGTTTGGCAGAGAGGAAAGATAAGAGAATGTTTAATTTCATAACTGTGATATTGTTAGGCAAAAATTAATAGGACTTTCATGAATGAATATATAGTATGTGTAGCAATTCAGTTGGCCCACAATTATTAGGGCAATATTAGATGTACAAAAACAAGTAATAGCTGATGCTTAAATTATGTGTATCCAATTCCATACATAGAAATCTACACTCAATTCATCTCTCTGCATGAATCTCTTTACTTCTCAATAGAGGGGAAAGTGGATGCAGGAGGAGCAAGTGGGTGGGTCAGGGAGAGAAGGAGACTTTGATCATCTCTTAGATCCAAACTGCTCGGAAATTCTGCAACTTCTTTTTACTGTCATGAGACGTGCGTTGGATTTGGAGAAAGCAGTCAGATAAGAGCTAGAAAAGTATAAGGCAAATATGGACCACGTGTCAATGACCTCCCAACGTTAAAATTTTGAGGATAATCTAAATTTATCATCATTGATACTGCCGAAAACAGCTTTAGACTTAATCCTCAGAGAAGGTCAACAGCAGGAATACCAGACAGCCAAGTAGTTCACTGATAATTATTAGTCTAGGTGAGACTCTCGTTTTAAAAAATTAAATAAATATGCTCATAGGAAAAAGCTAAATTAGAAAACATTTGCCCATTAAAAGAAGGGGACTATTGTCTTTTCTTACCAATCAATGCAAATACAGTCACTAGAAAATAACTGTTGACCAAAGATTTAGTTTGGCAGTCATTATATTCAAAGAAGCAGAACTGGATAAAGAAGCCAGAATAGGCCAAAGGCCCAACATTCTTAACAAGGAAGGTGATTTCAACAGTGTAGGACAATCGCAGATTATGCAGTCACAGATGCTTTATGCTGTATGCTTATATATGAATGCTTTATGCTGTAACCTTATATGATGCTTTATGCTCTATCCTTATATATGAATGATATTTGATTTTACAAGAGGCCATTTAAAAGAGTTCCATCTAGGTAACCCATGGTCTTCATGAGTGATATGACAATTACTGGCAGATTCTGTAGATGAGATTATTTTATGGTTTGTGCAAAAGTATATCTACCTACCCTCAATTTGATATAGGCCTTTTATTGGTTATAACATGACTAGTCTGAAATTTTGTTATTTCCATTTAAATTTCAATCCGTTTCCTCAAGAAAACTTTCCATAATTATCTTTGCATGACCCAGCCCAAAATGTTACATTTTAAAGACAGATCTCTACAACATTCTCAGTATAGGTATGAGAATAAAAATAATGCAGATGATTTATTTCTCATCTTCATATATTTCTGATTTGAAGCCACCCTTTCATGATCTGCGTGGCACATCTCTAAAGACTGAGTTCATTCTATACAAATTTTGAATGTGTGGGCCGGTTTTGCTCCAAATGATATCAACTAAATATTCAATTAAGATATAATATAAATTTTAAAATATTTGCTGTGTTTGCTGCCTTATTTTTCTCAGCTTACCCTAGTAACAGCATCAGTTGATATGAATCATGTTCAGGGGATGGGGGAGATGAAATAGGGAGAAAATATTAAGACATGTCCCTTGTCTAAATTTTTTTGTATTTAAGGATCCGAGGGTTGTTACACGTCCCATTAAGTAACTCTGTGTGATTATCTTCAAATTTCGTCTCATGATATTTTCTGGTAACCCAAAGAAAACCTCCAACAAATTAGCTCATCACTTGGTTTCTATTTATATGGATAAGAGTTTTCCTCATGGCTGGGCATGTTGATGAAATGAGACAAAAAATACTAGATGTACTGTGCCATAGAGAACAGTATGCTTGTTTATTGGTTCTTTGTAGCTGGCCTATCCTAACTCATGCTTTCCACATCACCTATTAATCCCAATTATAATCAACCAACACCACCGGTGAGTAATTCTTTTTACTAGTATTGTCTAAGAGATAAAGATTGCAGAGCCAAAAGACTTATCTTGTATTGCTACTTGTGCTTCTTTAAAAGACAGTTTTATATATATTTTATAGTCATCTCAGAGTATCATAAAAATGTAGACTAATAGAATGTAAGAAATATTCTCACTTATATATAATATTCTCATTCACGTATAATACAGTAACATTTACATTTCCATCTGCAGAGAGAATAGCAGGTAAAAATATAGAAAGAACTTGAAGTTATACATTTAATACATCTTAATGCATTTTTTTATTTTAAATAATTAAAAATTTTTTATATCTATTACTCATTCCTTGAACACAAATATTGAGCAACTAGAATACACTTGGCTGATGCTTTGATTTCAAGAAGAATAGAGATTATCAAAAAAATGTCTTAAAGAGTTTGTTGGATCCCATCTTCCTCATAATGACTCACCTTTGTCCTTGCCAGCAAGGGAGCCCCCCGCTCCAGCAGAAGCTCCACCACTTGGTCATGTCCACTTCTTGCAGCGCAATGAAGGGGCGTCAAGCCATCCTGCCAAAAGAATGAAAGATAGGCCTGAGTTCACTTTTTTTAAAAAAACAAGATTGTATCTATTGATACCTTGAAGAGAGTGTGTCTGAAACTCAGCCTTAGGGACTCAGTAGGTCAGTAATAGAATTGCTATCAATTAAATGATAAAGAACAGTAAGAGAGAAAACAAGACAGAGAATCTCGGCAGAGAGAAAGAGAATGAGAAAGACAGAGACAAAACAGAAACAGGGAGCGAGCAAGGGAAATCCCATGTGTGGAGGTTTAATGTAAAAAACACTGTGGCTGGTCATGTGTTTGCATATTTAGGAAGATGGAAAAGCAGAGGGTGTTGCATTTGTTGAACTTGAAAGCCCTACCTGCCTGGAGCCACACCCAGAGATTATACTGTTATACTATTTTCATTCTGGTTGTCCTAACACAACTCCTAAAATTTCTTCTTAATCTAATTTGTTGATCTTCTCTCTTGAATTGTCATTATTTTCATAAATTCTCCTAAAATGCTCCCTGAGGCTCGTAAAAGGGAAGGGTCATTTTTTCACATTCTTCTAAAGGTTTCCACTCATATTTTTCATCATTTTACAAAATACATAATTATTTTTCAAAAATTAATTATCAATAAATAGCATTAAAATAGTATCAAGAAAACTATGGCACAACTGTACGTTATGCTCTTTATAAACCTTTCTGACCCTGATAACCTCTCAGGTAGTTTCTGATTCTAGAGCAATCTCCAAATACCCTCTGTCTTTTGGGTTTTATTTCTCTTATTCATGGCCAAAAAGCAGAATAGCTGGAAAATATGAGGCAAAATATAAGAACAATGGGCAAGAAGTGAAACAGAAAATAAAATCATGACTACATAAATTAACTGGTGATTTCAGACTTAAAAGATTGTCTCAGGGAAAGAGGTTGAGAAGGTAGGTAGAGGTCTAGAAAAGGAGGGATGACGAGCAGTTAAGAGGACTTTAGAAGCTTCTGATTTATCCAGAACTCTAATGGACCATATCTCTGGGTTATGCTTTCCTCCTAATAAATAGAATTCACCTGGATTACAACACTCTTCCTGATCCAACATTCTGGGATTTCTAAGCTAGCTGTCTTCCATTTGCCCTTCCAGATCCATGCTCTTCTGTTCTCCACTGTTTCTTGTCAGCTGGTCTGATCTCTCTCGATTGTATCAGTGGGCTACCCTGCCCTCTGGCTTCTGGTTGGGGCTGGCCAATGGGATATGCAGCAAGACAAGGAAGCAACTCCCTGAGGCATCTACTAGATCCGGCTGTGACTCTTTGTCCAAGGTTACGCTCCTGCCAAAGCAGCCTTCTCCATACAATTTTCTCCTTTGAAAGGATGGTAACCTCTTCTACTTCTCACCTTTCAGGTCTAGGGTTGGTAATGAGCCCTGCTGTTAACTAGCCCCAAGGATACCCCACTATCCCTTGTGCCTCCCCTTCAGTCCAGCCACAATGGTATCAATAAGCCCTTTAATAATCTCTATTCAAATGATCAAATTTGAGTGTGTCATCTGTTTTTGTCTAGGACCTTGATGATAATTATTCCTTGCTTGGTTAAACCTATTTAGCCAGTATTGAGATACTAAATAACCTAAACAGACCTTGCAGTTTTGGTTACCTGGGAATTAGCATGAAAAGACTGTCTTTTGAGAAAAAAATGTATGTAACTACTGTAGTTGGATGCCAAGTTATTTTAAAGTTTGCCAAAAGGAGCTTAAAAGACAAACTGTGTGGGCAAAGTGATTAAAATGATGATGCTTTTGTATCTTGTCCTCAGTGCCCTATGGTGGAAACACAGAGCATTGGTTGCTATATAAGTGAAATAGCAGTTAGATACAGCTTGATTTCTCAAACATGTTCTTGGTGGGAGCTTTATTGAGATCTAGAGTTGGAGAAATCCAACACAGAGAATGAAGGCATGAAGTGCACAGTCCAGCAGGTAGGCCCTGGAATCACAGAGCTCTGGGTGTGAGTCTCAGATCAGCCCATCATGGGTGAAGCTCTCTGAGGCTCAGCTTCACGATATGTCAAGTGAGGATGCTTTTTCTTACCCCGTTTAATTTACAGCCTTGTTTGAAAAATGAGGGGATGCTGCCTTACATCATTTTTAAAAAGGTAGAGTATTGTTTTCTATGGATTATATGAAATATTCATTGTGTAATCATGTTGAAACCTCTAAAAGGCTCTCAGAACAACAATAGGAAAATATGGAGAATACTTAATAAACCCGCAAGAACATCAAGTTAAAATAAGGATTAAATAATTGGGTCTAAATCTTACAGTTTAGTGATGCAGTTTATCTGCTCTTATAAAGGACATGTGAATTATATCAAATTCAAGTTGCCCACAATGCTCAATCTGGGTAGATTTTGGATATTTTCTACAAAGTGCAGTGTCTCATTATTGGCCCCCATAAAATCTTTATCAAAAGGTTTTGTATTGAAGAACTTTTTAACTTACTCTTTTAATTTAGTTTTTACTCTTAGAGACTATGATCTGTTCATGATCTTTTTTTTTCTTGTTTTAAATTCTTAAGACTGTGCTTGAAGTTTACACTTTCCTCCCCTCCAGAGTCCCCTTCCATGTGTTCTCTCTTTTTCTTCACTGGAATCAGTTCAAAAATTCTTTTTTTTTTTTTTTGCAGTATGCAGGCCTCTCCCGTTGCGGAGCACAGGCTCCGTGCGCACAGGCTCAGAGGCCATGGCTCACGGGCCCAGCCGCTCCGCAGCATGTGGGATCTTCCCATACCGGGGCACGAACCCACATCTCCTGCATCTCCTGCATCGGTGGGCGGACTCTCAACCACTGCGCCAGCAGGGAAGCCCGATGTCAGTAATTCTTAAAGGGACACCATTCATCTAGCTGGTAACCCACATCATTAGCTTCTTACGACCATTTCTCTCCTTATCTTTTCCTCTCTTCTCTCTCAGCTTAGATTATTCTTCCAGCAGTGTATCCTGAATTCTGTGTACTAATATAGGCTCTGCTAATTTCTAAGCTGTGTGTCCTAGGTTAAGTTATATAACTCCTCTGGAACTCATTTTTCCCCTTGGTAGTCTCATTTCTCAAATGGAGACCTCCATATTTTCTCAACAAGAAAATAATAATACTTTGTAAGTTGTTAGGAAGATGAATTAAGATGATATTTGTATAGTACTTAGAAGGGTGCCCAGAACATTGTGTGCATATGACAATTGGTAGCCACTATTGTTATTATTTTAATTATTACTCCTAATAACAAGTAGCAAGAGTGATCCCTTTTTCTGATGTATGGTTTTTCATTCATCATCCTTTAATGTGTTTTGTATACTTTTATTGTTTGCATTGAAATATGTATTTCAATATTTTAGCCATAATCCTTATAGGAAGCATTTCCACATTTAAATAAAAAAATAAGTTTAAAAATAAAAATGAATAATGCCTTTAATAAAACTTGAATTAATAATATCATTTTAGCTATAACGTTTCTGTTTTAACATTAAAATGAGGTTTTTCAGATACCAGAAAACCAGGGCTCTGGTGAAAATGTGTCAGAGTTTCACACTAGATTCTAGTCAATGATGAGAATGCCAGTGAGATGCAAAATGTGTCAGTGATTGACATAGTGCTGGTGAAAGTGGTGGAGAAACTACGGGTATGATTTTTTTTAATTACCCCAAAGCCTTTATATATCTTGCTCTTCTCCTAATAATGAAAACATTATAAGTGAGAAAATAATAAGACCAAGAGAAAATTTTTGATGGAACATACTAAATTCAGAATGTTTATGACTAGTTTGACTGCTAGGGGAACTTGAGACCTCTGTGAAAAAAATGAAACAATAATATTAATATTATTTTAAATTCCATATAAAGACACACTATTGTTTACCTAAAAAGATAGTCAAAAACAAGTATAACATTTTTAAATTTAAAAATATATTTTTAAAGGACAAAAAAGCAAACCATATTCCCATAGTAATCAAATATTATAGTTCCAGAATTAGCCTCCTGATTCCAGACCACAGTAGTGCATTTCAGTATTTACCTCCTACTTGATTTTACTTTTGGTAAGAAGGATACAGGTCTGATAGTTATAGCCAAAACTGAAAGAACCTAACTGTTTTTAAAATCCTACTCCTTAGAGATGAGGAAGTATTTTCACTTGCAGGGAAAAGCTCGGCACCATCTTCATTATTGTGACTGATCCTTAGGGTGCACTGGAACCAGTTTGCACACACTAGTGAGAGTCAATTTTTTGCACATCTTTTCCCAATTCTGTATTCAGTGATACCATATTGGTAGCTCCAATTGGCCATGGTGAAAGTATGGAAGTATTTACACCATGGAAATCATCAAAGGCAAAGGTTACAAATCAGAGGTTTTTATTTTATTTTTTTGAAGAGCTGATTATTAAACTTTTACCAGTACACTGCTAACCTAATCCCTTGGGTACTGTTGATTTGCATCTCTGACTAAAGGGATATAGTCTGTCTTGTTAACTGCTGTTATCTCTAGGGTTCACAGCACCAAGTCGGAAATCAATAATTATTTGTTTAAGGAAGGAATGAACAGAATGTCTGTACAATGTATAATTAGAAAATCCATTTTCACTTTATAAATTCTTGAATGAAATTCCATTTATTTGCTATATCTAAAGGCTACACTGGATGAAATACAGTCCAAATATTCCCTTCAAGAATAATAAACCAAGGCTTACATTTCATTGTTAACTTGCTCAAGGACAATTAGTTAGTGGCAGAACTAGCATAAGAATCCATTTTTCTCCATTTCTTAGTACTCTTTTATGAAAAAACAATGCCTATTTTGAGTTAGACTTTTAAATTGTACATGCAAATGTATGTAGGGAATGCAAATTAGAGCATCTTTTAAAGAAAAAAGCAAATATTGTGATGATCAATAAAAACAAAATCAATTGCCTCAATAATGAATGAATACTCCAGAAAAGCATTAATAAGAGCAATGTGCATCCTTAATGACCAAGATAAAAGTTTTTTGCATTTACAAAGTGCTGTCTTTCCATTGGTACTCTCAGTTATTAGAGAGTCTCAAGAGAAACAGAAAGGTAAATGTAAAGGGACTTATTATGTTAGAAAGGTACTTAAAGGAGGAGGTACAGAAACTCTTTCCTTTAAATATAGAGAACAAGTAAGCAAAGCATGCAGCATTATATGTAATTGTTCCAAATTCTGCACACCTACAGCATAGCAAGGGAAAAGGCATGCCATCCAAGCAAAAGGTAAAAACCATATAAAAACTCTGATGCAAAGACAATGGACAGCACAACAAAGATCTTGATAGACAAAGCAAACCACTGCAGAACTCCCACATGATAATATGACACAAGTGCTCTGGACCAAATGTCTTAGAGAAATGAGATTAAGAAAGCAACATTTCCTGAGGTCATTAAAACCCAAAATGTATAGTCTGGGACTGGTGTAGTTTCTAGAAGCTCAAAGATGATAAGGTTTATTAAACAAAATATTTGTTAGCCTCAAGATTTGCAAGGGAATTAAATTAGATCCTTATTCCTTGGACTATGAGAATGCAAAGTCCCAGAATTAAACAAAGTGAAGATAAAATATCATAAGGGACATATTCTATCTACTAACTTCCATAGACTTCTTCCACCATATATTTCAAAATTTTATATAATAGGAATGTTTAAAACTTTACTTAAGTCTATGATTAATCAAGTCTACTCCAGAGAATTAATATTAAAGTACAATACTAGTTTAATTTAATGTTTAAGCAAGTAATTGTACATAATTTCCATTACATAATAAAAAATTATGAGTAGCTAAGTAATTTACTTAACGCCACTTAAAAAATACCCTACGAGTTGATTCTCACATGACCCTATGAGGTAGGGTAGTATTATAGCCTAAGCTCAGAGAAGGCAAATAAATTGCCGAAGTCATTCAACTTGTAAGCAGTAGAAGCAGGATTTGAAATTAGGTAATCTGCATTCAAAGTCTGCACTTTCAACAGGTGTACTGTCCTGCCTACCTTATTATTTATTTGTTCGGAGTGCGTAAAAACTCAGAATTATATTTAACTCAACAAGTTTGAAATGAATGAAGGGCACTGCCTCTTAGAGAGTTGACATGAGTAAAAGTGCAACATAATAACTGTATACCTTTTTTTCCGTAAGCATAATAGGAGATATCCTGCTCAGATCCCTACAGCATAACCACTTAAGAAAAATGATTTAGGAGCTGAAAAGTTTGAAGCAAAAGATTTTCAACATGTATTAAAATATTTTACATAAAAACCACACTCTCATAGCTTAATGTATGCAAATGATTTGGGTTCTTGATATTTACAGCTAGCCAAATCAGAGATGAGTAAGTTCAATCTTTGATCTTTGTTCCATGAAAATCTATAAGTAAGGACTTGAAAAACTGTCTCACTGAGGAGCTAGCATTCCGTTTCTCCAGGCACTTATGAGCAAATATTAATTCCACTTTACATATGATGTGCAATCTTTAAATGCTGTATGAGGTTTAAATAGAATCCAAGAAAGCAATTTCTTTGAAAACACATTGCCTGTGTTTAGGGACTGTTATTTAAAAGTGTCTGCTAAAAGAATACAAAAAAATAATAATGGTAGGAAATTGAAAGAACAGAGACACTCACCCTAGTTTTGGCATCGATCTGACCACCACGATCCAGTAAGAGCTTCACCATGTTTGTGTTTCCCCTTTTGGAAGCCACATGCAGAGGAGTGATTCCATTCTACACCGTGGAAAGACCAAACAAGAGTATATTGGGTATGACAGGGCATTATGATGATGGCTTCGTATTAGCACAAAGGAGATTATGACCTATTTTGTAATTTTATCTGAGGTTTCTATGGTTTCAATGCTTTTGATTTTTAAGGAACAAAAAAGCACACAAACCACAAAGCACTGTAGAGAATGATATATGGAATGAAACTGCATAATTAAGTTAGTCAATAACTGCAACATATGTACTGAATGTACACATCACAGTCAAGAGACAAAGGGAGCACTTTGGCATAATATTCAATAGAAACAAAATTTCAGATCCTACCTAGACAGAGCCCTAGACTAAAGTCTATCTTTCTTATTATAACACTTATGTACTTAAAGATTCTGGGATCCTGAAGTTTACTATGCTTAAAAATAGAGTACAGATATACATATCAATACCCAATGGAAAAATGATTCTTAAAAACACCTTCCTCAGAATAATTCAGTATGAAAAACTTGAAAATAACTCAATGTAGTTTCACAGAAGAAGACTTCTAAGGATAAAAATACTATATACATGAATTATATGTATTTCTTTTCTTGGCTATCATATACCATCATTAGGTCAAGGATGTGTACCTGATTTTTGGTATGTTATGATTTTGCAAATATTCAAGTACTGTGTTTACTGATTCATATTAAGTACACTGAGTTTTATAATTGTCATGTAAGTGAACTCTTTCCAGTGAAAGCATATCATTAAAACTATAACACAACATAATGTCTTTTTTTTTTTTTTTTTTTTTTTTTTTTTTTGTGTGTGGTACGCAGGCCTCTCACTGCTGTGGCCCCTCCCATTGCGGAGCACAGGCTCCGGACGCGCAGGCTCAGTAGCCATGGCTCACGGGCCCAGCCGCTCCGCGGCATGTGGGATCCTCCCAGACCGGGGCACGAACTCGTGTCCCCTGCATCGGCAGGCGGACTCTCAACCACTGCGCCACCAGGGAAGCCCAACATAATGTCTTTTTACTATTTCAGTACGACTCCTCATATGAGCAGATTCTCAATTTATTAAAAAAAAAAAATCCCTGTCAAATTGTATGCCCTATAGTCACTGTTAGGACATAGTATAAATGTAGTTATACATTTTATACTTAATGTTTTAACAGTTTAATTTTTTATCGACTTGAAGCTGCTTGTTCATGATTCGTGGTGTGACCTTTAAATGTAACTGCTCATACCGATGTCAGAATCAACATCTTCCTTATTGCAAATGATTTGCGTGCATGTGAACTGACACACTATTTTGCACGTGTTGGGTTGTGACGACTTCCTGTGATTTGCAGGGAAAAAAATGGAAAATCTAATATCTCCAGCACTGATAAATCCAGGTAAGGAAAAGGAAATAAAATCTTTATCATTGTTAATTTTCGCTTTAGCAAAATGCCAAATCCTCTGGTGGTCCAGTGATTAGGACTCCACGCTTTCACCGCCAAGGGCCTGGTTCAATCCTTGGTCGGGGAACTAATAAGACACCACAAGCTGTGCCGCATGGCCAAATAACATAACATAATATAACATAAAATGAAAATAAACTATTTTAATCCATACCCTGGCTGTGAAGTCCACAGCAGCTCCCCGGTTTAGAAGAAGAGTTGCCACATTGACGTTTCCATAGTGGGCAGCGATGTGCAAAGGGGTGAAACCACTCTGTGGAAAGCAGAGAAAATGACAGTCAGTGAAGCATTTCACCTCTGTATGTTGCAGTTACTGGATTAGAGAAGAAAATCACATCTACCTAATACGTGAACAGCGCAATTCAGATCATAAATGCTTTAATAAGACTTTTTAAGTTTCAGTGCTATTATTTAAATTTAGTGGTAAATAAGTCAACATATAAACAGGTAAATAAATATCCTACATTTCTTGGCAACATTATTTCCAATTACATTAACAATTTATCTATTTATGAGATCTGTTATCTGTATGAAACCATGCTTCTTGAGTTGATTTAGCTTTAGAGCAAAACGATATGATTAAACAGCATATTTTTTCAGCCATAGAATTAATATAATTATGAATAAAAAATTTTTCTCCAGAGAAAATCTCAAAACTTCTATTTTTTTCATTTGTTTGTGTTTTGGTTTGGGTGTTTTTTAAAATGAATAACAGCATTGGTTGATATTGTATCTTTGGAACTATGAAAATATTGTGAGAAATTCTTACAGGACATATACAATTCATCTTACATCATTTATGCTGTCCTGACATTTCTTTAACAACTATGTTTAGTCAGACTATATTGTTATAATAAAAAAAAGTTTAAAAAATTAAACAATATACTTGGAATTAATATGAATATAAAATAAAGAAAAAATTTAAGTGGAACCCAATTTTGAATGTTAATTAAACCAAACTTTATCAATAAAATAAGATTGATATAGAATAAAATAAGCAAGTTGAATCAATTACATGAGCATTAGAGAACAGTTTACTATCAGAATGTTTTAAAAATGAGTCTGAAAATCTTAAATGGAAGAAAAGCATATTTCCTTTCTTTTTTTTTCTAATAAAAATTTAGTTAGAAATCTGCCATTTTCACAGTAGATGCATATTAATTTTTTTCTTATTAAAGTATGAAAAGAGGCATTATTCTTGCTCTCTATAATATTCATTGCTTAATAAAAGATTATAGGAAAAATAAAGACTGTTCCTGTAAAACTGGATATCAAATCCTGCAGTTTTGAGGATATTTTGCATTGTTCTCTTTTATTTGAAATGAACTTTGATGTGTATAATACTGTTTCTAAGAAACATTATCTAAATCACAACCATTATTTTTCTATTCACTTGATATATAGATTTTGGTGACTTTATTTTTAAAATGGCCTAAATAAGCATTCAGATATCTTAGGTAATAGAAATTCCTCTGTGCTATCAGCCAAATTAGCTGAAAATAATTTCTGACTGTAGCAAATGAAGACACAAAATAAGAATAGTAACTATCAATCCAAATCCTACTCTTGTGGTCATTTTTTTTTTTTTTTTTTTTGCGGTATGCGGGCCTCCTACTGTTGAGGCCTCTCCCATTGCGGAGCACAGGCTCCGGATGCACAGGCTCAGAGGCCATGGCTCACGGGCCCAGCCGCTCCGCGGCATGTGGGATCTTCCCGGACCGGGGCACGAACCCGTGTCCCCTGCATCGGCATGCAGACTCTCAACCACTGTGCCACCAGGGAAGCCCGTGGTCATGATATTTTTATTTTGTTTCTACATGATGGCAAATATTAATGTCAATATAGAAGAAAAAAATCAGTCTACAACCTGGCTATTATTTTATAAAATGTCAAGCTTTAGTATTTTAGGAAATAATTGACTAGATGTTTTTCATTTTTATCTTGATATTTTCTGTCACCCAGTTATATCCTGAATATGCATCTTTTATTCAAGTTACAATTTAATTTCAGAAAAACATAGTGACTGGTGATGAATCATTTTCAAATTATTCAAGTATAATAATATTATTTTTCCTATTTGCAGAAATAAACTAATTTATCTCTGACACAGCCTCATTGAAAATCCATGATGATGCCTCAGGCTGTGACTCTTGGATCAACACGAGGCTGGTATAAGCCCCTCAGAGGAACTTTTCCCTGAGTAACATGGAGGTGGAAGGCTCAGGTCACCTTCCTGCAGGACTACTGATGGAGGGGTTTTCCCTCTTCGTTATTCTATTGCCCCCGAAGAAATATTTCTAACTCAGTCTGTATCTACTCAAATTGCTGCTTTCAGCATAATGATTAGAGCCAATACTGCTTTAAAAAATTTAAACAATTACCAAAAATCACCTACAAAAGAAAGGTATTAAAATCAGTAATTAAGATATATCAATTTGTATGATTCCAGTCTTGAGAAATTTCACCAAGCAGTGGGCTTTTTAAAAAAATCTCTGACCTAAGTTCCACACACAGATATGGAACAGAAGAAGTGATATGAATAATTCAAGTATATTCACATCTCAATGGGTAAATTTGTCAATAAACAAGAAATTAGGTTTAGAAATACACTACTCTCTGTAAATACTAAGTGTGAGTGCTCAAAACCCCCATAGGCCCACAACCCAGTGATCATATGAGATGTTAGTCTAAAGAATTCCCTCAGCAAAGTGAAAATCAACCTACATAAGCAGTTGCTTGCCTTTGAAGGTTAATTTTTGTAATATAGGTTAATTTTTATAATATACTTTCAACAATGTTTGTGTTAGTGCCTCTTATACCACCCCCCACCCCCCCCACCCACCTCCACACACACCCACACACACACACTCTCAGAGGCTTCTGAACCAAACACTCTTGTTGATTTTGTTAATTAATGGGACTTATTTAGGTATGTGGAAAATAGATGATTTCATGACAACTATTGTAAGAGCAAGATAAAAGTAAATGCTTTGCTCATGATAGGCTCGATATCATTACTGATTATATACAGTGTGGTAAAAATAAAGAGACAGAATAGAAGGGCAACTGCAATTAGGTAAGAGGATGAGACAGTGGCAGAGAAACCTCCTTAAATTACACTTCACTAAATTCTAAATGGAGAATTCTCATTAGGAAAGGAGGTCACATCTCTTATTGGCCAAAAGTGAATAATAAAGCTCACTTAGTAAAATATATATTACGGAAGAGTCTTGTTTCATGCTCTACTCTAATGAGCTATTTAAAGTTTCACTGATTAAATAATGCTTCAAATACATGCTATATTAAATTTTTTGAATTATCCACTTGCCTTAATTATGGGCAAAGTTTCCAAATTAATTAATTTCCTAATAATGAAAATTCCAATCATTAGTATAAATTAGTGAGCATTTATTCTAATTGAACAAAAAATAAAATAAAAACAAGGTATATTTTGATATAACTGCAATACTGTACCTCGGTTGTCCTATTCACCATCATCTGAAGCAGTGTTGTGTGGGAAAAAGAGGGAAGATATTACACAGTGCAAAATTAAGGAAACAATCAATCTGTTCTCTGCAATTGAATATACCGTTCCAGCAGGCCAAAATGCATTCTACTGAAAAAAGACAACTATAACGTTATACAATTATATCTTTCTAATTCTGGTTCTATTATTCTTTTACCACACATTGAAATAGAATGAATAAGCAGATTTCTAAAAAGCTGAACCTCACCTTTTAAAGAAAATTATCTTGAGGTTTTTTTCTGTTTTCTTACTGCACTCAAGAGACAGTCCCCTTTTTTTCTGAAATACCTCTGAAAGTAAATTATCTCTTTTGATGACCAGAAGTAATTTTGCATTGTCACCATGGCCTACTTCTTTATCATCTCCCAGGAGGAATCTGGTGGCCGAAGAGGGCCCTTCCACAAACGTATGCAGCTTTTACCTTGGATTGTACGTCAGCATTGTGATCATTCTGAAGCAGGAGTGCAGCAGATTTGGTGTCATCTTTCCTCGCTGCAATATGTAGAGCTGGCAGCCTCACTTTCCCTTTGGTGTCATTCTCCAAGAGGATGGCCACTGCCTGGTTGTGTCCTTGCTGGAGTGCCACCGCTAGGGGCGTAAAGCCATCCTGGTAAAACAGAAGCAAAAATCTTCCATCAGCTTTCGGAAGCCTGGGATTCAACTCCAAGAAATAGTGCATCTAATTTTCAAATTAATGATTAAGACTGACAAGAAAAATGAAGGGATTAATTATTGCTATGAAGATTAAAGCAAATTATCATCATTTGTTGTACTATACACTGGCTTCATCAGACTTTTTTACATCAGATTTTTTAAATACCCATTCTATTTATTTTTTAAAACATCTGCATTTCCTAACAAAGCATAATGCACACAGGATGTATTCAAATGTGTTTTGAATGTGAAAATAAAAATTAGAACCAACCCTAAGTAATGTCTGCTTATGGAAAGGAAAATGTGGGAAGGGTAGAAATAATGGAGAACAAGTCTGACTGAGAATCAAAGATATTGTAGCCAAGACAGGGAAATAACTTACATGATGAACTATGCAACCTGCTAAATATCTCACAACAACTGTTAATGGAATGGTCTGTTACCAATTAATTTGGGAAGTTTAGGACATAATATGATCTAAAATTCTTTGGCAAATAAGGTTAAGTCATTAAGTTTGCACTTAGCTGAACTGTATATTATTTAAATCATTTAGATATAAAATTGTGCTAAGTAATGTAAAGAAAATCAGTCTTTCAATTTGAAACTTAACAATTTAAAAAATAACAAAGATCATCAAAGTTAGAGGAACCTTAGAGGTAGATGGATAACCACATTAGAAAAATTAGAAGCTATGTTTTCTCTCTAGAAACAAGTATTCAGCAATGGAAAGGTGATGAGTAAGTAGAAAAAATATACGTATATATTCTAGGCTCGGTTAATGTGAAAACCTCCTTTAATTCACAAAAGCTTGAAAATAAGTCTCAGAGTTAAATGTTTCCATTCACAGAAGAGATGAGGGCAACTGGATATGGTACATCTATTGAATATATTCCAGAGATAATGGCAATTTATCAGCATCTAACTACTCCATTTGTTTTCAACAGTATATTTTTAAAAGGTAACTGTAGACTTCGGAGGGAAAATCATTTCCCTCAAATGCATCATATCATATATGCACTACCACAGTAAGAGTTGAATTTTTCAAATTAGAATTGAATTTTAAATAAATACATTACTTAACGGAATGGAAGAGTAAAGCATGTAGTGTTGTAAGATGAAAGAGAGTAGCTTAAATTTAGAACTTTGTTTGGCACAAATTAAGCCCTCTGTGAAGAAGGGAAGAACAGGCTCATTATCATGCACACATTTAATTTGATTCCCCCCTGAAACACTGGGATAGTTTATATTAAAAGAATGTGAACTTTATTTTTTCTTAGAGACAAGGCATTTGCTGACAGCACAGAACCTAATTAAAAAGTTTTTCGCCTTCAATTTTGGTAACATTCAGGAAGAAGGAAGAAAGCAGAGAATTACAAAAATGGTACTGGACAGACAGAGAACTCCTTTCAGAGAATTTAACTTTGGACCTCCACCGCATGGATTTCATTCTAACCTACACTTCATGGGAGAAGGGTAAAGATTTGAAATGACTTTTTGAAGTACCTTCACTAACTCTATGAAAAGGAAACCTATATTAAAACTCTGTAGCTTAATTTTTCATCATTTATTTACCAATGCTAATTGCTATACTTATGGGAAATTTCAACACTTTAAATATTTCTTTTCAAACATGAGTTTCATTGCCATACTGAATGATCTCATAATTATCTGATTTTTAAAGTGGTCACAATGTCTTGATTAGTAACTAAGTTTTGCAAGTTAGGGCTACTAATGGGTTCAGGGTAAGTGTCTTCTTTAGGTATATTCATACATGTACACACAACCATAGAAGGTATTTAGCAATATAGCCTAAAAGATCAACTAGTAATCAACCATATAGCCCTAGGAAGATGTAATTCATTCACAGAATGATAGACTAAAAGGGAACATGCAAAGATTTTTCTATTAGTGTATTTCCTGATAACCATTCGGGCCAGTGGTATGGAATTAATCAAATAAGTTTATACATATCCAGTCAGGGAAAATTAATTTCACTTATTTAAATGATTACAAAACAAATATATGTTTGTTTAGAAGCATATATGTATCTAAACTAGGATTCAAAACCTCATGTGATTTACTTGCAACAGTCATATTTCTTTGTGGAAATAAGAGACAGTTTTAATTCTCTGAGAATCAGAGTGTAACACGGACTCCGCTGATGCAACATACATAAAAGGGTATCTCTGGAAGCAGAGTGAGATGCTACAGAGGTCCAGACTGGAGGAGTCTTGAGAAAGCTGACAATGCTGTCAGGGTGCATTTCCCTAAATCATACACTAGAAAAGTCTATTTGGTGAGTAGAACTCTGTAGTGTAAAGGTTTCTCTAGGTAAATGATTCTGCTTTCAAGGAAATAAAGTAAGACAAATGCATATTTCCATAGTTTGGTACATTTCTCAGAGGTCCTAATGCAGAGATATGGTCTCGTACTATTACCCAAGCTTTGCCTGAGGATATACACACTGATGGAATCAGTGTCTCAGAAAGTCATAAAATAATAATCATAAAAATCACACTGTACTCATGTAGTGAGAGTGTAAAATCTGTGTGTGCTGAGTAGAGAACGTGAAATCGTTTAATACTAGGCAGTCGTGTTTTCCAGTCATAAACGGGAAATGTGGTCCCACTAATAGTGATGTCTTGGGATTGTTTTTAACTAATGAGAGTAAGCTGTCAGAAAGTTATTGCCAGGCTCCATAAAAAGTTTTCTCTCAAAGGGCCTGGACGTGAATTTAATAGATTATAAATGACCTCTCCCCACAGTGCAGGGTAGAAGGGATTTCATGTTTATTTCACTGAAAGACTTAACTGTCCAGAAAGGAGGCTATATGAGACATTAAAAGTTATCAAGATAGTTTCTGGGTGACAGCCATCTATCTACCAGTTATCTTTCACTCCAGGGCAGGAGTTTTAAAATTTTATCAGTGGAGCCACAGAACATGAAATAGGAAAACTAAAGCCTGGTTGCTTTTGGGTGAGGAGAGGCATGTCCCAAGGGAGCTCTCTTCCCCTCCTCTCCTGTGTCACCTACTCCCAACCTTCTAGTGGCCCCTGAGGCATTTTCTTCAAGCTCTAATGCATCCTAAGCATCACTTAAAAATCACTGTGACAATCACTGAACTCCCTCCTTAATCTGTTTAGGCAAAAATGAGAAGGAAAATACAAAGCAGGTTCGGTTTACTGGAGAACACACACAGGAAAAGGAAAGGGATGTTCTAAGTTGGCCCATCCCGACTCCTCTTCATGTCTAGATGGCCTGAATGCTTTGAGACTGGATTGATTTTGAACATTCTATTCAGTTGTTGCCATATTCACAGTCACACAACCACATGCCATAATTTGTACTTCATAAAATATGAACAGCTTTCTGACGACATACTCCTCATGAAATTGTGTGAACATAAATAACTCTGAATTATTGCTAATCATTAAAAAACTTGCTTTTAAGGAATTGTATTAGATCCTAACAAAGATAAAACATTGATGAAAAGAGATGGATAAAATTTACTATAAATTGATTTTAGAATAGTATAAAGCTCCCCCAAGCTAGAGAATGGCAAATTGATGGAAGCATGATTTCATGTAAGAATAAATTGACATGAATCCCAAATCAAGGCATAAACTCATTGAACTGTGTGCACTGGGTCATTCATTCGTTCATGGCCACTGTTGTAGATTACAATGGTAACATGAACACTCGTAGGATAAAGGTAATGGAGACCCTTTGCATCTGGAAACAAAGAACATGGACATAAAGATCAAAGAATTCAAGTGTCTTACCTCAGTAGCAGTGCTCTGATTAGCTCCATTTTCCAGCAAATATTTTACAACATCAATGTGGTTCTCTTGGGCAGCCATGTATAAAGGAGTGAAGCCATTCTGAGGACAAACAGTGAAAAAGGTATCTTCAATCATTTGTAAAGTTTAAACCAGGGAAGAATATAAGACAAAGAGAGAGAGAATACTGTGAAGGAAAACTTTGAAATGGTGAAACATATAGCATACCTTCACACTGAAGAAGTCATACATGCATTTACCATCAGAAAACTAGACAACTCAGTTAACCAGTTCCCACCCACAATTTTTCAAAGAATAAGGAGAAAGGGAAGAAATATCCCCCTCATTTCCTGCCTTCATTTCAGCACCAGAGATTCACATTTCTTATCACCCAACACTGTGTTAAAACTAAAGATATTTAGTATCTTAATATCTATATAATTCTATAATATATATCATTCATTATATAAAACTAAAGATATTTAGTGTTAAAACTAAGGATATTTAGTATCTTAAACTAAAGATATTTAGTATCTTTAAAACTAAAGATATTTAGTGTTAAAACTGAAGATATTTAGTATCTTAATATCTATATGATTCTATAATATATATCATTCATTATATATAATATCTATATAAAGTAATATTTATGTAGTATCAGCTATATTTATCAATTCATAAACTATTTAAACAGATGACGATTATCTTGAATATACACATTTCAACACCCTTAAAAGTATAAATTATTACTCATATCAGAATAAGCTGAGAGATTGCAAAGCTGATTGAAAATTTTAAAAATCTGTATTTCAATGTTCTGCTTGAGGTAGCATGATTTATACTGAACATCTTTACATTACTTTTTAAAAGCCATTCTAAAATCCTATCATTCGTTAATTCTCATATTCATTTATTCAATTATTCACTAAAAATCCAAGCAGTGGTAGCTGGGCCATGACTGGGAAACAATGATAAACAAGACAGACATCTGCCCTCATGGAGTACGTACTACGGTAATATGATAACATTATGTAGTCACAGTTTTTTTTTTTTTTAAAGCACTGAAATTTTGTAACATGAATTTGAAACTAAGTATAAACTGGCAAATTTTCTTTTCATTAGATCCTTTGCAATATATAATACTTCATTAAGGTAAAAACCCACAAAACTTTATTTAAAAAAGGAAACTTGTGAAATAATTCATCAACTCTCAAAACACTCTCTTAAAATTATGTGAGCCTTAAAGACAGTTGATTACTTTAAAAATTCCACACATTAATGAGAATGAAAACATAGATGAAACTTCAGGTATTTCCAAAAATTTACAAGGAGAGAAAATTTTTTTTCTTTTTTGAAAAATTCTTTTCTTTTTTGAAAAATTCTTTTCTTTTTTGAAAAATTCTTTTCTTTTTTGAAAAATTCTGTATACCTTGTATAAGTGTGGAAACATTATTCAAAATGGTCAAGATAGAGCAAAATACAAATACAGAGTATACAAGTAGAACAAGAAAAGTAACTTTAAATTTGATTGCAGAAGAAAATCTGTAGGTTTCAAATAATGGTGGAAAATTTAAAACTAAGAAACATTACAAACGGAATGAACTGACAATTTTGTAGGATTCAGGAATAACTTGCTAGCTGGAGAGCATATTTTTTAAAACACAGAAAATAGGTGAAATCTTTGTGTATTTTAAGAACTGAAGAGGTGGCGGAAGGATGGAATTAGAGATTCAAAGGAAGGGAAAGCCAGCGAGGATGGTTAAAAACAATGAGTGGGTGTGGAATGGGGCTCTTTCACGACAAGTAAAAGGCAGGGACGCAAAAAGAACTTTGAACAGAATAAAACAATTTGCTTACATGTTTCCCTCTGACAGAATCTTGTGTGTAGATCGGAAGAAAGGGAAATAGACTGTGGTTACCAGATGAATAGGGGAAAGGAGAGATGTGCCATCCCTAGGCTCTTGTCCTGGGTCTTAAACTTTAGAGAGACCTCTTCTAGCTGAGCAGGGCAAGGGATCCAGAGGGCCAAGGGGGCACACCCAGCCTGATCCTGCAGCTCCCCTGCTTCCAGATCACACACCAGACATGAAACCACCCAGAGCTCCTGCCCACACAGCCCCAAGTGTGGTTCCAGTGCTGGCTCAGATTTCTTCCTTGGGTTCATCCTCCCAAGGGTCCACAGGTAGGCATACCCTACAGTAGGCTGAATAACGCCCCCAAATATGCCCACATCCTAATTTCTGGAACCTGTAAATGTTAACTTAATGGTAAAAGGAACTTTGTAGATGTGATTGAGTTAAAGATCTTGAGATGGGGAGATTATCCTGAATTATCCAGGTAGGCTTGATATAATCACAAAAGGTTTTTATAAGAGGGAGGCAGGAGGTCAGAGAGAAGATACCACACTGCTTCTCACTTACAGCCTCAAGTAGGAACCAGAAGTGCCAACACCTTGGTTTTAGCCCTGTAGGACTGCTTTTTGACTTCAGACTTCTAAAATTATACAAGAATAAACTTGTGTTAGCTTAAGCCACTGAATTTGTGATAATTTGTTACAGCAGCAACAGGAGGCTAATACACACTCTTAGAGTTGTTTGTGAGGGAGGGTGGAAGTTAGGAGATGAACAGAGCTTGAATGTGCAGGCTGGGGTGTGTACACCTTTACACATGATACTCTTGTCGTGTGGATGGAGCAGGGGATGAGGGGAGGAGCCAGAGCGCAAAATCAGCCCCAATCCTGCAGGGAACGAACTCCAAGGTTTCTAAGAAGTCTAAATTTAGACCTATCATATTGCTAGAAAGATATATTTATCAAGGTAGGAGGATGGGAGAAACTTATTTGATAGTTGATTAGCTTGATATATAGCTTTAGTTTTAAAAATATACTGTAAGTGGACCTCTTTTGCAGTCTCGTCCTGGGCCCTGCAAGCATTGATGGTGGGCCAGAGTAATAGAGAAAGAAAAGGGAAAATATAAAAAATAGAGAAATATCAAGGCTGACAACATATAGTATCTGGTGGGGAAAGGGCAGTGACAGACAAATGATCAGGCTCTGGGTTAGAGGGCATCATGAATACCATTTGCTCCTTGCGCCACAACCTCAGCATGCAAGGGCTTCTGGCAGAGTGGGATACACGTATAAAGAACGATAAAAATCAAAGTGATTTATTGAACTTCTGCTCTATGCCATTCACTGTGGGAAATGCTTTGTCTCTACTGCTTCAAATTACCGTGACCACATGCTCCGGTTTCCCCAGGACGGTCTAAGTTTATGCATAGTTAGCTTGGAGCAATTATTAATAGTATCTCAGTTTGGATGATAAATTAAATGGTCCAACATCATCTCTAATCCTTAGAATAGTGCTGTAACATTGGTATTATTATCCCCATTTGAAATAAGGCAGCTGAGACTCAAACACTTAGGTAACTTGGCCAAAGTCTCCCAGCTAATAAGTGAACTGGAAGTGACAGACAGGAGCCAGTACACGGACAGCCTTCTTCCCCATAAAGGAGTTGGGATTTGATCATGTGGATGTGTGATTCGCGGCCTGGCTGTG
The DNA here is from genome assembly GCF_026419965.1 of Kogia breviceps. NCBI lineage: Eukaryota > Metazoa > Chordata > Mammalia > Artiodactyla > Physeteridae > Kogia > Kogia breviceps. The sequence goes on along the minus strand of NC_081315.1, from coordinate 120,906,720 downwards.
TTATAGAATCTCCTGTGGAAACTTGTAAGAATGCCTAGGGACCACCTTGCCTCTCCTGAATTGTAGTCTCCATATATGAAGCCAAAGTACATGCATTTTTTTTAAAAAAGCTCAATTTAAAAAACTGCCCCAAGGACATTGTTTTAGGTGATGCAGAACAACTGAATGGTTTTGGCCAGGGATCACATACGCATTTTAGAAAGTTCACTCTGGTGACCACAGATGCCTTGGCTTGGGATGGCAGGATTCAAGAATGGAAGGAAGGGATTAATCAGCTTTTGCAGTATTTGTGATAGTGTATTTAAATGATGAAGGTAACGTGAGCTAAGCCAACACCTTGGCTAGAAGGAGGGGGAGCTATTTACTGTTACTAAACGTATGAAGTAAGAAGGCAGTAAAGATTTACTACAGGTCCTAAAGAGGTGGGAAATTATCCTTCCTTAACTTACTGATGCTATTTTACAAGAACTAGTCCACCGGAGAATGTGAAGCACACCTCTGGGTAATTGGGAAAGGGCATGGCAGCACTTTAACACCATTGTAAATTTTATAGGAAAGCTTTTATCTTTCCACATAAATAGGTCAGCCACACAGGATTATTGGCTCTTGTGTCCATGTACCCAAGTGCTTTCCAATATATTATGTCTCCACGTTTTTCTAAAATAGTCTGGCTGCAGGTAGGTAGGAAAGTATATGCATTTTCTCCTTTTTGGTATAAAAAAGTCAAAGAGATCCGGAGCCCAGGTTGATACTTGAAGGATGCGTACAAGTACAGCAGTATTTGTTGTTAGGGTAATTCCAGGGTGACCAATAGGTGCCTCTATCAACTGGTTGTTAAATATTTTGAACATTATCCCTCTCCATGGCAAACTACTAATTATTTGCCATTCATTTATATTTATTCACTAAAACTGTGTTTGGTGACTCTTCACTGCGAGGCATTGTGCTCAGCTTGGGTGATTCAGAGAGGAAAGCTCCCTGTTTATTAGGAGCTCACTGCCCAGGGGCTGAGATGGGCAAGTAACCAAACTACTGTATTACAGTTCAGTGAACACACATATAGTTTTTATTTAAAAAAAATGTTATGCGTTGGGTATAATGAGAACATAAAAGGACACAGAACTCAACTGGATTAAAAAATTACATCTGAATGAAACACTGGGAGTGATTCGGTTTGAGCGAAGATATGAAGACACTGAATTTAGGCACAGAGGCAGGAAAGGTATTTCAAATAGAGGAAAGCCCATGAGAAGAGAAAACCCTGACCATAGAGGGATCGTTGGAAAATTCACTGTGACTAGCGGGGTGAGGAGGCTGAGACAGGCAAGGGTCAGCCCCCATCTGTCACGCTGAGGCACCTGAATCTTCTTCTGAACTCTGGGAGTCACTGAAGGGTTTTAAGCAGGGGTTTGACATGGCCACATTTGCATTTTAAAGAGATTAATTTGCCAGAGAGGGGAGGATGAATTAGAAAATGGCCAGAGAATAGTCTGGAGGAGTAGAAAGAAAGTTTTTGTAATAATTCAGATGAGAAGTGAGGATTAGAAACATTAAAATGGCTTTGAGATTTTGAAATGTCATTTAGTATTCATGTATTTATATTCCACTTAAAGATCAGAAGTGGTTTCAGTCTGCATGAGTTATCAGTTATTCACATTTCTCAGATTTATTTAAAAGTTAAAATACTTTTCTTCAAATCCAGAAATTATATCATATTTTAGAGAATTCAAACACTTATAATATTACCAAAAATGTTGTTCCTATTTTCATTAGTGATGTATGAACCAGTAATCAGGTTTTAGCCACTGGAGAAAAAAAAAAAATTTTTTTTGATAATTGGATTATCTGGGAAAATTGAATTAACATGAGCTGATAATCTTCCTATCAAATGTTAGATTTATTACAGTTTGGGGGAACATTTTGATGCAATAAACCTATTGATATCTGTACGTCATTTCCAAGAAATTATATAGAGATAAATAATGTCAGTATGAAAAGTAATAAATGGTTTAGAATCAATGTTTTGGGTAAGGATCAAATCTCTAAGAGTATCAATATTACCTATTTTTACAGAATCTTAACTTTTCAGACATAATTTTGCCAGAACATATAACCTTATTCTTCTATTACACAAATTAAGATTCATCAGTCAGATGACTTGAAATGATCATACAAAATCACTTCTTTCTTAACATAAAGGTCAACGTTCAAACGTATGGACACCAAGGGGGGAAAGTGGCAGGGGGTAGTGGCGGGATGAAATGGGAGATTGGGATTGACATGTATACACTAATATGTATAAAATAGATAACTAATAAGAACCTGCTGTATAAAAAAATAAATTAAAATTCAAAAAAAAGTCAATGTTACTATTCAATTCAAAAGGTCTCTTTTTAAAAAATGAGATGCAATTAACATGTTATATTAGTTTCAGGTGTATAACATAATGATTTATTGTTTGTACATATTGAGAAGTGATCTCCACAGTAAGTCTAGCTATCATCTATCACCATAAATAATTTTTCTTGTAATGGGGACTTCAAAAAAAGGTCTTTTCCGTCGCGGAGCACAGGTTCCGGATGCGCAGGCTCAGCGGCCATGGCTCACGGGCCCAGTCGCTCCGCGGCATGTGGGATCCTCCCGGACCGGGGCATGAACCCGTGTCCCCTGCATCGGCAGGCGGACTCTCAACCACTGCGCCACCAGGGAAGCCCAAAAAGGTCTTTTTTATAGCACCAAATTTGTTCTAAAGTTTTTCACTTTGACACTGGACTAGATGCCAAGTAACAAATATGGAGATAATACTGTTCCTGACCTCAAGAGAAGAAAATATAACAGATTCACCGACTACGCGTATATGGAACCACAGCACAAGACATACTGTAATTGCCAGAAGAGAAGCATGAATAAAATGCTGTCAGAGCACTAAAGAGTTAGCAATTGATACCATGAAGAAAGGCATCTCAGGCCCAAGCACACAGACCTGAGAGGAAATTAGGAGACCTTAATGAAGTCAAGATGGTAGATCTAAAGAAAAGAAAATGTTCTTGGCCATTTTTTTTTCTATTCTTTCATTCTCCCTCTCAAGAAATGTGGTGTTTGTGTGAAAAGTCAGAGTGTATTTGCTGCAGGCATATATCACTTGGGGAATTCTGTCCTCTAAGCACAATACTGAGTCTAATGAATTAAAAAAAGAACTTCAAGTAAATTTACAAAACACGAGTAAAATCTAATGCAAGAATGCATCTTGAAAGGAATTCTTACAGGTCTAAAATTTTTTTTTTAATTTCAAAGATCTCTAATTCATGTCTAACATATTACCACCCAGCTAAAGATATACTTTAGGTAATTTCATAGATCAAGTGTAAGCTTAAAGAGTAGAAACTGATTATAGAAACTTCAAATGGTATATAAATTAATTTCTCTGTAACTACTGTTACACTGTTATTTTACTTGTTCTTACTTTCAGTTCTATGCTGCTAAAATTATTAAGTATATTTCAATGATTAAAAGAAATTGCCCTGTTTTTCTAGATGAAAATGTTATAGCTAAAAGGAGACCCATCCTTTTACCGTTGAGGAAATTTTAACCCAGAGATTCAGTAAAGTTCCAAGTGGACTGGGCAGTAACAGAGGTTAAGGAGGGAACAGGAGGTTAGTAGGAAGTAAATGGACACAGCAGAGGCAAAGATGCTTGGAAACTTTTGCCCTTTTCTTTTCATCTTTCAGGCATTGACACAAGTGTCACCCTCCCTGGGAGGCCTTATTCAGTGCCCGTAACAATCTTAGCACATAGTAGGCGTTCAATAAATATTCATTAAATGGATGAATAAATAAAGTGGAATAGGATCCAAGTTTCCTTCTACATCTGTGGTGGTTTTAAAATATGTCTACAGATTCTTTTCCCATAAAGGTTATTATAGAATACTGAGTAGAGTTCCCTGTGCTATAAAGTAGGTCCTTGTTGTTTATCTATTTTATATATAGTAGTGTGTATATGTTAATCCCCCAAAAGAATAGACATATGTATATGTACATGTATAACTGAGGCACTTTGCTGTACACCTGAAACTAACACAACATTGTAAATCAACTATACCCCAATATAAAATGAAAATTAAAAAAAGAACAATGCATATGTCTAAAAGCTCAAAACCTAAGTATAAATTATGAAGAGAATTCTGGAAACGAATTGTGTTGTTGGCAAAATGGCATCTTAAAAAATAAATAAATAAATAAAAATTAAAAATTCACACACACAAATATATGGCTGCGAATTCTTTGACACTCCTCCCTTCAAAAGTGGAACCTAACTCCATTTCCCCAGAGTGTGGACCAACTTAGTAATTCACTTCTAATGCATTGATTATGGTAGAATCGATGATGTGTGACTCCCGAGGCTAGGGTTCAAAGTCACTGTCCTATTACTAGGCTTCTCTTGGGTGACCTGCTCTGGAGGAAATGAGCTGCCATGCCATATTAACATTCAAGCAGCCTGTGGAGAGACTCACATGAGAAGGAACTGAGACTTCCCACCAATAGCTAGTAACGGCTCGCCAACCATGTGAAAAAAAATACCTTGGGAGTGAATTCTCCAGCCCCAGGAAAGCCTTCAGATGGCTTTAGCTCTGGTCAACATCTTCACTAAAGACTCATAAGAGACTCTGAGCCATAATTTCACAGCTAAGCTACTACTGAATTCCTGATCCACAGAAGCTATGATGATAATATATGTTTATTGCTTTTAAGCCGCTGAGTTTGGGATAATTTGTTATGCAGCAATAACTAACACAATGTCTAACAAGGTCATACATGATCTGGCCACAGCCAACCTTGCCAACCACATCTCTTACCACTCTTACTCTATTCTACTTCCTTTCCGTTTATGAAAGACATTCAGATCCTAGAAAGATTTTTTTTTCAAATTTTCTAGTCATATAACTCTCTTCAAATGCTATCTAACCTAAAAACTCTGAAAATAAAAATATTAAACCCTGCTGCTCTGTTTGATGTTGAATGAGTTATAACTTTCAGCAATGTCTTCCCTATTCTCAAACTACCAGGACAATCGTTTGTAAACTGGGCTGTGTTCCAGAGGTATATCAGGGATCCTTGTAGTAGAATGGTGAGTTTTAGGAGCTACCACTGTTTGAAAACACAAAGACAGAGTAGCCTAACATGGCAGTCATGTGTTACCTTTCTTTTAGTTTTTTGCAATTAAAAATGATATAGCCTTTCCATTAATAAGAAGGAATGAGTAAAGTAGGTAGCTTGTGTATATTTGCTTAGATGGAGCAATCTCTATCTAAGAGAGTCTGAAAACTGCAGCTTTAAATATTTATAATACCCTTAATTCCCTGTGCCATTTGCCAGTTAATAAGAACATTACATATACTCTCCACATCTACTGGAAAACTCATCAACAGATTACACAATCAATCCCGACAGTAGAAAATGGGAATGGTTATAGATAGCTCTGGGTTTAAACTTAGCCAAAGTAGAATTCCCCTTTTGATGAAACCTTCTTGTCTTTTGCAGGAAGGTCCCTGTTAAGATTTACATTTTTTCACAAAGCAGAATTCTTCAGCAGCCTTAGCTATGAAATGGTAGGAGGCTTTTTGTCACACGCTGGTTAGCACTAGTTGGGAATTACTACTCTAGTATCTATTCCAAATACTATGTAACATCTTCTTCTTTTGAATTAGCATTATGAGAGAGACGTTTGGGAAGCATCCCAAAGTTATCACACAGCTTTAAGGTCAGGATAATTCAAATTATTTCCCTAAATATACAGTAAATGCACAGCTGCAAAGGATGTAAAAAAAACAATGGGTACTAATTGTAGTCACAAAATTAAAGACTACTTTGTGTACTTTGTGGGTGTGCTCAGGGCAAAAGAACAAAAGATACGATTATACACTTGCTTGGTAGTTAAGAAGGCATTTTATTAATTAAAATGTCATACAAATTTTCTCAGATAATCAGAACATGACAGTTCTTTACCAGGGTTAGGATATTATAAGTTATTTTCACCATCTTCTCTCCAAAGGTCCTCTTTAAAGGATTATAGCTAAACTATTAGATGATATTAAAATGATTAATGTACTAAATCTTTCTAGGAAGGTTAGACTTTATGGAGTGTTTACTCTGTCATCGTGTTTCATCTCCACCCCTATGCTATTAGGGCCATTTAAGACTACAGCTCATAGTCATTCATCCAAGGGCACACCCACAAGTGGTGTGATCAGGGTCTGAACACTGAAGGACTCCAAACACAGTGTTCTTTCCACCCCCCTCAGCTGTCCCCTTCAACCAGGATCAGATTACCTCAGAGAACAAGCACACTTTTCTCCAGTAATTGGACAATTAGCCTTCTCTTAACCTCCACACTAGAAATGACAGTATTGGAAATGCCATGACTTGCTTAATGAAGAATGCCCAAGTGCCCTCTTAGGTATAAGAATTCTTCCAGTCTTTATTTCCAGTGATTAAGAAATATGGGGTGGTGGTAGTGAGGAGAGAAAGCTACACACTTCATATTTGTTATTTAATCCTAACAGCCCAGTGAAATAAGTAATATATCTCTAGATGACTTAAGGAAATTAACTCTCACGGGGATTAGGAAGCATTCCTAAAGTTTCATACCACTTACAACGTGGAGCTGGGATTTGATTCCACGTATAACTAATTCTAGAGCTCATGTTCTTTCTACTACACTATTCTGTCATGTGTTTTAGCGGCAAATTTGACAGACAGTATTTTATCATGTCTGAGTATTGCCAGCAATCAGACACACCACTGAAAATACTGTATTCCCATAATCACCGCTTTCACCTCCTCATGGACGAATGACCAAGAAAACATGTGAACTATTTTATATATTTCAAGTTACTCACTCCAGTGCACCCTATACATCAACCTGAACTAATCTTCCTAAAACTATTTTCAACGCTTTTCTGAATTGATTGTCATCTTACTGACCAGAATTAAACATCAGTTTTTCACAGACCATGGCTAAAGATGAAGACCTTTTATACCCTAGCTCCATTGTCATATTAAGAACAAACCTTCAATGCACATTCTGATGTTGTTCCAGACCAGCTTGTCTCACCAATATTTCTACACTCACCAAGCTCAACTGTACTGCTCCACCACTGTTGTAACTAATCTTCCCAGTGGAAAGTCTTCTGTTTCAATTTCCCCTCTGCAGAACTTTCAGTGATGGGCTCAGGTCCTCTGACAATTTTTCATTAATAGAATTTGGCCAATTTCAACCTTCCACTCTAGAATATAGTCTAGAGTGGAAGGTTGAAATCATCTACCATCTTCTGTTGTTTGCCTTTGTTTCTGGTGTACTTGTCCTGACTTTGCAGGTAGCCTATGTACTTTTTTTTTTTTTTTTTTTTTTTTTTTTAGCCTATGTACTTTTAAAAGCAGCTACCTGCCTGACACTTGTTTAGAATCCTCCACAGCAACGAGAACTCTGCTGAGTATACAGTAAGCACCCAGTAAACAGCTTCTGACTAACAGTTTACCCTCGATTCCTGACAATGATGAATAACTTAGATTTATGCTGCTCTCCTTTATTCATTTAAAATTTAAATTTAACAGGTGACTTACCACCAGTTCATTCTACAAAGGAGACGAGATGGCTGGTGATGTTCTATTCATTCTCACATAACTCCAAAATACTGAAAACATTTATCTCCGTGTTTTACTTTACAAAAATGAATAAACACCTCATTACATTGTGAAGCCATTACTGATAACTATATAGTTAATCTCCTTGGATTTGTCAACAAAAAATGAGAGGCAAATGAATTTTTAAATAAACATAGAGAAAGCAAATGAATTTTAAAAGAAAGTAAATGAAATTTGAAGACTGAAGAAAGCAAATGAATTGTTTTTTTTTATTCAGAGTCCATAAAACAAAAACCCAAATAAACAGATGTAGTATACAACTAATATAATCTATAATGAATTTTTTGAATGGAGTACCCAAGATATAGTAATAGGTATTGGTTGATGCCTACCCAGGATCCCTCCTCTTTTTTTGAAAGCATGCTGGTTTTTCCTTAGAGTATTTGTCTTTACTCACATAGTTCATGTAAGTCCCAGCAAAGCTGAACTTCTCATCTTCCAGCTCCAGGAAGAGCATCAGATGACTTAAGCCAATCAACACATTCGATTCTCTTAGATACAATGAGTGGTTCAAGTTTGGGCAAGAGATTTAAGATGGTCTAATCAGTCAAACTCAGGATTCTCTTGTCGAAAGCTGGGACAAAGTTCCCTTATTTTGACAACAAGAAAATGTCTGGCTCTAATCTCAGGTCCACAAAAAGAATAAAAATGACAACAGCATCTAACATAGAGCGCTTGCTATGTGTCATGGTTTGTGCTGTATACGTCGATCCTCACAACCGCCCTACATTTTATGTACTATAATTACTCCTGTTTTACAGATGAGTAAATCCAGACACAGATATGATAAGTAACTTTCCCCAAATCACAAGGGTATGAGGTGGGTGATGGGGGCAGGATTCGGGATTCAAGATTGTCTGACCCCAGAGATGTTGCTCTTAACCACTGCTAAACTGAAGCCTGTCCAAGTTTAAATCAACTGCTTATTACGCTGGTCTTGACTGGTTCTCATTCTAGTTCTTCCAAACCTGCTATTTTTCACTCACTGTACATTAAGAATCCACAGTCCTCTGGACAATTACTATAAATTTTTCAAATTTTTGGCCATATATCCCCAATTTTCTTTACCTCCTCACTTTCTCCAATCTGAAAAATTTCCTGAAAACCCAGACCCTCCTCCACTTCTCCCTGGCTTCACTGCTTTGGCAGTCTCATTCAAGTCCACTGCTTCAATAACCACTTCTGTCAGATGACCCATAAATGTCTTCATTTCATTCCAGAATTCTCCTCTGAGCTCTAGACTTGCAGCTCAGACTTACCATTGAAACCTCCTCTTGGATGTCTCACAAGCACTTAAAATACAACTCATGCTCTCTACCCTCCTTCCCACCCCGAACAAAAACAAAACCTTGTCCTTATCCCGTGTTCTCTATATCAATGGACTGTATCACCATCCATACTGACAGAAGAGAAATCCAAAAGTCATCCTTGTACCATCCTCCCTCAAAGCGGTTCCCTTTCTCCATCACCCAGAGCAGCAGCAAGCACTCCACTCTGACTAATATCACCGACTGTCTAGAGTCAACCTCTGTAGCAGTCTCCAAATACTTTGCTTTGCATTTGTCCTGGCCTCCCTTCAAGCTGTTCTCCGAACTGCAGCAGGTGAGCTTTTCAAAATCCAAATCTTGTCTTGCTCTACCTCCCACCTCCACCTCATACTGGGCTTAGGATAAACATCTTAAAACGAAATCCTTAATATGACTCACAAGGTCCCATAGGATCTGACTTTCTCTCTCAGCCCTCATATATACCACATTTCCCACTAATGTTTAAACTCCCAGTTTACGTTTAGGCTCTTGCACGTACTATATCATTTTCCCATAGCACACTTTATCTCTTCTTACCCCTAGTTTTCATATCAATCCTTTCTTTAAGAGAACAGGTCACTGGAGGTCATTATGCTAAATGAAATGTCAGACAGAGAAACACAAGCATCACGTGGTATCACTCATATGTGGAATCTAAAAAAAAAAAAAGCCAGACTCATAGAAACAGTGCATAGAAAAGTAGTTGCCAGGGGCTGGGCGTTGAGACAAATAGAGGTTGGTAAATTGTACGAACTTTCAGTTATAAGATGAATAAAGTTTGAGGCTCTAATGTATAACATGGTGGCTACAGCTGATAACACTTGCATAACTGAAATTTGCTGAGAGTAGAGCTTAAATGTTAAAGAAAGAAAGAAAGGAAGGAAGGCAGGAAGGCAGGAAGGCAAGAAGGAAGGAAGAAGGAAGGAAAGACGTGAGGTGATGGATTGTTAATTAACTCAATGGGGGGAATCCTTTCACAAAGTATATGTGTATCAAATCATCACGTACACTTCAACTATCTCACAATTTTACTTGTCAATTACACCTCAATAAATTTGGGGAAATTTTTTTAAAAATTATCTATGAGTTTTAAAAAAAGAGAGCAGTTGGGCTTCCCTGGTGGCGCAGTGGTTGGGAGTCCGCCTGCCGTGCCCCGGTCCGGGAGGATCCCACATGCCGCGGAGCGGCTGGGCCCGTGAGCCGTGGCCGCTGGACCTGCGCGTCCGGAGCCTGTGCTCCGCAACGGGAGAGGCCGCAGCAGTGAGAGGCCCGCGTACCGCAAAAAAAAAAAAAAAAAAAAAAAAAAGAGAGCAGTTTAGTCATCACTTCCTCAGACTCCACCACCCTCACCTATTAGAGAGCACACATTAAATTCCCAAATACCTGCTAAGTGAGTGAGGGAAGGAGGGAGGGAATGAATGATTACTTCCAACAATTATCTATTGGGAAGTTTTATTTAGTGTCATATTTTTCCAATTTTGCTTTGTTTTGTGGTCTCTGCCTTAAAGGATGATTGTTTTGAGGTCTTCCTGATGGTTTCACCTACATCTTGGTTGCTGTGGAATGAACACGGTGAGCTGTGAGATCTGAAGGAAGAGGTGGACAGCTACAGTGTTATTCTAACTAATTGCTGCCGGAGTAGCTTATCCTCCATATTAACTCAGAAGGAGAGAGAAAGAATGGCCTTCTGTATGAAATTCGAACTCCATATTTATTAACAGAAATTTGGAGCTATCTTTGACATGTTGCTCTTCTCCCTACAAGTCTTACCTTACTACAAATCTATTTCCTTTAAAACACAGTAATATTGGACTTGGATAGGCTTGTGAAGGGATAAATAAATGGGACATCTACCAAAGAAATACATTTGATGATGCTTATGCCTTAATTCATTCAATTTTTAAAGATATCAATTCTCATCATTTCTCTAAGCAGACTGGAGGATGGAGAACTGGAGAAAGCATATTTCCTTTATTTAATTTGGAATGCTGAGGAATGCAGATGCTCTTGCAAACTTGTAATCACCCAATAAACTGACTTTCAGAGTCAAAAAGACAACAAAAATATCCTGACTTCTCTCGTATCTCTGGTCAAATGCAAGTAGATGCTATCATCTTAACTTTAGAGAATTTGTATTACAATAGTAACTTTCCCAATTAAAAAACGAAGAACCTTATTAAAAAAGAACCATATGTATATGTTCGGAAAAAAAGCTGAAAACAAAACCTTTTTTGGAATCTGTGATCATGGATCCCATTTTATACTGTGCGTGTGTGTGTGTGTGTGTGTGTGTGTGCGCGCGGCATTGACAGAACGGAATGTTCCATTATGAGTTTTTATTTTGAGAGGCAAGGTTGGCTCTACGGCCATATGGAAGCGATTCAGTGTAGTGGGCATGCTGGCCAACTGTGTAGGCTTTCTTCCTCTTCACAACGCAATTCAAATTACATTTGACAATGGGTGAGCGCCAATGAAGAAAAAACTATTGGAAGCTACACCTGAAAAGACATTTATCATTGCATATAGTGGGTGTATGCACCCCTAAAATTCTGGGGGTGTTATCAATGATCATGTAATCTGGCAACTGGCATTACTGGTCATAATCTGAACATCTGAAAGCTAATAAAATTAACAGCCTAATCATGTTTGTGTTACAAATAGGAAAGTCTTCTTCTGGAATAAAATTTCCGGGAGTAAATGAACACAGAGTAGTGAGCATAAAATAGGCAAAAGGATTCAAGAAAAATAGAAGTAAATTCAGTAAAATATGGTATCAGGAATACCAAATCAGAATATATTATTTGGACTCACTTACCATCAAAATAAAATAAAAAGAAAAATATGGTGTTCCTGAAATCCTCATAAAAGGACTGAAAACATAAGAAGTTCCAAGAAAAAGTAGAACAATGTAGACATAGAGAAGAAAAATGAATCAAAACAATCACAAACCACATTTCAGAAAGTAGAGTCTGCCCTGTGTTAAAAATTGTTTGGTCAGAGAACACTCTAAGAAAATGGATGGCTGAGTGTCGCAGTGCTAATGAATCCCTTTATCTGCTAGATGTCTAGCTTCTGTGAAATGCTTTCAGTACTCCCAGCATCTGAGTGGACAGACCAGGAGAGAACGGATGGCATTTAAGCCATAGACCTGGCTCTTGTGGGATGTAAGTAGGGTCTTGGACCTCCCTAGAGGAGACAGAGGTGTAGAGACAGCTTCATGGGAAACAGTGAAGTATGCTGAGGATTTGGGGAAGGGAGGGGTCCATGCCATTTGGGTTTGTGGCTCCATTGCTAATTTTTTATAAGACCTTGGTTTTCTTATTTGTGCCTCAATTTCCCCCATATCCAAAATGAGAATAATCACTGCTGATTCACATCATTATAAAGATAAAATGAGATTAAAGAACACATAAAAACACTTTTTAAAATTAAGAGTCTAAGTGCAAGATATTACAATTGGGCTGTATTTCTTTGGCATCTGGAATCTATTACAAGCAACATTCAGCTCCCTGGACGTATACTTCTAAAACAGTCTCAGGAGAGCTTCTAGCCCATCCTTTCTTCTAATGAAATCACATTTTCCTCTCTCTATATAACTGTCAGAGAGCTCAAACATCATAGGCTCCACTGAATAAGGTAAAAGATAGAGAGCTACAGCTGACCGCAAGTTCTATGCTCCCCACGTTCCACAGTTTCACTTAGCTGTATGGAGATATCACCTATCCCAGGACCCAGTTTGCTTTATAAGCTGGGATAAAATATAAATAACATATGCCAGTTTTCTTTGTAAAATCAAAAACCAAATACCTATTTTAAGTCACTTTGTTCTATTTCAGCAGTCGTTTTGATTTTAATAATTTTATATACGGACACTATAATAAAGATCTAAAAACAATACTCTCATATATGAGGAACAAGAAGTAACGTTTTGGTAGAGAAGATTAAAGAGGAGAGATTTCTCAGGCCAGATTTCCTTGGAAGCAACAGCACTTGGTTCATGCTTTGAACATTTTGCAGAGATACAGTATTTACAGTTCACAAAACGTACCAAGTAAAAAATTTTCACCTTAAACCTTTTGCATGGATTTTACTTCAGGAGAATCAGCTTACTTGGACCTTAATAGGGTTTGGGCCAAAAGAAAGAGGAATTTTACAAATTATTCTCTGGGGTCTGTAGTGAAGGTAGAACTGTTCCAGGAACTATGAGAAGCAGTTTTGCCTGGAGAAGAAAATTATGAGCAGGGAAATGAACCATCTTTGTCTCAGTCTGTCATCAATACTGACAGAGTCAATGAAGATCAAAAGAGATAATGCACACAATGAAACAGAGACAGTGCCTGGCAGCCAGTATTATTATTTGTACTATTATTAATATTAACATCTACTGTTAGGAATGACTGGAATACACACCAAAGCTAATTCTTAGACATGAAGAGGATACATGCATATGTTTAGCCTCCAGTTGGAAATAAGCCAGGCATTGTGCCAAATCCTAAAACTATAAAGTACGAGAAAAATTATCTGCTCCCAAGAAGTTTACCACCTTGCAGAAACTATAACTATACATTAAAAAAATAAACCTGAGATGGGCAAATATCAACAGGCAAAAAAGGCTACAAGAATTTAGAGAAACTCATCACTCTGAGAATATTTTTAAAACCTTCTCAAAGTATAATTTCTTTGATAATATATAATAGGAACAATTTTTTAAAGTCATATCTCCAAGTCTAATATTTTTACAGGTTACAAAAGTGACAAACAAATGTCTGCACAGATAGCTGGAAAGCATTCCAGCATTATTTATATAGGACTGTTTAAAGGATGCTAATATGCTTAAATGTTATGAACGTGCCTGTGGTTTTCAGAAAGCAAGCACCCACCTTCAAAGCAAATAGCATTCCTCAAATCACTCTAATTTGACTTCCAGCCACATTATTCCGCCCAAACCGCTTTCACTGAGATCTTGATGAGATCTTCACACCAGGAGACTAAAGAACCAAGCCAGAGAGCTACATGGTCAAGGCAAGGCTTAAAATCACACCAAGAACTAACTCAGGAGAGGCTATACTGTTACCACCATTGAGCACAGAAACGTAAACATTTGTTGACTGTTATTGTATCAGTCACATAATTCTATTTAACACACTTAAATACACTCCTGCTAGTGTACTGGAATTCTTTATGAATTAAGCACACTGCCTACCCAAATTGGCACTGTGCCATGTTGAAGGTCGGTCTCCTATGGATCTCGTAGCTTACGTAGAGAATGCAGAAAAATTCCATAGAGGCGTCCATCTCCATAACCTAGAAGCCTGTAAATGTTTACTGTGTGATTGTTCCTTGGAGCTTTTCAGAGAGTTTCCTACCTTCTTTGTTTTTTTTTTTTTTTTTTTTTTTGTGGTACGCGGGCCTCTCACTGCCATGGCCTCTCCCGTTGCGGAGCACAGGCTCCGGATGCACAGGCTCAGCGGCCATGGCTAACGGGCCCAGCTGCTCCGCGGCATGTGGGATCTTCCCGGACCGGGGCACGAACCCGTGTCCCCTGCATCAGCAGGCGGATTCTCAACCACTGCGCCACCAGGGAAGCCCCCTACCTTCTTAATTCAACAATAACCTTGGTGCTCCATGTCCAAGTAACTCGGAAGTTTGTCAAATGTAAACTACTATGCGGTCACCCATGTTCCTATAATAACAGATTATTCTGCCCCCACTTTGTATTACATTCTTAAAAAGATGTAGGAGAAGGTATAATTTGAGTACAAACTTCAGAATTTATGTTGTGCATCTGGGATTCCTATGCCCTTTTTCCGGTTCTCAAAAGGGAGTGACTGTTCGACTATCATGAGCACGGCTCCTAACCATTCACCTGACATTCACTGTTGTCGCGCAAGAAATCTGTATCGTGAACAAGACACCACCAACAAGAATCATACATGGAGAGGGGTTCACATTCCCCCTCAACAATCCTTAAAACCATGCCTTTGGAATCTGATCACACACAGGGCAAAATAATGAACCTCTTTTATATAAATTCCTGCATTTTAACTTCAATTATTAAATTATAAAATATTCTAAGTAATAACAATTTGTGTTCATTGTTAATGATGGCTACCTAATTTTAATAGCAAATGATGTTACAGGTCTTATCAAATGACTTATGCATTTCGAAAAACACCCTAAATTTAAATTACTAACTGTTCTTACAGTATAAATTAAAACTTTCTCACAATATAAAAATCAATGTGAAACTCCCTGTCAGGATTTCCTACAATGTAAATCTAAATAGAGCTAACTGAGTACAATACAAATAAAGATTATTTAAATCTCATCAATAATACGCATTTTCCTTTAAGATCTGTTATTATCTGGCATGATTGTGACTGTGAAGAACAGCCTCATTGACACTGGAAGCAAATCACTGATTAAATGGTTTTAGCTTGTTTTCCTTGAAAAGTCTCCAAAGCATCTAATGTCTAATAAACCAGTATAACAACTGATACAACTTTTAAAAAGTTTTTACCTTGCAGCATTTGGTACCTGTCAACTTCTTTGAAATCACTATGTTCAACTAGTCATTTTGAGGAAAGTAACCAAGCTCTTTTTATAGATATTAACAGCACCAACACATATGTGAACTCCCTGTCAAAAGTAACCTCCTACAGGCAATGGAAGGCTTTTATTGCCATGCTTTTTTAAGAACACAAATGACTGATTCATGCACGTAGTTGAATCTATATTTAAACAATCTTACTGCCATATTCTTACACTCAGTTTTCTCTTACATTCTCTAAATCAAAGGTTCTCAAAGCATAGTCCCTGGGCCAGCAGCAGCAGCATTACCTGAGAACTCGTAAGAGATGAAAATTCTCAGGTCCCTAGCCAGAACTAAATCGGAAACTCTAAGGTGAGGCCCAGAAATATGTGTTTTAACAAGCCCTGCAGGTGACGCAGGCTAAAGTTTGAGAACCTCTGCTCTAAAGCAAAAAGATGTTCTCCAGCTGTACAGAAAAGTTTTTATCCCTTACTTGGGAACAGTCAATTTTGTAGTATCCTATGTCTCTAAGCTCAAGATGCCATTATACATTATAGAATATACCAGAGTTCTTTACAAATGATACCAATTTTTTTAAAGAATTTCATTTCACCAAGATTTTAGAATATGGCATATTCTCAATAAATGTTAAAATATTGATGTGCACTTAACTAAAAATGTGGGTTGTAAGGGGAAAATGTGGTTATTCAAAGCAGCATGATATTACAGAGATAAAAATGGATAATGTCTTGTCTGTCATAATTTAAACAGATTCTTCCCTATAATTAAGGTCAAAGAAAATAGGGCTCGTTCTAACTTTTCCCCATTGGTATTTTATGGGTCCAGAACTTGTGCCATTTATACAAGTAGAGTCATGTCTGCACGATGAATGAATGAACAATATAGATAACACATATTCCTATACAAAGGCCCAAAGAATGGATAGAGAGGAACTGGTTTATTTTGCCAATAGCCTGCATGGTGTGGCCTATGTTATTAGAAAGGATAAAAACTTTAAAAAAATAGAAGGAATTGATTTGATTATAAAGGTATGCACCTCAATTTCTGCATAAATACATAACAGATACTAAGAGTAAAGCTTTGGGAGAAGCAATATTTTCTTCCCCTTTCAACCAGAGAAAAAACAGGGATCAAATTTATAGTATGATGTATTTTGATTATTCTTTTAAAATTGTTCTTAATTTCATTTTAAGAATATCATACCCTATTCTATACAATTGTTATTACATGCATCATAAAGCTGTGGGTCTCGAATTTTCCTTTCCCTTAGGAGCTTTGTAAAAACCATATTTTATATGTGAAGTACCCAAAGTAGTGTGATTCCCATTTTACAGCAGATTTCCCACTGGAATATAAACCTTTTGAGAATTTTTGTGTGTGTGTGTGTGGTACGCGGGCCTCTCACTGTTGTGGCCTCTCCCGTTGCGGAGCACAGGCTCCGGACGCGCAGGCTCAGCGGCCATGGCTCACGGGCCCAGCCGCTCCGCGGCATGTGGGATCTTCCCGGACTGGGGCACGAACCCGCGTCCCCTGCATTGGCAGGCGGACTCTCAACCACTGCGCCACCAGGGAAGCCCGAGGATTTTTTTAAATTTAAGAAGAGAAAATACTTTTATAGAGCAACATAACTTGCATGAATAATTCATCTTTCATAGATGTCACTGTCATTCTAGAAAAAACACTATATATATATTTTTTGCACTTAAAGACAATGATAGACTATGAACTTGTCAAATTTTCAGTTATATTAAGAAGAGATGATGTGCTAAGTGTAGTAAGTCAGAACGAGGAAAACAAATGATATCAAATGATACCATATGATTTCCCTTATATGTGGGATCTAAAATATGACACAAATGAACGTATCGATGAAACAGATACAGACTCACAGGCATAGAGAAGAGACTTGTGGCTGCCAAGGGGGAGGTGTGGGGGGGAGGGAATGGGAGTTTGGGATGAGCAGATGCAAATCATTATATCTCTATATGGATAAACAACATGGTCCTACTGTGTAGCACAGGGAACTATATTCAATGGTTTTCTATATGGTTTTCCTGTGATAAACCATAATGGAAAAGAATATGAAAAAGAATGTATATATATGTATAACTGAATCACTTTGCTGTATAGTGGAAATTAACACAACATTGTCAACCAAATATACTTCAATAAAATAAATTAAAAATAAAAAAGCTAGAAAAAAAGAGGGAGATGATGATACATCACGAAAATAAGAAATGTCATGGCATGAGTTAATAAAATAACTTGCCTGAAATAAATCACAGAGTGTTTATAGTAAATCTATCTACCCAACAGCTGGCTCAGCCGATTAAATCAATTTCACAAGGCTGTTCTAAGTTAAATTCATTTACATCAGAGAAAATCGGAATGCAATACCTGAGACTGTGCATTAATATTGGCTCCTTCCTTAACGAGAACTTTGACAACTTCTGCTTGTCCAGCCAAAGATGCAATGTGAAGAGCCGTATTTCCTTTCTGTTTTGGAGAAACAAAATGGAAAATGTTGGAGGCTTCCAAATTTTGTGGAAATCAAAATGTACAGGTATTTTCAATTTTGCTGATGATTTGAAGTGGTTAAAACTTGTCATTCCATCAAGATTGCAGCCCACCTTGGGAAAAGATAATTTTTACCATCAAAACATTGGCCATCCCATACAGTGTCTTCCTTTTCTATCCAGCACAATTCCAGTTTAGTGTTAAGAACATGAAAAGACTGAGTTCTTAATGAATCAAATAATCTGGGATGTGTGTACGTGCGTGTCTGTGTGTGTGTGTGTGTGTGTGTGTGTGTGAGACAGAGAGAGAGAGAGAGAAAGAGAGAGAGAGAGAGAGACAATATTACCATTCACGTTATTACAACAAGAGTCCTACCCCAAGATAATATAAACTAAAAAAAATAAATAAATAAAAGTTTATCTGAACCATTGAATTTATTTCACCTTGCAGAGAAACCTAGGAATTTTCAGTGGTAGAGAAACTGACAATTCACAGTTGTATTTCGAGTCACTGGAGCACATGGTTGTTCAAAATATTTTGGGAATAAAATAATAAATTTCACATGAACTATACAATGTTACCAATAATTTCTACCATTTGCTACGTCAAAATTTAGCAACACTACCAAACAAAAATGAAAAATAATTTAAACCTATCATGAAAAGAAAATATAGGCTAAGAGACTGAAGGATGCCTATCATCGGATTAAAACAAATAACAAAAAGAAGACTAAAAACCAAGCAAATCTATACATTCAAAGCCATACATTTTGGACACTAATTCTCTTTTTGCCATCTACTCACTGTGGGCCCTTAGCCTCTTGTACTATTTTGAAGACTTAGTTACCTTCTCTTTAAATGAGGAGACTTAATGAGATATTTTTCTGGAGCTAAAATTCTACAATTGTAATCTGCGATTAAAAATGAACCTATATTTTAAAACATCAACAGAGTTTAAAGGAAAGGAAACAAACGATAATAAACAGTCAAGCAAGAAAGAGTGATCGGTTTAATGAATATATTAATATGAGCAACTCAGGGGAAGCAAATAATTTGATATACATTCAAACTGACATTCTTTTTTTTTTTTTTTTTTTTTGCGGTACGCGGGCCTCTCACTGCTGTGGCCTCTCCTGTTGCGGAGCACAGGCTCCGGACGCGCAGGCTCAGGGGCCATGGCTCACGGGCCCAGCCGCTCCGCGGCATGTGGGATCCTCCCGGACCGGGGCACGAACCCGTATCCCCTGCATCGGCAGGCAGACTCTCAACCACTGCGCCACCAGGGAAGCCCCAAACTGATATTCTTAAACACTTGTTTAACATTTATCTCATGTTGTCAAGAGAAATGTTAAAAAAAATGTTTATTCTTTCTTTAAATTAAGCAATTTCTTCCAAAGCAAACTTATATTTTAACATCTTTGGAACTGCCAAAGAGTTATCTGTTTGCTTTCGTTTTTAAATTTCCACTAGAACTGCTGTACACTATACTGTGAGCAGGGTCAGTCTACATTTGGCAATTATGTATGAGATGTTGGAAACCCAGGTTAACTGGCCATATCCCTAATTTACTCCAGGGCTCTTTCTGTCTATCCTTGATTAGACTAATGACCCAGCCGGGGGTTTGAGTGCCTGCCACCTCTCTCTGCATCTCCCACGACCAAACTGTCACACTGCAGCCCTGGTCAAATGGTGTGATTCTGATTGGCTACTTTTTTTTTTCCAAATTAAAATTTCACCTTCTAAAGACAAAGGTTTGTCACCACTGATATTTTTTAAAAACACCTGTTGTTTCTGAAATGATCCCCCAAAGACAAGGTTCAAATATATTTAACCAAAAGAAGTATCAACAAGAAAGTAACAGGTTGTAGTATACCAAGCGTCTTGTAAATTCCTTTAAAAATGAGTCAAATTTCTTTACAAACACATGCTACAGTGACAAAATCTAATTTTACCCTAATAATTAAATCCATGATCCCAAAATCCCTTTTCCATTAGAGTATAAAGGATCTGTATATTCTCTTACCAAGTTAAATGAATACATTAAAAGATATAACAATTTAATGAAAGCATGACAATTATTTGTTCATTTCCATTGAGAAGTTTACTACATCAATTATTTTAAAAAATGAATTAACCTTGGGAAAATAGGTGCTTTTGTCTACAGAGGATTATATTAGTCTAGTCTCTCTGTGAATCAAAGGAAAAAAGATAGAATACTAGAAACTAGAGATACAGAATTCTTCAGTCTCTGATAAGTCCCTAAACGAAACCATTCAAACTCTGCAAAGTTTAATGGACAGAGTTTCAATTTTAGTACTGCATTGTTAAGAATCTTTGGTGTTCCAGCAAACCTCTGAAATGTATATATAACCCGGGAAGAGAAGCTTTAAATCATTTCCTCTTTTCCAAGGAAATAAATCCTACTAGCATAAACATTACCTTAGTGGCAGAATCCACAGCGGACCCTCTTCCCAGTAGCTCGTGAACCAGCCCCACATGGCCTTCCTTGGCAGCCAGATGGAGAGCGTTGAGTCCATTCTGAGAAGAGAAACAAACAAGGCCTCAGAAGTGGAGTAATGATGAGGTAGACAGTGGCTGATCTTATGCAAGTATATAACCCAGAAGATGGACAGACTCTGATCCCCTCATTTTCTCTTTCTTTTTGCGTTAGTTTGAAGCTATTAATTTCAGAGAGACTAATTTCCAGTGATTTTGATTCAGAGAGGCAAAGAGGTAAATATTTATTAGACATGTGGATCTGCAACTTCATTTCAACAAACTTTCTCTTTAGACTAAGAAATATCTAAATACTTTTCCAATGAGGAAAGAAAAAGAGCAACTCTGTATCATTTGTTGTGCCAGCCAGAAATAAAATTCTGTATAGTTTCTAGAACATAAAGAGCTTTAAATAAATCTTACTTTTTTAACAAATGGGAGAGAAATGTCCTCTTCATAAAAAGTAATTACAGTGTCATAGGACAAATTCTAAGGTAACACAACTTTGTAAGGACAACACTGTACTTAAAAGAACATTTAGTACTTTGTCACTTATGTGTCTTGAGGGTTTTTTTCAAAAATTTATCTTATAATCTATGATAGTACTGTAATATCTGTTCCCATCTATCTAAATTCCTGAAAAATTTATTACTCACCATAGCATTGAAAAAATTCTTTGAAAATTTCACTAAATATGGTATCTACATATATTATACTGACAAAGCTTGAAAGCAGACCTTGCCATACATATAGGAAGAACCAAATACAAGTACAAATTGCTTCATGGCAAATTTCCTATCTGTGGTCACTGTATATCTTATACTTAATGATTTTCTTAGGAAAAGTATTCAGGCTTTTATATGTGACTCAAAAATAAAGTAATATTTGTTTTTCTTCTTTGCAAAACATGGTCCTGGTTTGTCACCAACATTCAGCTTTGAGTAGCTGACAAAGTTGAATTCAGTACTATTAATACACTCATGTCATGGTTTCCATATATTTACTGGCACAAAATGATAAGAATTAAATTTATTATTATCATTTATTAAATTAAAATTTGAAATTTATGATTCTGTATATTCCAAGAAAATTTAACAAATGAATTGACAATATAATAAAAACTTGAAAAATGTGAAGTTGTATGACCCCTGGATTCTACTAGTATGCAAATGATGTTATGGTGTTGACTGTACACAAATGATTCCGCAAAGAAAATTAATTTTCACTCCCTTTACCAGACCAAGGAAAGCATTATATTTTAAAGTTGTTTTTCTGAGTTAATTACTCAACACCTAGTCTCCTTGGCAACAGGAAGTATTTTATTTAAACAGAGGTAATCTATTTCACGAACAGTAAACTCATTCTAACAAATAAGGAAGGGAAAGCAGTATGTCCATTGGGTAGGAATTTTTAAGGAGCTAACTAAGCCTGATGATAGTTAAGATCCTTTAACTTTCCCATCTCTTTTTACTTTATATATTCTTCATCATGACATTTATTGATTTTCCTAAGTTGTTTACAGGAAGAAATCTTTTACTCTGTATCATGAGCCATTGCTTAAATGTTTTGGAGAGTGGATCCATTCTTTCAGTCTGTAAGAATCAAATGTTCCAATCCTTGGGAATTGTTGAAATAGCCTAGCAAACTAATATTTAAATAATTTTGCATTTTAAGATGTTTCTTTTTTTAAAAGATGTTTCTTGTAAGAAGTTGCCTTTCCTTTTCCTCAATTCCTACCCTAGACTGGCTTGAAAACGATCTCAACAGTGCATTCTGAATGTAACTTTCTATGAAATTTAAGATAGAAAGGTTTGAGAATTAAGACTTTTTAAAGGTATAAATTTTTATTTGATTACACGAGTGACCAACTTTCTGAAGGTTAGAGCATTTGCGATACTCTTCTCAATCTCCCCTCTGGGAGATATTACTCCCGTCACTACAGCATCAGCTCAGCTGAAAGCTTTAACTTGCTGTAGACCACACTGTTAGAACACTAAACTTACTATGTTCATGTTTCAATAAATATTGACAAAAACTTTTTAAAAAGTTAACAAAGGTAACAAGACACCATCTCAAATAGAATATAGTTGACACAATCTAAAAACGTATGAAGCTCAAATATATATTTAACTTTAAAAATTTCAGGAGACATTATTCTAAGGAGGACTCCAATGCCAAACTATTTCTCTTAGTTTACTCCAGACTTTTCTTTTCATGAATTCAAAATGTAGTCAACCTCATTTTCACACCCACAAAAACACAAACAGAAAACATTTAAATCTGCAGAACAGGATAGAACATTTTCTCAATAATTGGCCAGCTTTCTTCTCAATTAATTACAAGGCTGGGATCTAAATTAAAAGAATTTTATGAGGCCAAAGTACCTTTTTGGGGGGACACAAAGATCCTATTACAAATCACTGCAATATAGTTGCAATTTATTTAAAAAGTCATTAAGAATATGATTAAAATTTTTTATACGAGGGAATAGTTCAGAAACGAAATTGTCTATAATATGTAAATCGCATTCAGGATATACATATGTCTTCAAGATTTCTGTAACACTAATACTACCGAAACTAGAGCGATTATAAAGACACAGATGATATGAAATTCTAATTATAAATGTTGTAAATTCTTAAGCTGCCTTCTTTTAAAATACAGTCAAATTGGGACTGCTATCATATGGTTGAATTCATGTCCTTCAGCTGTAGGAAACAGAAGACAAGCAACTTTCTTTAATGTTTTGGTTTTAGAATTTCTAACTCAAAATATATTAAATTAGCAATTGAGTATGTTGGGTAATTGTTATCAGAAAAAGCAACTCAGCAGCAACTGGACTTAACACCAAAATGTTTCATCTTGTGAATATGAGCTAACATATAAATTAATCATGGTTAAAATGGAAAGTGATAAATAAACCTATTTAATAATACAGCTCAGCTAACTCGTTGAGAATGTATTTTGTAGTTAACCCATTTGGGTGAGTCCCTCAGGTCATGCGTCTAAAAACCAAATTTCCCTTAGGAGCTACATTAACACTCTTTAGCTTTCCACAGCCAATTACCAATACTGGCCCACATTCCAAAGGATGTTTTGCTGTTAGATATTTTTCACTTTGTTGGATGTGGGGTGGGAAGGAGGTAGACATGCAAAACTGGTCAGACTTTTTGTATCTGGGTTCAAATACAAGGCAGGGCTTAGTATTTTCCCAGTAATGCCTCCCACACATATGGTATTTGAGGCACATAGGTCCTTTTTTATATCAAAACAGAAGATATTGTCACTTTCTGCATTTATTAGAACACTCATGATGAGCTTACTGAGCTCTGGCCAAAAAGTGTTCTGAGGCAAACTCATATTTAACAGAAACATTAACTATTCATTCTCCTAGATTGATATCAGAGTAGACATTCAGTGAGATCACCAAAAAGCAACATACCCGGGGCATGTTACCTCTATTCTCTACAGAAATGGCTTCATGAAATCATAAACTGTTACTACAAATTTGATTTTTACATAAGGCAGATAGAAGCAATGTCCATTTGAACAATATTTATGTCCTTGTGTCTATTTTAGATGGGTTATCTTGATGAACTATTGTTGAGTTCAATAACAGGAAAAATTTTAGTAATATGAAAAGCCACTATGCTTATTCTCACTAATCTTTAATTTAGGAAAATTGCATAATTCAATGTGCTTGTCTTTGTTCACTAGTTTACAGAAAACACAGAATAAATTCAGTATCCATTGGAATTAAGTAACACACGTCCTTATTCCTCTCGTCTTTTTACTTGGTTTTGCTTTTGTCTTGTTTAGTTTCATTTTTAATAATATCAGAATTACAGTATACGAGTGTATGTATATATTGAATATATGTTGTGGCACCAATACTTCATGGCAAAAAAAATTGTCAGTGATTTTGTATCTCAAAACAGCACTATGCCAAGTGCTATTCTCACTTAGCTTGATGTATTCCCTACCTGATAGGATTTATAGACAGCAATTATACTTTGATAGACAGAGTTGCTGATTCTAATTCGCTACTCAGTGACTCAAAATACTGACCAACACTTTGGAAAAAACTCAGAAAATTTTAAATGATTCAAAAAACAAAATTTTAAGAGAAAAATTCAAGAATGAATTAAATCTGAAAAATAACAGGCTAAGTAGTGAGTTAATATCCTCAGTATGTTTGAGAATAAAATCACTGGTATTATAATTCTGTTGAAGCAAACCGGGAGGAAAATAAATAAATTCACAGTAAAAAGAATTTAGATAAGCACTGGAAGAACATCCTTATCACTGAGTTAAAGAATATTGGAAATATTTCTTTTTAAGGTTTTAAAAGTTTAAATAGTTCTCATTTGTATGTGATTGACTGAATGTGGGGATTTTCCTCCTTTTTCTCTCTTCCCTTATGTTTTATCTTTTAATCCTTCTTCTTCTACTACTAGTTTTTTTTTTTTCTTTCTTTTTGAGACAGTGTGGTCAACTGCAGGAATAACATGGTGATGAGAATGATAAGAAATGCAATCTTCTCCTTGCTCCACTACTAACCAGAAGTGTGAATTTGGGCAAATCACTTGACCTCTCTGTGGTCTAACGGTCTTATCTACAAATAATATTTATAATGATGACAATGAAAAACAATGATGACGACGGTAAAGAAAGCACCAGTTATGTGCCCATCATTGCTTTAGCCTTTTTCAGGGGGTCGGGGCAGGGATGAACGTAAATTTATTGCAACTGGTTTTGGGGAGGATCGGTGAGTGGATAGTTACGGGTTTTCCAAAAAGAACTGTGGGTAGCAGCCAGCGCCCAGCCAAGAGGGAGCGGGTGCTCAGCCACAGACCCTATCTCAGTCCCAATTTCTTCTGCTGCTTCTTGCACTCAGGGCCCAGGTTCCGGGCCTTCCACGTGCTATTGTGCAGCTTGGTGGGGCACGAGCCCACGTACTTCGCAGTCCTCTCAACGCACGGAGCGCACATAGTTGCTGGGCTCCTTCAAACTGAAGAAGCTATAGCCCGTGATCTTGCCAGTGCGCTTGTCGCAGATCCCCTTAGCCTTAAAGAAGCATGGGAAGGGGAAGGGGCTAAAGGTGAGTTCCAAGATGGCATCTCCATTTCATTGCCCAGATCCCCACGGAAGATTCGGAAACCATCTGCATACTGCTCCAGCAGGCTGGGGTCCTCCCAGCTGCTCCCTGCTGCTGGTGCGAATGGTGCATCAATTTCTCTGGCTTTCCTTTCTTCTTGTCCTCACCCAGGGACTCTGGGATCTAGAGGGTCACAAGGCCAGGGCGAGCAGGCAGGGGCCAGGAGCTAAGGAATGTGCTCTGGAGGCAGTCAACCCGGCACACTACTTCCAGCAGGAGGGGCAGGGGCTCAGGCAAATCCATGGTCAGGGCCAGTGGTAGGTGGCCAGGGCCCAAAGACCAGGACCAGTTGGGGTGCTTCCTGCCCTCACAGGCACCAGCACCCTAGCCTCCTCCAGCACAGCTGCTGCCACCACGACTGCCCCTTCCTTCTCTTCCAGAATCAACCCCAGGCTGACGCCCAGCTCTCAGTATGCTGCTGGCTCTTCTAGGAGAGGCCTCAGAGCAGCCATGGAACCCAGGGAAGGGCTTCAGGACCCCGAGCCATTGGTGACAGCATTAGAGGTGGTCCGGGGAGGGGGGGGTCCAGGCAGAAAAGGGGGCCCACGAGGGCCTGGTGAGGGGGCAGCAGGGCCATGGGGTGAGGACTGCCTGCTGCAGAGTAAAGAGCAGAATGTGCTCTCTGTAGCATGTGGGGGACTAGTGCTGGATACAGGAGAGGAGCCCTCTGTGGTGGGTGCCACAGCTGTTCATGGCAGGAACAGGGCTTCTGCAGCCTTTGGACTGTCCAGGTGAATCCAATCATGGGGGCCAAATGCACCTGGAAAGGAGGTACACCACAAAGGGAGGGTCACCCACCACGGGAGGAACCACTGTGGCCACAGTGGCTGCCCAGGCCTGGAGAGTCTGTTGGACCTGCCGGTATGTTGGTCGCTATCATTGGGCAGGCACAGGGACTGCTGGGAACTGCATCACTTCTACCATGGGGACTGTGGGCCCTGGGGTACAGCGGGCATAGCAGTTGGGATTCTGGTTACCGGAGCCCCAGAACTTCCTGCTCAAACAGGGCCGTCTCTGCCTCCATCTCTTCCAAGCTTTCCTTGCTGCCCTTGCCCGGGTGCTGACACCAGGGCCCAGGACCACAGGTCCTCCTGCACCTGGGAATCGCAGGGCTGGCCCGCCACCTGCTATCATTACTGTGGCAGCATCCTGAATGGGGACCGACCAAAGCAGGCTACTACTGATAAGTCTTTGATATTGGCTTTATGTAAGTTAACGTGGATAATAAAAGAATATGAACTTGAGTTGTTTGAAACAATCAAGAAATATTCATTGAGCTGGCTTATTGTGAGCAAAATATTGACTGGGCTTATAGATCTGCAAGTCCCAGGCAAGACATCACTTTGATCTACAACTTTTGGAATAATTCTATTTCTATATAATATCATTAAAATGACTAAGTATACCATGTAGTTTAAAAATAAGATCTTAAGGCTACTTTGAAACAACCACGTGCACATTAATCAACCTTAAAGGACAGAGTTATCTTTTTTGTTTAGCACTTTTGTTAAATTTTTATAAAGCAATATTATAACATGTTGTTTATAATCAAATTTTGCAATAAGCTCTATTCTCCATTTCTCTTGATGATTCTATGAGATATTTTGCCCGTTGACTGCTTTTCTATGAGCATATAAAACTAGTGGATGAAACCCCAGGTAGAACCAATAAAAATTGTATAGAACCATTTAAGCATTGGTTACATTTCTGGCACATACGGAAAACGTATAGATTAGTCCATTTTTAAAAGTAGAGGAACAGATTCAAGAAGATACAGCTAAACATACATGAAACTTAAATGCTTGCATCAAAATCCATTAAACTGTTTTGGATCTTAGGACAAATCTGTGATTAATATAAACTTATCAGTTAATCAACACGCATTTGCTAGTTACCCACCAAGTACTCAGCTCTAGGTGCTAGGTTCTAAGGGAGGACCAGTGACATAGTTTCTGTCCCCAGAGAGCCCCTCAAATATTTATTATTAAACAATTGAAAATCACCTCTGTGCTAGCGTGTACTCATCCATGATTTTTTCAAATCTTTGGCTATTCTACTTTGCAAATCTTACATGTTGAATTAAGGGCCCTCCAGTCTGTCAGAAAAGTACAACTAATTTAATATATAACTTCCTTAATAACACTAAAATTTAAATATTTGAAAGGGGGCAATTGCAAATATGAGTTCTTGAAAATATTAAAGGAAATTTAAAATATTAAATATTAATAGAGAAGAGAAAGTGAAATTTGTTCTCTAACCTCCACCCCACCCCCACTCATAATGGGGCTCCTGTGTCAGAGACACCCTAAATGAGGAGCTCTTTTCAAGAGGAACTACATGCCCACATATAGAGATACAAATAATTATGAAATGCTGTTTATAGTTTCACTCTGCCATTACCATAAATGACACTGGTGAAAGGAATCATCTTTATAATGGGAGGAAAAAAATCAAACTCAAAATGAAAATGACCTGTTTACATATTCCCAATCCATTTCCCACTCAGTATACTCATCCATAATCTATCTGCACCTTTCCCACCTCTTTCATGGTGGCTGCTCTAAACTAAGAGTACTCACTATGATGGAATTAAGAATGTATTTAGTTTTCATGAAGATGGGGAAAAGCAAAGCACGTGTCATCTTTTGTCAGTTGAACTGATCTTACTGTGTCTTTGATATCCAAAGATTTCTGATTTAATATATAAATCAAACTATGGATGACCCAAGAGGAAACTTGTTTTATTAGTGAGTTATTCTCAAATCCTAGAGGCTTTCTTTTCAATTCCCAAATGATGAATATTTAATGAGGATTTGCTAAGTCTTCATCAGTTTAAAAATATTTACAATGAGGCTTGAAATTTGGTGGCTCATTGGTCATTTCATAGGGAAAAGGTTTAGAATAAGAGTGCTTCGAAGATACGACTTTATATAGTCTATTTCTGGATCTCCATTTCAACCATAGTGGAAGCCCCTCTAGCGCTCGTGGCTGGTAGCTCCCTTTTTGGCCATTGGTCTTTTCCCCTGTCTAATCCCATCAAATGTTTCAATCATACAATCCCGCAAATAAGGAGAATAACATTAAATGTGATGGTGAGTTAGCCTGGGAGAAGAAAGAGTTATGAAAATTCTTCAAAATCTAACTAGGACCAAGAAGGATGAAAGATTATGAGAGCTGAGAAATAAATACTTAATGAATGAAAGAGAAGCTTAATGACATGGATATCATTATTACATTTTATATTTTACATATCACATTATTATATTTTATAGATGAAGATACTAAAATTCTCAGAAGCCAAGTGATTTGCCTCAAAGATCCTTACCACCAAGAAGAGGAAAGCAAAAATTCAAACGTAGATCTGATTTCCAAACTCATGCTTTCAAAAAAGCTAAAGTAATTAAGCTCCACACCAGTGTTTCAAACTGTAGGCCATCATGCACAAGTACGTCATAAAATTTGTTTAATGGATTGCCAATCAGTGTATTTCAAAACATGAAGTAGAGCAAAGAAAAATAGAGTGCATTGTGGATGGCAAGTGTTGACTTTGTTTTTGAGGGTTTTTTTGGTGAAACTTTACATGCACATACATGTGTACACATGTCTGCATGTGCGTGTGCATGTGGTATGCACCTCTGTGTGTGTGCATGTGCACATGTGCTTCTCTAGATTATTAAAAAAAAAAAAAACTAAGGAAGTTTAGGCAAGACCCAAGACATGAGGGCATCTTGGGGAAACAAGATGTTGTTTCAGACCAAATAAGTAAAAAAGCTGATGCTCACAAAGAGCATTCTAAGAGAGGAATGGTTTTTATGACATGCTTATTTGAATTTTATGAAACCAGTAATTTTCATTTTAGATGAGTGCTGTGATGCAAATAAGATGAATAACATTGGGACAAACAAGAATTCTTCCTTTTGAAAATACTAGCAGAATCATGGTTAAACCACATCCACATCTGGAGTTCCAAGAGAGTGTGGAATAGTGGAGAACACACATGTTAGAGTTCCTATTCTGTCTCTCCATTACGAGCAATATAATTTAGTTTCTTCACTACTAAAAGGGGAAGTTTCCACTCTGCCTTCTACAGATAGTTATTTAAAAGAGAATATAGAAGGATGCCTTCAAGATGCTGAAGGAGTAAGATGTGGAGATCACTTTCCTCCCCACAAATACATCAGAAATACATCTACATGTGGAACAACTCCTACAGAACACCCACTGGACGCTGGCAGAAGACCTCAGACCTCCCAAAAGGCAAGAAACTCCCCACGTACCTGGGTAGGGCAAAAGAAAAAAGAAAAAATAGACACTGAAAAATAGGGACGGGACCTGCACCTCTGGGAGGGAGCTGTGAAGGAGGAAAGGTTTCCACACACTAGGAAGCCCCTTCGTGGGCAGAGACTGCAGGTGGCGGAGGGGGGAAGCTTCGGAGCCACGGAGGAGAGCACAGTAACAGGGGTGCGGAGGGCAAAGCGGAGAGATTCCCACACGGAGGATCGGTGCCGACCAGCACTCACCAGCCCGAGAGGCTTGTCTGCTCACCCGCCGGGGCGGGCAGGGGCAGGGGAGCTGAGGCTCGGGCTTCAGTCGGATCCCAGGGAGAGGACTGGGGTTGGCTGTGTGAACACAGCGTAAAGGGGGCTAGTGCACCACAGTTAGCCGGGAGGGAGTCCAGGAAAAAGTCTGCACCTGCCTAAGAGGCAAGAGACCACTGTTTTGGGGTGCACGAGGAGAGGGGATTCAGAGCACAGCCTAAACGAGCTCCAGAGACGGTTGCGAGCCGCGGCTACCACCGAGGACCCCAGAGACGGGCATGAAATGCTAAGGCTGCTGCTGCCTCCACCAAGAAGCCTGTGTGCGCGCACAGGTCACTCTCCACACCTCCCCTCCAGGGAGACTGTGCAGCCCGCCACTGCCGGGGTCTCGTGATCCAGGGACAACTTCCCCGGGAGAACACAAGGCGCGCCTCAGGCTGGTGCAACGTCACAGCCGCAGGCTCACCCCGCATCCGTGCCCCCCCCCCCCCCGCCTGAGTGAGCCAGAGCGCCAGAATCAGCTGCTCCTTTAACCCCGTCCTGTCTGAGCAAAGAACAGACACCCTCAGGCGAACTACACACAAAGGCAGGTCCAAATCCAAAGCTGAACCCCGGGAGCTATGGGAACAAAGAAGAGAAAGGGAAATCTCTCCCAGCAGCCTCAGAAGCAGCGGATTAAAGCTCCACAATGAACTTGATGTACCCAGCATCTGTGGAATAGACAACGAATCATCCCAAAATTGAGGCGGTGGACTCTGGGAGCATCTGTAGACTTGGGGTTTGCTTTCTGCATCTAGTTTGTTTCTCATTTTATATTTATCTTAGTTTAATATTTAGAGCTTGTTATGACTGGTAGATTTGTTTATTGAATTGGTTGCTCTCTTCCTTTTTAAATTATATATATATATATATTTTTTTTTTTTTTTCCCTTTTTCTCTTTCTGAGTGTGTTTGTGCATGCTTCTTTGGGTGATTTTGTCGTATAGCTTTGATTTGCCATTTGTCCTAGGGTTCTGACTGTCCGTTTTTTGGTTTGTTTTTTTTGTTTTTAGTATAGTTTTTAGAGTTTGTTATCATTGGTGGATTTGTTTTCTGGTTTGGTTGCTCTCTTCTTTCTTTCTCTCTCTTTTTTTAAATTACTTTTTATTTTTAATATTTTTTTTCTATTTTAATATTTTCTTTCTTCTTTTCTTTCCTTCCTTCCTTCCTTCCTTTTCATTCCTCCCTCCCTCCCTCCCTCCCTCCCTTCCTTTTTTCTCCCTTTTCTTCTGAACCATGTGGCTGACAAGGTCTTGGTGCACTGGCCGGGTGTCAGGCCTGAGCCTCTGAGGTGAGACAGCTGAGTTCAGGACATTGGTGCACCAGAGACCCCCCCCCCCAAGGTCTTGGTGCACTGGCCGGGTGTCAGGCCTGAGCCTCTGAGGTGAGACAGCTGAGTTCAGGACATTGGTGCACCAGAGACCCCCCGGCCCAACGTAATATCAAACGGCGAAAGCTCTCCCAGAGACCTCCATCTCAATGGTAAGACCCAGCTCCACTCAACGACCAGAAAGCTACAGTGCTGGATACCCTAAGCCAAACGACTAGGAAGACATGAACACAAACCCACCCATTAGCAGAGAGGTTACCTAGAATCATAATAACTTCACAGACACCCCAAAACACACCACTGGACGTGGTCCTGCCAACCAGAAAGATAAGATCCAGCCTCATCCACAAGAACACAGTCCCATCCACCAGGAAGCCTACACAACCCACTGAACCAACCTTACCCACTGGGAGCAGACACCAAAAGCAACGGGAACTACGAACCTGCAGCCTGCTAAAAGGAGACCCCCAAACAAAGTAAGTTAAGCAAAATGAGAAGACAGAGAAATACACAGCAGATGAAGGAGCAAGGTCACCAGATGAAACAAGTGAAAAGGAAATAGGCAGTCTACTTGAAAAAGAATTCAGAGTAATGATAGTAAACATGATCCAAAATCTTGGAAATAGAATGGAGAAAATACAAGAAACGTTTAACAAGGACCTAGAAGAACTAAAAAGCAAACAAACAATGATGAACAACTGAATAAATGAAATTAAAAATTCTCTAGAAGGAATCAATAGCAGAATAACTGAGGCAGAAGAACGGATAAGTGACCAGGAGGATAAAACGGTGGAAATAACTATCGCAGAGGAGAATAAAGAAAAAAGAATGAAAAGAATTGAGGACAATCTCAGAGACCTCTGAGACAACATTAAATGCACCAACATTCGAATTATAGTGGTCACAGAAGAAAAAGAGAAAAAAAAAAAGGGACTGAGTAAATATTTGAAAAGATGATAGTTGAAAACTTCCCTAATATGGGTAAGGAAATAGTCAATCAAGTCCAGGAGGCACAGAGATTCCCATACAGGATAAATCAAAGGAGAAGCTTGCCAAGACACATATTAATCAAACTACCAAATACTAAATACAAAGAAAAAATATTAAAAGCAGTAAAGGAAAAGTAACAATTAACATACAAGGGAATCCCCATAAGTTTAACAGCTGATCTTTCACCAGAAACTCTGCAAGACAGAAGAGAGTGGAAGGACATATTTAAAGTGATGAAAGAGAAAAACCTACAACAAAGATTGCTCTACCCAGCAAGGGTCTCATTCAGATTTGACGGAGACATTAAAACCTCTACATACAAGCAAAACCTAAGAGAAATCAGCACCACCAAATCAGCTCTACAACAAATGCTAAAGGAACTTCTCTAGGCAGGAAACACAAGAGAAGGAAAAGACTTGCCATAACAAACCCAAAACAATTAATAAAATGGTAATAGGAACATCAATATCGATAACTACCTTAAATGTAAATGGATTAAATGCTCCAATCAACAGATACAGACTGGCTGAATGGATACAAAAACCCGTACATATGCTGTCTACAAGAGACTCACTTCAGATGTAGGAACACATACAGACTGAAAGTGAGGGGATGGAAAAAGATATTACATATAAATGGAAATCAAAAGAAAGCTGGAGTAGCAATTCTCATGTCAGACAAAATAGACTTTTAAATAAAGGCCATTACAAGAGACAAAGAAGAACACTACATAATGATCAAGGTATCAATCCAAGAAGAGATATAACAATTGTAAATATTTATGCACCTAACATAGGAGCACCTCAATAAATAAGGCAAATACTAACAACCATAAAAGGGGAAATTGACAGTAATGCAATCATAGTAGGGGACTTTAACACCTCACTTTGATGAAAGGACAGATCATCCAAAATGAAAATAAATAAGGAAACAAAAGCTTTAAATGATACATTAAACAAGATGGAGTTAATTGATATTTATAGGACATTCCAGCCAAAAACAATAGAATACACTTTCTTCTCCAGTGCTCATAGAACATTCTACAGCATAGGTTATATCTTGGGTCACAAATCAAGCCTTGGTAAATTTAAGAAAATTGAAATCATATCAAGTATCTTTTCTGACCACAATCTATGAGACTAGATATCAATTACAGGAAAAAATCTGTAAAAATTGCAAACCCATGGAGGCTAAACAATACATTATTAAATAACCATGAGATCCCTAAAGAAATCAAAGAGGAAGTCAAAAAAATACCTAGAAACAAATGACAATGAAAACACGACAACCCAAAACCTATGGGATGCAGCAAACGCAGTTCTAAGAGGGAAGTTTATAGCAATACAATCCTACCTCAAGAAACAAGAAACATCTCAAATAAACACCTAAAGCAAGTAGAGAAAGAAGAACAAAAAAACCCCAAAGTTAGCAGAAGGAAAGAAATCATAAAAACCAGATCAAATAAATGAAAAAGAAATGATGGAAATGGTAGCAAAGATGAATAAAACTAAAAGCTGGTTTTTTGAGAAGATAAACAAAATTGAAAAACCATTAGGCAGACTCATCAAGAAAATACTGAAGACTCAAATCAATAGAATTAGAAATGAAAGAGCAGAACTAACAACTGACACTGCAGAAATACAAAGGATCATGAGAGACCACTACAAGCAACAATATGCCAATAAGATGGACAACCTGGAAGAAATGGAAAAATTTTTAGAAAAGCACAACCTTCTGAGACTGAACCAGGAAGAAATAGAAAATATGAACAGACCAATCACAAGCACTGAATTTGAAACTGTGATTAAAAATCGTCCAACAAACAAAAGCCCAGGACCAGATGGCTTCACAAGCAAATTCAATCAAACATTTAGGGAAGAGCTAACACCTATCCTTCTCAAACTCTTCCAAAATACAGCAGAGGGAGGAACACTCCCAAACTCATTCTACGAGGCCACCATCACCCTGATATCAAAACCAGACAAAGATGCCACAAAAAAAAAACAATAGGCCAATATCACTGATGAACACAGATGCAAAAATCCTCAATAGAATACTAGCAAACAGAATCCAAGACCACATTAAAAGGATCATACACCATGATCAAGTGGGGTTTACCCCAGAAATGCAAGGATTCTTCAATATATGCAAATCAATGTGATAAACCATATTAACAAATTGAAGGAGAAAAACCACATGATCATCTCAATAGTTGCAGAAAAAGCTTCTGACAAAATTCAATACCCTCTAGAAAGTAGGCATAGAGGGAACTTACCCCAACATAATAAAGGCCATATATGACAAACCCACAGCCAACATCATTCTCAATGGTGAAAAACTGAAACTATTTCCACTAAGATCAGGAACAAAGACAAGGTTGCCCATTCTCACCACTGTTATTCAACAAAGTTTTGGAAGTTTTAGCCACAGCAATCAGAGAAGAAAAAGAAATAAAAGGAATCCAAATTGGTAAAGAAGAAATAAAATTGTCTCTATTTGCAGATGACATGAGATTCTATCAGAAAACTACCAGAGCTAATCAATGAATTTGGTAAAGCATCAGGAGACAAAATTAATGCACAGAAATATCTTGCATCCCTATACACTAATGATGAAAAAATCTGAAAGAGAAATTAAGGAAACACTCCCATTTACCATTGCAACAAAAAGAATAAAATATCTAGGAATAAACCTACCTAAGGAGACAAAAGACCTGTATACAGAAAACTAAAAGACACTGATGAAATAAATTAAAGATGATGCAAACAGATGGAGAGATATACCATGTTCTTGGATTGGAAGAATCAACATTGTGAAAATGACTATATTACCCAAAGCAATCTACAGATTCAGTGCCATCCCTATCAAACTACCAATGCCATTTTTCATTGAACTAGGACAAAACATTTCACAATACATATGGAAACACAAAAGATCCCAAATAGCCAAAGCAATCTTGAGAAAGAAAAACAAAGCTGGAGGAATCAGGCTCCCAGATTTCAGACTACACTATAAAGCTACAGTAGGGCTTCCCTGGTGGCACAGTGGTTGAGAATCCGCCTGCCGATGCAGGGGACACGGGTTCATGCCCCGGTCCGGGAAGATCCCACATGCCGTGGAGCAGCTGGGCCCGTGAGCCATGGCTGCTGAGCCTGCGCGTCTGGAGCCTGTGCTCCACAACAG
This sequence comes from Kogia breviceps, assembly GCF_026419965.1. NCBI lineage: Eukaryota > Metazoa > Chordata > Mammalia > Artiodactyla > Physeteridae > Kogia > Kogia breviceps. The sequence continues at coordinate 120,870,911 of NC_081315.1, read as the reverse complement.
GAGAGGCCACAACAGTGAGAGGCCCGCGTACCACACACACACACACACACACACACACACACACACACACACACAAAGCTACAGTAATCAAGACAGTATGGTACTGGCACAAAAACAGAAATATAGATCAATGGAACAGGATAGAAAGCCCAGAGATAAACCCACACACATATGGTCACCTTATATTTCATAAAGGAGGCAAGAATATAATGGAGAAAAGACAGCCTCTTCAATAAGTGGTGCTGAGAAAACTGGACAGTTACATGTAAAAGAATGAAATTAGAACACTCCCTAACACCATACACAAAAATAAACTCAAAATGGATTAAAGACCTAAATGTAAGGCCAGACATTATAAAACTCTTAGAAGAAAACACTGGCAGAACACTACAACATAAATCACAGTGAGATCCTTTTTGACCCACCTCCTAGAGAAATGGAAATAAAAACAAAAATAAATAAATGGGACCTAATGAAACTTAAAATCTTTTTTGCACAGCAAAGGAGAACATAAACAAGATGAAAAGACAACCCTCAGAATGGGAGAAAATATTTGCAAACAAAGCAACTGACAAAGGATTAATCTCCAAAATATACAACAGCATATGCAGCTCAATATCAAAAAAAAACAAACAACCTAATCCAAAAATGGGCAGAAGACCTAAATAGACATTTCTCCAAAGAAGATACACAGATTGCCAACAAATGCATGAAACGATGCTCAACATCACTAATCATTAGAGAAATGCAAATCAAAACTACAATGAGGTATCACCTCACACCAGTCAGAATGGCCATCATCAAAACATCTACAAACAATAAATGCTGGAGAGAGTGTAGAATAAAGGGAACCCTGCTGCACCGTTGGTGGGAATGTAAATTGGTGCAACTACTATGGAGAACAATATGGAGGTTCCTGAGAAAACTAAAAACAGAACTACCATACGATCCAGCAATCCCGCTACTGGGCATATACCCTGCGAAAACCGTAACTCCAAAAGAGTCATGTACCACAATGCTCATTGCAGCTCTACTTAGAATAGCCAGGACATGGAAGCAACCTAAGTGTCCATCGACAGATGAATGGATAAAGAAGATGTGGTACATATATGCAATGGAATATTACTCAGCCATAAAATGCAATGAAATTGAGTTATTAGTAGTGAGGTGGATGGACCTAGAGACTATCATACAGAGTGAAGTAAGTCAGAAAGAGAAAAACAAATACCGTATGCTAACACATTTATATGGAATCTAAAAAACAAACCGAAAAATGGTCATGAAGAAGCTAGGGGCAGGACAGGAAAAAAGACTCAGACATAGAGAATAGACCTGCAGACACAGGGAGGGGGAAGGGTAAGCTGGGATGAAGTGAGAGAGTGACATATATACACACTACCAAATGTAAAAATAGATAGCTAGTGGGAAGCAGCCGCATAGCACCGGGAGATGAGCTTGGCGCTCTGTGTCCACCTAGAGGGGTAGGTTAGGGAGGGTGGGAGGGAGATGAAAGAGGGAGGAGATATGGGAATGTATGTATATGTATAGCTGATTCACACTATTCATATGTATGTCAGAAACTAACACACCTTTTAAAGTAATTATACACCAATAAAGATGTTAAAAATAAATAAATAAAATAAAATGGTAAAAAACAAAGAATATAAAGTAATGTATGTTTATGTTATTTGGACTCTTACAAATGTAAGATATTATGATTTCCTGGTTAGGTGCAGAAAGTAATAAATTCACACATATTCCTAACTCTTTCTGTGCTCTATCACAGAGATCTGGTTAAAGATGATGAGCTGAATTGAGTGTTTTTTCTTTCATGGAAGGGGCCACAAGCAGATGGCACTCTGAAGTCAGAAGTCCACGTTGAGGGTCACTGGGCTAAAATCATGGTGTCAGCAGGGCTGCATTCCTTCCAGAGGTTCTAGGGTAGAACAGTTCTTTTTGCCTTTTCCAGCTTCTAGAGGCCACCTGCATTCCTTGGCTTGTGGCCTCTTCCTCCGTGGTTAAAGCCCACAGAGTAGCATGTACAAATCACTTTTTTTTCCCCACGTAAAGTGGTTTACGGCTTTTAGAACAAAATAAGATGCTCTCAGAACTTTTTTTAGTGAAGAAAATACTTTTAGAACTTTAAACCTTTTTAGAACTTTTCTAAAACACTATTTTTGTCAGCTGATAAAGTAGGCACTTCAATATAGAAAACCCTCCAGAAGCAAGTCCTGGGCTGGATGGCACAGCTCACACCTGTGTGGTCCCCGAGCTGTCCCACTGGACGCCGGCCGCCTGCTCAGAAGCGGGGCTTGCGCTTGCGGCCGGTGTACTGAGTGTCAGATCGGACTTCCTGCCCTGCCGCCGGCGGCGCTCCTTCTTCTCCAGCACCCACTCTCGGCTCTTCCTCACCACCCCCCGCCTCGCCATCCTGTACAGGACCCTGCCTGTGGGGCAGGCAGGGGCCAAGCTACTTTTGGGGCTCACAAGAGCCGATCCAAGGAAAGCAGGCCCAAGTCTGGCTGTGAGGCCAGCACGCTTGGTACAGACCAAGTTGGGGCTCCCAGCAACTACAGGTGTCTGAGGTAGGAAAACAAGGCTGCCCAGCTCGTGGCAGCCCTGACAATGATCTTCAAGGGGTGATCTTGGCCTCCAGTCCTGGCTGAGGAGAAAAGGGACCTCCCACAGCTCTATGGGAGAGAGGCCCTACAAATCACTCTTGAATTGAGTATTTTGGGTCTAACATATAATGCTTACCTGGGCTGGGAAAATTATTAAGTTAGACAGAAGTTATTATTGTTAAATGTATTTTGAATTCTAATGAAACCTAAAAAGCAGATGGGAACCTGGTCTCTTAGTAGTCATCCTGTCAAAAATTCAAAGGGCTGTTATTTTACTACTGAGCTTTAACTCTCCTAAGTTAAATGTCATTTTCATGTGGTCTCATTTCTCTGGTTAAATTAATTTTATGAGAAATGATAGATAAATTATTTCTTTAGTATTTGACTTAATGTGTTATTTAAGCAAGACATCTGACTTAACATGAAGCTCAAAGACAGAAAATTATTTGAGCTACTTATTATAATAGTCATGGTTTAAAGAGATTTAGACATTAAAAGTCAGCAGCAAATTATTTAAATAAAACCTAAAACTTATTACAGTTTATTCTCATGTGTCAGGCTTAGATCTAAGCTTTTAATTGCATTAACTCATTTAACCCTGAATTGAACATTATGAGTTATGAACTACCTGGTGATTCTAGCTCAGAAAATATACTCTTAACCCCTACAAATAAAACAACAACAAAAAACAACTATGGGCTCTGCATTGTAATTCTATTTAGCTTTCTTTAGACCTCAATTTCTCATTAACTCTTAGTTGATATTTTTTAGAATAAAAATATCTTAGCCTCTGATAATAAGTCAGTAGTTAAGGAGAAAAATTATTTCCTTTAGGCCTCTAGACTTACAGTGTCTAAGAGTGTCAAAATTAGAAAGGAATTCTATAATGAATTCTAGACGGTTATAGTATCATGTCCATGCCAAGCTTAGTTAGTTTTAATTTAACTTAAAAATGGAGGAGAGGGGTTATGTTTGGTTGATCCCATAAGTTACTTACAGTAGTAAAATTCTTTGGTTCTTAAATGACAAGTAATGAGAGTATAATTTCCAGAAGATTTAAAGAAAATATCTAGTAGACGAAGTCTCATCTTTGTATATTTATCACTGACTCATTTAATATTTCAATCAACTCATCTTAGAGGAGGGCATTAAAAACATGGATCTTCTTCTGACATAGAATTTATCAAGATTGGCAAGCAGGGGAAGGAATGTATATCAGAATTAACCAGTAACTTTTCTTCAAATGAAACGAGAAAACTTCTCTAGTGGGGCAGCCTGAAGTGGACGTGCCTCCAGGGGCCAAGGGTGAGACTGAAGTGAGAGAGGGAAAGAACAGCAGGATCTCAAAGGGAAGGAAGCAAGACAGGAGCATGGAACCTAAAAAGGTTCCACACAGCTCCTTCTAGTATGTGCTGTGTCTGCCTACTTCTAGTGAGACACGAGAATGTTGTCCACAATATTAAACTCAGGTAAAAACATGGCACAGAGTTTCAAATTAATGTAAACTAGAGAAAGCTTAAATTCAATAATTAATAACTGAATATCAATTATTCACCTAAACTTTTTTGTACATGTATTGTATGCCAAGCATTGTGCGAGGAACCAAGTTTACATTCCTTCTCAAGGTACCCATAAAATGATCTAGTAATGTTATTAGATAATTAATAATAATATCCCCCTGTTTTACAATTTTAATTAAAAATAAGCCAAATTTGGCTTGCTGGACTCTAAAAGAATATGGCAAGAGTGAGGAGGGAGCCATCAAACAAGAAAAGTTAGCTTATAGGAGTCTTCCAAGTACCACACCATCACTCTGCTTTCCATCATAATACTGGGCTGGCCAAAAAGTTCCATTCAGGTTTTTCCAGACAATGTTACGGAAAAAACTTTTTGGCCAACCCAATAAAATGATTCCTGCAAATTGCATTCAGTATCAATTTCAGGTTTGTCTGCAATACACAAGCCAGCTTAGTCACTTTATCCTCTGAACAATCACAAAATTTGGTTCTTCTCACAATTGATTGTATTTTGTGTCCTAAACAAGGCTTCTTATGAACAAAAGTCAAATCTATTCACCTTTGTAACCTCTACACCTAATATAGTAGGTACCTAGCACAAGGCAAAGGATACTGCAGTAATATTCTTACAATGAATGAGCTAATGAATAGTATGTACCATGCAGAGGTAAACAGGATTTTGTTTAATTCATCCAGTCACTGTGCATTCTATCAGGAAATGTGGTCAGTGCACAGACAAGTCAGGTACAACCCCATCCACCTCTAGCCTTCGGAAACACAATCAGGAAAAGTGCACTCTCTGAGGCTGAAGCTGCTTAACATTAATGTGTATGAGAGCAAATTAGACCGTGAGAGAAGGATTTAATCTAAAGTGGCTTTTCTCAGCCTGGAATCCTTGGATGTGCTCTTGAGGATCTCAGAATTCTCTGAGATTTTTTTTTAATCTGATATTTTCATTTAAGTGCCAACCTTAAAAACAATTAATTGACATATACGCTAGATCATCTGGGTAAATCACATTTAATTAAATATCATCTAGTAATTTCTTGTTCTTGTGTTCTTGATTGATTCCAAGGGATCATTTCAAGGAACATGAACCTTAATGCAGGATTTCTGAAACAAGCACACAGATGTATTCTCAGGGTTCCCCCAAAAATCTCCTTCTCTAAGTAGAAGAAATACTACCTCAAGAGATGGTCTGTAAACATAACCTGATGAAACTTGGGTCTTTCCATTCGGAAAGCAGAACAGATGCTTGAGGAAGCAAGACTAGAACCTTCCTAAGTATTAGAAGCTTTACTATTTCCCACAGAATTATAAGTTGTCTGAAAGGAATAATGACAACTTCGATTAAGTTGGAAGGAATAAACTTGTTAGAACTTATCAAGAATTTGTCCATCCAGCTACTCTAGCTTGAGTGAAATCATCCATTGTGGCCAGCCCAACTTTTTGTTAATTAACTTCTCTCCAACTGCAAGTGTCACAGCCATAATTTGGTCTCCTGAATGAGTGTGTGCAACACAGTGGGTTTTCTCATGTATCATTTGAGCCCAAAGGAATCTCCCTTTAAGGTAGAGAAGTATGTTGTGAAGATTACATACATAAAGTATGAGCATGTAGTAGGCATGCAATAAAGAAACTATTATTTGATATCATAGGTATTATTACTTCCCATTTAATGAATGGATTATTTGACTCAGAATAATTTAAGTGATTGGCTCAATGTCTGTGTTTATTCAATTATTCATTTATCAAATATTAATTGGAAACCTATTGTGTGCCAATCCTGGGTCTTATTCCTTCCAGCAAAGTGCCCTTTTCACTAAACAACACTGAAGCTTAAATACTAATTTATAAATCATTCTTTATGACCTGGTTCATATAACCTAGTAACCGTATTTAGATTGGTATACTTCATGGGCCTTTCTTTTTAAACCCCTTAATTTTCCTGTGTTGTTGATGTTCCAAGTTCCCAGTTTGTGGATCCTGCATTCCTTTCTGTGTACTGCTAAATTGTTAGCTGTGAACGCAAATGGTTAATGAGAATCTACTGTCTTCTTTAGAGACACAGAAATCTCACTAAAAGGAGTCATTAAAAAGGGCTGTAGGGCTTCCCTGGTGGCGCAGTGGTTGGGAGTCCGCCTGCCGATGCAGGGGACATGGGTTCGTGCACCGGTCCGGGAAGATCCCACGTGCCGCGGAGCGGCTGGGCCCGTGAGCCATGGCCGCTGCGCCTGCGCGTCCGGAGCCTGTGCTCCGCAACGGGAGAAGCCACAACAGTGAGAGGCCCACGTTCCGCAAAAAAAAAAAAAAAGGGCTGTAGAGACCATCTCCAGTTTGAGGTCTAAATTAATAATTTCAAGGGAACTTGAATAAGAGATGTCTTGATATAACTTCTGGTGGTTGCTTTGGATGAGCAAATATATTCTCATCTCCCTGGTAAATTGCTTCTTTCTCATGCTACTTCCCTCCTCTGCCTTCCATGGGCACTATTGCTGTCTTCCCTCATTCCTTAAGGGAAATATCACATCACAGGTTCTCCAGTAAACCTCTTTCCCAAGGGCAGCGGTGTGCTTCTCTCCCCCACTCCCGCAGTGAGTCTGCATACCCACTCAGGTGCAGGGTTTAATTTCAGACTGTCCCTTCTGCCCCCTCTACCCTGCACAAAGAAGTTTTCTTCTTTTTATTGATGGTAGCTTGTTTGTTTGTTTGTTTGGTGGTGGTAGCTAGGGGAATGGGGGTATGGGGAGAGCCAGGGATGACCTCTTCCAAGGTGTGCCCTTATGAGCTTTTGTTCATCTGCATCTTAGACTCTTTCATCTTACCCTGAAGACCTTTCGTTTCTGCGGGAAGAGGCTGAAAAGAAACTGAGTAAAGGACTAAAATCAGTCACCTACATCAAGTTATACGCATGTACATATACAGGCTCATCAAGAGACAGGTAGCCCCTGATCATGTCCATCTCAACAGACAACCACTTTTCATATGGAGCTGCTGAATTCTCCTCTCTTTTTCTGAATCTGAAGAAGGTATCATCTGAAAACAAGGTTTCCTTTTTCTCCTTCCTCCTTATTCCAGAAGAGAGAAGGCCTTGAAAAGACTAGAGATCCTAGGATTTGGGGTTACACCTTTATAATCATCAAAACACGTACACACACACGTGAAAGGAGAAGGAGAAATCTATGAGGGTAGGGAGGGATGGGAGAGGCTTGGGAAACTTCTAGAGAAGAAAGGAAAAAGACTGTTTAGAATAAGTGATCAGCAAACAAAGAGACTGTTAAGACTATGAATGGACAAAATCTCAGTTACTGCAAAGGGGCTGGTTGATTTTTCATGGCACAAAGAAAATAACCAAGCAGGAAAATGACTAAGCAAAAATGGCATCTACCTCTTACCTCACACACCACCTGTGTTTGGTTGTAGTGCATACCTGAAGAGCTGTATTGAATACGTGTTTGGATCAAGATCTTCCCTCTGTTGACCCTCCATAGCAGAAATCAAGGTGGGACTCCATAACTCTATGGGCTCCTGGCTAGACTCCCTGCTGCCTCTTACCTTTTGCCAGACAACTCTCACAATCTCACCATCACTATCTGGTTGGGACCATATGGACTAAACTTATCACACCCTGTATCCCTATTTGTGCCAGTCACCAGGTCAATCCTCATCCCTCCAAATGCAACCCCTGTATGCCTTGCTATCCCCTTTTCTAACTCTGTCTCTGATCACTTCCCATGTCCTGAAAGTCTTACACAGTGTCCTCTAGAACACATGAATGTGGCCATTAGCAGCATCTCTGTCTTAAATCTTTTCTCTGAGCATTCCTCTTAACCCTTCTGTTCTAAATGAAACCCGAAGCTACTGCTTCCCTGAAGTCTACTCAAGTGATAATATTTATCCCCTACACCCCAATTAACCACTGCACTCAGTGGAGCTATGCTAATGCTCCTTGCTCTTCATGGCTCTTCAAAACTATTTTTTCCTCATCCTTTTACAGAAACCTCTGGATGCCACTAGCCTGTATGTCTTAGATCCCATCCTTATCTCTTGAAGATTTTAGCTTCTAGTTCATTGCCACCTTTTCCAACATACATGAAGGTGGTTTTTCCAGAACTCTACACATTCAGGTTCCTGACTCTTCTACCAATAATTTTTCTTCTCTCTACCTTATCTACTCTTTCCATGGTCATTTCCAATGATATAATCTTCCTCCAGGATTTCAACTTCAAGCACCCGAGCCGTTAACTTCCATTTACCCTCCTGCCAATCTACTGACCCAAATCAAACAATCTTTCAGCCCCTGACACCTAGAATCTGTTCACCTTTTCACTGTGTCCATGTCTTTCCTCAATCAGCCTTAATTCCATGCATAATCTTTATAATCCTTTTAGTCATTCCCTTGTATGCATCTGCAGTTGGCTTGCCCTTCTCTGGCTGTACTATACATGCTTATCTCAGCCACAATCTCTGCAACTGACCCCATGTCTGAATGTGGCTGCAGAGATACACATACGTGCTCGCTTGTCATAATCCTTAAGTGGGCCCTTAACACTGCCTGACAATCATACTCTGTTACCCTTAATCACTCTCTCTCCCACTCTCCTACATGATTATTTCATATCTTCTGTCTCCTCGGTCTCCAACACCTCCTCTCCCATCTTAGCTCTCTGCTGATGACATTCATATTTCACTAAAACTAGAAGCAATTAAAAGAGAACTTCCATTCCACATCCAGCTCCCAGCACCACACCCACACTACTTCTTGGTCTTTTATCCCTTAACCCTTCTTTTTCCTGAACTATCCATGTTCTTAGCAAAGGCTGACTCCCCCACTTGCGCACCAGGTCCCATATCCCCTCTCACCTACCCTAGGACACCATCCAGCAAGTCTACCCTCTCTCTCATGCATCATTGATTTTTCCCTCCTCTGCTTCTTTTTTCCATTAATGAAACAAAAATGCTATAATTTATCTCATATTTTTTAAAAAAGCCTCTCTTGATCCTACCTCCTCTTCCAGCTATATCCCCTGTTTTCTCCTTCCCATTACAGAAAGAGACCTTCCAGTACTATCTGGTCTGCTCATTACCAACTGAATCAACTCCAGTCAGGCTTTCATCCCACCAGGCAACTGAAAATGCCTTTAACAAGTCATTAGCTACCACCACTTTACTACAGCATTTGTTCTGTTCCTCAGCTTATTTGATCAACAGCATTTTATAGAGTTGATCATTTCCTCCACCTGAAAATAACTCCTTCACTTGGCTTCCGGGACACCACACTCCAGGGTTTCTTGCCACTTCTCTGGGCACTCTTCCCCATTCTTCTTGCTGGCTCCTCCTCATCTTCCTGACCTCTAAGAGATGGAGTGTCCCAAGGCTCAGTACTTGGACATCTTCAATTTTTCATAAATCTTTCACTCAGTTTTGGCAGCCTTGTCCAGTTTCCTGGTTGTATATAACATCTATAACACTGAATGCTCCAAATAATAGATCTCTGGCCAAAATCTCTCCTCTGAACGCCAGACACATCTATCCAACTACATGCTCAATATCTTGGATATCAACTAGACAAATCAAATTTAACATATTCTCAAGTGACCTTCTGATTATTCCCTCAAACCCGCTCAAACCAGTCTTTCCCATCTCAGTTAATGAAACGTTAGCCCGCATGAGTCTTGTGACCCCAGCCTTCATCCCTGACTCCTCCCTTTTTCACTCATCCTACTTTCTGCTCGGCAATCATTCGTTGTTACACTTAATCACTCTCTCCCACTCTCCTAGAGGATTATTTCACACCTTCTCTCTCCTCTCGGGTAATGAATCTTCCACCCTCATTATTCTCTTTGCGGCCCCAGCATTCATCCCTGACTCCTCTGTTTCGCTCTTAGACTACATGAAATCCATCAACAAAACCTATCAGCTTTATCTTCAAAATATATCCAGAATCCAACCACTTCTCACCATCTCTCCTGCCTGCTTGCCTAGAATAGAACATCTCATCTCTCATTGAAAGTATGACAAAAATGTAATACTCCTTTGTAACGTGTAATACTCCTTTGTAAAGTGTAATACTCCTTTGTAAAGTGTAATACTCCTTTGTAAAGGGCAAAGGGTAATACTCCTTTGTAAAGTGTAAAGTATAATACTCCTTTGTAAAGGGTAAAGGGTAATACTCCTTTGTAAAGGGTAAAGGGTAATACTCCTTTGTAAAGGGTAAAGGGTAATACTCCTTTGTAAAGTGTAAAGTATAATACTCCTTTGTAAAGGGTAAAGTGTAATACTCCTTTGTAAAGTGTAATGCTCCTTTGTAAAGGGTAATACTCCTTCTTGGTAAAGTGTAATGCTCCTTTGTAAAGGGTAATACTCCTTCTTGGTAAAGTATTTCAAAAGTGTTCCTTCCTTCTGCCCTTGCTCCCTTTCAGTCTAAGGGTGACTATTCAAACTTAAGTCAGCTTATGTCCCTTCTCTGCTAAAACCCCTCTAATCACTTCTCTTCTCTAAGAATTAAAGCCAAGTTCTTAAAATAGCCTATATGCTCTCTGGTGCTGCCTTAGGCTCTCCCCAACCTCCTACTTCTCTTCCCCTCCCTCGTTCTACTCCAGCTACACTGGTTTCAAACATGCCAGGTATGCTCCCTCCTTGGGGCTTTCTCCCCGTCAAGCCTTCTTCTAAGATATACTCCCTCCTAACAGTGCAGGGCTTCCTTGTTCAATCCCTTCAGATCTTCCTCTGACCATCCTACCTCAAGTAACATGCTGCTCCCCTTCCCCTCCCTCTCCTCCTCCTCTACTATATTTTTCTCCCTGTCATTTACTTCCATCTCTCTTTCCAGATATTTTACTTTTTTCCTTGGTGACTGTCTCTCTCCTCTCAGGTTGCAGATTATAAGCTATATGAGGGCAGGGTTTTGCCTCTCTCTTCATGGCACCTAGGACAGTGCCTGCCACATAGTAAACACACAATACATGCTTGAATAAACAGATAAACAAATGGTAAGCCTGAGTTCAGACTGGCCAAAAGACTGCTATGATGATAAAATTTGAGATGACTTAGGGAGGTTTGAGTGGGTGCCTGGGAGTTATGTTTTAAAATTCACATCTTTTAGTCATAGAAAAAGGGCATTCAAGAGAATTCTTAGAATATAAATTGTTCTGTTCAATCTGAATCACATTAGCAGAATACTTAAAAAGACAAGTCGGGATTTCCCTGGTGGTGCAGCACTTAAGAATCTGCCTGCCAATGCAGGGGACATGGGTTCAATACCTGTTCTGGGAAGATCCCACATGCCATGGAGCAACTAAGCCCGTGCACCACAACTACTGAGCCTGAGCTCTAGAAGCCGTGAGCCACAACTACTGAAGGCCGCGTGCCTAGAGGCCAAGATCCACAACAAGAGAAGCCACTGCAATGAGAAGTCCACGCACTGCAATGAAGAGTAGCCTCTGCTCACCACAACTAGAGAAAGCCTGCGGGCAGCAACGAAGACCCAAAGCAGCCAAAAATAAATGAATAAATAAAAAATTTTAAAAATAAAATAAAGAAAGACAAGTCACAAAAAAATTTTAGTGAAGCTACCCTTGGCAATTTTTAAATGAAAGAAGACTTACATTTCAAACATCTTCATAAACCTGTGTAGTTACACACAGAAGCGAAACTTATTAGAGCTATGGACAAGTAGTTGAGGAAGTCTCTACTGGAATTACTTTACATTGAATGACTTATCAACATTGAAACTAAAAATTCTAAATTCTCAAAATATTTAGCAGATATTATTCAAATCCAACTTAGTGCTACTCAGTATAGAGCAAGAATTGGTATTAATGTATTGAAAAAAATCAGAGAATAATGCAGAATCCAGAAACAAAAGAGCACACATAGCCAGAACTAGACAGATGCAACACCTTTTGCTTCTTCTAAATGAGGGGTCAAAATAAACTCATAGATATATAACAAGATTATTTGTACAAATATTTTTACCTCATTTAACTTGTTAGAAAACTACATATAGTTCATTTCATATTCCACTAATTCTATGAATTCAATTCTCAGTTGTTCATTTTTGTTGTTTCTGGCATTTTAAAATGCCGTTTCTGGCATTTTTAAAGAGAGGTCCAGACCAGATGGATCCAAATGGCATTTGTAAAAAAGATTTTAGTTCCAAAAAAGATTTTAATTTAAAGAAACCCAGATAAACAGTAACTGTTACCAAATTGCTACTAAACGTGATCTTTCCTAATTGGTGACACAGGCTATGATAACACCTTTTATGTCTGTCCTGCCTGTGAGAACCAGCACCACTTTTGCTAAAACTTAGGTTGAGAATCAATATAAAAATATTTGCTAATATTTATTGAATACTTGCTCTGTTAACCTTGTTTATAATATTGTAATCTTATGAACAATTACTAAATAAATTTTAAAAATAAGTATATACGAGTTTCAAAAATAGGGAGCAAACACTAAGATTTATTCTCTTTTCTGAATGTACAAGAGACTAAAAGATAAATAAATACATTACCAGCTTGATCTTTTAAGGAAAATGAAAGTTAACAAATTTGTAACTATTTGGGGAAAATAATGAAAACCAAGTTTTTTTTTAAAGAATATTGTCTTGTGTCAAATTTATGAATTTTTCCCACATCCTTTAAACAATTAGAAGGCAAATGGTATTTTTCAATTAAATTTCAAAATTCTCATGGTAGTTATGAGACCAATTTCATAAAGAAAAAGATTATCATCCAAATTTCAGTTTAAGGAATCTTAGCACACCAATACATGTGGTATTTTTGGAAAGTTGGTACAGCCCAGATTGCCTTTCACTGAGAAATACAACACGGTACAGAAAGTCCTGCTTTCTATGTTACATGACATAATGCTCCCCAGAAACTCAGGCTTACAAGCAAAATGGAGAACACTTTTTCTTTTCTTCTTTCATATGCCATATTAGCTTTGAGCTTTCACATATTTAGAAATAGCAGTACTTTGGCTGAAGAGTTGCCTCTTTTGCCCTCCTAGGTGTTTGGAAATTATATTCTGTACTATATTTTATTTGAGTTTTAGTAGTAATCCTGGTGGTGGTGCTCTTTGACTTAAAAGTTCCTTTAACTACATATTATGTTGATCTGAGGATGAATAAAGTCCTTTTTGTATTAGCGATGGTAGATTAAAAATAAGATTCAAAAAATAATAATAATAATAAGATTCAAACATCTCAGGAAGACGTCCTGCAGTAGAAAAGACTTGTATGTGAGAGACAGATCTGTGTGACCCTGGGGACATCACTTAACCACTTGTGGACTCAGTTTCTGCATTTATAAACTCAGGCGAATGCCTACCTTATAACAGTTGTCTCTGCTGATTGATGAAACATCACACAGAAAGCCCCCAGCACAAAGCCTGATACATAGCAGCTAACTAGTTAACACTAGTCACTTCATCTCCCTAATGTCTATTCAATGTACATTCTTGAATGGTAATAATAAAGAACCAACACCAGACAACAACATTTACTTTCTACCTAGTAAATTCAGGTGACTGAGGAGAGTCAATCTCATACTTTGTGTGGGGGTTAATTTTAACTTTTCTGATTCTTGGCAGACATACACAGTAACTGCAATTAGAATAGGTACACCTTAGAAAGTCCTTTCATATTTCATATTTAATTTACACTGCAACTCGGTGGTGTAAGATTGAATGTATTATTACTTTCTGGTTTTAGAGATTAGAAAAATGTCACTTTCTGAATTGAAATGACTTAACAAAAGTGGAGATGGAACTTGAACTGCTGGGCTCTAAGTTCCGTATGGTTTCATATTTTGTTGCCTTCTCACAAAAATACATGTTCTTCCCCTTTATAGCAACACGCTAGTGGACAGTCGGTCACTACATAAAAAATATGTTAGGCAGCTAAAAACTTCTCAAGGTAACTCAAGAAGTGAGGTTGGTCAATAAAGCAAATAAGAATTGAGTATTTACTGCTGAGAGTTTATTTTTCTTGAAAAATAAACTCCAAGGTCTTTTATAAGATTAAGATATTTCTTATACTTTAGGGTGAAGTGGACTTGGTTTGACTGAGGTTAACTTTATTTTCCTTGGGTTCGTCTTTTTGTATCACTTACAATGATTTTACCAAATGAACTAATAGTTCTAACAGTTTCATTGCCTATTTTCCAGCATACTGCAAATTTAGAATATTAATGAATTGATATTAAAATTGGGGGAATGTATTTAATATACTTGAAAAAAGTCTAAAATAACATGTGAAGGGACTTCTCTGGTGGCCCAGTGGTTAAGACTCCGCACTTCCACTGCAGGGGCACAGGTTTGATCCCTGGTCAGGGAACTAAGATCCTGCATGCCATGCGGCCAAATAAATAAATAAAATTAACATGTTAAAAATTTTAAATATTTCATATTCAATCTCACAGGTAGTTTTGGAAGAATTTCATATATCTATATCTATATAGGAATTTGGATGTTGTCTTTCTCTTTTAAAGTAACTAATGTATCTAAACTTCAAATTATTTGTTCAAAAGGACACTAAAAACATATCAAAAAAGATTCATAATGAGGTATAAGATGGATAGGAAACAGAGATGTAAAATATGAAGATCTTATATATTGGGATAAAGGAATTTAGTCTTATTCCATAGATCGGTGTCAAGAACTATGTAAGGTCTGGGACTTTATCTCACCTACAAGCTAAAAAGCTTAACTGCTACTATTTTCTGATACTGGTAGAAGACATGAGTCTCCTGGATCAGAGACAATCGACTTTATAGTTCATGGCAAAAGGAGTGGCTGAGTGTCAACATGTAGCTTACACCAGTTCCCTATGCCCCCCTCCCAATCCCATGCGGGTGGCACACGGGACCAGTGATGGATGCCTGTGCATGTCATGGGTTATGCTAAAGAAGAACATTAACCTTGGGGAATTCACAGCTTTTAAAATAAGAAAGAACAAGTCTACCTCTTATCTGGAGGAAAGAGTTACCTAATCCCTCAAGGTTGCTCACTGCAATCACTACCATGAGAAATGCTCCAGATAAAGAGCATACATGGTCTTTCATTCTTGACACACACAAAAGAACACATAGGGATGCTCAGGGTGGCAGCAGACTGATATTCCCTACAGCAAGCAGCAATCAATATTTTTGATGCCACGGGAGTTACTCCTCTAAAGGATAAGAAATACTGCCATCGATGACGAGTGCTTTTTAAGCCGGTTACTCTCAAGAGGAGCAAGGAAAATCCTGCACCCTTTGCAAAAGGCTTCAGGTAATTTTTATACAACTATCTTTCTGACCTAAGCATTGGAAGCCATAGAAAGTTTGGTAGTGAAAGGAGTGCCATAATCATATTTTTATTTTAGAAAGATGACTCAAGACATAGTGTGGAGATTGACCAAAGTGGACAAGATGAAGGACCTAATTAAGGAGGCTGTTACGGCAACCATGGTAGTGACCATGTTGTGAGTTAGTGCAAATTTGTGGATATAGAAGATGAACCAAAAAAGGAGTGCTAGACTGGAGTAGGGGAGAAGACAAGGGTGGAGAGCTGTTGGAACTAACATATTGGTGAGGAAACCAGCAGGTAGGAATTTGAGAGGAGAGTAAGTTTGAGTATGAAAAGATATCAGGTTGTTTTTGAAAAGCTGTACTTGAAAGATATACTAATTTCACACGACTATAGATGGAACATAACTGGGCTCAATATATATCAGAATATATAGCAACATATATCACAGGAATTCTATAGATGATTTAGAATCCGCCAATGAAATTCATCTCCTGTTAACTTAAAATTAGTCAGGATTATTCACTTCCCAGTCAGCTCTGTCTCTCTCTCTCTCTCTCTCTCTCTCTCTCTCTCTCTCTCTCTGTCTCTCTCACACACACACACACACACACACACACACACATCAATGTACAACATTTAGCACACTATATTGAATACTGGAGTCCACTAGACACTTTAATTCATGGCATTAAAATCTTAGTTAAAAATAGCACAAAAATCTCAACATCCCTGGGACCAAATAATATCCAAATGTATAATATTGTCTAAAGTCTTTAGTGAATGGATGTGATAAATAAATAATCCAAATACCTCATTTAAGCCAAGAGTTGCAACTTCTTCTCATTCAAATTTATATTTTAAAACTAATTGGGGGGATTGTTTTGGTGGTCCTAGTCAGTGTAATACAGCATAAAAAATAAATAAAGGCATAAAGTTGCAAAAAATATAAAACTAATTAGGGGGAAAGGGAGGGATAATTTTGATTTTATCCTCTTATTTCTCTATCCCAAATTGTAACAATCAGTTACCTAAGTAAAAGGCATACAGCAAACAAGAAAAGAAGTCAGAGTCTGGATAACTAGTTGATGAGAAATGAGAAGTAAAACATGGTTCTTGGTCAACTTTCCAGCTCAGGGCAGCCCAGATCATTTCATAGGCAAAACTGATGTTCAATTATTTTTGATCTATCTAATTTGCCAGCCTTATGAGCTCTAGATATAACCATATGAGGCTTCAAAAGGTGGTAAGGCAGAAAAATGGACTTTCATGATTCTGAATTGCTGCTATTTGAGTAAATTCAACAAGCACACGAAAAAAGCTGGGCTCTTGGAATGTATCTGCAGGTAATAAGAGTGTCTTCAATGTATAATACAGAGCCAGAGGCCGTGCTCTTACCTGGTTGCAGGTATTGATGTCTATGCCCCCCTTGAGATATTCCACTACTTTGTCTAAGTTGCCTGCTCTGGCAGCACGGAGGAAGCTTGCATTGCTGTCAGACTGTGAGAGAAAGAAAAGACCTTTAGTGAAGTATTGATAAAATGAAAACATATCAAAGACAGAAACACAAGAATGTTTGCACCATGCATCAGAAAAGCTTCAGTTGAACTGTGTCCATCGACAGATGAAAGGATAAAGAAGATGTGGCACATATATACAATGAAATATTACTCAGCCATAAAAAGGAACGAAATTGAGTTATTTGTAGTGAGGTGGATGGACCTAGAGTCTGTCATACAGAGTGAAGTAAGTCAGAAAGAGAAAAACAAATACCGTATGCTAACACATATATATGGAATCTAAAAAAAAAAAAGGTTCTCATGAACCTAGGGGCAGGACAGGAATAAAGACGCAGACATAGAGAATGGACTTGAGGACACGGGGAGGGGGAAGTGTAAGCTGGGACAAAGTGAGAGAGTAACATTGACATATATACACTACCAAATGTAAAATAGATAGCTAGTAGGAAGCAGCTACATAGCACAGGGAGATCAGCTCAGTGCTTTGTGACCACCTAGAGGGGTGGGATAGGGAGGGTGGGAGGGAAACTCAAGAGGGAGGGGATATGGAGATATATGTATACATATAGCTGATTCACTTAGTTATAAAGCAGAAACTAACACACCATTGTAAAGAAATTATACTCCATTAAAGATGTTAAAAAAAAAAACAACAAAAGCTTCAGTTGCGAAATATCTCAATCCTGAGGTTAAAACACTGAATAATAATTCAAAGTACAAATCAGCAACTTAGTATTTCTAGAGAGTTGTTTAAGGACATTAAAGTCAATAGGAAATACACTCTGCTATATTAAAGAGTATAAAAGAACAATAAAAATAATTATTACTGCTTTACTCCAAATCTACAGCCACATTTGAAGATGAATTTACACTACCCCCAAATCTACTGCTATCCATTCATTTTAGCTTCAGGAAGCTAGTGACTTTATACTGAGCCTAAGGTCGAGCTAAAAAACAAATGAAATAAGGTACTGGGTTTCTTCTTTCTCTTCCTTTACTGTTTGGTTTTCAGATGCATCTGAGGGAGAGCGCCAGGTATGGGTCACCTGACAGTCTGTCCTCATTATAAGGGAATAACAGAAAGCTCCAAGGATGCTTTGAGAAAAGCAGATAGCACTAGTTGGTAAGTGTGGGCTGGGCCGATGCAAATTTTGTGATCCCGGTGATTCTGGAAAAACAAGATTAAATTTAAACCAGCTGACATAATACCAGGCTCAAATCTCTTGGTAAAGATGATCCCTCTGGGTACAAATTGCTTTCTAAGTCCTCATCTTGCGCCCATTCCTCTCAAAATCTGATTCAGGGAGAACAGCTGAATTTCCCCCACACAACGTCTCGGGGAGGCTACTCAAGAGATGTAGCCACAATTGCCCTGCCTCTCTGACTTGCTGACCAAGTCTGATTTTCAAACCTTAACACAAGGATGATGATAAACTTTCGTCAGGTTCCAAGACACTGGCATCATTTTGTAGTTCTTTGGGCGGTACAACATCTGACTACAGAGAAAATGGTAACACGAGAAGGGACCTACTAAGAATTAAGATTCAGGTGAGGCAGCTCTTAATCCATCCTGGTCCTCAGTAGGCTGCCCTGCCCTCCCTTGAAGAATGGACTTGGCCAGGGCCCTTGGCACACTCTGTCAGGCCTATTTATTGTGACTGGTGATGAGATAGAAATGGAAGCGTTTTCTCTGGGAGTCTCAAATACAGAATTATTTGCATACCATTAAAATGATTTACACAGGGGCAGACTGAAAACCCTAGAATGATATTACCTCATATTTAACCCAAATACCACAATGGCGTATAAATTTACAAATAATATAGGTAATTTGTGAGGATTTGAGAGGTATGACTGAAGTCTACACATCTGGAATTCATGCTCGGAGTCTTTACAAAGGTACCCCGGTGTGACTAATATCGCACTGTTTCTCCTCCTCCCTGCCCTGCTACGATGCCTCGCTCTCCATCCTTCCGGAAAGCTGTGCCCATGGCAGGGTGCCCCAAGTATATCTGCAATGCTGTGGGGACTGAACTATGACTCATTTTTAAATGCCTGTTCTATGAATGTACGTTGCGGCTTGCAGCAAATGCTAAATTCCAGGAAGATTTTCCGCCTTCAGGTTTCTTGCCACAGTACTTAAAAGCGAAACATTACACTCTGCATCATGTTCTGTCAATATCCCACAAGAAACATCACTTACTAAAAAACAACAAAAGGTAAGTAATATTAGGTCACAGAAAGTATGACAATGTTACTTCCCATAGATTTAAAAAATAAATCCACATGCTCTATATTGTATTAAAGAGGATGCCTAGAAAGTACTTCCATCTTTTACATGAGGCTTCATAATTATAGGTAACATTTATGAGTGTTTACTGTGGGCCAGGCACAGAACTAAGAAGTCATATGCATTATATCATTATTACAATAATACTAGGAGAAAGGAACCATTATTACGCTCATTTAATAGGTGAGGAGAGAGGCTTGGAAAGTTTCCAAGGTCACATAACTTTTCAGTGGAAGATTCAAGATTTAACTCACGTTTATCAGCCTCAAAGCTAGTCTTATCTGCTATTCTACCTCATCCCTGCAAAGTATCAAAGCAGATGTTAGTACAAATACCTAACCTATGAGCTATAAGTTTGTTTCATTTGTGATAACCTCAGTATGCCCTTGGTCTACATATTCGCTCTGTAAATCATGGCACTTGCTAAACAGAGTGTCTTAGCTGGAGAGGGAATTCTTGGCAGACAGCCCTAGCCTCAAATGTATCAGCCATCTATGCACCTAGAAAAGTGAAGAGCTGGCTTGAGACAAACTAATTAGAAACATACTCACTTGGGAATAAAGAAAGAGATGGTAAAGTACACACTGCATTAAAAAGCCAGTTGACTGTCTCTCTCTACATGTCTGACATGATTAAACTCATGAACTCATGAACGAAGATCAGGGCGCTCTATAATTCTTGTTAAAAAAAAAAAAAAAAAAAAAAAGAATGCCACGAACAAGTAGAGCCAGAAGGGAGCGCCTGACCCTTTAGGGATGAAGAAACACCTGGAGACACCCTGTGGAAGCTTACAGAGGCAACTGTTGGTCTGAATGGGGCTTCCGGCATCACAGAGGGGAATCTATTAGACCCTCTTAGAACCTTCTCTAGGGACTGGGCATGACATTGAGGATGGCTTTTGCTGTTACATAACAAGTTTTAATAATTATTTTTCTCTTTTCTGAATCAAACTCCTAAAAAGTAGAGGCAAGTCAAAGACTTACAGCCAGTCCCTGGAATTTTAGCAAAAAATGCTCCCAGTGCTTTGGAGGGGCTGGAGACAGTGGAAATGTAACATCTGAGCCATCCTGCCAGGGACCTCTTCAACAGTTAAGTCACAGTAGATTTTGCTATAAGTTGGATTCTTCTAGAACCCCATTAAGGGATTGAGTTTTCCCAAAGTGAGAAAATGTATTAGAAATGCATTTTGCAAATGTGAGTAAGTGTGTTATTATAAAACGGTTCCAGAGCATGAGTTTCAAGAACAAAATTCAAATGAGACTTCAAAATTTATTATGTAGATATTGACATCTTTGAAAGTTAAAAGTATAGACCAGCATGGAAGTATATATTTTTCTGCTACTTCCACATAAACACATGCAAGCCCTATGCTACAAAGAGGTCAATCTGTGATTAAAGCTCTTGACACAAGAGCTTAGGATAAACAGCAGTCAGTCTGGTTACCTTCAATCAACACAGAGATAAAAGAGGATTCAGGGACTCATGGTGAGAGATGCAGCAATTTTTACCATGCTATGTTTCCCTCTGAGTATGACAAAAGTAAGAATTTAAAAATTAAAATTAGGTATTAGTAGGGGAGAAGCATGCTTTCAAAATAGACAGCTGTCTCTTGCCTCAATCAGGAGATTTCACACATAAAAAGTACAAGAAAAAGAAAATGAGGCAATAGCAATTCCTTTGGGGGAAAAGTCTCAGGCAAATAGACTAACCTCCTTCTGCTTTGCTGCTTTAGGTCTCTAGAACTCTCAATCCTAAAACCAATTGTACTTCTGCCTATAAAGTGTGACTCTGGACAAGGCATTCAAATGCTGAGCTCCACTTATTTTAATCTGCAACAGATGGATGTCATTAAAACTTGTCGCCTTTTCAACCTGAGTGTGGCATCTCAAGCCGAGAAAGGAAATTTTCCTCTTCAGTTCTTCTTGACACAGTTCTGTACATTTTTTATCAAAACGTTAGAAAAACAATACTTTCTCAGCATCCAGCAGGGTGGACATGAAAGGCAAGGAGGAATGTGCATTCACAGAGCCACATTATGTCCTAAACGAGTGCTTCCCCAAAGGGCCCAGGGGCACACTCACAGAGATGCATGAGTTTGCTCCAAGATTTTGTAAAACTTCTATGCTTACAGTTCAATAACAACCTAATAAGGAGAATATAAGCATGTTCCAGGTCATCTAGATGGCTACCCTTTAACTGAGTACAACCATATAATTTTTTTTGTGTGTGTGCCAGGCGAGCCTCTCACTGTTGTGGCTTCTCCCGTTGCGGAGCACAGGCTCCGGACGCACAGGCTCAGCGGCCATGGCTCACGGGCCCAGCCGCTCCGCGGCATGTGGGATCTTCCCGGACCGGGGCACGAACCCGTGTTCCCTGCATCGGCAGGCGGATTCCCAACCACTGCGCCACCAGGGAAGCCCCAACCATATAATTTTGATATATGCCTTTGTGTTTATAAGTCAATGCATAACAGTTGAAACAGGGATGGAATATAGACAGATGCATGGGATGCAAAATATTTTGCCATGGGACAGAGACTGATCAGAGACTCTGGCCATCATACAAGGTACAATGTACCAAAAGAACCTGAGCACAGCACTCAGTAGCACATTAAAGCTGCAAATAACAGGTTCAGATGCTATCTTTGTATGGTCCAACTTGCCTGGACTATTAGCAGTGACTGGAACAGAAAATCCAGAATAAAATGTTTTTCAGTTCCCAATTACAGCTTTTATTGGATGAGGTACACATCTTTACCACAATACTAATTTCATCTCCAAGTAAATGAAGAGAGCTTTAAATGATGATCAAATGGCATGCCATTAAAATTGGCATTGGCGGGCTTCCCTGGCGGCACAGTGGTTGACAGTCCGCCTGCCGATGCAGGGGACACGGGTTCGTGCCCCGGTGCGGGAAGATCCCACATGCCGCGGAGCGGCTGGGCCCGTGAGCCACGGCCGCTGAGCCTGCGCGTCCGGAGCCTGTGCTCCGCAACGGGAGAGGCCACAACAGTGAGAGGCCCGCGTACCGCAAAAAAAAAAAAAAAAAAAAGAGGCATTGTCAAAGTTCTCTGATCACTTTAACTCTTCTGAAGTAGGAAACAAAACCTTAAATGTATTCATAATGGTTGTACAACATGCTTATAAAAACGTACATTCTATATTATTTTCATTGAAGTCAAATTCAGAAATGTATAAAAATCGGAGGTTAAACCTTTTTACTGTTAAATCCAACATCTGTGATTTAGTTTTAGACAATCCTATCCATTCTATTACATTGGTGTTATTTATTTGAATAATACTAGTTTTGTAGTTCTGTTCATGCTTAATTTGTACAACTTTCTTTTTAGTAATGGTCTAAGAGTTTAAGGAATTTTATGTAGTTTGATTTTTACACTTAAATTAACGCTATAGGGAATTCCCTGGCGGTCCAGTGGTTAGGACTCCATGCTCTCACTGCCAAGGGCCCAGGTTCAATCCCTGCTCGGGAAATTAAAATCCCACAAGCCTCACAGCATGGCCAAAAAAAAGAGTCTTTTTTAATTAAAAAATAATAAATTAACACTACAATAAAAATAGAGCACTGGAGGTCACAAACTTTTTTTATACTTCAAAAGAGAGGAATACATTATTCAAGTTTGAGAAACAGGCATCCTCTAGTGTGGGTCAGCCACCAGCCTCAACTAGCCTAGGGAGTGACATGGGACACTTCCCCTCACAGCCTCTGGCTTATCCTGTACCCTCCACAAATATTTGCTGACTGATTAACCATAGGAAAGCACATGCTCCTTGTGGAATTTAGGGAATTTGCTTATTTTCTTAGGATGCAGTTATTCCTTTGTAAAAACAGGGTCATTTACCTGCCTACTCAAGATCCACATTTTTATAGTAATACAAAATAAATAAAATGTATTAAAATTACTTGAGGGGAAAACCTTTAATATATACATAATGAAATAAGGGACATTTCTACAATTCCTTAGGTCTTTTCCTAGAAATGTTGGATAAGTTAAAACCATGTCCAGCAAATCACGAGTTGTATGATCTTCAGTCTTCGTGGGTTTTAATTTCCTTAACAAAAAATAAACGTAGTTTTTAGAGTTGCTGGGAGAATGAAATAAGATTTGAAGATGCTTAGCTCAATGACAGGCACAGAGGACACTGACCGAGTTTTTTTAATAATTGTAGTTTTTCTTGTAAATGATAAAGGTAAAACAACAATGACAAATCAAAGGATAGATGCATACACATTACCTTCTTTAAATAAAAAGGTTGTTGCCAGAAGAAGACCAGAGTGTTTGAAAATACTTTGCTGTGTGCAGGTGCAAAAGGACAAAAAAGAAGGCAGAACTGGGTGTGGTCTGTCTCCAAAGATGAAGATTTTACAAAACACCCTCTTTGTGATACATGAATGCTTTCACTTAAATAATCATACTTTTGTATAGGGACTGCTGGATTGTTTAAATGTTTTAGCTCTTTTAGTAGCTCAAATTGTTATCACTATCTTGTCATAAACCAAAAACTGGGGGGCAACTGAGAACTGCAAACTAGATGTACTGAAATATTTCAGAAAGAATTCCACAAGTTACCTTCCTGCAGTTAGGACATATAAATGACCAGGAAAACACTTTATACCAAGAAATCCTACTTAATTTCAATTCAGCTGGACACTAATAACAAAAATTGCTATAAACCATAAGTTTGTATACTGTAGCTCAACCATGCTGATTAAGCTCCATTTTTAGTGTCATTTCAATAGGTCTTTACACTGCTATTAAATGCGAAATGTAGAAGGAGCTGTGATCTTCAGAAAGAAATAATGCAATTTCTCTAAAGATTGTTCTTACTTCAGTGACCTATGTTTTAAGAAAATTGGTTCAGGTATAGGTGTTTCTATTTTACTTTTAAAGTGTTACTTAACAGACTTCCATGGTGGTCCCGTGTTTAAGACTCTGTCCTTCCAATGCAGGGGGTGTGGGTTCGATCCTTGGTCAGGGAACTAAGATCCCACATGCCGCATGGTGAGGTCAAAATAATAATAATTATAATGGAATAAATGTGTTTTTTAAAATAAATAAAGTAAAATGTTACTTAAGATAATTAATGATTAACACATTAAATTAATGATTAATGCATAAAATATCAAAACAATATCTAAATTCTGCCAGCATTTTTTTTTTTAAATTAATTTATTTACTTTTGGCTGTGTTGGGTCTTCGTTTCTGTGCGAGGGCCTTCTCTAGTTGTGGCGAGCGGGGGCCACTCTTCATCGCGGTGCGCGGGCCTCTCACTATCGTGGCCTCTCTTGTTGCGGAGCACAGGCTCCAGACGCGCAGGCTCAGTAGTTGTGGCACACGGGCCCAGTTGCTGCGTGGCATGTGGGATCTTCCCGGACCAGGGCTCGAACCCGCATCCCCTGCATTAGCAGGCAGACTCCCAACCACTGCGCCACCAGGGAAGCCCTGCCAGCATATTTTAAGCAAATATCTTTTTGATATGTGAGATCATATGAAATTACACATTTATATAAAGACAATGTTTTTTTCCCTTAACTTAGTATTACACTTTGACACTGATTTTTCACTAGCATACTAAAATTATTTCATTATCGGTGTCTTCCCTGAGATTATCATCCATGAAAAGAAAGAACTGCCTATAGCATACCAATTCCATCCCTTTCAAAGCATTAAGAATATTTTGCAATACTATGTAGAGATTCATGAATCCCTTGTACAATTCTTACGCTTCAAAACAGAGTCAGTCTAGAATATTACATAGCAGTGGGAACAGAAGTGAATGAACCATATCCACATGGAACATCGACAGATCTCACACACACAAAAAAAAGGCTAAGCAAAATAAGTCAGACCCAAAAAGGACATCTTTATGATTCCATTTATTAAAGTTCAAAAACAGACCAAACTAATCTATCCTGTAAGAAGTCAGAATAGTAGTTTCTGGAAGGAGGCAGAAAGAAAGAGCCTTCTGGTTGCTGGTAATATCATAGTTCTACCTGCTCATCCTGGGTGTTGTTAAATGCGTATGTAAACTTCGTGAGAAATATCAAGACAAACAATATAATTTATGCATTTTTCTGTATGTATGTTATAATTAAATGAAACATTTACTTTAAAAAGATGGTGACACTGAAAAGTAAGTTGTTCCTAACTTACACAATAGTGACGAAATCACTGAAGAGTAAATAGATGAAAAAAATAGTATTCAAAAGCAGTATCTTTTTCTTACCATGGAGGCAATTTTTCTAATGCAGAGTATTCATATTATGCAAGGCTTTTAATGAAAATTTTATTTGCATATATTTAAGGTGCTACACAGTCTAAGAGAAAATGCGGACTACCAAATGCCCATGTCTTTGTGCTTGAACTCAGAAGAAGGTTGTTGCTAACTCAAATTCTACAGTATATTTTTATTATACTGTACAAATAGTACTCCTCTGGTCTTCAAAAATATTTACTACAAATCCAAGAAGACCAGGTCTGGTTCAGAGATCTCGGTTGTTTTGTCTTTTGGGATAAATATAAGTAAGTTCTAGGAGACAATTTTATACCTTAAAAAAATTTCTGTACACACACTTTCTGTATCACTCACTTTTCTGAAAACTGAATCAAAATACTAATAATGTGACGATATGTTTCTCAATAAATTAGAAATACTGCAAGAACACAAAACTAGTAGGAACAAAAACCCTAAATCAGAAAAAAAAAGTTGTGATATATATTTGATAACTATTTTATACTTCATATTCCCTGTGATTTTGAAATTTTAAAATGCTTATATATTCTTATAGAAATTCATTTTAAAATAATTATTGAACAGAAGAAATAGGAATTCCTGAGTTAGTATATTATGAGACAGTAAAGTCTAACTTGCAAAGTAACTGTTCTGCTGACATGAGTTTGGTTCCATAAGATGTTTCTACAACTAGGCTCAATTCGAAGATGTCAATACAATGAGACATTAAAACTTTCACTAAAATGGGAACTTTTACAGAGATAGGTAGAAACTTGCTTAAGTTTCTTAAGTTAACTTGCTTATGTCTCAGTTTCCTATTGAACATTACCATAAGTTGAAACTTTAAGCAACTTCTCCTAAGGCAGGGAAATCAACAAGTTTTGATTACTTGTATTCTAGACATATGTTCTGCCTATGAATCCAAAACACCTGCAGAACTCAGCAGTTCTGTCACAAAATAAAACACATCAATTTTTTTCTGAATTTAAATGGGAAAATGGTAAATTTGTAGATGGAAATATTTGTGGCTCCTCCACAACATTTACAAATCTAAGAAAATCAGAGTAATGAAGGAAACATTTGCTGTCACTGTAGGTCAGACATCAGATTAAATAATTTGAGGTTCATCTTAAAAATTTAAATTGAAGAACACTGCAACTGAATGCTTCAGATTGTCTCAAAGGATAAGATACTCTTTGAGAGGCTTCAGTTACATGAACAGATTTTTTTTTTAACATCTTTATTGGAGTATAATTGCTTTACAATGGTGTGTTCGTTTCTGCTGTATAACAAAGTGAATCAGCTATACATATACATATATCCCCATATCCCCTCCCTCTTGCATCTCCCCCCCACCCTCCCTATACCGCCCCTCTAGGTGGTCACAAAGCACTGAGCTGATCTCCCTGTGCTATGTGGCTGCTTCCCACTAGCTATCTATTTTACATTTGGTAGTGTATATATGTCAATGTTACTCTCTCACTTTGTCCCAGCTTACCCTTCCCCCTCCTGTGTCCTCAAGTCCATTCTCTATGACATGAACAGATTTAAGATATTATTGCTTTGGTTAGGTAAGCACCTTAATGATTGCTTTAGCTATTAAACTATTTATCAGGAGTTAATATTTCTTTCTAAAGAGCTTATCATGCTTTCAGAAAATGGCATATGATTAGGAGATTATGACACCTCACTCTCATCACTGGTTCTACTTGATGTAGAGGTATCTTGTCACACCATGGTTTAATGCCATATACAACCACTAACACTATTGGGTGAACTGATACATTTGAAAAGTTCTGCTTTACCTTTTCAGAGTTTAAAAAAAATTTTTTTTACTAGGGTATAGTTGATTTACAATGTTGTGTTACTTTCTGCTGTACAGCAAAGTGAATCATATACATATACATGTATACACTCTTTTTTAGATTCTTTTCCCATATAGGTCATTACAGAGTACTGCTTTACTTTTTATGTTTAAAATGTTGACAATGGAAAGACAAGCAAAATATTATACAAATCTTATACTGAATATTATACTTTCTCCATAATATTCCCTAATATTTTCAATAGCTAAAGTAACATGGATATCTGCATTTAACATGCCAACAATAAAAATAATGAAAACCTAGAGCTCCACAATAGAAATTTAATAACACATACCGCATCTATATAGGATTGAATTCTAAACGGTTCTCTATTATTGCTTTGGATCTCCAACTGGTTTTGTGTGTAAAATAATGAAGCATTATTTTTAAAACAATCTGTATCCCAGGTCTAATATCTTTCCTAATTTTCAATGAGCTGGACATCTCTGTAAAAATGTTCTGCTAGCATCTTAAACTCAAATGAACATGGGCCAAAACATGGAAGAGCTTATCAAGCTTTTATGTTGTATACACAAATCTCCAAAGGAATTTCCCTTTGGCCCACAGCTGGCCATAAAAAGAGTAGGTTTTATAAATGAATAATAACCTACTATAATAATACTTGGGTCAGGAGAAAAAAGAGAGACCTTTTGATATAATTTGGCAACAATAGTTTATTTAATTCTTTAAGAAATCTTCTCTACAGGAAACTCTTCATTCCCTGATTAATCAGTGTGTTAAAATATTACAGGGCATTTGGAGGGAAAGATACATTAGAGTTTATCCCACTGCTACACTTAAGTATCAGGATAAATGGAACTGAATTAGGTTTTAGTCTCCTTTGAAGGCCTTTAGAACTGTCAGGATATGAAAAAACCAAACCCAACTCAGTGAAAATATCTTTCATCAATTCTTTATTATGCCAGGCAGTAAGAAAATACACTCTTGCAATGAAAGCTTCACAGTGGCTTACCTCATTAGATGACCACTATTTTAAAAGAACTTGCATATATTTTTGTATCCTTACACTGTTGATTTTAGTGTAGCCCTGTTACCATGCACATGGACACAGAGAAGGGCTTTCTGTTTACCACAGTCCAGTGTACATCTGTAGTTGTCAGTCAGATGAATTTTCTAGGGGGTATCACTTAATTACCGCTCAGCAAACACACAAAGTAACAACCTGACTCTACTTGTTTAAATGTAATTCTGAACTCATACTATTTTCAGAAAAAGAGAAAATGCATCAAAACTGAGGTGCTAACTCAATTTTTTTATTTTATTTTTTGAGTGTGTAAGTTCTGCCATATTAATGTCTACTCGAGAATAAATAAGAATTTGAATTCATCACTTTCTAAAAAAAAAAGTGATTCAAGATCACTTTTTGTCCCAAGACAATATTTTAATTTTATAGGAATAATAGACCCAAGAACTCTATTTGTGCCACCCTTAGAGTTTCTATCTTTTTGGAAATCTTTCTAATTACTGGGGGTCAGAAATTTCAGCATGATAATCATGTTGTTTATTAGAAATAATCTGTGTCTCTAGCCCCTTTGGTTAAACTGCTATTAAGTTCATTGTCATCTGTAAAATGCAAAAGCCCTTCTTTCTAATGTGCATATAATTTTTGAGAAGTTGTTTATTCAACCCATTCTCCAAAGTATGTGGGTCTCAAAGGAGCATGCACAGTTTTCAGACTCTTTCGCACATTTCTGATGATCTACATGGAAAGCAAAATTGCAATTCTCAAAAAATCTGCATCATCCTAAATGTAATATAGAAAATCATTTTTACATTCTTTTCTTGACCCTCACCATGCTGGTCCTTGATGAATGTCAACAGACCTGTTAAAAATTAAATTAAATTTTTTAAAAACCTAAAGAATACGCAACATGTATGCTGTATAAGAAGTAAATAACTTCCAGTTTGACTCACTTTATTAACTTGATTAAATTTCTGAAAAGATCTATAGTTGTACCTATCTAAACGTGTACATAATGGAAAAATCACAGCTTCAGGGGACTTCCCTGGTGGTGCAGTGGTTAAGAATCTAACTTCCAAAGCAGGGGATGTGGGTTCAATCCCTGGTCGGGGAACTAAGACCCCACATGCTGTTGCGGGGCAACTAAGCCCACGTACCACAACTACTAAACCTGCACACTCTAGAGCTCGTGTGCCACAACTAGAGAGAAGCCCGTGTGCCACACCAAAAAAATCTCTCATGTCACAATGAAGCTCCCACATGCCACAACTAAGATCCAACTCAGCCAAATAAATAAATATACTTTTTTAAAAATCATAGCTTCAGTTTGGAAAAAAGTGAAAATAAATTAGTCAAACAACAGATTATTTTGATAATAAATATTATATATAGAATGGCTAAACAACAAGGTCCAACTCTATATAGCACAGGGAACTATATTCAGTATTTTGTAATGAACCATAATGAAAAAGAATATATATATTATATATATATATATATATATGAAACTGTCACTTTGCTGTACACCTGAAACTAACACAACGTTGTAATCAACTATGTTTCAATAAAAAAATAAATTCTAAAAAATTAGTTAAAATAATTTAACCAGCTCTTAACAAACAGGCTAAGACAAATATTTTGGAAGCACCTATTGTATGCCAGACAGTGTGCAAGGGATTAAATGTAGAAAAAATAAACATGATCCATCCCCTCAAAAGATTTTAAGATCTGCATTAAAAAATTTTTTTAGCTGCAACATAGTCCATGAATTAGATAGAAATGGGTGAAGGTGGATCCAGGGAGATCCATTTAGAGACAGTAGTCCAAGCAATAGATGCTTGTTTTGTTTTACAAATATATTTTACATGTAGATATAGAGTAGGAATAGCAACATAGTATTTTATAAAGTTCCTGGTGATAAGTTAGGTGGAAAACATAGCAGGCACAGGGACTAATGAGTGCAACATTATAGTGGTAGGAAAGAACGCAGTAGGAGGAAAATTATAAGTAATGCAGTGCGTGTGAATTATAAAGATTGTGCTGGAAATGAGAAAGAAGTAAACTTCTCAAAGTAAGGCAGGGCCCAGACCATGAAGGTTCTTATATGCCATCATAAGAAGGCTGAGCATTACCCTCTAAGTGAAAGGACGGGAAAAGCCAAGATCAGAATACCGTTTCAAAATAACCACCCTATAACATATGGAAGATGAGTGAGAGGGGAGTCTGTGAGACAACCTGGAATACTATTGCAACAGTTCTGGCGAGCAGTATATCAGGGACAGCAGTGTGAAAAAAGGAACGATTTGTCATAGATGTAGGGAAAAGAAGCTATAAAACTTGGGGGAATTGAATTTAAGGGTTTATGGAAAAGAAATTAAGGAAAATTTGGCAACATCTAGCTTTGGCGTGTAATGAGCAACATTACTAATCAAGACCAGAAATTTGGGGAAACAGAATACCCTAAAATTGGAGAGAACACAATAGCTTGGTCTTGGTCTGATGAAATTTGATGTGCTATCACGGCATGGTAGAATGCAAGACTAAAAAATCCAGGAGAGGATATGGACTACAGACAGAGGCCACAGCCTAACCTCTGGGAGTTGGTCTGGGTTTTTTGCAGCAATACTGGATTTTGCTTCATTCCTTACCATTTCTCTGTCAATAAAACTCCTAGGAATAGGGAAGCACTTCTTGTATTGCCTCTGGAAGCAAATACTGTTGACCTATCAACATCTTGCATGAAATGCCAGGAAGTGCTGATAAAATAAAAAATCGCAAGATCTATGTATACTGCAGTATATGTGTATACATATACACCAGTGAGACTAAAACAGAATTCTGTACAGGAGATTTCACATGAGCTCAGAATACTAATGTCATGCAGCTGACATTTCCCTATAAGACCAGGGCACAACTGAGCTATTGATTTATCCACAATGGATGTGACCCGCTGTAACTTTCTAAATTTACCCTTGTGCTATGAACTGCAATTGTCTAGACTACTTTGAGCTATTCAATTCTAATTCTATGCAAGGTAAAGAGCTTCCGTAACTTTACACTGAAATGTGAAAAGAGGATGGAAAACTGGCTTTAAAAAGGAATGTGTTTAATTAATTACAGTACATGACACATGGCAGTGGAAAAAGACTAGCAAATCAAGTATTTGTAGCTTGCACTGCCTTTTTTCTTTTTTTTTTAACATTTTAGCTTATACTACAAAATCCCACAGTTGGAAATCAGTCAATAAAAACTCCTCTGGTTATTACTGCATTTCAGAGAATATCTGAACTTCTTCTGAGGCAGCTTTCAAAACAAATTCTTGATTTGTTGGGGTAAGAGCATTGGCATCAACTCCAAAGAGAATTTTGAAAAGTAAGGAAACTCAAAATTTAAACATAACTAAAAACAAAAACAGGGTTAATTTATCTCATGAAACTAAGCTTTGGTTCAGATGCCCAAGACCATTTTTTTAAAATATCGGGCTTAAGCCAGCCAGGTTTAATGAGAAATGGAGAATTCTCTGTTAGCTGTTTTTTATTATTTGACTTCTACGAGAAGTTGTATTAAGTGGATCCTATGGGTGTATTTTTCAGAGGCTTGGGATAACTTCGTCACAACACCCTCCCAACCTACCCTTCTCCCCTCAAGTCTGACCAAGTTCCTTTACTCTGGGGTCCCATAACATGCTGAGAATTCAGTCATTCATAAATGTTTGTTGACTACTAGTTATAAGCACAACACTGCACTAGATATTGTGAATGGCTCTAGCAGGATCCCCAAATTATCTGTTTACATATCTATCTCCCCAGCTAGCCTGGCCCTCCAGGATAGATGAGGCCATGACTTCCTCATCTTTGTGTCTCCTCTGCCCAGCACAGGGCCCAACACAAAGTAGATCAATAAATACTTGTGGAAATAAAACAAAATAAAGGAAGAAGTTCAACAAAGTGAAGGTGGCCAAATAGACACATGAAGCAGCATTGGTCTGTATGAATTAAACTAGTGAAAAGTTTGGTGAATCAAGTAAATTTTTGCAGACTTACTAAATTTTAAAACTTGATTTAAAATCCTGATTAGCAAAATTTATAGTTGTTATGTTAATTTACCTTTATTATTCTATTAGATAACCACAATAAACCAAATCCTGTCTAACTCTTCCTAAGGGTAAGTGAATAAAGAATAATGGGTCAGGAGGCCCTCCGTCTGTATAATTATTATGTTACAGTTGAAATCATGGGAAAACGACTGTACTTAGCAAT
Source organism: Kogia breviceps (assembly GCF_026419965.1). Lineage (NCBI taxonomy): Eukaryota > Metazoa > Chordata > Mammalia > Artiodactyla > Physeteridae > Kogia > Kogia breviceps. The sequence continues at coordinate 120,838,311 of NC_081315.1, read as the reverse complement.
GGAATTGATTAGATAGGCTATGGAGCTCAATATTCTCTGACCTTAATTAGTTTAACAGATAATTGCCAACTCTGACATTAGTAATGAAATTAAACATAGAAAGAAATGGTATCATACTGATCCTGACTACACAGAACCATTAGTATCCTGTTTCTCAGAAATAAGAAACTATAATTCTGTTCTTTTCTGGGGGGAAAACTTTACATAGAGCAATAACATAAGCTTTTATTATTGTAAAAATTATCCAAAGAAGAGGGGAATTACTGAATGCATAACAACATATGGTAATATACTGCACTATCCCCAGAAATTATAGTAAGACTAACTTCTAAATAAAAGAGATCATTGGTATGTATAAATTATTCCATGAAGATACAGAGGAGAGAGGCTCTTTTCTTTTAGAATTATTATGTATGTAAAATTCACCTCACTTCAGTCATAGGTAAAACTATATATTTAATTCTACCTCTACATTCTCATATAAATATCTACCTGTAATATGACATGTAAAATTAAACTATCCTATTTGTGCATATGTGTATGTGTGGTATGTGTGTGTAAGAATGTGTGTGGAGAGTGGGAGAGTCATATATCCCACCAGTCAGAACAAAATTATAACTTCTCTTGAAGACAGAAACTATGTCTTCTAATTCTAGAATTTCCAAAGCATAGTTTAGTGCCTAAAATATATTAGCCAATAAAGATGATTATGATGACAACAGAACCTTGGGAAGAGCATTATCATATTTTTTAGTCTTATGCAAAGTGGAGAACAGGTAACATAGATGCAAGATATTCTAGTTTTAATTGCTCAAAACTTAAACTTAGAAATTAAAGAAAAGTTAGATTACTTTTGTACATATAAAAATATAGCATTAGAACTTTTTTTGCAAAGCAGTAAACTGTAGCCACAAAGACCTCATTTGTCCACCAAAATTAACTTAGTTGATATATCAACATTTTTTCTTAAATATTAACACCATAGAACCTTATTTTTGGCCCTTGACTAAGAAGTAGGTGGCAGGCTACATTTGTCTTAGTAATTAAAGGTCAAAACTTGTGAAACTAAAAGATACTAAGATTTTCGTTCAAAAGATGTTTAGCCATATATGAAAAACTCATAGCTAACATCATAGTTAATTGTGAAAAGCTGAAAGCATTTCCTCTAAGATCAGGAACAAGAAAAGGATGCCCACTCTCACCACTTTTATTCAATATAGTATTGGATATCCTAGGCAGAGCAATCAGAAAGGAAAAAACTAAAATGAATCCAAATTGGAAAGGAAGAAGTAAAACTGCCACTGTTTGCAGATGACATGATACCACACATATAGAAAATCCTAAAGATGCCACCCGAAAACTACTAGAGTTCATCAATGAATTTGGTAAAGTTGCAAGGTACAAAATTAATATACATAAATTGTTGCATTTTGATACATTAACAATGAAATATCAGAAAGAGAAATTAAGGAAACAATTCCATTTACCATCACATCAAAAAGAATAAAATACCAAGGAATAAACCTACCTAAGGAGGTAAAGGACCTATACTCAGAAAACTCTAAGACACTAATGAAAGAAATTAAAGATGACACAAACAGATGGAAAGATATACCATGTTCTTGGATTGCAAGAATTAATATTGCTAAAATAACCATACTGCCCAAGGCAGTCTACAGATTCAATGCAATTCCTATCAAAACACCAATGGCATTTCTCACAGAACAAGAACAAATAATTTTAAAATTTGTATGGAAACACAAGAGATCTCAAATAGCCAAACAATCTTGAGAAAGAATAACAGAGCTGGAGGAATCATACTCCCTGACTTCAGACTATACTACAAAGCTACAGTAATGAAAACAGTTTGATACTGGCACAGAAACAGACACAGAGATCAATGGAACAGAATAGAGAGCCCAGAAATAAACCCACACACTTATGGTCAGTTAATCTACAACAAAGGAGGCAATAATACACAATGGAGAAAAGACTCTTCAATAAGTGGTGCTGGGAAAACTGGACAGCTACATGGAAAAGAAATTAGAATATTCTCTAACACAATATACAAAAATAAACTCAAAAGGCACTAAATCTTAAATGTAAGATTGGAAACCATGAAACTCCTAGAGCAAAACAGGCAGAACACTCTTTGACATAAATTGTAGCAATATCTTTTTGGATCTGTCTCCTAAAGTAAAGGAAATAAAAGCAAAAATAAACAAATGGGATTTAATTAAACTTAAAAGCTTTTGCACAATAAAGGAAACCATAAACAAAATGAAAAGACAACCTACTGAATGGGAGAAAGTATTTACAAATTATATTACTGATAAGGGGTTAGTATCCAAAATATATAAAGAGCTCATACAACTCAACATCAAAAAAACCAAACAACCCAATGAAAAAATGGGCAAAAGAACTGAATAGACATTTTTTCCAAAAAGGAAATGCAGATGACCAACAGGCACATGTAAAGATGCTCGACACATCACTAATCATCAGGGAAATGCAAATCAAAATCGCAGTGAGATATCACCTCACACCTGTCAGAATGGCTATCATCAAAAAGAACACAAATAACAAATGGCAAAAATGTGGAGAAAAGAGAACCCTTGTATACTGTTGGTGGGAATGTAAATTGGTACAGTCACGGTGGAAGACTGTAGAGAGGTTTCTCAAAAAGCTACAAATGGAACTACCATATGACCCAGCAATTCTACTCCTGGGCATATATCTGAAAAAAAAAACCCAAAAACATGAATTTGAAAAAATACATGCACCCCAATGTTCACAAGAGCATTGTTTACAATTGCCAAGATATAGAAGCAACCTAAGTATACATCAACAGATGAATGGATAAAGAAGCCATGGTAAATACATACAATGGAATACTACTCAGACATAAAAAAGAATGAAATTTTGCCATTTGCAGCAACATGGATAGACTTGGAGGGTATTATGCTCAGAGATATAAGTCACACAGAGAAAGACAAATACTGTATGATATCACTTATATGTGGATTCTAAAAAATACAACAAACTAGTGAATGTAACAAAAAAGGAGACTCACAGATATAGAGAACAAACTAGTGGTTACCAATGGGGAGAGGGAAGAACGAGGGGTAATTAGGGGTAGAGGATAAAGAGAAACTATTATGTGTAAAATAAGTTAAAAGGATATAATGTACAGCACAGGGAATATAGCCAACATTTTATAAATTTATTTATAAATGGAGTGTAACCTTTAAAAATTGTGAATCACTATATGGTATTGTACACCTGTAATTTATATAATATTGTACATCAACTATACTTCTATAAAAATATATAAAAAAACAAAAGATGTTTGGATTGTGCCATTTCTTTTCTCTCTCTCTTTTTTTTTTTTTTTTTTTTTTTTTTTGCTGTACGCGGGCCTCTTACCGTTGTGGCCTCTCCCGTTGCGGAGCACAGATTCCGGACGCGCAGGCTCAGCGGGCATGGCTCACGGGCCCAGCCGCTCCACTGTATGTGGGACCTTCACAGACCAGGGCATGAACCCGTATCCCCTGCATCGGCAGGCGGACTCTCAACCACTGCGCCACCAGGGAAGCCCGGATTGTGCCATTTCTGATTAACAATGTTTAAAATGAGAACCCAGCACATAATGTGAAGCTTGAAGAGAACTTGGGTATATATTAAAATCCTGTGGCATCCCTACAAGGTAGTCCTTTATAGTTGAAGAAGCTCCACTTCTATTTGGTTTCTTTTTCCCACATATGAGAATTGTGGCATATTTCAGCAATTGAGTTCCCTCTACTAATAATATCTTTTCATAGATGTAACTATTAATTTAGCACAAATTATGTAAAGTAATCATTACAAAAATTTAGCCTAACCTAAAGCCTTTCTCTTCTGGTTATGATTTCAAGTAAGAGAATTAATTACGGGCTTCCCTGGTGGCGCAGTGGTTGAGAGTCTGCCTGCCGATGCAGGGGACGCGGGTTCGTGCTCTGGTCCAGGAGGATCCCGCATGCCGCCGAGCGGCTGGGCCCATGAGCCATGGCCGCTAAGCCTGCGCGTTTGTGCTCCGCAACAGGAAAAAAAAAAAAAAAAGAGAATTAATTACATGTGTCATGTGATTTGATTGGGGTAACTACACTTTTGTTCACTATATTTTGCTTAAAGATAATTGTCAAAGTCACATTGAGCAAGTCAATTTTTCATCATTTTTACATAATTTGTTTAAATTTATGTAGTTTTAGTGATTTTTTTACTTAAATTTAAAAAATATTTTCTTATAGAATATGAACTAACATACACCATATTAGAATTTTACATGCCACCTAGACTTGCTTTTTCTTTTAAGTCATTCATCTACTCATGAGATTCCATGACATGCAGCTTGTTTTGTGTGCATACACTCTGGCTACTCAACTTCTTGAAGGAATGAATAATAGTTTGTACTTTTTGTCAAAAAGTTTGTACTATTGTACGTACTACTACAATATTAATGTAGTATGTCAAAATATTTATAGTCTCATTTAATCCTCATAAAGCACCCAATTGAAGAAACTGAGGCTTAGAGAGATTAAAGCACTTGTCCACAGATATTTGGTAATAAATGCCAGAGCTGCAATTGGTACCCAGTCAGTCTTACTACAGAGGCCATGATCATACCACCGTGTGGTACCACTTCCCTAGCTCCACCCAAAGATGCCAAATACCTTTCCACTGTTGAATGATTTGTAGAAGTGTCTGCTGCTTCCTGTTCTGGGGAAAAACTACTGCAATCACATTCCTGGCCTCAGTGCTCATGTTATGATTGCCCTCGATGCTCAATTCCCTTTCCTGTGCTAGGGGTAGGGCCTAAAGTTTGAACATTTGCCACTGACACCTCTGGACTACCAAGATTTCTTTTCTTTAATGTTGCTAACCCAAGAGTTGTGACTTTAAGGGACTCAGTTACATTACTTCAAAATATTATTGCATATTATACTCAACAAGTGAATCTAGAGCAATGTCTCCATCACCATTATTACTACCATGCACAGAAAAGAAATATCAATCTCCACAGCACGGTAGGCTTCAAAGACAACATTTGTTCCTCTGTTTTTAAAGCAGCATGCAGACTTTTACATGCTCGTACTGACATATTTTCCTGAGTGGGATTTAAATCTGGACTGCTTCCAAGGTGGATGAAACCTCTCTCAGCTGTTTTTAATTAATCACCACACCTGCTATTTAAATGTTGATTACACTTATAGAAATGATCATAGTAAATCTTATTTTCCCTGTAAAAACTTAGTAAAACGTACCCATAAAAAGTCCTCTCCTCCAAATTAACTGAAAAGCTAAATAAGTGTCGAATATTAAATAAAATAATAATTTGTTATGAAACCTAAAGAAAACAGAAATACATATTCCATCAGAGCATTTATTTAAACTATAAAACTTTCTAGGTTCTTTAACTACTTTTTTGTTCTTACAATCTCTCTTCTCTTAAAAAACATAGGGGAGGGCTTCCCTGGTGGCGCAGTGGTTGAGAGTCCGCCTGCCGATGCAGGGGATACGGGTTCGTGCCCCGGTCCGGGAAAATCCCACATGCCGCGGAGCGGCTGGGCCCGTGAGCCATGGCCGCTGAGCCTGCGCCCGCAACGGGAGAGGCCACAACAGTGAGAGGCCCGCATACCAAAAAAAAAAAAAAAAAACATAGGGGAATCATTATAAAAACATATACATATTCTCAAAGAACATTTAAGAAATGAATTTTAAAAAACCAGTCAACAGCCATAGTCCCATTACTCAAACATAACACTGCATATTTTGATGCATTTTCTTTTAAAATTTTTCTACACATACACTGTATCTGTGAATATAAATAATATTTTTACAAAGTTGGGATAATAATACTCTGTCTTCTACTTTTAAAAACTAACATTGCCAAATAAGTATTGCCTATAGCATTCAGAAGTCATGAAGGATATTCTAATCTCATATAGTAGTTTACAGATGGGTTACAATTGTTTTTAGCTTTCCCTAATTATTTGTAGAACTAGTGCCTTTGTTTTCATTGTTGTCAAGAATGCTATGATAAAAAGTTATGTACATAAGTCTTTGTCCTTGTCTTAATTGTGTCCCTTGTTTAAATTCCTGAGGGTGGAATAATGTCAAAGGATGAAGATTCTTGCTACATATTGTAATATTGCAAAACTATCCTTGAGAGAGGCTGAAGCAAAAGATGCTACCCTAACTGTTTTGTGGAAGAGCCTGTCTCAACTTAATCACACGCTCAAATTTGCTTTGCTCAATTGACATGCCTATCTTAATGGTTTTGATTTACCTTTTTCATTTTTGAAGAGTTTAAAAGTTCAGTCATACATTTAATATCTATTACAATTTTTATCTTCTTTGACTTGTCAACATTTTTCGTCCTTTCAGAGTTTCAAATGTCTCTTTTATTTTTAAAAACTTTATATAGATAAGATAACACTTTTCCAAGTTTGTTATTTTCTCTTTAATATATCTTTTGACTTTTAGAAGTTTTAAATTCTATAAATTGAAAAGTATAAATTTAGATTTTTATTCCATTGCTTTCATGCCTTCCAACCCTGAAATCAATAAAATACTTCTCCTCATTTTCTTCTGGCTTAAAAAAAAAATTGCTTTTCTTTCCCATTTAACTTTTAGTAACCTGAAATTTGTTTTGGTATGAGGCATAAATGACAATCTTACTTGAAATTTTCCAAGCAGGCAATTTTTTTCAATTGTTGAAAATCATTCAACCCACTTTTAACTTCCCCTAATGTATCCTCTTTACATTTCTCTTTCTTTGAAAAGTTAGTCTAATATAATGAGCTTCGAACTACTTTTTCAAGAGGAGTACAAATGCAGGGCTTTTAAAATGCATTTGAAAGTAAGAGATCAGCAACTTAAAACAATCACATATATGTATAGACTGCTATTAAAAAAATCCTCATAGTAACCAAAACCAAAAATCTCTAACAAATACACACACAAAAAAGAAAAAGGAATCTAAACATAACACTAAAGATAGTCATCAAATCACAAGAGAAGAGAATGAAAGAAGAAAGGAAAACTCTATCTTTGCAATCCTGGTTCTATCACTTACCACGAGTTGTGTGACCTTGAGCAAAGTATTGAACTCAAATAAGCCTCAGTTTACTTGTCTTTAAAATGTATAGGATTATATGGACTAAATTAGATAATATATGTAAAATCCCTAAGAAGAGTACATTGGAAGAGCAGACACTCAATAAAAGTAAATTTTAATACTTGATTCACAGAGCTATCATAAGGAGTAAATGAAATTTATATATGTAAATGTATGTGGAGCACCATTACAGAAACTGGCAAATAATAGGGGCTCAATAAATGATAGCTATTATTATTATTAATTAATATAGAACCTCCCCTACATTTCCACATTTCATTTATTTATTATTTTCTTTATTTTTTATTCTCCTGCTATTTTCCAAAATCTAAGTCAACTGTCGATCCTGAATAGAATAGATCTAGTCTCAATGCAAAATCAAGTGATTAGGGGTAGACCAGAAAGCAGTCCAGTATCAATAACTTGGCTGACAGTGTTATGGCTAGGGTCTGAAACGTAGCTCTAAATGCTTGGGTCACATTTTAAATAGAAATGAAAGTTGACATGTCCATCTGGATCACTGTTTAATTCTTCAAATAATTAATTGGTGAGTTTACACAAATCAACACCAAAGAAAAGACTGATTCTTTCATCTATATTTATATATTATATAACGAAAGAAAGAAAGAGCATGTAGACAGTGGAATTCATTATTTACTTTCGTGGAAGAAACTGATTTAATACTTAATTTTACAGGTCTTTTAGAAATGCATATATCATTTTTTAAATTGAAAATATACAGAGTGAATATTTGACACCTCACATTAGTTGATATACTAAGAAGTTTTAATGAGACCAAAAGAACTTTGTTAATCATCTCGCACATGCTGCATGACTTTTTAGGCAGAAGTGTGGTATTCAGCCAGGAAATTGTACTGGACTTCAATTCCAAGAAAGGATCAAATCATTCAGAACAATCTTACTGTTCAAGTTGGCTGCTCAATAGTGGAATGAAATTCTGATTTTTAAAAATCTGGGGGACACATTTTCATAGCAACATCCTATGTTGTTAGCGCCTAGATTTCTGATGGGAGTTTACAAGCTTAAACAATGAAAGGACTCTATATAGGCATACAGCAGTTATTAGTTTTAGGAGGTGGAGCTTAAATTTACTTTAAGTACTGTGATTTAAAATTACATTGTGATACAATGCAGACACCATCTTACTTTTAAGATAAAGGACCGTAGGAGGCCCCATTTGCTGGCAGAGCAGCCTCTGTCCCCACGTGTCCTGTGTGGTCTTGGTGTCTTTAATTGCCAGCACACAGAAATGGCAATCAGTTGAATTAACCTGGATTAGAAGAAACTTAATATAAAGTGAAGGATTTTAATATTCTTATGCCCTTATGTGCAGTTGTTACATATTCAGCCCCGCCTTTTCAGTAAAGGCAACCTCTTAGAACATAAAGCAGTGGTTATCATACAATAATGCACTTAAGGGTCACTTAGAGATCATGCTTAATCTTGTTAAATAAATATTCTCAGCTCCCACCTCAGAGATTCTAATTCTGGAGGTCTGGAGTAGAGCTCAGCAAGCTACATCACTTTAAAACACCCCAGGTGATTCTTCTGATGTGGGCAGTTCATGGAACACACTTTGGAAGGTGATGACATAACGGATAACTAGACCTTTCATTCTATGTATTTATTACACAACCCAAAAACACTTTATCTCTGATGTCATCCTCAATCATTTAGGCAGTCAGAATGTACAATGTAAGAATGCATAAGAAGCTGAATATGATAAGCCAGTTTTTAAAGAAATAATTATGCATTATAGACATATGGACAATTTTGTGAAACATACACCTTACTAACAGAAAACTGTTGAATGCCTTTTACTTCTGAAAAAGGAGTTTTTCCTTTTGTAAATCTAAAGAAAAAATTATATGTGATGACCAGTGGTTTTCAAAAAGAAAAGAGCCACAAATTTTCCTATGTACTTCTGTTTTACTAGATGTCTTAGTACATGCTTTCTAACTAATTTCCTTCAGAAGACTAACAATCCAGAAAGATATGATTCTAAAGTAGCAAATCTGAAGAGACTTCAAATGTAGTTTTAACACATTATTTCTGCCTGGAGCGATCTTTTCCATGATAAAGTGAGAATTCCTCATTAGACAAATTAACAATCTTAAATATTTAATTTTAAGTACATGATGTGTTTATTTAATAGAGTTGATATACTAGATAGAGAAAGTGCTATGGTATCAAGTAGAACATAAGATTATACTTCAAAGCCCCCTTTTGAAACTCATTGATAACTGAGGTAGGTAAAGAGTACAAAAAAATCCAAATTTTAAAATAATATGTCAGCAACATTTATAATTCATCAAAAACACTGTTTCAACTCACAATCTCTACTATTCAACACCTGGCTTTCACATAGCTTTTAGATACAATTCATTAGCTCAAAGATGCCATTGCAATGATTATACTTCCGATGATCGTTGTAGTATTTTTACACCTTATAAGCAAATTTTAACGAAAGGTACAAAAGAGTTTTACTATAGTCACATAAGCCCATACAAATATGATGTGAATGTAAGCTTTGAAAAGTGAAACTCTTAAAAGTCTGACAATGAAATGTAATATAATATGCCCCAATTTCAAAGAGAAACCTTTAAATGAAAATGAAGGAACCAGTAGCTATTTCTTATGGCAAAATAAATTTTAAGTTTCACCCATTAAGAGGGCATTCAATCCAAAGCAGCAACTGAAAGTGGGTAAGAAGCAGCAGATGTCTTGTGTGGGAAGGAAGCAAAATATGGTTGAAAAGACAGCTCTCTCTCCACAGAGTATTCTCAGCTCTACCATACATGTGACCCTGAAAAAGCCACTGTATATCCATTAGAACCAATGTTATTAAAAGAAGACTTAAATTTATTTAAGTCTTATTTAAGTCTTTATTTATTAAAAGAAGACTTAAAATTATTACATAGTTCAAATTGTGTTTGGTTTGGATGAACCTCATTATAAGAAAAATATAATGGAAATAGTATTAGATATTGACTGTTTCTATTATAATAATAATTCCTCTTATCACAGTGTAATATTTCACTGAAAGGCATCTATTGCATTTTATGTACAATTTCATATAGAGATTGCATAATAATTCAAGGAATTATTATAGTAAATATGTTTTATACAATTAATATTTCACAGCAGTAATGTGTGTGCACTTGCAGTAGGGTACTTTTTTTTTTTTGAGCAGAAGGTTATAATTAAATCTTCTTAGTTTTAATTCTTAGTTTTTCCAGGTTCTTTAAATATTTTTAGATATGCCTTTTGTATCTCTATCACTTTTTTTTCAATTTTCACAGTCTTTGGTTTCATCCGGGGGCTTGTCACCTGCAGCTGGAAAATGTCCACAACTAGATTCGCTATCTTGGGTGGTTTCTTAGTCATTAGTTTATTCAAGTTTTCCAAAAATATTTATTGAGGATCTGTTAGGTACTAGGTGCTTGGTTAGGCACTGCAAAGAGAGTGGAGCTTCTGATACGCAAACCACAACCTAATTGGCTCTCCTAAAACAGCCTTTGTCAGTGGTCTTTCAGTAGAACAGAGTCCAAATTCCGAAGTTTGGCGTATGAAGCTCTTGATAGTCTGATCCCATGTATATTAACCAAATTTCATGAATTCTACACGTGTCCAAAAAAACGAGGTGTTACAGCCATGGGGATTCATACACTGCTTCTCTCATTCTAATGTTACTATTAACTCCAAGACTGAGCTTGTGATCTGCTCATAATGCTTCAAGGTTTGACTTTTCTGTAACCCTCTGAGACTGAGTTGTCATTCTTAGGTATTCCACAACACCCTGTGCTTTCTCACCACACTGTAGCACCATATTGGGACTCCTGCTTTGTCCATCCTTGGATTACGTTCCTTCAAGTCAAAGTTGCATGTCTTATTCATCTTGGTAAGCCCAGTGCCTGGCACTTAATAAATGCTCAATAAATGCTTACTGAATGTGCCTTCTTCCCAACAGGAACCAAGATTGTACTCTGCTTCCAAGATCTACTGTAAGCTAGCACATCTATACAGTGGAATACTACTCGGCCATAAAAAAAGAATTAAATTTTGCCATTTGCAGCAACCTGGACGGACTTTAAGGGTAATATGCTAAGTGAAATAAGTCAGACAGAAAAAGACAAAGACTGTATGATATCACTTATATACGGAATCTAAAAAATACAACAAACTAGTGAGTATAACAAAAATGAAACAGACTCACAGATATAGAGAACAAATTAGTCATTACCAGTGGTGGGGGGGAGGAAATTAGGGGTGGGGATTAGGAGGTGCAAACTATTACATATAAAATAAATAAGCTACAAGGATGTATTATATAGCACAGGGAATATAGCCAATATTTTATAACTATAAATCAAGTATAACCTTTAAAAATTGTGAATCACTATGTCATATACTTGAAACTTATATAATATTGTACACCAACTCTACTGCAATAAAAAAATTTAAAAATGAAAATTTTAAAAATCTACTACAGGCTCCAACTTCTCCATAAGCAGAATGGATGTTTAAAATATTGAACAATTGGTACAGTTCACACACCAGCCAATCGCAATGGACACTGTCTGTAGCACTGGAGGAAGGTGGTCCTGGAGGGCCCTAGCTGGTCCAGGCATCATTCCCTCTATTTGTTCATTTTGGGGTTAGAAGTAGACTGGGGAATCCTGAGGATGGGCTCCAAGGAGCCAGAGTTGAAGGAGCAGCTTGGTGGGCTCATAGAAGCAGCTATTTAACTAGTCTGCATGGAATCATTTCAAAGTATAAACAGTTGGTACAGCTGTTCTGCTCCATACTAGCTGAATCTCAGCCATGTCCATGAGACATTCCCCAAACAGTATGATCTGTACTGTTCCTCTTCTTCCTTGTCATCTTTCAGGTACTCACTGCTTCACTCACACTGCCACCTACTCTCCTACTGACTTTAATAGTTAATTGATTACATGTGGGTAAGTCCTGCTTCTAAAACTAGATTGAAAGTTCCTAGACGACAGAAGCCATATCTTATCTTCTTTCAATATTTATCTTTAGATATATTAACCAAAAGTTACATAATCATGCTCTATATCATTTCATATTTTTAAAAATGCTTTACCAGAGTGATTTTCATCATACTCTTGGACCTTTTTAGGGTTAATAACAAAACTATAGGAAGAAAGTTTTCTTATAACAGTTATAAAAAAGGCTACCAAAGATAATGTTCACAATATCATTTAAAGTCTCTTATTTCTATCCTCTTAGAACTCAAAATTGAAGAAAAGTTTAACTCTCTTTACATACTGTGTGCTTCAGAGATAAGGAACCATCTTTCTTTCACACACACACACACACACACACACACACACCACTCCACCTTAGTAAATAGCACCATCTTGTACCCAGCTGCTTAAGCCAATAACCCCTTCTCTTTCTTTCAAGAGCCAAAACAATCCTTCAATAAAAACAAAACTACATCCAGAAACTGATCACTTCTCTCACCACCACTATTAACACCCTAATTTAATCCTACATCATCGTTCACCTCAGGGGTTTCTGGGACAGCTTAAGTTGGCCTCCCTTGATGGAATGTACAATCCATTCTCCACCAAGCAGAGATAGAGAGACAGAGAAAGAGAGAGAGAGAGACAGAGGCACAGAGAGGGAGGGAGGAGGAGAAAGCTCACGCGAGAAAGATCTTTTGAAGCATAAATGAGGTTTTCCTATTTCTCTAAAACCCTCGAGAGGCTTCCCACTGTATTTTGAATGAAATCCAAAGTCCTTTACCAAGGCCCACTACATTTAGAAAGAAATCTGAACTTCTGCCAAGGTAGGCCTGTGCCTGCCTCTCAGACCTCATTGCCAGCCCCTTTCTTCTCTGTTCACAATGCTGCAGCCATGCTGCCTTTTTGTCCCTTGGACTCACCCAGCACATTCCTACCTCAGCTGGGCAGCACGCTCCCCCCACCTCCCTATGCAAGTTTAATGTTTGTCTCCCCCTACTCTGTCTCATCCACATATGGCCAGCATTTGGATCGATACCTAGCTCAGTAAATATTTGCTGATTGACTTACTACCTTTTGATTCAGCACAGCAGAAAAGTACTGAATTGTTTTCACAAAAACATCAGCATTCAGTGCCCATGGGCTAAGGTCACAAGAAAATGTATAAAACAACAAGAAGGCTGAAATAAAGAAGATAAAATTTTTTTTACTATAACTGAAAAAATGTTTAAATAAATGAAGCAAGAAAATAAAAATCTCTGAGAAAAAACTGGTAAAACGAGGAGGATAACAATTTAAAAGTCATCTAGGACAGATAATCTAAGTAATATTTGTGATGAAGCATCACATTTATGGTTTTGCTCTCGGGACAAAGCAAATTAATCTGATATGATAAAGAAACTATGGTGAATATATGTCCATGCCACTCTCTCACTTTGTCACAGCTTACCCTTCCCCCTCCCCATATCGTCATATATACACTACCAGACGTAACATAGATAGCTAGTGGGAAGCAGCCACATAGCCCAGGGAGATCAGCTCGGTGCTTTGTGACCACCTAGAGGGGTGGGAAAGGGAGGGTGGGAGGGAGACGTAAGAGGGAAGAGATATGGGAACATATGTGTATATATAACTGATTCACTTTGTTATAAAGCAGAAACTAACACACCATTGTAAAGCAATCATACTCCAATAAAGATGTTTTTTTAAAAAAAGAGGGTCTTCCCTGGTGGCGCAGTAGTTGAGAGCCCGCCTGCCGATTCAGGGGACGCGGGTTCGTGCCCACGGTCTGGAAGGATCCCACATGCCGCGGAGCGGCTGGGCCCGTGAGCCATGGCCGCTGAGCCTGCACGTCTGGAGCCTGTGCTCCGCAACGGGAGAGGCTGCAGCAGTGAGAGGCCCGCGTACCGCAAAAAACAAACAAACAAAAAAAGAAACTACACTGAAAAGTACATGATCTCAATGTAAGACAAATAAAAAGAACACTTAGACCAACATGCAAATCTATAAATGATGCCATGACAAAAATACAAACCAAGAAGAACAAGAAATGAGGATCTATTCCTGACGCTGTTCTAGTCTGCACTTTACCAAAGCGTGGTCAAGAAGCCGTCTCTCTGGAGCCCGCTTAGCCCTTGCATGGCTTTGCGGACTCATGTCCCAGACAGAGCTCACCTAAGAATCCAGGACAAAATCTATAAAGCATCTCTGAGAGCTTCTTCTTTCATAAGTAAAACTGGCATATATACACCCATCATCTGTAAAAAGGAAAAGGTATCTGAGAGATCATGCAGTTTTCCCTTCTGTGATCAACAGAAATATTTAGAAATATCACTAGGACTTACTCTGAATAAGAATTTTAGTACAGCTGAATTTTGTTCTCAACTCTCTACTACTCCACATGCTTCCTCTTTTCGGAACTGTCAAGCTGATTGTGATAATAGCAGATCTTGGAGTCCTTTAAGGACTAATGTAAGAGGCAACCACATTTCAGAGGAAAACCCTAACATAGGCTCATGAGCCTTACATCTTCATTAGGAAGGCAGACATTTTTTCTCAGTAGATTTAGAATAAGGTCTCTGGGAGTAGAGCTCTCGCGTGCCCTTAAAGTTTGAGTGAAGGGAGGGATGGACTTGGGAATACTCACAACACAGGGGTTGGAGTCCAGAGCAGTTCTTTATCCGTGGGCGGGGAGTGAGAGTCTGCCCTGAAGGTTTGCCTACTTTTTTTCTCCATGCAAATATCTCCCTGCTACTAGAGTCCTGGCTGCACCAGCAAAATGAAAAAAAGACACTAACTAGTTGGAAATGTATTTCCAAATTGCTTTCCAAATATTTAGAAAAATTTACAGCATACCCTGGAATGTCTACCAGTCTCAACACACTCTTCTAAGACTGAATATTATTATATTTTATATCTTTGTTAAAAGACAAAATATTTTGTTATTGTTTTAATGTATATCTTTACAAAATAGGAAAAGAATACTAAAATTAATATTTAGTGACTGAAAAATTTAGCAATTGAAAATTTAATAATAGAAAAATTAAGTAATTGTTGGAAAACAACAGCCAGGTCGATTTGTTGCCCTACCGTCTAAGGCTGCGTTTGCTCTACAAACAACAGAGCTGAGAAGCAGCAAAAGAGACTACGTGCCCACAAAGCCTATAATATCCACTCTCGGACCCTTTACAGAAAGAGTTTGCTGGACTTGGCTCTGGCATTTAAGTATTAATTTGAATACACATTATAAAATATTATTTGTCCAGTTATAGAACCTTAAAATTTTGTGACATATTAGCTGTTCATCATTTTTGCTATAATCTTTTTTAAAAAAAATATTTATGTATTTATTTACTTTGGTTGTGCCAGGTCTTAGTGGTGGCAGGCGGGCTCCTTAGTTGTGGCTCCAGGATTCCTTAGTTTTGGCTCCCTGGCTCCTTAGTTGTGGAACACGGGCTCTTTAGTTGCGGCATGTGAACTCTTATTTGCAGCATGCATGTGGGATCTAGTTCCCTGACCAGGGATCGAACCCCGGCCCCCTGCATTGGGAGCGCAGAGTCTTATCCACTGTGCCACCAGGGAAGTCCCGCTATAATCTTTTAAAGTTACTTTAAAACTTAGGAAATTATTATATTGCCACAATAATATTTAGTTTCATTTTCTACTTTTTTGTGGTATAATTTCTGGGTTTAATTATGTAACATAGCTGGAAATAATTATGGTCTGTTTTTTTTATCTTATAAAAAATGTATAAGCCTATTAAGTGGAATTTCAAATATGCACATACCATAATATTGTTCTAGAAGAAATTATTTTTGTTCACTTACTTTCAACAATTCCTGGTAACTGATTTATTCCTCATTGCTATACTTATATATACAAACAAATGTCAGACTATTCAAAATTATA
This sequence comes from Kogia breviceps, assembly GCF_026419965.1. Taxonomy (NCBI): domain Eukaryota; kingdom Metazoa; phylum Chordata; class Mammalia; order Artiodactyla; family Physeteridae; genus Kogia; species Kogia breviceps. The sequence goes on along the minus strand of NC_081315.1, from coordinate 120,822,234 downwards.
AATAAAATTTATAGAAAAGAATGAAGTATTAATTTACATAAAGCCCAGCAGTTTTAGAACTTTAAATTTATATTTTTTTCCATGAGTTTAGTTCCCATTATGAATAAACCTGGACATTTATTTAGTTGAAATTTTTGTCCCCCAAACACAATAAACTCTATGAAACATTTCTAAGTTAATTTCCAGAAGAAAAAAAACTGCTAAGGACCTCTGTTTCTGTTTTTCCCCAAAAAAAAGATTATTATAAAAATAAAAGTTAATAAGTTCTGAACCTCTTAACAATCATTAATAATGACAAGCATGAATGATGAATTATGAAATGTATCTAGATGATGTAAGGAGTGAGTGGCTTCAGTCTTACAGTACCCATTTAAAAGTAAAGAAAGACAATAGATTTCTTAAATCTGGGAAATGTAAAGCTAGATAGAACCACATATTTTGCTTGTCATCTTTGGTATTAGTTTTTTTCTTTTTTTTCCCATGTCTAAAGTGGTGAAATCCTGAGTAAAATATCACTTAAGAAAGTAGACAACAGGTGCATTTCCACTTCTACCATACCTTTCCATGTCACAACAATCATTATATGCTCCTGTCCATAAAATCTTTGACAGAAGAGATTATTCAATGATCAGCAGGTTACATTATTTAATTCGGAGAAATCAGATTATAATAATTTTTTAAATATCAACTCAAATTTTTTTCAGGGCTAATATCTATATTAAAATGGATAGGAGGATTTTAACAAGGGAATGATATCTCTATTGATTATTTCTTCTGAAAAAGTTTTTAATCATTTTCTGAACTCAAAAGTTTTGAATACATTTCTTATTTCAGCCCTTGGATCTAAAAATCACGCTAAATCTTGCTCTTCTTTACCCAAAGGAACCTATCAGTGCATCAAAATATCATCACTTCTGCTCTCTACGTTTTAAAAATAGGCCTTTATATTTAATTTTTAAAGTACCTCTAATTTATTTTCATGCTTTACATTTTTCTTAATGGTTTTTAAGAGGTGAAAACAGGGAATACACTTGTGTAGCTTAAAAATATCGAGGGAATTATTAACTAACATTTTAAAAAATGGGTCTCAATGTTAAATTAATGAAAAAAAAATTCCTAGAAACTACCTTTAAGCAAGGTAGCCACTTCTTGGAGAATATATTCATGTATTGCAACTAAGCAAGCTTGTAGAGCTACTAAACAGTTACCCAAAAGTTCACCTTTTTTCGCCCCTCCAGTCCAGAAATTGCACTTGAAGTGGCCGCTCAGAAATCCCGAATGAAGCTCCTGGTGGATGTGGATAATTTAAACCATAAACCATAACGCAGAATGAGAACTGCAACAGCCCCTGGTCACAAAACTGGGCCGTGTGGTTGTTAAGGCAGGTGTCCTCCCCTCCCCACGCTTTTGCTTAATCTCTTGCCTGGGGTGGCTTCTTTCCAATTGGGGAAGCACCGTCCTCATTTGCACTACGGTGCTGACAGACTTTCTTTTCACTGCAGCTATCTGCAAACAATGGCTCTGCACGTTGTTCTTACTGATAAATCCTTAGTTTCTCTTTCAGTTTCACTGTGGTCTGACAGAATTTCAATGCTACGAAATTCGAAATTACGAAATTCATCCAGGTCAGAGTAAAAGCCAAAGAGAGTAGGAAGTCACCTCAAAGTCCTCACTCCTGGAAATATCAGACACACACTTCAAAATACAGAGTGTGTTTCTCTGATTCAGAAATCTTCCTTATCTTAGTTTCATGGCTACCCTCTGAAATACATGACTTGCAATAAGGTCAAATTCCTGCATCTGACAGATCACAGATAAACTTTATCCTCCAGCAAAAAGGAAAATCAAAATATTTCAGAAAGATTTTTGGCCCTTCCCCCCCAAAAAAAAAATCACAATAAGCCTTTGTAATCATTTTAAGAAACATAACACGACTATGAATTATTAAAGTCTGCAAGTCAACTTAGATATTTGATGGCTCGACTTTTAGGCCTCTGCACAAAATATTATCATCATAATCAGAACAGTATTCTGTATTTAAAGGGCTTTTCACTGAAGTTAGTTAAATATTAGAAGAAGAATGCCTTTATAGGCTGAACCTGGGAAGTTAGTACGTGCTTTTTATTCCTAATGAAAAATGATCCTAATGAAAAATCCTAACGAAAAATGAACTATGAATATATAAACAGGCAAAATAATTTAACAGCCTGAATGTAAGTGAATCTCTGCAATATTGCTGCAAGTCACTCTATAATAAAATATATGTTCAGCTTTGGACAACACTTAATTAAAGAGACGGCATCCTTGCTTATTCCCAAATGTCAGTTCACAGCTGAAGCCAGCTCAGAAGGAACAGACATGAACATTGCAGAACACGAAGAGGAAACACCAGCAGGCCACTGAATCAGAGGCAGTCAGCTGGTTTGATCACATTGGTTTTATTCTGTCAACTTCCTTCCAGGAAGTTTAGAGTTTTAACCAATGAGGTCCACTGTTGATTCCTGGGCCACCATCCTCCTCTCCTCCAGTCTGTGACTTAGAACTTACCCGCACCCCAAGTTCTTTGGTGTCCTCGCTGTTACAGCCGTAGTAGTCTGGGGTTTTGTCCAACTCCTGCAAGGGTTCCTGTGCTCTTACACTCTTATCCGCATGACAAGACGGGCAGAGAGCTGCATTACCCATCTCAGTTCTACGGTTCCTGTTGACAGTGGGGCCGTCCTTGCCCTCGGTGCTCTGTCCAGGGCTCCCGGGGGGACACTAACGTGGACAATTCATCCAGACGACCTTTGGTTCCTCTGTTCAATTCCCCTACACGCCCCTCACCAGTTCTCCCCATCTGCTGGCTGGCTTGCTGGTGTCAGAGAGAACTCAAAACCCGAGCAACTGCAGGCTGCCTTCAGTGACCATTTCCAATTCAGGCTCTGCCAGTCTATTTTTACACCTACCAGGCCAGCTATGCATGTCAATGGAGTGAGGGGGGGCGAGGCCAAGGGGGAGCCGGGGAGGGGGCAGTGTTGTTTTGTTTTTCACCATGCAAGCAGCCTCCTTTACACATGGACTGAAGTTCCTGCTGTGTAAAATGTCTCTACATAGGAGAATTTTTGCATTACTCAATGAATGTCTTTGATTTTCCCCCTCTCTGTCTTCCTATTCACACAGAACACTAGAGTTGCTAATGACCTCGCTTCACCAGCATAACAGGTAAAAATTACTTTTGTAATTGCTTAAACCAAGAAAGACTCACTTGGCTGACAGATTTTTTTTTTCATAATCATTTACAGAAAACAATTAGCCATCCTTGCAGCATTTAAAATTCACTGGAAACACATCAATCAAAATGGCTCATTCTACAACAGTATGGATGTTTTAAATTTAATAAGTTATCCATGGTTTTTCATTATTCATGAGTGTTCCAGTAAGAACAAACATTTTGCTTCATTTATAATTCTTTTTAATTTTTACTATTTAGAAAATGTTTCCCTCCGCTTTACAACAGATAATCAAGAATGGCTTTCAAGGGGAGGGGGAACAACAAAAAAAAAAGAATGGATTTCAATATGATATATACTATCTTTAAAACCATATTACAGATTTTGAAAGAAATTGTTTCCCACTGAGATGAGCACAGCAAACACACCATAGATTTTTTTTAACATCTTTATTGGAGTATAATTACTTTACATTGTTGTGTAAGTTTCTGCTGTATAACAAAGTGAATCAGCTATACGTATACATATATCCCCATATCTCCTCCCTGTCCCACCCCTCTAGGTGCTCACAAAGCACAGAGCTGATCTCCCTGTGCTATGCGGCTGCTTCCCACTAGCTATCTATTTTACGTTTGGTAGCGTATATATGTCCATGCCACTCTCTCACTTCGTCCCAGCTTAGCCTTCCCTTTCCCCACACCACAGATTTTTGAAGCCAATTACGATATTTTTAAAAATCAAGACTTTGTTATAGACTATTATGGGTTGAACTTCATTCCCCCGTTGAATTTCCTCTACAACATTATATATCTAATTATTTTAATAGTCCTGTCCTTCTTCATTTGTTATTTGTTTTGTGTGTGCATATTTTCTCTTCCAAATAGGTTTTAAACTCTTCACTGGTAGGGCCCAGACTTGATTATTGTATCATCCATCCATATGTTACATATTAAATAGTAAATGTTTAAGAAATGTACTGAAATGAAAGCGATCATTTGGGGAAAACAGGAAGTAGAAGATATCAATACTTAGGAATTAAGCACATTACATTTGATAGAACTCACCTTTCAATTTGTCATTTTTTGAAAAAAGTAAAAAAGCTTTGTCATTTTTTTGTTAAAAACAGCATTCCTGAAATAGTCCATCACTCTATATTGCTGTCCAAAGCCCTATGAACTCAAATCTGCAGTTGGCACTTTTGGACTGTTGATTTCCACAAGAGCCCCACAATACTTTTTTACCAATCCTGTTTTGAATAACTCTTTATCCCAGAGTTCACGAGCCTAGGGTATGTTACTAAATATTGGAGCCCTACACGTCAGTATCTGAGAGGCATTATCAGCATTCAGTGAAATTATTTTTACCTTTCAGCTATTGGTGAAGATCTTATTTAAACCTTTCTAAAAAAATTAATTGACTGAACCAACAATATTAGGACAACAATGGAGGGGTGGAGATGATTTCTCCATTCACGTTAAACAGCATCATAGTCTAAACATTTAAGATATTAAAGATTTGGGTGAAAGTATTAAAAAAGATGGAGCTTCAATATCAGTAAAAAGATTAGACTGGTAGCTGAGATGTATCAAGCAAAGCCTTCCAAGTTGCCTGAATTATTCTTATATAGACTAAACTAATGATTTTGTATAATGCAGTAATTTTTCATCAAACGTTCCATATACTTTGAACCATGTACTATAGGAATTAAGTAAGTTATGATGTTTAATGATGTGGTTACACACTCTACCAAAAGGATATGTTTTACTTTTTCCTATCTTCTCTAGAAGAAGGTTCATAAAGCCTTATAATGCCTTACGAAGTCTCAAAACAGCTGCTTCTTCTTGAATATATATGAACTATTTTATTCAAAATAGAAACCAATATTTCACCAACCGTTTACATTTACGTACATTTAGAATTAGTAAACTGACTCTTTTTAAAACAAGAAATTTAATATTTAACAGTCTTTTGATATAAAATCATGCCACTTAAAAATTGGAAGCAAATCCTGAAAATTCTCTCTAGCCTCCCCCACTCATTGAGCTGTACTTATACATATAAAAGAAATATTTAACCACTCCGGATTGGGAAAGATGTTCCTAGGTGCTTCATAAATACTCCTACAGTGCTTTAACAGCATGAATTGTTTCCTGGCATGTTTCTGTCGCGTTAATACATTACCCATTCTACCACTGTGTCTTTTGCTTCTCTTTCAGCCAAGCATGCATCTCCCTTCCTCTATCAGTACAAGGTCACTGTCTTTTTCAAAACTCATCTTAAAATTCACTTTCCCCTGGAAGTCTTAATGACACCTATGTTAGTCTCTTAATTTGTTCTATCTTTTTGAATAAAGTTGAGACTACTATCAGCTCTTGTCTTTTTACATAAAATGCCTCATCTCTCTCACTGACCTTCTCACAGAAGTAAAACACACACGGGAGTATTAAATGTTTGTTGAGTAAGTGAATAAAAGGCAGTCCCCAATAGGAGCCCAATTCATAATATCAATATTTAACTGGACTATACTGACCTAAACGTCTCCTTTTACACATTAACAGTAACAGATTTGAAAATTATAAACATTTTAAGCATAACAAATCTTTAGTTTTACTTCCAGATTTGCAATAAACACGCTTTTTAGTGTTTGGGAAAATATTAACATTGTTTGGGGTGTATTTTCCTAGAAAATAATTTGTAGTGCTTTGTTACAAGAGAAAAAAAAGTCTAAAAGTACACTGAATTAGAAACCAACAGAGAAACATGTTGACAACTCTTAGAAGATACTTTTTCTAAGTGACTAGCAATCAGTCTTCTACCCTTCTCTCCCTTCATCCCGGGGAAATCTTCTCATTCTTTCCCTACTAGAGAAACTTCATGCTTGTTGAAGATAACATCCATGCTCCTATCACTTGGGCTGCCCCAAATACGCCCCATAGTGGTACCGAAATCTCACTGCTAAAGTTGAATGCCTAAAGAAGAATGACCAGAGGAAAGACAAGTACACACGGCTTGTGCTCCTGTGATTGCTGAAATTTTCTATTTTCTGGCTGAACAGATTTAAATTATCGACCTGGAAGATATGATAGCTACGAAAACATAACTTGCAATGAACAGCTTTCACATTTGTGATCACTCCAAACTTTGCCAATGGTCTGATGCTTTCAGCCTGATCAAAACCGAGGAGGAGAAGGGTCCACAGAAGAGGGTATTACTTCAGAAGTTAAAACATTTCCAGTTTTACTCCTAGTGCTTGACTAAGAGTGGTGCCTGACAGGTTTGTCACAAAGGCTTGGGTGATGTGACAGCCTATATACTTAACATTGTGTCACACAGAAGGGCAAGATTAGCAAATACTGAGCAGCACCCATGTCTTCATAATGTGCCTGCAGACTACTGGGATCTCTGTGGACATCACAAGGGACATGTTTTCTGCCAGGGCAGAACAATGTCACCACTGTTTCTCAAAAATGCTTCAAAGTCATTAGGGCAAATTACTCAGAAAGCAAATATTTGCATGTTTGGCCACACTTGGAGCAGGATACTTGAACTTCGTATACGATATAGAAAGTGAAATTCAAGACCCCCATGCTGTGACATATTTGCAATATCTGCTTAAATTCCCAAGCACTTCTTTTACTGGTATTATTTCATCTGTATTGCTGTGTTTCAAATCCATCAAAAGAGAGAAGTGATTAAGGACTGAGAACAAAGGCCAGCTTCTCAGCTGTAATCTTCTGAAAGTAACTGCTAAGGTCCCTATGACAGCAAATCTGAAAACCACCCATTGCAGTTTTAAATTTCACCACTTAAGTAAGAAGCAATGATTACAGAATCATCAGAAAACTAACACCTTGGAAAAGAAATAACTGTCACAGTTGTATAATTTAACCTAAAGAGTTAGATCACAGCTCTTGCAGAGGTGTGAAAAGACCTCTTAGCTAGAGTAACTAATCCCAAATTTTGGTTCTACCACTAATTTACCTGTGTGGATGTGTGTAATCTTTATCAAATCTGGGCTTCCATTTTCTCTTTTTTAAAATAAGGGGGTTAGACTGAATGATTGCTAGATCCCTTCCAGCTCTGAAGTTCTTTACTTCTATGAAACAGAACTTGTTAACACTTGAACATAACATCTAACACGAGGTGGTGTCTGAAGCTGACCATCTATTTAGTTTGTTAGCGTGAAAAACAAACAAACAAAAAGGATAAGAACTACTCAGTGTCTTGCATCATGGGTTCCTGTGCTAGGAGCTGACTATGATCCATAGCATTTCCCTGGGAGACTCACAAGGAAAGATGAAAGGACCACAGTGTGAAATGCGACCAACTCTTTGTTGGGATCCGGAGCTCTTTTCCAGGATGTAGACTCTTTTGCTCTTGCCCCACCCTTCCTGAATATTAGCCCCACTGAAAAACTTCAAACATTTTGGAAACCACACCCTGCCAGTTTTCTACATCTCACAATTTGTAATAGAACTTTCACTCTGAATGGTCTCACTCACCAAAACGGACATGGTAGGACAGCTTTATAGGACTTTGCAGAACAAGTTTTTGCAGATCAACTGCAAACACTAGTGGGCGTTTTATTCTCCTTCAAATCTTTTGATTCGCTTGTTCTTAAAGGGCAAGTGCTATCATATTAAAAATACTGAAAAAAATATTTTGCCGAAAGTCTTTAAAGTGGCAAATCAAAAAGAAAATTTCACTCAGAGTCATGGAAGTTAATTTATTCCTCTCTTCCAACTTGTAAGGGTTATTCAAGAGTATCCATCACACAGATGAAAAAAATCAAGGTAGAGTCTCCCTTAATCTAAACTATCACGTACAAAATGCACTGTCCTAACATGATATTCAGTTAACACTTTGTAGTTTGCAGATCATTGTTAACATGTAAGATTTACATTACCTTTGCTGAATTTAGAAATCTGCTTAGATTACAAAACATCTCTCCCTTTCCTCTCTTTTTCCCCATGGTAGTCATAATTCAAGCCCACCCAGTATCCATTCTGTACTTCCTCCTTAGTAGCAGAGTCCTGGGTATTCTGCCTAACCAAAACCTTACATTTCCTAGTCTGCACTTCAGATAAAGGTGCACATTAGGATTTAAGAAGAAGTGGGAAGAGAGTCCTAGGAAAGCTCTTTAATGGTGTGCTCCCTTTTGCCCTTCCCCCTTTCTCCTCATTGCCTGGGATGTGGGTGTGATAGCTGGCACTCTAGCAGCCATTGGGACCATGAGGTGAACTTGAAGATGGAAACCTATGCTAAAGACTGTGGAACAACAAGATAAAAGAAGTCTGGATCTATAAGAAGTTGAGGTTATATATTATAATCTCTAGGGTAGCCACTAAAATAAAAGAATAAATAATTAAGAAATTCAAAGAAGAGGAAAAAAATGGAACAATAAAAAATAGTTGATTAATCCAAAATAAGGCAAAGAAGAATAGAAAAAAGAATATAACAGGTGGGACCAATGGCATACAAATAGTAAAAACACGGCAATAAACTCAAATAAATCACAAGCCTAAATGGTTGCTGAAATCTGAGCTATCATACCTACACACTGACCCACGATGGGAAAATCTGAGCCTCAATAAGGATAATAAAAGCACTGGGTTGAAACTCAAAAAAAAAAAAAAAAAAAAAGACTCTTTTGGTCAAATGTATTTATCTGATAAACTAATATTTCGTTACTCTTATTGTGTGCAAAATTCTCCATGCCCAACCACATGAAACCAAGGACAAGTTCTTCTAACTTTGGGAATCACTGACCTGTGGAAATAAAACTGGAACATTTTGTGCAACAACAGAGGCAGCATGTTATTTTCTCCCATATCTGGGTACATTCAATATCATTTCTTTGGCTAAAAGTTAAATATGTAATGATTTTTACCAGTTGGATCTGTTATATAACTGATCAATCAGGAAAACTGTTGCATAATTTATAGATCTACACTAGATTCCCTATATTAACATGGGGCATAACTTTTCTAATTGAGGTCAGTACAAAGGAGTTTTACTGTTTATGCTGTACACAAATGAATCAAAATGAATATTGTCAAGCCATTTATGTGCCCACAAACATTAATTAACCAATTTAATTTTACATTCCTGCCAGCAATTGTTTTCATTCCAGACTGCTGCCTCTTGACTTCTAGTACATAAAGGAGGACATTCTTTAATAAACAGTGCTAACAACTTGAGAAGTTTTCTAAAGGCTACTCCATACAATGCCCACTACAAAGCGGGCACTCAATAAATGTTGTGGACTGACATTAGACTATGAGGCAAGAAGTGTACGGTATGCAAAGCTAGCCATTTGACCAATTCTATGCTGTCATATTAAACTGGATTTTGAAACACAACATGAATAAAACAATTTAGCCATCGTGCACTCCTACTTTCTCCGAAGAAAAATATGTGTGTACATAATACTCAGAAAAAGGTTAATTATTAAAGCAGGCGTTCCCAGCAAGGTTTGTTTATAGAGAGGGTCAAGAGAGGAAGAGGGCTCTATTACAAACTGGCTTTAATTGTTACCGTTTGAAACGCAAGTCAGTGTTTTAGTTCACTAACATTTCTTGTAAGTTTCTATCTGTAAACTAGGAAGACCGCTGATAGAAGTAATCTGAAAAGTACTCTGTTAAGGTGATTTTAAAATCAATGAATGGTGCATAGCACAACTGTGGATTAGTTAATGGGGAAAGTCTAGTGCTCAAAGGAACAACGTTCTCAGAGGCTGGGGAGAAAGCGGACCAGCTCTGCTCTATATGTTGTGTGTCACAGTTGTCTAGACCTATCTATCAGAGAGGTCTCTGACATGCCACAGCGGTTTAGACACAGGGCTTGAGCCTTAGGACAAGATAAACAGAAGAGCTGTACTAGTGAGAATTTATAATCAACCTCTCCAAATAATGTTCTCCTATTAAGCATATAGGGAACCCCACTACTAAGCTTAAATGAATTATCCATGACTGAGACTAGCAAATAAAAACTTACTAATCCTTTCTAAACTTCTCAATTCTCACTTCACTCAGTGTCTGGACAGTGTTTTCCTTTGATGGTTCAGAGGCATTAAGCTACATGTATTTATATTCTCAGTTTGTACATTTACCTTAGAGGTTATTTAGAAATAGCAACTTTTCATCAGCTTTGGGGGTTATGACATACAATATGATGGTTTAAATGTTTTGATACATTTGTCATTACTGCAAGAATGTCTTTAGTTGTAAAAGAGAGCCCAGTTCAATATAATCATATACTTACTGAAATATTTTAATCTATTGGTCTCAAAGTATTTTAAAATAATATTTTCTAAACAAAGTTAATGCACATGTATACACACACACACACACACCATTTGACATACACTGCCAGTTACTGATCAATCAAGAACAAATTCAAGTTCAAGCTAAATATCTAATACTGGTTCACACTGAAGTAGATATGAGTGTTCATCAAAATTACCAATTAAACTGATTTAGATAACTGATATCCTCGTACTATATTAAAACACTGAATCACGTAGGTTCGTCCAGTTGTGTTGCACTTACCTCAGTGAGTGATTGTAAACTATGGTATCACCAGGTTTTTTTAAATTTCATGTTAAGTGTGCATTTAATCAAGAATTAAAAGAACTAAAATTATAAAGTGATAGACTATATTGAACTTATTTCAAAGTCTGTGAAAACTTAAGAGCACCAAAAAGAATCTGAATTGCATTGTCCAACTGATAATTAATTTGGGCTCTTTTTCAAGATCTCTCTAGAGCAAATTTATTCTTTGTATCTTAAAGTATAAATAATTGTTTATAATCTTTCACTTATTATTCATACTGGAATAAATATCCTGATTATTATATATCATTTGTTCTCCCTGAAAAATGGGAGAAATTGTTCAAAAGTTTTTAATTATGCCCTAAGTGTTTTGAAGACAGAATAATTATATAGGCAATCAAAAATCGTGGTAATATAAAAATTAAAATATCATAAAATTCATATTGTTAATTCAGTTCTTCTAAAATTGTGTCAGTGTAGTCTTATGTCCTCCAAGGTACGACGTTATTGGCCACATGTTGTTAAGGAATGAATACTGGACAGAGCACTGTCAGCTGCCATTTTGAAATTTGTTCTCATCTGTATACTAATGAGCTACAGTAAATAGACTCTTATGCTAATATTTGTATGTGTTTAATCTTTAGAGTTATAAGTCTATAAATCATGCTATGAGGTCAGCAGATGATTTATCTTCTCTGCAGAAGATAAGGAAGAAAGGGAAGGAGGAATGGAAGGAAAGAAGGAACATAAATATGATAAGAATACAGATCTGTTTCTAAACCTTAAGAGATTTTTTTTTTTAAGAGGAGTTATTTTAAAAATCTTTTTAATAGAAATGTTTTTCCTTTTTACTAGATCTTTAAAGCTAGTATTTAAACATGCTCAGGGCTTTGCCGGGTCAATAAACATCTCTCCTCTGAGCTACAGTTCTCCCCAAACCTGCTTCTGACCCTGTCTTTTTCCACTCACCGACCAGCACCCCTATACACACCTTGCTGCTCAAGCTGGAAATGTTCATGCTGTGACATTCTCTCTTCCATACACCTAATCCTGAAGAGTCTACTTTTGTCCATCCTTTTGCCACTATGTTAGGTCAGGAATTCATCATTTCCTGGCTGATTTACTGTAACCATTTCCTAAATCGTTTCTTACTTCTAGCCTTGCTCGATTCCAATCCATTCTCCACACCATAGCCAGAGTGATCTTTCCTAAGCTTAAACCTATTCAGGGCACTTCTTATAACCTTCACCATAAAAGAGAGAATCCTTAATGTGGTCTACACAGAGTCCTGTAGTATCTGATCCCCTCCTCCCCTCATCTTAGCCTTTTCTCTTGTGATTTCTTCTGGACTTTTTAAAACTAATATTCCATCTGGATCACCTCCCTTCCTCCCTCTATATTTACAAGACATCTCTTGGAAGCCCTGCCTGGCCAGCAGGATTAAGAGCCTATTGTGAACATAGAGCCATCACAGTGATTGCTACACTGAACTGTAATCTTTTTCTACGCCTCTCTCCTTCACTAGAATATGAGCTCATTATATTTTATTTTTCTGTTTTGTCTTTAGTGCTTCTGATAAGGCCTCTAATATAGCAGACACTCATAATTGATTACTGAATATATAAAAAATAAAAATCTTCCTTAACACAGTTAAAATAAGATTGGTTTTTACAAACATTTATTTCATCATCCCATAAATACCTATTCAGCACTATATGCCAGGCCGAAACATATCATTTAAATAAAAAGAGGCAAATGTGTAATATTTCTGATGTACACACAGAAATGCTTCAACAAGCCTCTGAGAATGGCAATCCACAGCAAACTATTCAATTACCAGTAAATGCTCCTTGGTTTTGTTCATATTACTATTCTGTTAGCTCTCCGATGATTATTTTTCCAGACGTTTGATTTTGTCGTGAAATGGTCTAGGCACTGAACCTATTGCTAATCATCTGAATACGAGGAGGACTGAAAAGCACAAAAATTCAAATGACCACAAAAGTAGCCACAAACCAGAAGATGGTTTAATGTAAGAGTAAGGCAACTGATCACACCATGGATATTTCATCCATGCCTAAAACCTATGGAGAGTAATCACTGCTAATGCCAGAGAAATGCCATGAATACTCTTACAACGTGTGTCTACACACACACACACACACACACACACTCTACGCTGTGGCTTGGCCACCATGGGCCTCTAATGTGTTACGTGTGGTGGAAACCCATTTTCATTCCATTCTTTCCAGCTGGAGAACTGCTCTGTGATCTTTCATTATTGGCTCTTTTTTTATTGATGATGATAGATCATCAATAGATCCCTGCCCTTTACTGTCACATATAAACCTCTCCACAGCCATCACCTCTGTACAGCCAGAACCTCTGACATTGCCTCCAATCTATGACACCCACTTCCTTCTCTCCCCACTGTTTTTCTTTACTTTTTCACACATAACCTTACTTCTAATATGTCTTACCTTCAGTGCAAACACTAACCTCTTGTAGACAACAACAAACAATACTATCACAGATTCATAAATACAAAAACACCACATGGTGACCAGCCTACCATAGGACTCATAGAAAAGATGTACATTTTCTACTTTTGTTCCTGAAAAACAGCCATTTCAAGTGCTCAGGTGGAACTCTCCAATCTTTGCCACTATTAGATGTCAGTCATCCAGATATATGGTAACTGCAGAAAATGTGCATCTTGAAGAAAGGAACACCATACAAATTCAACTCTTGCCTTCTTTTTTTATGTCACGTCTAATGTTTGAAGTTAGAATTTACAATTGCTAAATCCCTATGGCAATAACACTTATTTCTGACTTCATATTTTGATAACTCATAGGACTAATCAGATTTTGTCAAATTTTAATAAACACATAGGTAATATTCTATTTGGCTGACTAAGAAGCATGTTATGATAACTTAATTTTTTTAACATCTTATTGGAGAATAATTGCTTTACAATGGTGTGTTAGTTTCTGCTTTATAACAAAGTGAATCAGTTATACATATACATATGGCCCCATATCTCTTCCCTCTTGTGTCTCCTCCCTCCCTCCCACCCTCCCTATCCCACCCCTCTAGGTGGTCACAAACCACTGAGCTGATCTCCCTGTGCTATGCGGCTGCTTCCCACTAGCTATCTAAGTTACATTTGGTAGTGTATATATGTCCATGCCACTCTCTCACTTTGTCCCAGCTTACCCTTCCCCCTCCCCATGTCCTCAAGTCCATTCGCTAGTAGGTCTGAGTCTTTATTCCCATCTTGCCCCTAGGTTCTTCATGACCATTTTTTTGTTTGTTTTTTAGATTCCATATATATGTGATAGCATACGGTATTTGTTTTTCTCTTTCTGATTTACTTCACTCTGTATCACAGACTCTAGGTCTATCCACCTCATTACAAATAACTCAATTTCGTTTCTTTTTATGGCTGAGTAATATTCCATTGTATATATGTGCCACATCTTCTTTATCCATTCAGCTGTCGATGGACACTTAGGTTGCTTCCATGTCCTAGCTATTGTAAATAGAGCTGCAATGAACATTGTGGTACATGACTCTTTTTGAATTATGGTTTTCTCAGGGTATATGCCCAGTAGTGGGATTGCTGGGTCGTATGGTAGTTCTATTTGTAGTTTTTTAAGGAACTTCTATACTGTTCTCCATAGTGACTGTATCAATATACATTCCCACCAACAGTGCAAGAGGGTTCCCTTTCCTCCACACCCTCTCCAGCATTTATTGTTTGTAGATTTTTTTGATGATGGCCATTCTGACCGGTGTGAGATGATATCTCATTATGGTTTTGATTTGTATTTCTCTAATGATTAATGATGATAACTTAATTTTTATCCTAAATTCTTCCTGAAAAAGAATCACCAATAAGCATGAATGTGGCTTCCATTAACCACTGACATTTTAAAATGTCAATTTTGATTAAATATGTTCTTTCTACCTTAATAACATTTGATTTTAGCCACTTTGGGGATCAAATGTTAAAACCATATCTTATAATTTTCCTTATCTTTGATCTGGAACCCAGAATAGTTCAGTTTATTATTAGCCCACACTAAAATAAGGGGAGATCGACCTCTCTATATTATAAAGATAATATACAGATCCTGGACCTCACTGTTAAGCAAAGCAGAAATGGCATTCAAAGGCCTTTACGTGCTGCCCACCTTTTCGTTTTTGGAGTCAACAATACCCCAGTGGTCTTCCTTTTCCAGTTTGTTTTGTATTTATGTCCTTGGGTTCTCTCTGTGGTCCAGTGAAACAACTAATTTTCAAGAAAGTTTAGAACTACCTGCATCTGCAATTTGATAAACTGACTTCAAATTAACTGACCATTTGATATTTTGGATCTATGAGACCTACATCACCTGTCCTCCACTCTTACAACAGATTCCTGTTGAAGACATCTAGGACTTAGACATCTGCTTTGAAGCTATTTTGATTGTTGGAGATGCGAGTTATACTTGAGCACTTGATAATTTTAACCATTCTGTCCTTCTTCCTATAATCTTATTATTGAAGACCTTCATGTAGTGTAGACCATATTATGACTCTTAAGAGGCCCCTCTATCCTGTTTGCTTTGTTCCTGCAAGTGTTAGAAATATTTTTGTGTATCTTAGTGACATATATTCTACATCTCAGCTACTTTTCTCTCTAGCATTATAAGTAGGAGAAGTACAGATACAAGTTGTCCAGACCTTTCTCTTTCTTCCTCTTTTCCTCCTTAAACCTCACTTTTCCCACTTGACAAAAGGGGTTTATAGTCATTTCTACCTCATGGTGTTGCTGAGAGATGAAATAAGTTTCTGCGTCTTAAATGCTTAGCATGGTGCCTGGCACATAGCATCGTTCAGGAAATGTTAGCTACGATTATTTTTCCTCAGCTTTACTCTTCCTTGTTTGAATTGTACTTGTATCTATTTATCTGTTCTACAATTTAATTTGAAAGTATTACAAAATTAGATATTGTGTCACAGTGCATACCAGCATGGTTTAAAGAAAAAGCATGAGCTTTGGAATTGGATATCTGGGATCTATTTGCTGTGAGATTTTGGGGCAAATGAATTAATCTTCCTAAATCTCATTTTCTGCACCTGAAAAATGAGGCTGAAAAGATCTACCTCATTGTGATAATCAAATAATATAGTGAATAATTGTTTAAAAAAAAAAAAACAAGTACAGAACCTGTATGGTCTTATTTCCCTCTGCACCTCATCTGCTGCCACCATTCATCCTTAATTTCAGAATAAATGGGTCAGACTTCCTCAGGCTTCCACGTAGGGGTAGCTCACAATGAAGTCATCCTCAGGAAAAGTTCCTCTTTCTCCCCTGTCTCACCAACCATTTAGAAGCAAGTCCTTGTACCTTCACCTGTATCTAGGGACAACCAATAATGATGTCACCCCAAAGTATAACTTCATCTTCCTCTACATGTTGTCACTGAAGAGGAGTAACCCTTCCTTCTAAATTTAGTCCATGTGACCAAAGCTATAGTGCCTCCCTCTGGTTGGAGAGCTGCCGTGAAGAAGATTGTGGATGGTACAACTTCCAGGGTACATTTATGACATTTTTCTTTCCCAATATCCAAGCTTTATTCCATAATCAATACCAGAGAGCGGTATCATGCTGGCCAAGAAGAGGTGTTTGCTTGATTCCCAAGCTGCTGAAATTCCCCATTTCTGTATTTCCCATGCCCAATAAAACCCCCAATGTTGACTGCTTTCTACATTGTGGATGAGGTAATTATGTGATAACATGCCTGGCATACCTGGCTGGGCCCAGTCTCTGCAACTATTTGGGTCTAATGCCAGATCCCAAACGCACCCATCCATCTCCTGAGCTGTGTCTGTCTGAGACAGCGCCATCAGGCCTCAGGCTAGAGTTGCAAGGTATACAAAGTAGCGCTGTGAAATGATTCTATACTTTAAATTTTGATACTTTTTAAGTTACAAAATTTGTTTTCAATTTCACATACTTGTGACAAAGATCCTTTCTTTTGTTGATTCTTATTAAAATGATCATTCCCTTCAATACACTTGAAGTACATACTACAGTAAAACTGCAATGCTGTAACTTCAATAGATTGAAAACTCAGGGGGAGAAAAAATAGAGAGAGAGACATTATTAAAACACATATAAAAATGGAAATAAAATTTTGAGAAATACAGATGTATAGACTATAGATACATATGTACATACATATATATACACATCATATCTTAAGAACAAAATTCCAAGGATAGGTTTTCTCAAAGAAGAACCTACTTCAAAGTGAGCTAATTAAAAAAAAAAAAAACCCTCTAATCAAGTTGCATTAGTATTTATGATCTGATAGTTGTGACAGCTCAGAATAGTATCCTATTTTTTCTTTTTTATGGTAGAGACACTTTCCTAGTCAACTTTACTACTCTGGTAGGTCAAATTCTTGACCTATCTACTCCAAGGAATTAAATGATCATTGGACTCAAAGAGGAAAGGCGGGGGGAAAGCCTTTGAACCCTTAAGGCTTTTGTCTATACATTTCATTCTTATATCTTGCCCAGATGTGTTTTTATCCCTGAATCTTTCATGAAAAATGCATGTGGTTTCACACAGAGAAAAACTGCTTCTTCAGGATATGTAGAATCACAAAGAGTCCGATTTAACTCCACCACACTTTCATGTGCAGGAATGTTAGAAGGTTTATACTCAGTTACAATATACTGCTTGTTGCAACAGAAGCGTGCCTTTAGTGTTCTGTTTTGCAGGTTGGTCTCCACTTGGAAGTCTGTAAAATATGCTGACATGCCAGCCTTTAAAGTCTAAATGAGCTTCCCACTTCCTTGCTTTACTTTTGCATTTCAATGATGTGCATACTTTCCAGCAGCTTTCCAATTGGAGAGACCCTCTACGTATCAGGAGAGGTAATCCCTCAAAAGTTTTATAAATCACTAGAACTCTGATATGTCTCCCAAGGAATGAAATCTAGATTTCAGTAATGCAACCTATACCTAAATAAGCTATATGCCCAGGTCACTGGCATGCAGACACCTCATCACGGGAGCCTGGGTGGCATTCATCAAAGTAGAGCAGGAAGAGAGCAAGGAAATTTACTGAATTTGGCCACGCTTTAGGGCAGCTAAATGTGCTAAACGTGAGTGTGAACAAGGATCAAGGTTAACAGGAGAAACAGGGCAAACAGGAGTTATGAGAGAGTGTTGCCAGACTAATGTAGTAGACTTCATGTACCACAGAGGAAAGTTTCAGGTCCTACAAAGACAAGGGAATTTGTATTGAAAACAGTAAAATTAATAGTTTACTAACTTATAGTTTTAAACGTTAGTGTGACTTTAAGATGCAAATACAGTGCATTAACATTTAAGTATACAAATACAAGGGAAGACAGAAAATATTTCTCCAGAAAATTGTTTGTCTCATCCTTCATAACATCTTTAATTTCCTTGTTAATATACACAATTGAGAATAGCTGTTCACAAAATGTTAAAACCTCTGGTTCTGTTTCATTCTGTGATAACTGCTTATGCTACAATCTACAAGTTGCCCAAATAAACTTCTTTCTAGGTTTGACTCAGAAGACTAGCCTATGACAAATTTGAGTTTATGACACAAAAAGAGTAATTAGATTGTCTAGAACCAGTAGGGTATCTACGGTAACATGACATAGGAAGAAAATCAGTAGCCGTTATGGGCACAGCAGTTGGTCATATACCATGACATCCAGGTATTAGGCTGTTCCATGCAGGACACTGTTCTCATCATATACATTAAAACTTCAAAGTACACGGGGCTTCCCTGGTGGCGCAGTGGTTGAGAATCTGCCTGCTAATGCAGGGGACACGGATTCGAGCCCTGGTCTGGGAGGATCCCACAAGCCGCAGAGCAACTGGGCCCGTGAGCCACAACTACTGAGCCTGAGCGTCTGGGGCCTGTGCTCTGCAACAAGAGAGGCCGCGACAGTGAGAGGCCCGCACAACGCGATGAAGAGTGGCCCCCGCTTGCCACAACTAGAGAAAGCCCTCGCACAGAAACGAAGACCCAACACAGCAAAAATAAATAAATTAATTAATAAACTCCTACCCCCAACATCTTCTTTAAAACAAAAAAAAACCTTCTAAGTACGTAGGCTTAGAGAAAGAACTTTAGTCTTCCTAGGTAAACACATTTAGTTATCACTCTATCATACAGTCATTTACGCAGAGAGAAAGCATGTAACATTAACAGAAGTACTTGTGTGGGCTCTGATCCAGGGTCAAGTGCTCTCTGCAGGAGGTTGTTTAAAATACATGCTCAACTTACAGTATCATCATACATTTGATTACAGCTAAGAATTTAGTGTCAAGAGTGAAACAACGTTACACACCTAAATATTTTCCCAAGCTAGATTGAGGTAGGCAAATGAATTACTATAGGCAAAGGAAAACAAAAGGAAAAATTTTACTGACTTTGGCCATGCGGTAGCAAAGTTAATTAAAAGGAGAAATGGGAGTGCACTTTTGGGAGGGACCAGGGAGTGAGTCATTAGTTGTGAGATTATCATCGGATACATGGAGAGCAGCTGCCTGCTCGTGAAAATTATCAGAGAATCAAGTATGGTAAATCAAAGAGAAAGTCAATTCTCAGGGTCAAAGTGGACAAAGGACAACTCTGTCATGTATTATCACCGCTGAAACAGGTTCCTGCAGATTCACGGTGTGTCTTAGTTACAAAAAAGAGGCAGAGAAGTAGGACAATTATCTCAGTAATCAAACTATGTAAAATTATAATTTTGCACACCAATGGGAAGATGAAAAGGGCTCAACAAATGTTAGTTGCCAGTGTAATTTTATCACCAGCAAATAAATATACCCCACCTATTACCAAAACAAGGATCTTTTAAATTATCATTTTACTCAAAAAGGATTCAGGAATAAAATGAAAAAAATAAGAAAAGCATTGCATCGATGCCAACATCATCTGTCAAGAGTGCAATAGTCAGTATAAGGCAGACATGTGATTCATAAAGACCCACTTCAGATAACTGAAAAATAGCACTGTCACGAATAAAATATCATTCTGATAATTTGGTTATATTATTTGATATACTGTATATAAGTTCTATGCATGTGCCTTTTAAAAAATATTAATTTATGTAAAAACCTTCAGAAATACATGTAAAACAAAAACCCAAAACAATTCTGTTTTGCATTTATAATCCCATTATATCTTTAAAATAAATCATTAAAAATATCATAACACAATCTCTTTATCTGAATGTGTTTGGGAGTTGAAAAGTTATTCTAAACTATACAAGATAATTGTGTCTCCTAAGTTTTTCCCTCTTTGAAGACTTAGGCACAATCAGTTAATTATTACCAAATTCTGTATCTAAAAACAATTCACTGATAGAACTTTTAATACTTTGAACTATCTAACAAGCTAGATTGCTGTTCACCTTTGTATTAATCATAATTTATATGATTTCTTCCAGATTTGTTAATTGGAATTCTACTGTAAGAAAAATATTCCCCTTCTCCTTATTTATTCATTTATCCAATTATTTATTTCTATTAGTATGGACTCACGGGTATTTATTTTATTCTATAAATTAATATCCATTACTTTATTTATTTTGTTGCTGAAAGTTCTCTATAGCAGGTCATTGGGAGCTTCTTCAGGTTGACATGCCCCATCATTATTTTAGCACTTTCTTACTTGAATCAGCCATTTCCCCAAGAGATTATGGTTCCTTGTATTGGAAAATGATATTTAGAAAAGGTCTGAGCTACATATGCCCATTGCTACTGAGACATCATTGCTGAGCTATATGTATTTACACATACACACAACATAGCTCTCTATATTTCTCTTTATATCTATATGTATATATAGATATTAAAAATAATGAGTTTATAGCAATACTTTCATGAACATTTTTAATCCTTTGAGTGGTCAGTGTATTTCCTTTTCTCCTTCTCCCATGTTAAAAAGGGGAAAAGTCTGGTGGTATAATATTTAATACTATCATGTGCATAGTGCTTTCAAAAACATTGTTTCATTTTAGTCCTTACAACTACTCTGTGATACATATATATATATATTATTAGAGTTAATCATCATTCACATAAATAATGATTCTGTAAATCATTATTTTCTGATTTACAGAAAAGAAAGCCAAAGCTGAGGATCATATCACCAGAATGTGGTGAAGCAAAGCAGGATTCTGACTCTGAATTTCATACTCGTCCTGCTATACCAAAACAGAAAGAGAGAAAATAGTTCTATTTTTTTGGCCTTTATGTATAAAGTCTCTGGATTTAAGTAAGAGAGACATCATCTTGCTACCATATATAAAGTATATGTATTTTTATTTTTTCAAACACTCCACATATTATGTATATTTATTTTTCCCCCTGAATTGCACTGGAAGTTTTTGTTTCTGTCAAAGATACCATCATTTTTAATATCATTCAAATGTATGACCTTAAGGTCATTTTTATTCACCTCTTTTGTTCCCTATTCTTAGTTGAGTGCTAATATCCATCCTGTTTCCCTCTCCACCGATTCTCCTGTGCAACTCTTCTAATCCAAGCCCGATTCACATCTCTTGGATGACATTACAGTCTCCTGGGTGACCTCACTAGCTCCACTTCCTCCCCATAAGCTTACATCATCACAGAAACTTCCATAGTTTCTTATTTTTTGCTTCACTGAGCTCAGTTACCTCTTCCTTGTTTTAAAGGCTCTCCTGTGCAGTCAGCTTTATTTCCAACTATCCACCAACTCCTATCCAGTCCTACTCTCTGGTCATGCCATGCTAGGCTGTTCATCAGCTTCTATGTCTGTCCTCTAAGACAGCCTCTCCACCTAAGCCAAACTTAATTACCCTGCTAATGCCCAACCTGAGGTCCACAACCTCTATAAACATAAAAGGCTATTACACCAATCTAGCACTGTCCTCTCATTTTTTTCCCCATTGACATCAACCTTAAATACCTATCTAGAAGAGAAGTTGTTTGACAGAAAATATTTCTTTTCCTCAATCAAAAATCTTTTCCATTCAACTTAAAAGTTAGCTCATAGTAGTTATTCATTTAATAAGTATTTTATCCAAGAACTGCAATATCTCGAATTATGTTACATCTGAACTCATATTGGAAACAGAGAGGATGATTAATGGGAAATGAATTGTGATTTTTTTAATCTAACACAAGAAAAAAGAGGAATTAACAAGTACAATCTAAAAGCTCCTGGGTGGCTCTAAGTGAAAAATGTAAAACTCTCTAACATAGGGCTTCCCTGGTGGCGCAGTGGTTGGGAGTCCGCCTGTCAATGCAGGGGACGCGGGTTCGTGCCCCGGTCCGGGAGGATCCCGCGTGCCGCGGAGCGGCTGGGCCCGTGAGCCATGGCCGCTGAGCTTGTGCTCCGCAACGGGAGAGGCCACAACAGTGAGAGCCCCGCCTACCGCAAAAAAAAAAAAAAAAAAAACTCTCTAACATAATTATCTGAGTTTCTTGATCAATTGAGTTTTATAGAATTTTAAAGATCATTGGAGTGAGTAAATTGTTTTGTAAGCTCTTATACAACTTACTATAGAATACATAACCCAGAAGGCTAATTACAGTGATTAAAGAGACATGCATCTCAGTTATCAAGCTGCCTTTGGTGACAAAAAAATTTCTCATATTAGCTTACTACAAATCCTTCTTCCATCTTTCCAGTGCTGTTTTCTAGTATAAAAGTCAAAAGTTCTGAAATATTGCCTCTTGTATTAAATGGCTGAGTATGAGTGTTTTATGTTATATACAAAATCCTTTATATGATTCAATACAGTATAGTCATAGGGCTGGCATCTGCTACTGGGTCCTTTGTCATCTGCTTCCTCCCCATTAATGACAACTTGTGCTTTCACAGATGGCTTTTTTCTCCCCCACCCACGCCCAGTCTTTGATGCTTGTCCCTCAGAGCCCACATTGCAGCCCCATGTTTTGTAGGTGACTGCCCTGAACAAAAGCTCCTCGTTTCCTAAGTGACCTCTTCCTCAAAGGAGTTACTGTTTCCAGGTAACCTGTGCTACTTACACTTTATTGGTTTCAGTCATGTTAGAATGTGACATAGTTTAATTAAGCATCTGGCCCAGTTTGAGGCAGGAGCCATAAATAAGGAGGAAGTCTGCACTTCTACCCAGGAAGAACGCAGGAGATGTCTTATTTTCCCTGAGCTATACAGCTAAATGGTTTGTAAATTGCTGAGGTTTCTTTAAGTGCTTACCATGGGCTCTTGTTAGCCATAGCGCCCTGTGGTTCAAAGGCAGTTACCATTACTACCATTGGACCTTTGTAAAATGATTAACAACACAGTGATGATATGTGTCCGCGGGTTTATAAGTCATGGCAGTACCAGTATACACAGGCTTAATAGAAAATAAGGGAACCACAATAAACTTCTTCCTGTGAAATGACTCAAATCAGTACCTAAAATACAAAACAAAAACAACTGCAAGCTTCATAAGATTACTTCATTTTCTATATCTCCTGCCTTAACAACTTCCAGAAAATTTCAAGTACCATAACAGGAACAATTTCCCTCCATTATTTCTTCTGCCAGACAAGAGCTTACAAATACAAGACCTATTAAAGAAAACTTGCATCATATATACAAAAATAGACAATTTCCATTCCAACTTAATGGCCCAAATACATTTTATTCTTGTTATTTGTGAAAGTACCTATCACCCCAGGTGGTCTGAGAGCTTCTTGGATGCAGGAACTCTGTCTGAGACATAGTGTCAGCTCAAAAAAATTCCTATTAGATGAAAAAAAACTTGGAAATTCCATTGAACTATCTCAATCACTTACAAAAATAGAAAGAAGCAAAGACAATTTAAAATGGTGCAGAATCATACAAGAACAGAAAGACTTCTAACCGATTTCAGGTCCTCATCATTTTATAGGTGAAAAAAACTAAGGTCAGGTCAATAATTTACCCAAAGTCACAGTCAGTAGACAGAGTTACACACAGGTCTCCTGAATTTGTTTTTATGGAGCTTTAGAAGTATCTGGTAATTTTGTGTAAATATCATTTATTAAATTAGTAAACAGCTTTCTGGTATGTGGCCTGTTCTTTATAACCTTAGATCCCATATCCACTTCTAATCATGCTGAATGTCTTGAAAGTGTTGGCAGCTAAACTTAGTTTCAAATGCAAAAGTAATATTTGATCCCTGTATATTAATAAAAAATGAAAGTAGCTTCTTAGAGTTCATGTTCGTGATGCTAATATAATTTATTTTTAAAAATTTAATCTAGAGATTAAATAGCTCCGCTGAAAAACAGACATTTGGTAAAACCAACATTACTCACATACAGATACATAGAGGTCAATGTCAGTTTTGATTTCAACCTTTTTTACAAACTGTAAACAAATGAGTTAAAATTGGTAATTAACAGGTCTCTATGCAAAATATAGAGAGAGCCAAGAAATATATATTAATGTGAAATTACTAATGTGAAATAACACTATCACTCCTAACCAAATAAAAACTAGATTATGTGTTTATAATAATTGTTGTACCCTGATATTTCTCCTCTTTAATACCACATAGTTTTCTATTAAGGTGTTCCTCATGACATGAGCAGTGCAGTAATGATATACATACAATAAAGGGACGTCTCCAGAAAAAGGCTAAGTTGGATTACAATGAAAGTCTAATGAGAAAAAGAAGCTTTTCCTTTTATCTGGCAAGCTGCGAATGAAGTGATGGAAAATGGAAGGAGTAATTCCAACTATACATGCTACAAAGTCCATTCCAGACTTCTGTACAACCTAAGGGGGAATCCCTTTCTGGCTGCCCTGGCAGCTGTGGTGAGCCAGGAGGAGAGTGAGAGACCAGTTGGTAAAATATTCATGCAAGAAACCAAAACCATAAACAAACAAATAAAAAACCCTGGCATTGTAAAGATCCTGTTGAGTTAGAAATATTAAAAGGAAATATCTGAAGAATTGGGAGAGAGAATTTATCTATGGGTTGCTCATTCCTTCTTCCTTCCCCACATTCATGGATTTTATATAATTTTGAAGATATGAAAAATCTAGCAAAGTCAAGTACAAAGAACAAAAAGTAGTTACTGACTTGTGTTTAGGAGTTCCAGAAGTGCTGACATCTCTAAAGGTTTGAGGTCTCCAAAGGCTGCTAAATTACCAATGAAATTCCCAGGACATTTACTTGAGTTCATTCAAAACAGCACAATCTGTTTAAGACATAACGTTTTTTTTTTTTTTTTTTTTGTGCTACGCGGGCCTCTCACTGTTGTGGCCTCTCCCGCTGTGGAGCACAGGCTCCGGACGCGCAGGCTCAGCGGCCACGGCTCACGGGCCCAGCCGCTCCGCGGCACGTGGGATCCTCCCGGACCGGGGCACGAACCCGCGTCCCCCGCATCTGCAGGAGGACCCTCAACTACTGCGCCACCAGGGAAGCCCCTAAGACATAACTTTTAAATCACACTTCAGTGATTTTCTTTCAAAAAGTTAGCTTGGATAACACCTCGATGCTCTAGGAGCTTAGTTAAGTATGTGTGTATACACAGAAACATACAAGCCTCATGCTTGAAGATGATACCATCAGGGCAGAGATACGCATACCGCATGCAGATCATGAAGCCTTACAACTTACCTATTAAACACTCGTTCCTCTTTTCCTGGCTCAAAATTAATTGGTTATTATATAGACCAATTAGTCTCATTAAACATTCAAAAAGTGGCCAGGGTGTCTCCTATATACACATGGAAAATTTTTCTCAACGGCAATTTAAAGTAATCCTGATTATTAGAAGCAGATCTGTTATTGCTTCAAATCAAAGATGGAATAGAGTAAGAGTTGGTGGGGGGATGAAACTCTTTATTGCAGTGGTTTCCAGTTCTGGTTGGAATCACCAGGGGAGCTTTAAACATATATAGATTATGGTGTCCTCTCCCTTTCAGTCTACCCCAGGATCCTGATTTATTATGAATGGAATGGAGCCAGATGACTCTAATGGGATTTTCCACAATATACATTTAAAAATGACAAGTCACCTTTGAAGTAAAAGGGTCACACTCAAACAGCTGATGATTCCACTAGCAATTTCCACAGAACTCCAAAATTTTGGAAGTGACTTCTTTGTACTGTTCTCCATTTTAATATACCGTGTTTCTGTCTCTGATACTAAAAGCAATCATTCTTTGTGAAGAAGAAATTATTTCGAGAAATACAAATGAAAAAGGGCGACATAATGGCAAAATAAAAGCGCACACAAAAGATCATTAAATATGGCACAAGTAGAATTCTTAACTTCCTTGTATTTTCACTGACTCCTATAATACTTCTACAAAATATTTTCAGTATTCTTTATGATGTAAAAATGTGCTGTAAGTATCATTACTTTTACCCAAATGATGAATAAAGTAACTAATAAAATTAAAATCTGATAACAAAGGCCACCAATGAAAACTGTTTTCATAAAGAATAAAACATTTATATGAATTCAGATTAACACAACTAAAGAGGGGGTGGGGAATTACATTGAGTTTGTTTAAAGAGTTTAGATTCCAAAAATAAACTCACACACAGTAGGTTTTTTTACTTTAAGATTTTGTCTTTTAACCGTCTTCTTAAAAACTTATCTCAAGCCATATACTTGGGACTATTTTTGCCACAGTCCCACCAATTTGACAGCTGTAACCCTAAGTTAGTAGTTAGTCACCCATTCAAATGGTTGAAAGAGGTTCTTTATAATTAAAAAACCAATAAAAACGCAGACTTAGAGTGCTGGCCAAGAGTGCCATTAATAGTGCAAGTCACTTTTATAAAGATAATTATTCTAGTCCAGAAAGGGTTTCTGAATTGAACTAAGAAAAGGGGATAGAAGGAGGGTTAAAGAAGAAGAAAATAGGTTTTTAAAAAAATCATGCTTCTGGGAATTCCCTGGTGGTCTACTGGTTAGGATTCAGTGCTTTCATTGCTGTGGCCCAGGTTCAATCCCTGGAATTGAGATCCCTCAAGCCATACGGCATGGCCAAAATTTAAAAAAAAAAAATCATGATTCTACGGAAGCCTCCACATGTACATAGATATGCCTGAACATATTTATTTAGACTGAAGTGAACATCAAGTCATAAAAAGAGATTAAGCTTTCCAGATAAAGCTCAAGACCTCACCAATCTACTCTATGTTAGTGTTGTTTCTAGACATACTGATGCATCGATGAAGGGGTTATAGGAAATTATACAAAGACAATTTGATGTAAATGCTAAAAAATGTTATTGGAATTTTCCATGTTTAAAGAGTTCTAGAATGTAATACATTATACAGGACTACATTATTGTGTTGTGATTTGTACTTTTAGTCACATTGCATTTGGTTTGATGTCCAGAAATCTTTGCATACATGGTTCTTGACTAAGTTTTGCTGGTCTCAGAGCTGGGCTTCCCTTTGGAATCAGGTTGCGTGCCCAAGCAAAAGACTCAAGGACAGGAGAGATATCTGGCCTGTCCACTCTTCTCCCTGCACAGCTGGGTTCACTCAAAGACCACCAGGGAAGGCAGGTTCAGCTGGCCATTATATTTTATGTCTATTTACAACTCATAAGTCAAAAGTTACAGAATACATTTCTCTCCACACTTGCAACTAAGCATTCTTTCATTTTAACGAAGTACACTAACAGAGTGACTTTTAAAATTCTTCATCTCTTCATGTTCCCTTACAACTTGGTAATAAGTCC
This sequence comes from Kogia breviceps, assembly GCF_026419965.1. NCBI lineage: Eukaryota > Metazoa > Chordata > Mammalia > Artiodactyla > Physeteridae > Kogia > Kogia breviceps. The sequence goes on along the minus strand of NC_081315.1, from coordinate 120,794,705 downwards.
ATTATATATACTCAGTAAGTATTCTCACTGTCATCAACTTAATAACAAAGTGGACAAGGAGAATATGGTTGGGGCAGTCCCCCAAAGGTTATCCTAGAAATAAGAAGTCTTGTTCCTTCCAATATTTTAATTATATACATGTAAAAAAAGCAAATAACTGATCAGAACCCTCTTCTATGAAATTCAATGAAAGGGACGTGGAAAAAAGTTTGCTTTTATTTTCTATTTAATCCTATGCAAAATCACCTTTCAGTGTCAGTTTAATAAATGTAAATACGCAAATACATTTTGAAGTCTTGGTAAAACTGTAACAAACAATGATCATATATAATCATCTATCATTGACGGCAACTGCTATATTTAAGAAGCAAATGGGTACTCCTAATAGCCGATTTTCCAAGAAATCTCATGAAATGTTTTGGTGCAATCACGACAGAAGGACAACCTTAAATTTATATAATTTCCTCTCAAATATGTCATTTAACTTATTCTCACAGTAAATTTCAGTTATGGGAAGGTATTTTGGAGGTTAAAAAAACCAAGGCATTGGCAGATTAAATGATTTACTTATGCTCTAGATTCAGTGTAGGTACAAGACCAAGCAATGGTATTACGTTTTCTTCTCCCAACGAACTTTGGAGCCTGGGGATCCAATCCCAGCTCTGCTATATACCAGCTGGGTGCGATTAAGCAAGTTCCATAATGCTGAGCCTCAGTTTCCTCATCTGTGAAATGGACAGAATACCTAATAGATAGGACTGCCATCAGGATTAAATAGCACTACGTGTGTGCCAGACACAGGGCCACATTGGTACTCAGCGAATATTATTATCATAGTTTTTACAGGAAATGTAAACTCTGGCATTTTAATAGTATAAATTAAAATAATAGGAATACCAAGAACTAGTCATACAAATTGCCTTTTATGCCGTATGATTTCAGTGAGTGTTGCAGACATTATGATGGACTAGAGAATGGTTTGTCCGTGCTGAGAAATGGAGAATGTATCTATTATTTGAAAATAACTGGTGATCATAAGTTTAAATGAGGAAGAGAATTTAAACACATGCTTTAGTTCAAGAATGAAATTATTTTGTTTACTGATTCTCTGAAAATTACTTATTTTTCCAAATTAAAAAAAGTACAGTTGGGAAATAGTATATGATTGTAGAACGAATATTATACTCAAAATCTCATTCTAGAACAAAATCTTACAAGTCTGTGAGAAATCATTCCTTTTGGAATCCTTCTCAAGTCTAAAATTCTCAGTGTTAGAATAGAAACTAGACACCTGGACATACAAAGAAATGACTGAAGTTAAAATAAGCTAATAATGAGCCCTACCTCTGTAAAAAGCTGGAATCAATGTACTCTTTTGAACAAATAAATGGTAAATTAGTTTGCTTCAACTAATATTAATCTTGGTCCATTAGTTTGAAGCTTAGTTTTATTCTAGGTCTACCACAGTATGACACATATACAATATAAGTTTGGTACATACTACATTTAAATATTAGCTCTCCAGATAGCCCAAAGAAGCCTGAACATTTTATTCTAAGATAAATTCTGCTTGTAATGAGGTTGAAACTAGGTCCCTTAGTATACAAATCCAGCCATTTACAAAAACCATAGCACTGAGAAGTTGGTAGAGGGCTTACAGCCAAGCATACAATGTGTTTTAACTTTACAAATAATTAAAATTTACTTTAAATGTTTTATGGAGTACAAAATAATAATGCAAAGATTCTTTTAATTAGCAGTGAGTTTACAAAAGATATTAAAATGAAATCCAAATATAAGGCTGCTTAATTGATTTGTTTTAATAATAATTTTACTTCAGTAAAAATCTTTTCAAAATCAGTTTATTTATTTTTTTCAAGCTCCATGGTTGGCTTTTATTGCCACTAGGGCAGGTCTCATCTGAATTTTCGAATAAACAGGTTCATCTGCAATGCACTTTCCAAACGGACATGCAAACGATAAACTCAATCATTTCTACAACTGATGTATTCCCTTATGGTTATAAAATGGCATCAGCAAATAAAGTATAATGATTTTTAGATTACTTTCTGGAGATGGTGTTACAGAGTGCTACTAATAGGTAACCATCCTTTTTTTCATTTCTTTATGAATTACCATTATATATACCCTAAGGAATAATTATGAGGGAAAGTTTTCTTCTTTTATTTTTTTAAGTTTTTTTTTTAAGGTTTTTTTTTTTTAAGTTTTCTTCTTTTAAACCAAATTTTAGAACTGGCTCAATTGCTTATGTGTGCATGGGGCTGGGGGAGGGGGAGGTATAAATGTATTTAGAAAATAAATCTGACAGAGCTAAAAAACCCAGCCACTCTTTTAGCAAGCTGCTATGTAAATACCTATGTAATGCCACATGCACCTGAAGTAGAAAAGGGAAGGGGACCAATAGATGTGTATATATATAAAAAGAATAGGAACAAAAACAAATAGTAGCTATGCCATCATTCCCCCAATTTCCCTGGTTCTAACTTAATGATATTATCTAAATACGAAGATCAGATGATTCTGTCATATGATCACAGTATCAACCAATGATCTCTCTCCTGCTGTGCTGGATTCAAGCTAAAGCAATGCAGCATCCAAGCAACTGAGATTCTCAACAACTATTGGCACTTTTCCATCCTAATGATGTGGTTTTCCAATTTTAATAAAGTATAGAAAAGGAAGAAGCTTGAACTAGATACAGAAACAAACCAGAGTGAGACCAAGAGATTTGCCAGGTGTATGCGTGGTACTCTAGGTGAGCAAAGTTACTAGGTCACACTGTGTACTGAAAAAGCACTCCCCGGCAAAAAAATAATAGACTGTGTTTTGGAGAACAAAAGATAGAAAAAGATATCATCGCAGGAAACTGCTTTATGCCATAAAGTTCCATTTAGACGATTAGAAACAGAACTGCAGTAGCTGTCAAGAAGGGTGCCAACTCCCACAAAAATGTCCCAAAATACTTTTGATATTATAAAAAAGAATTAATGCATCCTTGAAACAAGGCCTTTTAAAGGTCAGACAGGCAGCGTTAAAGTTTTCCCCAGAAGGGAAATGATAATATACTGCAAATTTTATTTATTCGTGTTGCCCAATGACATTCATTTGATCTAACTAGTAGTAAAACGGAAATGTGAGGAATCCCTATGCAGTAAGATCTCAACTTAATGCGCGTCCTCAAGTGTCCTTCCAAAAGTAAGGCAAAGCTAATATCCCCCAAATGGAAAGGTAAACACATCTATTACTGAAGGAAAAAAAAAGACATTGAACACATGGATTACTAAGCCTATGGATCCCCAGTTCATCCCTAATCCCAGAGCTATGTTTAACAGCTTGTGTACAAACCACGATGTTTATGCTCTGCTGATGCAATATGCCATTTATCGTCTTCTGAAATTATTCAGTGACCTACTTTGTTAATTAAAGCATTTACAGAGATCTTCCCTTATAGAAACAGAGCACTAGCTACATGAATAGAGCAGTTCCATCAAGTTGTAAGATTGTTTCTATTTTAAAGAAAAACAATATTTTCAAAGACAACGATGCTACACTTTATCGTAAAGGGAACCGACATTCTGTCCCGTTAGTTAACCTTGGTCTTTTCATTTAGTTGCCATAGTCAGAAAAGAAAATCGTAAGATTAATAATGAAAACCCAAAAGTGAATTAATGAAAATTTTAAAAATTCTGATAGACGGCTCACTGCACCAAGATTCTTAGCGCAGTTTTACATAGAACAGTGTCAACCTTCAGAAGGGGGGGAAAGAAGTGTAAATAAAACTTGTGGTTTATTCTTAACCAGAGATCTACATCAAATACATGGAGTCAGTGAGAAGGCACACAGGCTAAAGATCTTGTAGTAAAGGTGAGGAACAAGAAGAAAATACTTTAACCCTCCAACCATAAACCAATCCCTTCCTTCTTCTAAGACAGGTGTTCAGAGTCACTTGGAGAAATAAAAACACCTGGCTTTGAGACTGAATAAAGATATTGAGAAAAGCAGAAAAATGAAGTGGAGACATTTTCTTGCTTTACTTGGTTAAAGGAAAGGAAATGTGCCCTGCTCAGGCATCTCCTCCCAATGCAGCAAATTTAGGCACGAGCTATAGGCTGCAAACTGAGCTTGGAAATGGTGCAGGGGAATGAATGATGGAGGGAAAGGAGAAGGAAGTTGCCGGCTCTGAGGTGCATGGTTCCACACGGAGCCACAGAGGCAAAGGGTTAAAGGGATGCGCCTCATACCTTTCTTTTCCGTTCCAAACGCTCCCTGGGGATTTTCCGTTGTTTTTTTCTCTCTCTCTCAAGGTTTTTCTCCTTTTCCTCCAGTTCAGCCTCTCGAACTTTTTTAACAGAAGCAGCAGCGTGAGCCATTTTTGCAGAGCGAAGCAGCAGAAGCGGTTGCCGCGGCTCAGTTTCCGCTCCCCAGCGATCCAGGTGATTTTAGAGCCAGATGGGGATGTGATTTTCCCCGCTAGGGCAGTGGCTGGCAGCCAGAACACTCACACAATAATCCGCTCCACGCCCGAGCTAGGTCGTAATCTTGCTCCAGCCTCTGCAGCACCATAATTCACCACCACGTCCCAAGGTCCCAGGCCAAGCCCCCCAGGAGCACACACCTGCACACACGCGGGCATAGGTGGGCGCCCACACTCGGAAATGGTCCCGCGGGAAGGCGGAGCACTAGACTTCGAGCTCTTCAGCCGTTGGGTAGCCGCAAGTGCAGACAAGCATCCTACTAGTTGAAAAAGCCTTCCTTAGGCACACATCACCAATAGGAGCGGTCTTTGGGGACTCCTCCAGACAGCCTGTGTCTCCCGACTGGAGCCAGGAAGAGGCCACCTCCGTGGGACTGCTAGGGGGTGGGTAGTTTACTGCCGCCTCCAACCACACCTCTATGCAGGGTGAGAAAAAAATGGTGCAGTCGCGCCAAACGACTCGCTTCTGCTGCTGCCGCTGTTGCCGTTGCTACTGCTGCTCTGCTGTAGCACATGACACGGGTCCCTGCCTTTGAAATCTCTCAGCCCTTCCCTTCTCCAAGGTTCATTTTAGAAAGAAGAATCAACGCTGCCGTTTGGGGAGAAGACGAGCACAGTTGGAGTCACTTGCCACTGCCAGCGAAACACAGGGGTGTGCACGTCTGAGAAGGGCTGGGACAAGCCCAGTCCTCGGTGTGTCAATTACAGACCTACGTGAGGCCGCCTTAGGGAGCTGCATTAAGCAGGGAATCGAAAGGAGCTGTCAGTGAGCACGCAGCATAAGCTGGGCTCAGCCCGGTTATCCTGGGAGAAAGAGGGCGCCCTCCAAAGAGGGAGAGGAGGACAGAGGCAGAGAAAGGGAGAGAGGGAAGCAGGCAGCACCTGAATCACTCTCCATCATTCTAAGAGGCACACAGGTACTCATTATTCATTACCAAAAGCTTTTGTTAAATACCAAATTGACATTAAATCACGTGCTGAAGTAACGCAGGATTAGTATTTCTGGATGTTCCTGTATGTATACCCAATAAAGAGACACAGGGAAAGAAGAGAAAGGATACAACCTGTTAATTCAAGAAGATGAAATTTTCTATACTATTCCAATTGCATACACTACCAATTTTTCAGAATTTTACCACAATTTTATCAGGGACCAATAGGATGTCACTCGTTTCTTAATTATTCATCCCTGGACTCTGGAGACAGAGTCATAACACTGTGTTGTACACAGTGGATTACGGACACCACCACCCTTACATGCAGTCACACAGTTGTCTCATTTTAGAAGAAAAGTTTTGGTAAGTACCTTAACTGTTGACATTTAAACAATATAATTCGATTCTATATATATATCCTATTATTAAGAAAAAAGTAAAATAATATTAAAAGTGTCCTTTTAGAAAATGACATATTTTTGTATCCTAACTCTGTGACATATCTACCTAGATAAATGGAAAATGTAAAATTTCATTTCAGTACTATTTCTAGGAGGGAAAACACTAATTTTCTGTACTGTGGGTGGTCACTACATGTTTTAGCCTAGCACAACAAAATTTATAATTTTTCTTTTTTACCTAAATTAAGTTGAAAGCTGTAGGATTAATAAAATATCCCACAAGCAAGCGAAATGCACTCCATGGCATAGAGAAACCGCACTTAATCGGATTCAAAAGCCAGTCAAAGGAGAGAATAATTGCCATGGCATGAGCCAGCATTGTCTTGGCGCCATGACGGTTCACGGGTCAGTTAACTTCCAGGCAGCATGACTAGTTTCTTATATATGGGGAGCATAATCTTCTCTGATTTGAGCAGTTGAGAATTCATCTTCTAAAAAAAAAAAAAAGAATCAGCTTCTTATTAACTCCCTCCTCTGGAAAATATTTACAAAGAAACACACATAGACATTTAGGCTCCTTAACCAGGTGAGTCATCACCTGCCACTTCACATAATTCAAACATTTTCTCCTCTGAGGTACTTTGAAATAATTAGTTGTGATGGTATCAAAGCAGTCATTAGGAGTGAAAGTGGTTCAGTGAAAGCATCAAGACTGGAGCATAGGGTGATCTTAATGCCATCTGGCATCCTCTTTTCTTTAAAAAAATTTTTTTAATGTTTACAACCAACAAGTCTTACTTGATTTGTGACTATCCTTTTAACTTAATAACATGAGTCCCAACAAACTGTAGCAGAGCCTCCTACAGTAGATTCCCTTTAATGAGGTTGACTCTTCTGGGCTTCGTCTAGGATAATGTCCTTCCCCCGGCCCCTTTAGAACCTGCTTATACTATATCACAATATTTTCTCCCCTCTATAGATTTCCCAAAAGGAAAGTGAAAAACTACAAGCAGTAGCTGAGAAGAAAGTAGGGAGTTCCTGTTGTCAAAAACATTAGTTTCTTTCACTAGCCTTTAATGAACTCAATAGACCTACTTGTAAAATTGGGCGGCATCAATTCAATTATGTGATTTTCTAATGCCAGGAGAATTACACATTTTTAAAACTTCAATCTAATAACTTTAAAAAAAAGAATTGAGGCATGGTTAACAAAGTCTTAGTCCCCTAGATTCCCTCCATTTTTCTACAAAAAGTATGAGAGCTCTTTTCTTCACTTTGTCGCATGAAGAATAGGTAATGAGTCAGATGTTAGTTTGTTAGATGTTAGTTTGACATTAATATTTCACAAAGCACCATGATTGCCAAATCTTTAGAAACAATAGTTACACTACTTTGCTTACATTTTCTCATATCTTTGGAGGCAACCCAGAGAAGCAAAGTCACCGTGATTTTACAGTGGAGGACCCCAGAAGGCAAATGACTTGTTCCAGATAGCCCTCCCCAGGAATGGCAGGACGCCTGAGGTTCAGTGCTCTTAAATCAGCCCGCCTCAGGAGAAGGAACCCACTCATAAACCCCTCCTGTGGGCTCCCCTACTGAAATCACAAAATAGAACATCTCAGACTAGTATGAATACTTTTATATAAAATCAACTAATCACAAGTTCTTTTTTAGCATGTGATTTTTCATTTATCTTTTTCCCAATCACAGAAAATTTTGCTCCCACATGAGACAAACGAAGACCACATAATCCTTTTCGGAGCACGAGGCAGATTAGACATTCCTATGCAGCGATAATGTTGCCTCTCTACAACTAACCTATTCAGTAGTAAACTGTTGAGGAAATAATTTTCTAAAATCATTCCTTCTTGTATATTTGTGTTGCTCAAACTTTCCTATAATTTCTATTTGAATGGAAAAAAAAAATCAGTATCAGTTTTCTGAAGAATCGAGAGCGGCACACACTCACCAGCTGACCTCTGCAGAGACAGGGCACCAGGTTCCAGTCCCAGGAGCTCCCGGCCATTTAAATGATGCTTGTACCACATTAAAGGAGTCTTTCCCATCAAGCCTCCAGCAGAGATCTAATACTGGCTGAATTTTGAACTTGTAACAAAAGCTGTTTCCTTTCACAAAGCATCTTGGCCATCAATGGGATAAGCTTGCGTCTGCCTTCAAAGGAAGGAATGCACTGTCGTTTACATTTAAACTTGAGATCCGGCTTAGAGAGATCACCCTTCAGAGAGGACATACTTCATTTTAAAGACAGGAGAGAAAATGGCCATTTGCTGTTCTCAGTGTGTCCAGCATTCCATTGATCAGAATCCAAAGAAAATCCTCTGCAGACATCAGGCATCAGTCAGAATGTTGTTCAATAACAACTGAGCTAGCCATATGCAATTTAATTCCCCTTCTCTCTCCCCAGCCTCACCCAGGAGAAGCAGCTATGCAATGAAATCGCATATATTGTCACTCTTCCACAAACGGAATGTGGGTGATAAGTGGGAAAAGAAGCAGATACACTACAAGGACAGTTAAAACATCACCTAACCAGCATAAAAGAAGGCTCTGCTCACCTGAACTTATGAACCAAGAGTTCATTCTACTCAAGTTCAAGGGTGTTTATCCACATTTAAAAATGTGTGTGTGTTCTGAGACTCATGAATGGTCAGGGTAAGGTAAAGCAAACCTAACGAGTGATTGACTACATTGATGTATCTCCGCCCGATTTGTTTTACCTGAAGCTTAATCCAAAAGTCAATGTGGTAACACGAATTAATAAAGCAGAGCTTGCTAGTAATATAATAGATCCTACTTTCTGTTGATAACAGTTTCTGTAAGGAGATGACTTCGTTAAAATTAGAATACCCAAAAGGTATCTTCCTTCTACTTCTGCCTGAGGAATGCAAACAGAGGGTTTCCATAGCTCAGGATGGAGAAGCAAAGCAGTCTCAAGGTCTCCACCTTGCAGCCTCTGAAAGAAGCTCATAGCACTTCGGAGGTTTCCCAGAAGTGTTCAGCCGGTAACAATGGTAAGCTGACAAGGAGTGAAAAGCTTCCCTCTGGAGATGCCTTTACACATAAAGAAGATCAAGCCACACAAAGTGTAGGTCATAAATACAGATAGCATTTTGTGACCGCAGGCCTCAGCTCTATACTGACGGTGAGGATGGTCAGGGAATTACTGGCAGCAGTTACATCTGCAACGCGCAGAGGTAAGAGAAAGGCACAGAGAAAAGAAAAGTGAAAAAGCCCAGTTCCGAAGAAAAAGAGAGACACAGCCTATCTCTCCCTGCTTCCCCCCAAGCCCCGTCACCAATCATTCATTCCCGGAGTGCGAATTTAGATGGACAAAGATGCCGGTGCCTTAGCCTCGCCTGCATAAACTGGAGACTGTGGACATGGGTTGGATTTGCTCATTGTGAAAAACTCTACTGGAGACTGCGGACATGGGTTGGATTTGCTCATTGTGAAAAACTCTTCTGACAGAAAATCCCTTCCCTGAGGCTTCTTAATCAAATTTATTTTCTCTGTGCTCAGTTGGACAGGAAAAAAAGAAACAACTTCATTTAGGAATCAGAAAAGCCCCACAATGCTAAAATCTTCCTTCCTTTTAATTTACACTCAATGGTATCTTGGATTGAAAGCCTAGGAATTAAACTTAAAAGGTGAAAATATTTTTAAAATAAAAACTTTCTCCCTGTCCTCATCTTGTTACTGCACAGCTTCTGTCTCTGCTGCCATCTTTTTTTTTTTTTTTTTTTTTTGCGGTACGCGGGCCTCTCACCGCTGTGGCCTCTCCCGTTGCGGGGCACAGGCTCCGGACGCGCAGGCTCAGCGGCCATGGCTCACGGGCCCAGCCGCGGAGGGATCTTCCCGGACCGGCGCACGAAGCCGCGTCACCTGCATCGGCAGGCGGACCCTCAACCACTGCGCCACCAGGGTAGGGTAGCCCTCTGGTGCCATCTTTTAATCAAACACAGTTACTGAAGGCCAGTCAAAGAGCACTGGGGTTCTAGTAGTAAAAATGACAAAGTCCCTGCCCTGGTGGAGTTGAAAATCCATTGGTTGTATATTTTCAGACTTCGGCAACACCTCAGTCACTTCGTAAAATCTGCAGTGACTGGAACTACGAATATTCAGATCTTGACTAGAAAGCTGCTTCACAAGCTTCACATGCCTGGTTTCAAGTTTCCAACTATTTCTAGATATCTTCAAATGTCTCCTCAAGGCCACTCTCTTCTCATAATTAAACTTTTATTCTGAAAAACATACGGACCCTGGACAAGAAAGCCCCATAGTCTATTAGAGATTGAAATACTGGGGTTAAATTCTAACTCCTACTGAAAATTTACTGTTGTGTTTTTAAAAACATAAAACTTCCCTTTGGGGTTCATAACAGCTTTTTATAAAACCTGTGAGTGTATTTTTTTTTTTTTGCGGTATGCGGGCCTCTCACTGCTGTGGCCTCTCCCGTTGCGGAGCACAGGCTCCGGACGCGCAGGCCTAGCGGCCATGGCTCACGGGCTTAGTTGCTCCGCGGCATGTGGGATCTTCCCGGACCAGGGCACGAACCCGTGACCCCTGCATCGGCAGGCGGATTCTCAACCACTGCGCCACCAGGGAAGCCCTGTGAGTGTATTTTTTAGCCCTTTTATTTTGGTCAAATAAAGAGCACTGAATGGCGGTTAAAATGTAAAAAATGCAATCTCAAGCCTGTTAGTCCTGAAGACCCCTGAAGATGTTCTGTGTGCCTATTATCCATGAAAAAATTTATATTTTTATTTTAGAATTTTTTTCTTACTCAGGAATTATTATCTGATAGTAGCTCTAACATCGCAAAGGAAACAACTTATTGGTAAGAGAGAGAGAAGTTTGATCAATACTTGAAGGTTTATATTTGCATAATGTCAATTATAGAAGTGTTATTGGGATAGTTTGATAGAACATGTTTTAGTTAGACACAAAAAGAGATTATTTTCTTGGTTGTGACAAAACTCTTTTTAATTGTTATTCTTTTTTTAAAATTGTTATTCTTTATGTGACTCCAAATTTTAGCCATGGGTGTCTTAAATTTTCATGAAATAATTTATATTTGCATATAAATCAGTAAGGCTTAAAAGCCAGTAAATGTGGCTTTAAATGACTGGGCTATTATTCTATACTTTTTATGGACTATGAATTATAGCCCTCTAACTCAGTATTCCCTGGCCAGTAAATTATTAGCAAAAAGATCTCATTGTTTTTCAAAATTAACCGTAGAAAGAGGGCAAAATGTAATCTTAGAGTATAATCAAATCCACTGAAGATCAAACATCAAATCAGTGATAGACATTTCGGATCTCTGATTTTCCAACGCTGTGCCCTTATCATTAAACCACACACATAAACACTTTCAGCAATTTCAACAACCAATGCCATGCCCAGTAGAGTTTCTGTGTAGTAGATACTGTAATAAATATAAACGACTTATAAAATATCTTGTTTCAATAACACAAACATTCAAAAAACAATCCCCTCATGGCCGCATTGCAGGTACCAGAAAACTGAAGTGCTCTAAAGTGCTACTGATGTATCCATGGGTAGTTAGTAATTTTTATAAAGGTCTGGATTATTTCTGGATGCTACTACATGTATTTAACTGTCTCCTCCCTGCCCCACTGAGTGTCCAGGAACTGCTTCACATAAGACATTCTTTTTATGGCAACCTTTGTTTAATTAACCTATAAATAAAATCTGTTGCTAGGCAGTCAGTGTTTCTTGCTTTAGGCATGACCAGCACTTTTCATTTTATACTTACTCATGCAAAGTCATAGTCCACGAATATGGAAGCCAAAGTATAAAATTAAATCAAACTTTCCTTGGAAACCACATTTGCAGAGGTAAGGCATAGTAACACCTTTTACGTGACATGGTGTTTGCATCACTTCTAAATCAAATCAATCATGGAAACACTAAGCACTGTACAGTATGTGTTTCCAGCTAACAGGAGCCAGGTCATTTGGACCCACCCTCCCAATGAAACACACTAGGCATGCCGGATAAAATAGAAATAACTTCCTATTAAAAGCAACAAATAGCTGACATGATAATAAGGAATTCCTAGGCAAAACTGAAGGAAAATGGAACCACTGGGAGATAAACAAGCAGAGAAATTCCTTTTGTTTCCTAAGTGTATTTCTTAGAGAATTTGAGCTTTCATTTTGAAAACTTCATGAGGAAGAGGGTAAAAATCAAAGACCAGTGGCTACACAAGGTGCAGAGTCTAACAGGGGGGCTCCCCACAATTGTCTGAGACCTCAAAAAGCTATACTCTTAAGCTAGGGGTAGAATAATAAATAACCTGCCCTCCAGCAGAGGTTTTATTGCCTGGAGTTTCAACAAAACTCAAGCCTTGAACTTGGTTTAGGGTGATTTCCAAAGCATTTGTGACCACAGACCCTGGCAGAAGTAAATATATGTCTTCTCTGCAGAAGTTACCTTCATCCTTGACCTCAAATTATCTCCATAAATAACTTTGCAAGAACAATGACCAGCATGTAATCAAAGACAACCAAGCATAGAGCAGAAACCACAGAGCAGAGAAACAGACTTATAAAGACTTGAAGTAATAGAACTATGAACAAGGCCCTGACACAAAAGAGGTGAATTAAAAGAAAAAAAAAAAAAATCAGTTCTGGTCCCCCAAAGTAAGATCACTTAGTTGGCAAGTTAAGTAATCCGAACTCTTCAAACTAGTTTTATTTCATTTTTTTTCTGTACCTTTCCACCAAACTATACTACTTTGCATAAGAACAAATAATAATAAATGTTAGATAAATGGGCAATATAAGCATCAAATGAATTGTAGAAACAATATGTACTCTAGGACTTTAGAACACTATACTTCTTTCCTTTTTTTTTTTTTTAAAACATGGAGTAGAAGTTCTCTTAACAAACCTTTACTTAACAGAATGTCTCCATTCCCTCTGCATACTGACTGATGGCCACCGTATTAAAAGCTTGTAGCTTAACAGCTTTTCTTTACTATGTGTACATTCTTCTCCCACCAGTAAAGTCGTATGCTTACCAAGAGCCAGGTATGTTTATTGCTAACCTTTTTATCCCAGTTGTAATTGTTATTGCAACTATATGATTTAAATGAAACTTATAAAATATGGGTAAAAAAGAGTTGTGGGCTTTTTGAAAATTAATATAAATGCTTTGTAAGGACTTGATAAAGATGAATTCCTAACAAATATTGCTGTTGAATTATAGGTACGGCTGAAATAAATGTAAAAGATTGGGGAGGCGGCTTTGGAAATCTAGAAATTCTACAATCAGATTGTTTTGCAAGTGTCTTTAAGTTCTGACTCTAATTAAAAGATGCCAAACTGGAAAATATAGATGAGACAGTACCTTTAAGTAGGTATTGTTTATTCAAAAAAGATAAGGTGAAGCCCCAAACAGTGGAAAATTCGTAAACAGAACATTCTTAAATGAAAGATTATGATCCTACATTAAACCATTGGTAAAAAGAATTCCAATGTATACGTTTCAAATTTTAAAAAACCGTTTAAAGTATGTACGTATCATTGTTTTTGGTTCTCCACTTTAACCACCTTTTTTTTTTTTTTTTTTTTTACTAAGGGATAAAAATAATAGCTTTGATAATGTTATAAAATAGAGCTTCTTTTGTGTGGTAAAGGGTCTTGAGTTTTGGTTTTGAATTCCAACTTGGGCTTTATAACTTTGGGTATATTATTTAGCCTACAAAGACTTCAATCTTCTTTTATATAAATGGGGATAATGTCTATCAAATAGAACCAAGAGAACTCGCATATGTAAAACATCTAGTAGGTGCTCAATTAGTAGTAACTACTATGATTATTGTTCTGAGAAAAAAAAAACATGAATATAAAAGCATGAAAGGGAAGGAAAGTAGACTTGTAAAACAGAAAAACAGGGAATAAGTAGGAAATGAGATAGGATCACCCTTCAAAATAGTGTGTGTAGAAAGAAAATGCTGATCACTTTGGTTAATCAACACCAATAATATGTTCACACTTCTTAAGACTATATGGTAATAATGAAATCCAACACAAACCTTGTAACAGAATAAATCTTAAAGTCAATGAACATGTGCTATGGTCTGAATGTTTGTGACCCACCCCCAAAATTCACACGTTGAAATCCTAATGCCAAATGCAATGGTATTAGTAGGTGGGCCTTTGGGATGTAATTAGGTCACGAATGAGATTAGTTCCCTTATAAAAGATACCCCAGAGAGCTCCATGCCTCCTTTCCACCAGGTGAGGATACAAGGAGAAGCCTGCATCTGGAAGAGGTCCCTCATCTCACCTGACCATGTTGGCACCTGATCCTGGACTTTCAGACTCCAGAACTAGAAGAAATAAATTTCTGTTGTTCATAAGCTACCCAGTCTGTAGTATTTTGCTATAGTAGCTTGACCAGACTGAGACAACATATGTGCCTTGGAAAGTATTTATTAGCCCCTATGAAAGTACAGCTCTTTACAGTTATAATACTTAAATAAATTCAGTACCAAAGATTTAGACCAGGCCTCAATCAGAATAAAGGGACATCCTACAAAAGCTTCATTTTGATTGGAAAAACAAAGCAAAGAACAATTACCATTTGGCTACGAGGCAGGCATAGTTCCAAATGGAAGGCTCTGTAATGGTTTCTTTTGCAAATAGATTTATTACCAAGGCAAAGTAACAAATAGGCAAGAGATGGAATGCTTTTTCACTCTCATAATTAATCCCTAAAATTCAATTTTAGTAAAGGGCAAAACTGGTCCCGTTACAGGAATAGTTTTAGAAGTACACAGTCAAACAGTCCATCAGTTTGGCACACCTATGAAATATTGTGAAGAAAATTTGTCAAAATAAATGCCTTTTTCACTCAAAAGATTGGAGATAAAAGTGCCATCTTTCCCGAAACAAAACAAAAACAAACAAGACCTATAACCACACAGTAGGAACTACAATTGAAGACAAAACCCTGCATGAGGCACTTTCATAACTTGAACATTATTCTGCTTATATTTTTTCCCTGCAGCATCAGCATTAGGATTTTTACAGAGGGAAAAATATTTACGATTGTACTCAAGAAGAGCTAACTTTGAATTTGGAAGAGTATTTCTGGATAAATCAGAGCAGAGGGTTTCAATTATCTGCCACACCTCACTGGGGTTCCTGCAGAGGCAGCTCGGGGGTCCTTCTGAAATTAAAGCAGTTCCATGTGCATCTCCCTTACGTGTTGGAAAACTCCATTTTAAGAAAAGGGTCTGGTGCTTCAACAAACAAACAACTAGAAAACTGAAATAAACTATATAAATTTGTAGCCAAGTGTGTAAATTGAAATTGATAGAGTTTGCTAGCCCTCTGCTGGATGAAGGATATTAAATCCAGTTGCTCTAAAATATTATTTGAGGAACGAAACGTTTTCATAAGGTTTATAGGACAACTTTAATGCTTGCTATATGCATTTTTTTGTCTAGTGGATATTTTTCTGTTATTGCATAAGAGAGATAGGAAATATCCTCTCTGCCAAGCCATATCATGTAACATTAAACTAGAAGAATCTAATGCAGGTTATAAATTAAAATACTGTGCAGGTTTCTTAAAAATAAAAATAGAAATGGAAAAAAAGCAAGTAAAATTTGCAGACAAGAAATATATTTGTAGGTTGTCAGTTGCCAAATCCCAACCCAGGATTTCTCTTAACCTCATTCTAAGTTAGATCAATACATTTATAACCAATTTAAAAAATTATTTGTTGATGCAGTCTCAAACTGTACACTAATATGCATTGTCAGATCTAATCTTATACACATTTGATTAATACAATATAGTCAGCTTTTTGTTTAGAGTGAGAACATTTCTAAACATCATGGGACAATCAGTCTAGAATATTCATCTCTTAATTTGGATGTGCAATTTCTGAAGCAAATCACGTCCTAGAACAATACTGTTTTTACAAAAATTGTTTCACTATTTAATTTTCATGCTTACATCAAACCTAAATGGAAAATTAGTTGATGTATATTTTTAAGTCTCAATAGTAAGCCTTAAAATGAATGAGTCTTGAAGTAGTCTGTTTAGGTCTTGGATCAATTTCTGGTTAATTTTATTTCACATATCCAATCTTTTCAAAATCCCATCTTCCTGTTGTAGGACTTAAAACTGTTCCTTACTTTTAACCCTCTCTTCATATGCCCAGCCTCTGTCACTACTTCTTCCTAAACCAATTGATAAGGTCTTGCCTGGTTCAGAGTCTTCAATTTTCCCATCCCCACAGCAGAGGCCACTTGATGTTCACTTTCAAATTCTGCTAATCTTGTCCCAAGGCAAGAAGGGTTTAAGGAATTCATTTCCATTTCTCCAAAATGCAGGACCAACTCACTTTTACATCTCAGTTTAGGCAACTGGGTTTATGCTTTGATGTCAAAATTGATCCCAACCTGAGCTGGTAAAATGCCTATGACTTCGAAAGTGCTACCTACTGACAAGAGTTGCCTGTTACCAACTGCCCAGCATTCTACCGAATACCCAGAATGACTCTCCTCCTGGATTTCCAACTCCATGCCTTACCTGTCTGCTGGAACACCACTGCCATGCATATTAGACCCTCTCAATCTGTTTGGATTATCACCTATTTCCTGGAGCCATTTTCTAATATCACCCTAACCACTGAGTATACTGAGTCTAGCTATTTCTTGTTTCTTCTGTTCATTGTCCTTAACTAGACACTGCTGGAGGGGTTCCAAGGTACTACGCTTATTACCAAAATTATGTTCTTCACCTTCAGCCATTATATTTTATTTCACTTATTTTAAATCATAAGACTCACTTCACTTGCTTTTTTAATGATCCTGCCTTCTCCTTCAGTTTTTTTCTCAATTATACATGTTTTTCACAATTCTTTTCTCTTCTTCAAAAAAACTGTCTAGATTTATAAAGCTCGTTGTGTTAATAAGGTTTTCAAATTTTTTTTAAAAGGCAAGATCCGCTTTTCTTTTTCTTCTCATTTGCCAACCCAGAATTGCCACAATGTCTCCATCAAAATCACAAATCACTAACTTCTGGGAAAAAGGACTGTAGCATTTCACCCAGGGAACAGGAACATTAAGTGGGGTTACATTCCTAGCTTACTACTGAAAAAAAGAAACAGGCTGGGGAATGAAAATGCGGACAAAGGTTTACCCTTCAATCTGTTTCCAACGTTAGCAAATACTCATCAAATCCCAGGTTTCTGAGACCCTTGATATTTTTAAAAGTACTGCCCAAGTCAGCATTTTGTCTGTCTTCTAAGGGAAAGAATAAGAGGCATGTAGGAGGACAGGGATACAAATGATTATTACAAAACTAGGCTTAAACATCTTCCTCTTATTTTATATTTAAGTAAACATTCCATGAGATATTTATGCAATATCCTAAAAAATTACAACTGGATATATCTAACTTGTATACTCTATCAACTTTATACAGCTGACTTTTAAAACACTGCCAATAAAACTTATATTCCTAAATGATGATGAATCATTCAAGGCACAAATCATATTCAGTAATGTATTTCCAGAGATCCTATGTGCTTCAAAAGTACTAAGCACTATTTTAACTGGATTTTGCTTAGTGCTAAGCAGGATTCTAAACTATTCAAGTCATTTACAGTATATTCATGATGATGCATTACTGGAGCGATTTTGACTACTTTCAAAAATTGCCATTAAAACATCACCAAATGAAGAGGAATTTTTCCCCCTTAGGCAAAAAAAAAAAAAAAAAAATCACTAATATTCTTTTATTTCAAAACACATCTTCTACTTAGACGAAATCTTCAGTCTTAGATAACACTATTTTTAAAACAGTTGATGCTTACAGCGAAGTCTATCAAATTTAATCAATTCCTGGCCACGTAAGCATTTATTTCTTAGCATTTAATGCCATATCTTTTCTTATATCAATGTTATAAAAAATTAAAGAAGTGAAAAAAGGTGAAAAAGTTCAAGTCATCTTGACATAAGCCGTGTCACAGTATTTGTGTTCCAGATTAACGCCAGTTTCATTGTATGCGATGGATTACAGCAAATTAAGTTGCAAAGAAAGTTCTGTTTGTGATTTAATTACATCAGGAGTAGACAAAACAAGGATGTAGTCACATGGGTTTGATGAAACAAATAATATTTTATTATTGATTTTCCTAAGTCGAGGAAGGTAAGTAAATTAAGTAAATCTAAGAAAGAGGAAAAGTAATTCTATGAAGGATGGTACAAAATAATTATATATTGAATACACGTTGTATTAACTTTTTCTTTTGTCCTGTTTCATTCTCCCTGTCTCCCCTCTCCACGTGTCATACTTTTCTTTTGGCTCAAAGAGAGGAGAAAAATTAGACAGGGGACAATAACTTGGAGCAGAAAGGAAAATGAAGTCATTCCCTGGGGACAATATAATGATGAGAAGGATAAAGAAGAGGATGTTCTAGAAATCCAGCTCAGTCTAGTTATGTGCTTTCAAGACACCTGGAGATACCTTACTAAGTTACCAGTGACCTCCATGCTGCCAAATCTTATAGAGGGTTGTCAGTTCTCAAATTATCTGACCTTCTAAGAGTATTTACTATAACTGAATATTCTTTCCTCTTTTGGAAAACTCTCTTTCCTCAGTTTGGGCTCTAGAATCAGCTGTTCTTCCTCCCATCATTTTAGCTAGGCTTCAGTATTCTGTGGGGTGAACTCATTTTCCATCATCTCAACTCAGATGTTCAGAACTGTCCTGGGGTCTTCTCTCTTCTCACACTACATGTGTTCCCCAGCAGCAGCAACTTGTATGAATAGCAGCCAGCCAAAAACCTGGGAACTGTCCACATTCAATCTATCTTGTATCTATATTGTAAATTTTTCACTTAAATGTGTCTTCATCATGTCCTTCCTGGTTTTGGTATTAGAGTAATGATGGCCCATAGAATGCTTCTATTTTCTGGAAGAGATTATAGAGAACTGATCTTATTTCTTCCTTAAATGTCTGGTAGAATTCATCAGTGAAATCATCTGGGCCTGATGCTTTCTTTATTGAAAAGTTATTAATCATTGATTTAATTTCTTTAATAGATACAGGCTTATTCAGATAAGCCTTATTTTATTTCCCTTTGTAGATTATGTTTTTCAAGGACTCGGTCTATTTCCTCTAAGTTGTTCAAAATATTTCTTTTTAAAAAAAATATTTATTTATTTATTTGGCTGCATCGGGTTTTCGTTGCAGCCAGCAGGATCTTCGTTGCGGCATGCAGGATCCTTTTGTTGCAGCGCGCGGGCTTCTCTCTAGTTGTGGCACGTGGGCTTAGTTGCCCCATGGCATGTGGGATCTTGGTTCCCCGACCAGGGATCGAACCCATGTCCCCTGCATTGGAGGGGGGATTCTTAACCACTGGCTAACAAGGGAAGTCCCCCAAATATTTCTTTATTGTCTTTTTAATGTACCTGGGGTCAGTAGTGATAGTCCCTCTTTCATTTCTGACATTAATAATTTGTGTCTTCTCTCTTTTTTTTTTTCTTGGTTAGCGTGGCTGGAATTTTATCAACTTTATTTATCTTCTCAAAGAACCAGCTTTCGGATTTGTTGATTTTCTACATTGTTTTATTATTTTCAATTTCATTGACTTCTGCTCTAATTTTTATTATTTCTTTTCTTCTGCTTGCTTGAGGTTTATATTGCTCTTCCTTCTAGAGCTTCCTAGGGTGGAAGCTTAGATTATTGAATTTTGGATCTTCTTTTCTAAAACTGCATTCAATGCCATAAATTTCCTTCTAAGCATTGCTCCTGCTGTTTTGCTTTGCTTTGCTCATCTTTATTTTTTTTTAATTTTTCAAAGTAGATTCAACACATATTACACATATAAGCAAATATAGAAAAGAAATGGAAACTTTGAAACATGGCTAGAACTTATTGATCACTAAGATGTTAGGCCTTACTTATCACTTTATTCAAATCATACATGTATATATGTGTTTATGTGTATGTGCAAAAGAAAAACGTCTATAGATATTTTGATTTTTTTCTCTGAGCCAACAGTTAACCCAAATTTCAAAACTAGCTTTCTAAAAGGTAAGATAATTAGCAGTCCTCAAATATCTGCATCATATGATGTTCCTGACTCTATGCCCACAATTTCTCTTGACTGTATCTGAAAATTAATATCCTTTCAAACAGGATCAGCCTTAGGCAAAAATTAGCAAGTTTTTCAACTATACAATGCTTCCTGAAATAAATATGTATCAAAAGCAGATAGCTCTAAAAATGACCTAACATTAATTGATCCTGATCCTGATTGATTCCCTCTGGATTAGGAAAAACAGTAAACTTTGATAAGAAAATATTCCCAAGCTGCATAAATTGGGCACAACTGCATTCTGGAATCTATTATTCTTACCACCACAGCTTGAAGCAGCCAGATCTACCAGAACAAAACATAAGCTAGGACTCATTTAGATAAAAAGAATTATATGCTGAGTGTCTAGAAGTCCACCATAAACAATCTGCATGAGTGCTATTAACTCCAGCAGATGGCCCCATCAGAAATATACCTTTCTGTGGCCAGACTTTAGGGGAGTGAATATTTGTCATCAAAGCGTGCTATCTGGTACAATCTGGTGCAAAGATCACATCATACAGAGAATTCTAGCACAGCAGAGAGAATGAGTGACTTACTTTGAGCAAGTCCAATGAGATAAAAAGGAAAAGGAAGAGTGCCACTGGACAATTCTATAAATAACAATCTTAGCTAGAAGGGAAATTAAAGGAGTGGTAATATTTTGCCATAGAGAGGGCCAAATCAAATAGCCCATGATGGCACTGGAGCCAGTTAACACTGGTTTGGCCCAAGGTCAACTGGTGGGTGGTCCAGAAAACTATTTGCATGACCATTGTGGCAAAGTCCACTTGTTATTCCTCAAGAGCTATTCTCTCTTCTGCCATAATAAAGGCCATATTTTTCAGTCTCATCTGAAGCCAAGTATAGTAATGTAACTATGTGATAACCAATAGTTTTTTTTAAAAAAAAAAAAAAAAAAAACGACCACTTGCAACTTTTGAACGTGTCCTCAATGACAAGGCATGAATACCCTTCCCTACCGTTCCCCTTTCTGTTAGACATGATGATTAGTGAGTCATTAGTTCAGGCTGTGAGGTGGAAGCCTCATGGTGAGGATGACAGCGCCGAATGATAAAACGACCCTGGATTCCTGACCCAGTGGAGTACCTTACCAGTCCCAAATTATTTTATGTGAGAGAGAAATGAACTTCTCTCTCATTTAAGCCACTGTTACTTTGGGTTTTCACTGGTTCTAGTGATAGATGAATCAGTCAATTAACTAATTAATTCTAATGATGAAGAGAGTAGTGTGCCTTTTGGTAAAAAAACAAACAAACAAAAAACTCATCCAATCTTTTTATCAAGTGATGTTGAGAAAGCTGGATGGCCACATGTTAAAGAATGAAATTAGAACACTCTCACACCATACACAAAATAAACTCAAAATGGCTTAACGACGTAAATATAAGACATGATACCATAAAACTCCTAGAAGAAAACGTAAGCAAAACATTCTCTGACATAAGTTGTAGGAATACTTTCTTAGATCAGTCTCCCATGGCAAAAGAAATAAGAGCAAAAATAAACAAATGGGACCCAATCGAACTTAAAAGCTTTTGCCCAGCAAAGAAAACTATAAACAAACATGTTTGTTGTCTTGAACAAACATAGGTTGTTCAAGACAACCTATGAACTGGGAGGAAATATTTGCAAATGATGCGACTGACAAAGGATTAATTTCCAAAATATACAAACAGTTTATATAGCTCAATATCAAGAAAACAAACAACCCAATTAAAAAATGGGGGGAAGATATAAATAGACATTTCTCCAAAGAAGACATACAGATGGCCAAGAGGGACATGAAAAGATGCTCAACGTCGCTAATTATTAGAGAAATGCAAATCAAAACCGCAGTGAGATATCACCTCACACCAGTCAGAATGACCATCATCAAAAAGTGTACAAATAGGGCCTCCCTGGTGGCGCAGTGGTTGAGAGTCCACCTGCCGGTGCAGGGGACGCGGGTTCGTGCCCCGGTCCGGGAGGATCCCACATGCCGCGGAGCAGCTGGGCCCGTGAGCCATGGCCGCCGAGCCTGTGCTTCCGGAGCCTGTGCTCCGCAAAGGGAGAGGCCGCAGCAGTGAGAAGCCCACGTACCGCAAAAAAAAAAAAAAAAAAAAAAAAAAAAAAAAAAAAAAGTGTACAAATAATAAATGCTGGAGAGTGTGTGGAGAAAAGGGAACCCTTACACTGTTGGTGGGAATGTAAATTAGTATAGCCACTACGGAAAATAGTATGGAGATTCCTTAAAAACTAAAAGTAGAGTTACCATATGATCCAGCAATCCCACACTTGGGCATATGTCCAGCAAAATGAAAACTCTAATTTGAAAATATACATGTACCCCAATGTTCATAGCAGGACTATTTATAATATCCAAGATATGGAAGCAACTAAGTGTCCATCAACAGATGAATGGATAAAGAAGATGTGGTGTATATATATATATGTATATATATATATATATATATAAACACACATATAATGGAATGTATATATACTATATATATACAATACAATATATGTGTGTGTATATATGTGTGTGTGTACATACACACACACACACACACACACACACACTGGAATTTTACTCAGTCATAAAAAAGAATGAAATATTGCCATTTGCAGCAATATAGGTGGACCTAGAGATTATCATACTAAGTGAAGTAAGTCAGAAAGACAAATATTATGATACCACTTATATGTGGAATCTAAAAACATGTTACAAATGAACTTATTTGTACAACAGAAACAGACTCACAGACACATAAAACAAACTTATGGCTACCAAAGTGGGGGGTGGGGGTCAAGGGATAAATTAGGAGCTTGGGATTAACAGATACACACTACTATATACAAAATAGATATACAAGGACCTACTGTATATAGCACAGGGAGTTATATTCAATCTTATAATAACCTATAATGGAAAAGAATCTGGAAAAGAAAATATATATACATAATATAAAACTGAATATATATATAAAACTGAGTCACTTTGCTGTACACCTGTAACTAACACAACGTTGTAAATCAACTACACTGTGATTTAAAAAAAAAAAAACCAAACTCATCCAAATGGAAAAAGAAGTGAGTCACAGAAGATTTATGTAATAACAAGGTCATCTTCAAAAAACAGGAAGAGCTGGCAGCTGTCACAGATATGTAACTCCTCATCAGCTCCTGAAGTCCTCTCACATTTGAACTTTATAGAAAGAATTGGAATGAACTCTGTAAGACACTGGGCCGCAAGCTACACTACTTTGGCCGCCCTTCAGTGTAGCACAGTGGGGAATGAGTTCCAATCAGTTCCTTGGCACCTCAAGGGCACTGGTGCTGTGTCTGTGGAACCTGGAGACAAGAGCAGCGGGCAGCGGAAGAAAAGGAGTGATGTGCTCAACCTTACGGCAGCCGATGAGACAGCTCACCAGGCTCGCTCATGAGCACGTGCCGGATCCCACCTAGAGACCCCACCTCCCAAAATACAAGAGTGGTGAATGAGGGCAAGGGCAGTAGGCTTCTCAGGAGACCGAGATGGGGATATGGGTCATAAAATAAGACATGTGACTAGTAAACTGATGTCCTTTGTATCCATGGCTGGTGAGGTCTAAGAAAATGTGGACATCCAGATGTGGTTTCTATCTGCCAGTGCCTGAATTACAGTTAACGAATACAAAACGCCACATATATAAGAACTATGGAAGAATATAAATATGAGCATGTGCAGACAGTGACATGTACAATATAAATGTATTTAGATGAGAAACTAAAGCAAGGGCTAAAGATTCCACAGTTCCTGGAAAGCAGAAGGGAAAAAAATATGCAGTGGTGGTGGGCTGAAGGAGGTGAGCAGAAAAATCTTAGAAACAACTTAGTAGCGGCGCAGATTTTTCTCACAATTGGTGCTAACCAATCTAATTGGTATTTGAGGTTCTCCTTTTAGTATTTGAAGAATTTGACTTTCTATAGATGAATTATTAACATACTTATAATCAGAAAAATACAATATTTGCTTCACCTGTTCTAATCTAGACCCTTTCCCTGGTCTCCATCATTTTATTTATGGTTCTTCTTGTTTACTGCTGGGGACAACAGAATAATAGAGAGAAATAAGAAGGAGAAAGGACATGCCAAAACATAGTTCAAGGTCTGAACACTCCCTATCTTCAGGAAAACCTCCCAGTTACCCAAACTCATCATTAAAATGGCTTCAAATTAACAGGGCCATTGTTTTGTGGATCCTTCATTTTCACCTATATAGGTACAATTTCAGAGTTCTTAGAGTATCTAACCAAAATTAAAAGCTGCCAGGAAAAAAGGCACAAAAGAAAACACAGGTAATACAATAAAGGTATATCTTGAAGAAGTGGCAGCATAGCAGAGAGAAGATAGCCAGAGAGAAGTAAGTCTCTTCTCTGAGAAAAAGAAAATCAGTATAAACCTTCCTCTGTGAAAAAGTCCTGAGCAACAACTGCAGTAAAGTATCACCCAGTATCAGAACACTTTTTCCATACTGGGGGCATCCCAAGACTAGAGGGACACAGTTCCCACCTCCCGTTATGGAAGACCTGATGTTCCATTTCACGAGCCCTGTGGATTAGCACATGGTGCATGATCTTAGCTGATGTGTCATTGCTCTTTAAATTCACCTGTTGCTTTGAATCTAGCAGTGATGCTGTTCTGCCTATACACCACTTGAGGCCAGTCACGCTACAGTATGAATTTCAGCCACACTAAATTAAACATACTTACATCTCAACTGTATTTACAAAAAGTGCTTGTGACCAAACACAAATAAAGGTACACAAATCTAATTTTAATTTTAAAATTCAATATAATAGTAAAATTTTTTTCTGGAGAAGAGATGGGATTTGGTTTTGACATTTCAGTTAAACACCTCCATCAATCCAAAGATAACTAAATATGTTGATTATCTTGATTGTGGTGATGGCTTTATGGTTTATACGTATGTCAAAACTTATATTGTAGGGGCTTCCCTGGTGGCGCAGTGGTTGAGAATCCGCCTGCCGATGCAGGGGACACGGGTTCGTGCCCCGGTCCGGGAAGATCCCACATGCCGCGGAGCGGCTGGGCCCGTGAGCCACGGCCGCTGAGCCTGTGCGTCCGGAGCCTGTGCTCCGCAAAGGGAGAGACCACAACAGTGGGAGACCCGCCTACCACAAAAAAAAAACACAAAACCTTATATTGTACACTACACTAAATATGCACACTAAATATTTATGTCAATTATATCTTTAAAAGCTGCTAGTAGAAAAGAAGATACACACACACGAGCTACATACACACACATGCATACACAAATACACACATGTATACACACATACATACAATATACACACACATATATACACACACATTCACACACAAGAGCTATACACACACACACACACACACACACACACACACACACACACACACGAGCTATATACTTCTCTCCAGATCAGTAATTTTTTTCTGGCCCTCTCAGCACTGAAGTAATCATTTTGAATCCATAACCAAAGATCTTTCTTCAGATAAATTGTCCAAATTTTTAAACTTTATATAAACATGGTTCCCTTGAGATTGTCTCTTTTCTAATGACACAAAGCCTTTTTCTCAGAGATATGTTGATAAGAAAAGTCTTTATTTATTTGTAAATCTGATGACTGAGCAAAATAGCATTCCTATGGTTTTGAAGAAACCACTCTTTTTAAAAAAATTTTTTAAGTTATTTATTTATTTATTTATAGCTGCGTTGGGTCTTCATTAATGCACGCGGGCTTTCTCTAGTTGTGGTGTGGTGCGTAGGCTTCTCATTGTGGTGGCTTCGCTTGCTGCGGAGCTCTTTTTTTTTTTTTTTGAATCACAGAGTACCTCAATGGGATATGACTTACAGATGTATTAAAATAAGCAGAAAAAATGACCCAATTTAATTTGCATTCACTTTAACATTCAATTCAATTTAAATATTTATTAAATGTGCTGGCCACATGTTCACCAGGAAAATTTACCATCACTAACTGAGAAAGAGAAATAAAGGCAGCAAATGAAGAAAGGTCCAAGAAGTTCTACTCATTTATAAAAGTTTCATAATATACTCTGGTCCAACATAAACCCTGGCTAAGCTGATTATGAATCTGGGACAGGTTTGTCAGGCAAAGAAGAATTAGTCAACTCCAAACACTTAAGTTTTTGGTTATCGTAGAGTTGATATTTTGCTGTAACCTTTATACACAGAAAAGAGAAGCAACAAATTTCAGAGAGTTTTCCAGTGGAGAGCAGACAATTAGGTTGAAGTCACTGTCTTTCACTCAATGAAGATTTACTGTGTGCCTGCAATGATTCAGCCAGTGTGCTCACACAGTGCCTAGACAATAAGGTGACAGAAAGAGGACAGCAGACTTTTATTCGAAGCTTTGATAAATGAGCTACTGCATTTTCAAATAACAAATTATTTCCTATAGAAATAATATATTTGGGATTAGATATAGGCAATTAGGGTATATGTGTGTGGCTGAAACAGTAATTTAATAATTTGAATGATTTTCTGAAGCTTCTAAAAGTACCCAATATAGTGCCACAAAAGAGCAGTCATCCGAACACAAATTCTCATCATTAAGATAACAAATGCATAATAATTGGGTTTTGCCAGTTCTACAAAATCTATAAAATAGTACTATAAGCATTTTACAGCATTTTATGTTCTCATATAATATCCATGAAGTCCCAAGATGTCAAATGACAGGTCCAAGGTCAAGAGAATGGGACTAGAGTATAGTCTGTCTAATCCCTATTCTAGTGTCTCCTCCACTGGGCTCTTTAACTAGAAAATCGTCCTCCTTTTAACTTCAATTTAAAAGCATATTTATAGTGGTACAACTTTGGAAAACAATTTTGTATTGCCTCCTAAAATTGAAAATGTTCAAAAAAAAGCATATCTATTTATAAGTATACGGAATTCTGAAATAAATGTATTATCTCAC
This sequence comes from Kogia breviceps, assembly GCF_026419965.1. Lineage (NCBI taxonomy): Eukaryota > Metazoa > Chordata > Mammalia > Artiodactyla > Physeteridae > Kogia > Kogia breviceps. The sequence continues at coordinate 120,767,731 of NC_081315.1, read as the reverse complement.
TTGCCATGTGATCAGTAAGGTAATACAGTACATCAGATAAACAATAACTAAAATAACCATTGCAGGCATTTATTAACTGTATACTATGTGAAGGATGGTCCATACACCTTTTAACCATTACTTTATTTAATCCTTACAATAGGATGAGGTAAGTATTGTTATTACCTCTATTTTCCAAGCAGCTAAATGAAGATACAGAATTAACTGGTCCAGAATCAATGTAGCAAGGTGGCAAGGAAGGAGGAAACTAAAATAGAGGTATAGTAAGTGACTTATTCAAGGTTGCACAACTAATTACTGGCAGAATCCAATATCTCTAGCCCAGTGATTCTCAAACTTTAGTGTGTACGTGAATCACCTGTTGATATAAATATAGGTTCTGATTCCCTAGGTCTGGGCTGGTATTTGAGATTATGCATTTCTTAAAAGGGGATGCCCATGCTTCTGGTCTATGGATACACTTTGATTAGCAAGGATTTATACCATTGTTTCTGCCTCTATATCAAGTTACTTCTCACTAATTCTTCCATATATTTATTAAGCTTAATAGTTATTAAACCCCAGTCCCCACCGTCAAGAGTAAGGGCAAAAAAAAAATCAAAAAAACCCACAAAGAGTAAGGGCAGTTCTGCACTGTGATAAGTGCTATATATAACTTTGCTGTTGTGTATAGTATAGACTTTGACCACATGGATTTTAATCCTATAGTCAGACGCCATTCTAAATAAATCCAAATATTCTAACCTTAATTTTCATCTTTGTACATTACCAAATTTTAAAAGTAACTTTGAGAATGTACACTGACTCTATTCAAACCATCTTAGAGGAGAAAAATAATGTTTAGAGTGGAAAAACATGATTTTATTTTATAAGATTCTACCAGTCTTCATATTGATGAATCTTGTTTTTATCTGTCATTATAGTACCTATGATGAAAATTCCTTAAGTTTCATACAATACGTTCCAGAAGCCCAGTACACTTTAGACTCCTGCACATTATTACAGTGTCTGAAAACAGGCCTTTGTGAAATTCAGTGGAGGCTGGAATGGGTGTCTGAGAGAGACCAGCAGAGAGGAGGTAGAGAAGAGTGATTAAGAGCAGACTTAGGGGCTTCCCTGGTGGCGCAGTGGCTGAGAATCCGCCTGCCAATGCAGGGGACGCGCGTTCGAGCCCCGGTCTGGGAAGATCCCACATGCCGTGGAGCAACTAGGCCCGTGAGCCATAATTACTGAGCCTGCGCGTCTGGAGCCTGTGCTCCGCAATGGGAGAGGCTGCGATAGTGAGAGGCCTGCGCACCGCGATGAAGAGTGGCCCCCGCTTGCTACAACTGGAGGAAGCCCTCGCACAGAAACGAAGACCCAACACAGCCAAATATAAATAAATTAAAAAAAAAAAAAAAAAGAGCAGACTTGGAAATCAGACTGCCGGGGGACAGATCTCTGTGAATTTAGACAAATTTTATTCCCTCTCTGTGCCTCAATTTTCTTATCTATAAAGTAGGGCTGGACTTCCCTGGTGGCACAGTGGTCAAGAATCCACCTGCCAGTGCAGGGGACACGGGTTTGAGCCCTGGTCTGGGAAGATGCCACATGCCACAGAGGAACTAGGCCCGTGCGCCACAACTACTGAGCCTGTGCTCTAGAGACCGCAAGCCACAACTACTGAGCCTGTGTGCCACAACTACTGAAGCCCACGCGCCTAGAACCTGTGCTCCACAACAAGAGAAGCCACCGCAATGAGAAGCCCGTGCACTGCAACGAGGAGTAGCCCCCACTCAACACAACTAAAGAAAGCCTGCACGCAGCAACGCAGACCCACTGTAGCCAAAAACTAATAAATTTTTTTTTAAGTAGGGCTACCTAATAGAAACAAATGAATTAATTAACATGGAACTTAAAATACTGGCATGTAATAAGCTAACAATAATGTTAGCTACTGTTATTAAAAACTAATTTTTATAATTTTCAAAATTATTCATGCTGATCCATTCTTCGATTCAGAAAGGAGAACTATAGATATTTGGTGATTTTTTTCTTTTTAATCACCCTTAAAATTGTCAATTTGCATGAAATTCATAACTATACTGTGGGAAAAATTTAATAATGACAAACATGGCAGAACACATAACATTTAAAAATAGAGAGAGAGATCCAGGAACACATCTTATAAAGGCTGTCCCAATCCAAAATATGATCAAAAGATTTGACTACTATTTTGTTTGCCTAGATTCCTGAATTCAGAATTCAAGGTAACTTGGAATTATATATATATCTTTTATCCTCTGTAGCTTTGTAAGAGAGAAGTCAAAATTTCATGCTGTGTTGGTTTGCATTTCAATACGATGCTAAAGATGACTGATAAGAAGTATTTTTTAAAACAGCAGGTGCAATCTGTGCTGAAGTATTACTGCCAAAATCAGGTTTTATGATATAGTTCAGAGACAGGCAGAATCCATACCACTGAGGTTCAGGAGGCAGACGGACGGAGGTTCTTTTTTTGTCTTTGCACCCATACACCTGATGGTCTCCATACTCTGTTACTTGTATACCACTGACACCCCGCTGTAGCCCCCAAAGTCTTTGACTACCAGACATCACAGGGGTGTTTGGATCCTTTCAGCCATAATTCCTTCACCGTCTCAAACTCAAATGCCTACACAGGCAAGCAGGTTATGTAAGCATAGGGGGTGGAGATGATGGTGACCAGATTGCATGTGCCCCATCTAAAGAGGGCAACTTGGGCTTCCCTGGTGGTGCAATGGTTGAGAGTCCGCCTGCCGATGCAGGGGACGCGGGTTCGTGCCCCGGTCCGGGAGGATCCCACATGCCGCGGAGCGGCTGGGCCCGTGAGCCATGGCCGCTGAGCCTGCGCGTCCGGAGCCTGTGCTCCGCAGCGGGAGAGGCCACGGCGGTGAGAGGCCCGCGTACCGCAAAAAAAAAAAGAAATAAAGAGGGTAACTTCTATTCAGCTTCAAACCATTACGTTCAAGTGGGAATGCTGGCCCAATATTATCCGATAGTCTTTTTTTTATTGGAGTATAATTGCTACACAATGGTGTGTTAGTTTCTCCTGTACAACGAAGTGAATCAGCTGTATGTATACATATATCCCCTCCCTCTTGGACCTCCCTCCCACCCATCTAGGTCACCGCAGAGCATCGAGCTGAGCTCCCTGTGCTATACCAGATATATCAGATATTCTGATTTTTATAGAGAAGCTGGAATTTCAGACTTTTATGTAAAATCTTCTATCAAAATATTAACAACTAAGTCAATTTTTAAACATTACGTAAGCAAAACAGAATATGCCTGTAGCTTAGGCCATGTATTTTCTAATCCCAGATTTTATTGTACAGGATGCAATTTGAGCAGACAAACTTATATAAAAACAAACCAAAAAACAACCAAAACCCAAAAAAGGAAACTTTAAATCCTTACAATGTCAGTTACCGGCGCCATTTAAGAACAGATCACCCAGGGTTAATTTTCAAGAACTTATTCCTAAATCAAGTTCCCAAATCTCAGGCAGCCTCCTCTTAGAAAAGAAATCTCAGGAGGATATCTCTTTCTGTAGCACCATTTAGATTTTCCATTTTAGAACTCATTTTAGCACACCGCAATAATATTTTGAGATGCCAAAAGAAATTAGATTTTGGAAGGAGAGGGAGTTAAGAGTAATGATTTACTATGTAAAATGGTAGTTTATCAATTATTTGGTACTTTTATGAAAGTCATATTCAAGGTTAGAATAATTCTTAGAGAGAGAGGATGTCACCGAGAAATCTTATATTGGGGGAAAGCCTTTAGAGTTAGCAGGTATTTGTGCATTAGCCAGGACCATTCCATGTCCATAATATGATTCCACAGACTTCTTGGTATGAGAGCACTGGATCTAATAGTACTAAGTATCTGAAGGATGGCAAGACTTTGACTTCACACAGCTTTTACTTATTGCTTGATTCTACACAAACAACAACAATTTTTAAAAATCACATTTCATAGCATTCTAGAAAACTATTAATGCCTCTGTAAGTCTAGGTGAAAATTCCTATGCCCTATGAACTAGAGATTATGTTTCACATTTCTTTTTAATCTCTTAAAAGTTCCTTTCAACTGCAAATCTAGCATCTTCTATAACACCTTAGATTACAGAGGGCTCTAGTTATAGGTTTTCAAGGTATCTTCCTTCATGCTCCTTCACAATGGTAAAGTAGGACAAAATTAGGAGACATATTCAAGAATCTAAAATGTCATTTTCTAACATTCTTTAGTGCCTTGGTAATAATGCAACATAATATAACATATTAAAAATTACAAACAGAAAAGAATAGCGACCAGTTAAACACAGTCATAAGATGTTTGCAGCCATTCCCATCAGGAGACAAATTTCTTTTCCCACCCATTGAGTCTGGGCTGGCCCTGTGACTTGCTTTGACTAATAGAATGTGGTGAAGTAGCACGGTGACAGTTCAGAGCCCAGGTCTTAAGACACCTTGCAACTTTCATTTCCATCTTCTTGGAATGTTGCCTTAAGACCACCATGAAAAAAAAGCTGATGGAGCCTGCTAGAGGATGAGAGAATCTAAATTGTTGTTGTCTTAAACCATTAAGTGTTCTGCTGGTTTGTTATGCTGTGATAATTAAGTAGAGTAGAACTATGGCTCAGAACAATCAAATGATGTGTTTTAGCAGAACTGGGACTCATGATAGGTGAGACCATGGACGTGAGAGCCAGAAAGACTGTATTCCAATTCATGATCTGGTCACCCAACTTCTCTGCGCCTCAGTTTACTCATCTGTAAAATATGGTGCTAATGATGTCTGTGTAACAAATTGTGGCACATGAACTAATGTAAAAGACCCAAATACAGATAAATGTTAGCTGCCTTTCCAGCTCAGGTCATTTGTCTTCTGTTTCATTGTCTTTTGGAGACATAAAATGTTCTTCTTTTCTAAATAACGTTTTGTAAAAGATGAATATTCTGAGGTTTTTGAGCTTTGTTACATAAAGCTCATTAAAACAACACTACAATCATGCTTTTAAGCATGTGAGAACAGTTGTTGTTGATGGTGTGCTGTGAAAGTCTCCACTTTAAAATTACGTTTGAAAATTAAGGAAGATGCTAATGTTCTGCTCACATGGACATGCATATGCTAAAAAGCACCACTGCTATCTGCTCATTCCTAGATGAACTGTGATGGTTGCCAACCGCTAACGAAAGGCCCCCTCACATAGCCAGAGAGGCGCCTGTGAAAAACTCCCAGCGACCCAACTGTGCCTCTCAGGGCGCTGCCTACACCTCTGGAGAACCCCCGAGTCCCTGAGCTCAGGTTTTACACAGCCTGCAGTATCCCAGCGTCAAGGGATAGCTGACATAGCAATTTATGAGCCCTAAACCTATCCAGTGAACAACGCTCATGAGTGAATTAAAACTTCTTATAGAGAGCATACAACGCTGTTCTAGGAATTCTAGAAGCACTTAAATCTTCAAAAACAGTATAATGAGGCTCTGCAGATGCCACCAACGCCAACACCCAGCCAAGGTCAACCCACCCTGTTCTTTGACATCACAGTCAAGGGTGAGACCTTAGGCCACGTCTCCTTCAAGCTACTTGCAGACGAAGTTCCAAAGACAGCAGAATACTTGCATTCTGAGCTCTGGGGAGAAAGGGTTTTGTTGTAAGGGTTGGTGCTTTCACGGAATTCTTCTGGGGTTTGTAAGTGATAATGGCACTAGTGGTAAGTCCATGTAGGGGGAGAAATTTGATGATGTGAACTTCTTCCTGAATCACAGAGTCCTGGCATCTTGTCCATGGCAAATACCGGGCCAACACAAACAGTTCCCAGTTTTCCACTTGCACCGTCAAGACAGAATGGTTGCGTGGCACACGCAGGTAACGCAAAAGGGGGTATACGGTAGAAGCCGTGGAGCTGTTTGGGTCAAGGAATGGCAGGACCAGCAAGAAGCTCACAATTGTCCACTGTGGGCGACCCTAATAAATGTGACTTGTGTTTTAACTTAAACACCAGGTCATTCCTCCTGTAGCTCAGGAGAGCGTGTGCCCACCCCCACCAGCAGGCAGCATCCTGTAATCTTCAGGCTCTTGCTGCAATTCTTCAAGGTCCCCCTTTTCCTATATCCCTGCGGGCCTAGCTGGCTTCCAGACTTCGGTTTATGATTATAAAATAACAAACAAACAAAAAAGAGTACCAATGAAAATATTACATTGAGAAAATTTATGTTCAGAATCTAGAATTTATTTATAATTCATTTCTAAAAGTTTCCAGGCAGGATGTAAGATAATAAAGCAAATAAGTTTTAAGCAATGATAACAGTCATTCAAGATATGTGAAATCTCCTGAAAAATAATATTACTTGAGCATGAAACAGTTGTTAAAAATACATTACCGGATGGACCTAGAGTCTGTCATACAGAGCGAAGTAAGTCAGAAAGAGAAAAACAAATACCATATGTTAATGCATATATATGGAATCTAAAAAAAAAAAACTAATGGTGCTGGGGCTTCCCTGGTGGCGCAGTGGTTGAGAGTCCGCCTGCCGATGCAGGGGACACGGGTTCGTGCCCCGGTCCGGGAGGATCTCACATGCCGCGGAGCGGCTGGGCCCGTGAGCCATGGACCCTGAGCCTGTGCGTCCGAGCCTGTGCTCCGCAACGGGAGAGGCCACAACAGTGAGAGGCCCACGTACCACCAAAAAAATAAATAAATAAATAAAAATTTTAAAAAAACTAATGGTGCTGATGAACCTAGTTGCAGGGCAGGAATAGAGAGGCAGACATAGAAAATGGACGTGAGGACAAAAGGGTGGGAGGGCGAAGCTGGGGCAAAGTGAGAGTAGCATCGACATATATGCACTACTGAACGTAAAATAGTTGGTTGGTGGAAAGCAGCCGCATAGCACAGGGAGATCAGCTCGGTGCTCTGTGACCACCTAGAGGGGTGGGATAGGGAGGGTGGGAGGGAGGCTCAAGACGGAGGAGATATGGGGACATGTATATGCATATGGCTGATTTGCTTTGTTGTGCAACAGAAACTAACACAGTACTGTGAAGTAAGTATACTCCAATAAAGATCTAAAAAAAAGGTACATGTACACCTTCCCTATGACCCAGCAATTCATTTCTAGAGAAATGAAAACATATGTTCACAAAAAGAAAAAAAAAACAAACTGAAAAAAAAAACGGGAGTCACTTTGACTCCCGTGTTCATTGTACCATTATTCCCAGTAGCCAAAATGTAGAAACAACTCAAGTGTCTATCAACAAATGAATGGATAAACAAAATGTGGTCTATACATACAATGGGATATTATTCACCCGTGAAAAGGAATACATTTGTGATGTATGCGACAGCATGGATGAACTTGAAAATATGCTATGTGAAATACGGCAGTGACAAATAGACAAATATTGTATGATTCTACTTATATGAAATATCTAGATAGGCAAGTTCATAGAGACAGAAAGTGAAGTAGAGGTTCCCAGTGGCCCACTGGGAGAAGAGGTGGATGGGAGATATTGTCTTATGTTCATAGTTTCTTTTTGGGGTAATGGAAAAGATTTGGAAACACAGAGCAGTCAGTGATGGTGGCACAACAGTGTGAATGTAATTAATACACTGAATTATACAATGAAAATGATTCAAATGACATATTTTTGTCATATATATTTTATCACAATAAAAAATGTTTAACCCCCCTCAAAAAAAATACATTACCATATTTATATCTCTAGAACTTGCGAAAAGTCAATTTCTGTGAGGAAATCCATCATTTTTAGAAATTAAATAATTATTAAATAATATACATATAACTTTGAGATCTTGATTTTTTTTTTTTCCCAAAAACTAAAACTTAAAGTAGCCTTGGGGGCTTCCCTGGTGGCGCAGTGGTTGAGAATCCGCCTGCCGATGCAGGGGACACGGGTTCGTGCCCCGGTCCGGGAAGATCCCACATGCCGCGGAGCGGCTGCGCCCGTGAGCCATGGCCGCTGAGCCTGTGCGTCCGGAGCCTGTGCTCCTAAACGGGAGAGGCCACAACAGTGAGTGGCCCGCGTACCACAAAAAAAAAAAAAAAAAAAAAAAAAAAATGTAGCCTTGGAAATTCTCCTTGTTTTCCTGCAGGAAATGAATAAATCATCTCTATTTGATATTATTAATTGATTGTTAACAATTTTCCCTGCTTTTAAGGAGTGCCCCCCAAAAGAGAAAACCAATGAGTTTAATATAATGGATACACATTTTAAACTTCCATAGAATAAAATAACTCAAATTAAGAAGGAAAAACAGTCTAGAATACTTTACTGTAATGTCTGAAAGGTTTTTGTAACTTGGGACCTTTTCTATTTGGTTCTAATCTATTTTCCAGCCTCATCTCCCATTACTTTCCAATATACATCTTTGGTTTTTGTTTTGTTTTTTTCTTAATCTCATTACACATTTTTCCAGACCTAAAAATATGTCTTGGCTTTGCCATGTGCTCCTCCCTTCCCTTCCTGGAAAACTCTTATTCATCCTTCAAACTCCATTTCACCATCATTGCCCCCACCCTGCGCAGTACAGTTAGTTTTGCTATCTACTGCATTTTGTCCCTTTCTTTATAATGGCACCTAACACATTGCATTGTAATTTATTTGCTTACACATCTCTGCGTATTTGAATATAAGCTTCGTGAAGCTAAGGGCTGTCACTTCCGTATTTCTGTATCCCAACATATACCTGCCACACACAGTGGCACTTTCGTGACCTCTGACCTCATCTCTGACCATTCTCTTGGTGTTTCAAGGTCTATATTAAGAGAGTATTCTGGTTCTTAAATGAGTGTTGAGGCAGTTTTTACGTTTATATTAAATATAATATAGTACCTTAGTTCTACTATAATCTTCTGATCAATGATCAATAAATATATGCTTTGGACCAACTTTTGGGTCACACAAAAGAAAAAACCTGTAAGTAAATTGACTTGGATTTTACAGAGACTCGAAGCTAAAAGCAATCTTGCTAGGTCCTCTGTTCTTTCCATTTTCGCTCTCCTGTCTATATTCATGCAGAGCTTCCAGTAAACTGTTCCAGAAGATGAGAAACAATTTCTCTTAAAGAAAAATAGATCAAGGTTTTATAAAGCCTAGTGACTGAACGTTCCTCCTTCTTCTAAACGTCTTAGGCTGCCATCGAAGCCTGTACTGGTGGGGCTTCCCCACCGTGTTCCCACAACCAGTCTTTCTGCTAAGAGGGCCTTCAAGTAGTTCAACACTTTTACAAACTTGTGTTCTAGGTCTATTTTCTCTACGATGAACTTTCTTTGATCTGCCAAAGGACTTTAATATGCAAAGTCACAATTTGCATCCCTTGATGACTTCTAGGTAGGCAATAAATCCCTTGGTAGGCAATAAATATTACCACTGGGACTAATGGAAAAAAAAAGCCTGCAGAAGCAGAAGTGCCACAGAAACCTATGAAGGACAAAGACTGACACAATAAAGTTGGGCATAAGTAACCCACATGGAAACAAATACACATCATAAGTGCATCAGAGCAGGTGCAGGAAATGATTTAATGAGGGATTAGCCACAGGTATAATGGAGACGAGTAAAGGGAAGGATAAACTACAAATAGGTAATACACATAATAGGAAATACACATATTACAAATAGGTACTACACATAATAGGAAATACACATAGATCACAATACATGACAGGATAGAATAAGTTCAAGTTAATTATAAATCTAACCATAGTTCATGCCTACAATAATATCTTATTTTTTTAATTGGTTTTATTTCCCAATGTTTATGAGTCTCTACTGAGCTATCCTTTAAATTACTTTTCTGAAGCCCAGATGTTGATATTATATTTTCATATTATTTCAGAATTTTAAGTCAAATATTGATAATGTAACTGAACTTTCTATTTTACATTTTAAAAAAGTACCACGTGTCGGGCTTCCCTGGTGGTGTAGTGCTTAAGAATCTGCCTGCCAATGCAGGGGACACAGGTTCAAGCCCTGGTCAGGGAAGATACCACATGCCCCGGAGCAACTAAGCCCATGCACCACAACTGCTGGACCTGCGCTCTAGAGCCCGCGAGCCACAACTACTGAGCCCTCATGCTGCAAATACTGAAGCCCATGCGCCTACAGCCCGTGCTCCGCAACAAGAGAAGCCACTGCAAGCTGCCGCACCGCAACGAAGAGCGGTCCCTGCTCGCCACAACTAGAGAAGGCCCACATGCAGCAACGAAGACCCAACGTGGCCAAAAATAAATAAATAAAATAAATTTATTTTTTAAAAAAGAAGTACCACATGTCTGTTTTCAACTCGCACTCATCCTTCCAGAATCAATTCAAACATCACCTCCTCTGGAACACCTTCTACAACAATCACTCCATCCCACCCAACGCTGAGGTAGCCTCTACTCCAAGGGCTTATAAGCCTCCCTGAATACTCTTCTTTCATCGACTTTATCAGATTGAGAAGTCTCTGCTTACTCTCAAACCCTCGTGAGACTGTGATCTTCTTGAGAAAAGCAACTTTGTCTTTTATATCTGTACTAAACAATTTTAGGCAATAAAAACTCAATAATGTATCAGTGAATAAAAAGTTTAAAAGTTATTTATACTAAATAAAAGCATTTTTGAAAAATATAGAAGACTTATGGGTTCATTTAGAAATACACTGGAGTCTATTTCACTTCGATGTATTTCAGCTTCAATGGCCCTTGTGAATTAAAAGAAAAAGCCTTAAGATCTGTCCACTCCTGGAATTCTACTCTATGAATATTTAAAAGCTAATACACAAGATATGCCTACACCAGCAAAATGAATAAACCAACAATGCTGATCTGTTATTTCAGTCACCTTGTGATTCTCATATCACCTGCATCAGTGGTCATTTTTATAGATTGTACAAACTGCAAAATTCAAACTAATGGTCCTTTCCAGTGTCCAGATAGATTCAGTCATGTAGGTAATGAAAACAGCATTACAAGATTACAGTTCTTACTCATCTAACCCTTACAATCCAAAGTATTTTAGGCTGGTTATTTAAACACTGTGAGTCTATATTTCTTTTTTTTTTTTTAACATCTTTATTGGAGTGTAATTGCTTAGTCTATATTTCTTGTCCAAAAGGAGGCTAATAATACCTTCTCCATCTTTCTCAAAGACTCATTGATGGGCTGAAGTGGTATAAGGACTTAGAAATCCTTTGTAAAGTACTATAAAGACACAGTTATTCTTTTTTTTTTTTTTTTTTTTTTTTTTTTTTTTTTTTTTGGTGGTATGCGGGCCTCACTGTTGTGGCCTCTCCCATTGCGGAGCACAGGCTCCGGACGCGCAGGCTCAGTGGCCATGGCTCACGGGCCCAGCTGCTCTGCGGCATGTGGGATCTTCCCAGACCGGGGCACGAACCCGTGTCCCCTGCATCGGCAGGCGGATTCTCAACCACTGCGCCACCAGGGAAGCCCCGACACAGTTATTCTTAATCACAGAACTTTATTTTAGCAGCACAGAATGATTATATGTCATAATCATTATAATACAAAAGGATGTATTGTATATATCTTCTAAATAAAGCTAGCATCTTGCTTAGCAATTTTATGTAAGCAACTACAGAAAGAGGGCTTTCTATTCCATTACTTAAAAATAATCACCTGAGGGAAAAAAGGAAATAACTATTTTGCACTTCTGAAATCTAAGAATATCTCCATAATCATCTACACAGGATTCTACTTGATGACACAACAATCCTCTAGTTCTAAAACAACAGTCCTAAATATATTCAATTATAGATTGATAATGTTTAGTTTTCAGTTTTAAAAATAGCCTTATTTTTAATACCATTTCTCCAAAGACAATTTTCAGTTGTTGCTTGAATACAGCAATCATAGTCACTCTCTTACCATAGCAGAGGAAGCAAGCTATTCACCAAAAATTCATGCTGTCCTCTCACAGCGAAGTGTTGTTTTTGGAAAACGGCCACCCACTGTTAACCTGTCTTCCCACTCCTTTTGTATTTGGTTAGACTGTAAAACAGATTATGGAACCCAAGTAAAAGAAATACACACCCCTTTCAGATAAAAGTCCACAATTCTCCACATTTCATTTCCTTAGTTGGTCAACCCCGAGAGACACCTCAGAAGCCCAATGTTACAAGAAGCAGAGTTTTTATCCACCTGAGTCTCTAAACAGACCTGCATAAACTCAAGTCCCTGACAATGGTGTGCAGAATATATAAGAACCTCAACCCACAAAACACAATCAACACACTAGACTTTATGTGAACAAAACCTAAGCTTCTTTTGTGCTAAGACATGAAATTTCAGACTTGTATGTTATAGTGACCATCAACCATAACTCTTGTATCACCTAAATTTAGCATAAAAATCTAAATATCTTTTTTTAACATCTTTATTGAGTATAATTGCTTTACAATGGTGTGTTAGTTTCTGCTGTATAACAAAGTGAATCAGTTATACATATACATACATCCCCATGTCTCCTCCCTCTTGAGTCTCCCTCCCACCCTCCCTATCCCACCCCTCTAGGTGGTCACAAAGCACAGAGCTGATCTCCCTGTGCTATGCGGCTGCTTCCCACTAGCTATCCATTTTACATTTGGTAGTGGATATATGTCCATGCCACTCTCTCACTTCGTCACAGCTTACCCTTCCCCCTCCCCGTGTCCTCAAGTCCATTCTCTATGTCTGCATCTTTATTCCTGTCCTGTCCCTAGGTTCTTCAGAACCATTGTTTTGTTTGTTCGTTTGTTTGTTTAGACTTCATATATATGTGTGTTGGTATATGGTATTTGTTTCTTTCTTTCTGACTTACTTCACTCTATATGACAGTCTCTAGATCCATCCACCTGGCTGCAAATAACTCAGTTTCGTTTCTTTTTATGGCTGAGTTAATATCCATTAGAGATACATTTTCAGAAAAAACCAACCTGAATGAATTGCTTATTTATACCAGATGTATAAATATTTTACATACTTGCTATTGGCTAGTTTCTTTAATGAGACTGAGATTTCTTATTTCCTAAGCAACACTGTCACTATAAATCAATACATATATGTTATGGTTTTGAAATTCAATGCCCACATGATTTTGTTTGGCTCAGAGGGCCTTATAGATTACATGGTGGGAGGAATACATTGTAATCCCCCTTTCCCACTCCGTATACCCATCAGAGATGGAACTCATGGAGCTGAGGACAAGATGCAAGTCACTTGCGTAATCTAGCTGCAGAACTAACTAGGAAATTATAGAGAAATGCACTGTCCTGTCCAATGGATCTGAGGGCATGTGTCAGAGAGTAACTCACACTACTTGTGCCCAAGCTACCCAGACATGTTTCCATCTTGAGACTCAGACAGATTTTGTAGTTTTAAGCAGGACCACTTTCACAAAGATGGCTCAAAATTTATAGCAGAATTTATATGATATTTTAAGAAACATAACAATGAACTCTAAATATATAAAATTTAAAGAGAGAGCTAGGAATAAATTACCAAGGCATTCTGTCTTATAATAGTCAAAAGATGCAAAGTATATCGAGTCAGAATATTTAAACCACGTTTTCTCTCCTCTCTTGTATAATATTCTCAACTGAAGCAATTATCCACAACAGAGGAATCCACTCATTATGTTTCAAATGCTGAAGCTGAACTGGTTTTGTAAACAGTCCAATGGATAAAATGAAAGGGTAAATTGTGCACTAAAACTAAACATGTTTCATTAAGTTTTAACAATCATGGCATTTCATCATTAATAATAGTATAAAATTAATTATTAAATAAATTAATAAAATGTATAGCCATTAAAAAATCTGAATATAAATGTAATCCTTCAGAAATAAGAAGTAATGCATTCTTGGACCAAATGAAGCTGAATTATTGCACACATTTGCTGCATATTTAAATGCAAAATGTAGATCATGCAAATCCAAAACCAAGTTAGTACAAAATGTAAAATTTTTGTACATTACAGATTTTCATGTATTATTTATCCGGCAAATATTTATCAAGTACTTAGAAGGTGCAGCCAACTGTACTAACTGCTGGGAATATAAGTAGGATCAAGTTATCTTACAGGGAGTAAGATGGAAAAGTGTAGAATGTAATGATTGAGTTTACTTAAGTAGAAAAGAGTTCCTTAAAGTAATAGCATCTAATCTGAGACTTGACAGATGAGTGGCCAGTTTTGCTTGTTATTAATAAATAATTTTTCATCATCATTAAAAGCACTTATCATTTATCATGTAAAACCATCTGAAGTCTAAACCAACAGCTATTACGTGTTCTCCGCTAGTGATTTAAATAATCTATTCAACCATCAAAACACCTTGACTGTAAAGCAGAAGAGCAAGGTAAGATTCTGCTAAGAATAGTTGCCATGACAGCAAAAATTTCCCCAAGAATGGTCAATGAGAAAAAAATGTTTACATTAAAAAAATAGATGTTTCTTTCTATTAAATATTCAGCTTCTTATTTACTTTATTACCAAATGCTCCTTAATGTCATGCTGCTAGGATCGAGACAGTTGAATTAGTGATTAACTCAATTAAATGGAAGCCAGCTTTATTAATTTGGGAAAAATGTCCAGTCATTGTAGCAGGGCATCGAAGTCTGTTATCCTGGAGTGGAATCATGTTCTTTAAAGGAACTGATGACTATTTAGAAATATACTCCTTTTAAACTTAAAAGCAATCATCATACTTAGGAGTTTCCCCCTGATACCAGTTTACGCTGAGCTTAAAAATCTAAAGTGGTAAGTGGTACTAGATATACACAGTAAAAATCTTAACAGGCCTAATTAAATGAAAAGACAGTCTGAGTTGGTGAAAACTCTATATTATAGTATTTTTAAAAAGAAACTCAACTTCTTTAAAATACACAAAATAATAGATTTCTGGATTCTGATAAGAATAATATATATTTTGTAAGTAATACCTTTGAAGTGCTTGAAAATAGTTTGTTTCATGTATTTTATAGATTTAAATTTTCCTATATAATTTTGTTTATACTGTCAATGCATTGATAGTGGATTAATGCGGAGGTTACCACACTGTCCCTAATAGGCCTTCCTGTGTCTTTTTTCTCTGCCATCCTCTCCCTCCCCATCCCTGCTATTTCCTGTCCACAGCATCCCTGGTCTCACGTTCTCCCACATCTCCCTTTGTCTTTCTGTCCTAGGGAGATGGATTCCAAATACAAAGGTGTAAAAAAGAATACAAAATCAGTGGGTTACTTGCCCACTAACCAATATGTGACAGGGCACAAACAGCAAAACTAGTAAGTAGGTGAAGCCAGCTACAGATGTGATGGATTTTTTTCCAAGTAGCAGGATTTCTTGCCTTCCATTTGAACGGTTTCTAATGGCCTTTCATATACGTATGCTAATTCCAGGCTTCAACATTTTAACCTGTTTAAGAGTATAAAGTCATGAAATTGGTTTTCCTGGGTAGCTTAGTCACTCACAACTGTAATCACCTAAAACTTGGTCATGGCTTGGAGGTTCCTTAAAAAACTAAAAATAGAGTTATCCTATGATCTAGCAATACCACCTCTGAGCCCAGAAACTCTAATTCGAAAAGATACATGCACCCCAATGTTCATATCAGCACTATTTACAATCATCAAGACATGGAAGCAACCTAAATGTCCACCAACAGATAAATGGATAAAGAAGACGTGGTACATATACATACATATATATATATATATATATATATATATATATATATATATATATATATATATACAATGGAATATTACTTAGCCATAAAAAAGGAATGAACTGATGCCATTTGAAGTAACATGGATGGACCAAGAGATTATCACACTATGTGTATTAAGTCAGACAGAGAAAGACAAATATATTATATATGTGTATATAACTGAATTACTTTGCTGTACACCTGCAACATTGTAAATCAAATATACTTCCATTTTTTAAAATTAAAAATAAAATAATAAAAATAAATAAATAAATCTGTCACAGCTCAATTTAGAAAGTGACCTTTCAATTTGATTAGAACCTAAGGTATAGATTAAGATATAGTTATAGATAGTAGAGTCTATATCCATTATATTGGGTATATTTTCTCGAAACGATAGGGAAGGAGGCCTTCCAAAATGTGCACTTAGTAAGCAAAACCGTTTTTCCAACAAACAATTTAAAAGGCTTCCCAGGAATTTTATACTTTATACTGATTTTTAAAGTCTTCTAGTGATAAAGAATAACAGTGGAAAATATAACCATTAGGGGTTGACTGTGAAATGACAGGCTGCTCTAACAATAAAATCAATTCTACCTTAATAAATCACACACAAATCTCTTCCTCAGGAGAGCAATAGCGACTGTTTTGCTCTAGAGATCATCTTAAAGCCTAGCTAACCATGTGTCAAGTTCATCATTCTCTGAGGTCACAAAGGACCACAGCCAGATTAGCTAGAACTGCATCTGCCAGAAGCAAGACATTAAGAATGTCAGGGTGGCAACTGGCTCTCCTCTCTTAAATGAATGGTTAAAATTGCTTCCTGTTATCACCTTTGACTAGGGTTGAATATTTTTTGCTTTAGTTCTTGTGTAGGTTCCACCTGTTTTACTATGAGAATTTTAGGAGGAAATGAGCCTTCTCTAGGTTTTAATTTCTCATTTTTAGAAAATAAATGGGTTATATGAAATATTCTTGTGACTTTCCATCTTTGAAACTTTCCTCTAAGATTCTCTAATTTGGGAATTAGCAATTTTACTTGTATATTAAACTATGAGTTTGAGAAGAAAGCATCTTACTATTTTGCATTATTTTTACATGAATAGCTAACCCTAAAATACCCTCTGGCAGTTGGTACTTCTAGGTGCTTCAATGTTCCTTTTTGAACTTTGTTTAGAATACTTACGGGTAAACATTGCTAGGTACTGTGCGGCAGAGGTTTTACAATCAGCCTACCTAGGAGGCTCCAAATTTTGGTCCACTACTTACCAGTCAATTGACCTTGACTGTACTGCCCAGTTTTTCACAGCCTCAGTTTCTTCATCTTTAAAATGGCAATAACAATATTATATCATAGTACTGATGAGAAGAATCAATAAGACAAGGCACATAGAATGTTTTGTATAATGCCTGGCACATGGGAATTGTTCAATAATTGCACTTACACGTTTTTACATTTCTTTTCTCTACTAGGTTGTAACTAGACAGAGAACATTGGTAGGCACCTGTTGATGTGTCACCCTAGACACCCAATCTAGAAACCTGGCAGTTAGCTTTACACCCAGTCTACACCTGTTGATCTCACCTCCTTAATATTTCTTGAATTCTTTTTCCCATCTCTGACTACCAATGCGCCCATTGAAGAAATCCCCATCTATCCCCTGGATGATAATAGCATCCTTACATGTCTCCCTGACTAGATAGCTGCCAAAGTGACTTTTCTATAATACAAATATGGCCATCACTTCCTCTCTTCATTAAAACTCCACTGCCTAAAGGACAACATAGCTTGGCTTTTAAGGATCTCAAAACATATGGTGCCTGATCAGCTCTTTGCATACCAGGCTTTAGAAAAAAAAAATCATAGAATGATCTCATGGAGAGCATCAGGGAAGGTTTAATCAATAAGGTAGAAAGAGAGTCAGAACAGTACACTGTTCTGTAACAAACATCAAGAGTATTTCTCCTTTCTCAAAAAGGTAGGAATACTGCTCTATAAATTTAGTAATAAAACAGCTAAAGAAACCATAGCAGGAAAGGCTCACACCTGGGTATTTTTCTATTCTGACAAGAAAGAGGAAAATGTCTACCTACCACAAAATTAATAAACTTTTGAAAGACAAAAGAAATCAGTGCTGATAACTCTATGAGATTTAAGCTTAATTTTAGAAAAAAAAAAATCATAATTCATCTGGATCCAGCCTATAGCGGTTACACAGGCTGTAACCGCTAAATCATTAGTAACGCAGTGCTTCACTTGACCTTATTTCCCCGGACACCACTGCCACTACTGACCAGCAGCATCCAATATGCTGAGAGAATAATGTCATAAAGAATCCTCAGCAACTCTGCCTTCTGGAATTGTTGCTCCTGCCAGTGACATCACAGCTTGTCAGCTCAATATGCCACTGGCATATGGGTTCACTTTAAGTGGTGCTAATAAATAGCATCAGGCCATCCAGTTGCACTCCATTTTGAGATCACATTACAAAGCTGCATGAAGTCCTGGGCAAGGCAGGAGGACTGATGCTATTTTACTGTCTCTTTAGCATCATTATGTACTTGAAAAGGAGAAGAAGTCGTGAGAAAAATATGAACATAATCATCTAACAACTAACTGTAGTTTACAAACTTCTTTCTTACATGCTTTACAGGAGATAGATAAAGCCAATATGATTCCAATTTTAAAGATAAGTAACCTGGAGTTCAATTGAGTTTCCCAAGGTCACTCAATAAGATGTGGCCCTCACGTCTTCTGTCTTCATATTTTCTGTATGTATTATTGCATGAGCAGAATCAGATAGACCTGTCCTCGGTGGTGTCTGCTTTTTATGCAGGCATATTCAATATACGGGAGCAGGGCCCCTTTTGAGGAGCTTGGGCTTGGACTATTGTTCTCTGTAATAGCATGGATGGCCAGCTGCTGGCTTTGATTCAGTAGCCAGCTGTAAAAAGTGAACAACACTTGCATAGAAGCAAAGTAGAAAGCAGCCCTCCTTGGGGACAGCTTGAACACAATAAATAGCTCCATTAGTTTAAGGCGGGAGATATGCACAGGGATATAGATAGAACTCACAAAGGCACTGTTTCTTTCTACCTTTACTAATTGCATCTAACTTCTTTCAGTGGTTACTGGTTAATAGGACTGGGCAGATGGTCCTTAGAATTGCAGGCACATTAAAGGTTCATTTCTCCCATATGCCTGTTCTTTTTTTTTTTTTTTTTTTTTTTGTGGTATGCGGGCCTCTCACTGCTGTGGCCTCTCCCGCTGCGGGGCACAGGCTCCGGACGCGCAGGCCCAGTGGCCATGGCTCACGGGCCCAGCCGCTCCGCGGCACGTGGGATCCTCCCGGACCGGGGCACGAACCCGTATCCCCTGCACCGGCAGGCGGACTCCCAACCACTGCGCCACCAGGGAAGCCCTCCCATATGCCTGTTCTTAAACAGAACCACCCTTAACACCATATCCGATTTTTTGGTTATATTTCTTTAAAATTGTTTCCTAATTATAAGATTCACATAAGCTCATTGAAAAGACTTTGAATTATACAGAAAATTATCAAGACAAAATTAAAATCACCTACAATTCAATACTCTACATATGGCCATTATTACATTTTGATGTGTTTCCATTCAATGTTTTACATGTATGTTTCTGTCGTTTTCAGAATTAACTTTATTATATCCTGCTCTTTTCTCTTAACATTATATGAGCGAAGCTTGATTATATGATGAGAATCTTCCTATTAAATACTCTTGAAAATTATTAATTTAAATGGCTGCATTTTTCTCTCACATGGATACACCAAAATATGTTTACCCTTGTTTCTACGGTTCAACAGTCAAGCTTACTTTGCTATTGATAAAGAATGCTGCAATGATCATCCATTTACAGAAAGGGTTGTTCAAGTTTCTGATTATTTTCTTAGACAATCCTAGAGAGGGAATTACTAGCTGAAGGAGCATTAAGATTTTATGACTTTTATTTTTGTTTTTTTTTTTCCTTTTGCGGTACACGGGCCTCTCACTGTTGTGGCCTCTCCTGCTGCAGAGCACAGGCTCCGGACGCACAGGCCCAGCGGCCATGGCTCACGGGCCCAGCCGCCCGGCGGCACGTGGCATCTTCCCGGACCGGGGCACGAACCCGTGCTCCCCGCATCGGCAGGCGGACTCCCAACCACTGCGCCACCAGGGAAGCCCTATGACTTTTAAAACAACTTTTTTTTACTACAACTATGACTTTTTTTGTTTGCAAGAAAGCACCAGCAATACATGAGGGCCGCTTTACATTCATCAGCCTTAAATATTATGTTCTTTATTTGTTTGAGTTTGCTAATCCAAGAGTTTGTGGGTATTCCTGAAATATATTTTATTTTTAAAGACATTCAGAGAATGAGATTTGACATCCTCCCTTGACAAAAGCCAGCATGACTGATTGAAGATAAACTGGCTTTGAATATAACAAAGTCTAAAATGTTACAGACACTTGTTGTTGCTGTTTGATGCAGAATAAAATTAGGAACAAGAGATAAAGTGGGCCGGAGACCAGACCAGAGGCCGGACTTGGGATCCGACAAGGTGGCCGGGCTGCCCTGCAGGATCATCGAGGAAACCCAGCATTTGCCGGCAGAATCAGTTCCCGGCATTAAAGCAGAACCAGGGTTTCCCTGGTGGCGCAGTGGTTGGGAGTCCGCCTGCCGATGCGGGGGACGCGGGTTCGTGCCCCGGTCCGGGAAGATCCCACATGCCGCGGAGCGGCTGGGCCCGTGAGCCATGGCCCCTGAGCCTGCGCGTCCGGAGCCTGTGCTCCGCAACGGGAGAGGCCACAGCAGTGAGAGGCCCACGTACCGAAAAAAAATAAAATAAATAAAAATAAAACAAAGCAGAACCAGATGACAGCAACGCCCGTTATTTTCATGTGGTCACTGCTGGCTCTCAGGTATTCCCCCTTTGAGGGAGGGACTTTTAAACTTGAACTATTCTTTCCAGAAGAATACCCAATGGCAGCCCCTAAAGTATGTTTCATGACCAAAATTTATCATCCTAATGTAGACAAGTTGGGAAGAGTATGTTTAGATATTTTTTTTAACAACGGAGCGCAGGCTCTGGACGCGCAGGCTCAGCGGCCATGGCTCACGGGCCCAGCCGCTCCGCGGCACGTGGGATCTTCCCGGACCGGGGCACGAACCCGTGTCCCCTGCATCGGCAGGCGGACTCTCAACCACTGCGCCACCAGGGAAGCCCTGTTTAGATATTTTGAAAGATAAGTGGTCCCCAGCACTGCAGATCCGCAGTTCTGCTATCGATCCAGGCTTTGTTAAGTGCTCCCAATCCAGATGATCCATTAGCAAATGATGTAGCAGAGCAGTGGAAGACCAACGAAGCCCAAGCCATAGCCATAGAAACAGCTAGAGCACGGACTAGGCTATATGCCTTGAATAATATTTAAATATATCCAATCATCAAGTGTACATCACTTCTGTTCTGCCAAGGCTTCTTCCTTTTTTGTTTGCATTTAATGGACACAGTCTTAGAAACATTACAGAATAAAAGCCCAGACATCTTCAGTCCTTTGGTGATTAAATGCACATTAGCAAATCTATGTCTTGTCCTGATTCACTGTTGGAAAGCATGAGCAGAGGCTAGAAGTGTCATCTGGATTGTTGCAAAATGTTTAAAAGCAGTGGCCCTTCTCTGATTTTATTCACTTCCCCCATCATGGTTTAAGTATAAAGCACTGTGAATGAAGGTAGTGGTCAGGGTTAGCTGCAGGGGTGTGGGTGTTTTTCCTTATTTTATTATTATTATTTTTTTAGTGGGGGGGGGAAGGTAGTTTTATTTTAATTTTATGGGCTCCTTTCCCCCTTTTTATGGTGATCTAATTGCATTGGCTAAAAGCAGCTAACCAATTCTTTAGAATGTGCTCTCTAGCCAAGTCTAACTTTATTTAGACACTGTAGATGGACAATTGATTGTTTGAACCAAAATGGGAACATTACACAAACATCACAGCCCTCACTAATAACATTGTGACTTTGCTGTCAGGTGTAGAATCCGCCCTTCAATTAAAAGCTTGTGACCACTTTGTATGGCTTGTCTGGAAACTTCTGTAAATCTTATATTTTAGTAAAATATTTTTTGTTAGTCTACTTTGCCTCTGTACAGTTTATTTTACTGTGTTTATTTCATTTTTCCCAATGTGACAATCGTATTTAAAAATTAAAACTGATGGAACATTCTGTTTTGGTCTTCACCGTCTGACAAATTGAATGGTGAGAGATAGATTTTGCCAGTTTCTTTTCACTGATGCAAATTTGTGTTAAGATATATCACTGAATGGAGAATTTATAAGCCGGCACTGAGCATGCCTAAAGCATCAGTATGTGACATTTTTTACCTCCTAGAAATTTGAAATAAATGTGTTTGTGTTGTCTGATTAAGTTAGACGATCATTGGTGTCTTGTCACAATGTTTGAAGATTACTGTAGAGGAATCACAGCACAGCCAAACTTGTGACTGGCTTTGTGTGGGACTTTCACGTGTGCCACATTTGTGTCTGGCATTTGTGTTATGACCTTGCTCTTATTTCTTGTCTAAAAACTTCATGTGTGACCACTGGTGTGTATTATTAGGAAACACCAATCTGATAATCACTTGGGGTTTGCTGAGGCATTTATGAGTCTTTCTTACAGACCTGCTGAGCAAATCTCAAGCAGCCAGCTTGCATAAGTGTCATCAGAAAGGTTTCTCCCTTAGAAGGCATCATATCCTCAGTTAATGATTCTTACCGTCATCTCTCTAATATTAGCTACGGGAGCTCCTTTTATTCTTTAATTTGATAATCAGCTCTTTTTTCTGCATTGACAGAGTTCCTCCCCAACAAAGCTGTTCTTTCCTACCCTTCCGTATCTAATTCCTGATTTTTGTTGTTTTTAAGACATAAATGCAGTCAGTCATAAGTATGTAAATGTTAACCTGTGGGAAAATTTTGTCTCTTGCAGTTTAAGGTAATGGATATTGTAGCCCATCTGAATTTTCCCCACTCTTATTCTTGTAACTTCTGGAGTTTCTTCAGAATGTGGTGTATTTTATTGTGCTCCTATGTAAGATGAAGAATTATCTATTAAAATTACATTTTCAACATTAAAAAAGATAAAGTGATACAGAACATGAAGGTAACTTAATCATATTTTGATCACACCATATCTCAAATAAAAAGGTTTCTTCATGTCTTAAGTAACGTAAATCAAGTGCATTGTTCTCCCTTACTGTCAAAAAGGTATTCCAAATTTGTCAACCGGAGTATTTTGTCTCTTGTATCTTATCTGTATTACAAAAGCTCTTAGCTCCATTTTACATGGGAATGCAATAAAGTCATTGACTAGTCACAGTTGTAAAAATTCACTGATAAATTAAGGAGGAGAAATGATACAAACTCCCCACTTCCTAAGATAAAACCTGACATTGACCCATGCAGCAGATTTTCAACAGGACAACTGTTATCTAATATTTCTCAGCCCACTGAATCACCTGACAATGGATAGGAACATCTGTTCCTATTTTCTCATTTTCTTTTTTCTTTTTTCTCCTTCCTTCCTTTCCATCTACAATGGTAAGTAGGTATGGAAAAAAACAAAACAACAACAACAAATTTCTAGCCCAGTAAAGTCAGATACTAATTATAAATTTCTTACCAAAAATGTACTGAACTATTTCCTACAAAAATGCAACCTGATCAATAATCAACTATAATGGATTGTACCTTTCAATGCTTAGAATATGAAATTCTACAGTGAATAAAAGAAATCATTTTCTAATATCATCTCCTTCAGAAAGCTTGCATGATTAAGTGTATTAATCTACAGTTTACTAAGCTTAGGTAATAGCCTGACAATTAGGTTTTAGCTAATACTGATACTGGAAGAAAGTTATCAATTCCTAAGAATATAATGCCTACAGAAATGTTTTTTCAAAATGTAGTATTCTTAGAACCAATAAAAGAATCTCCTGGAATATTTGTTTCAATGCAGATTCCTGAGCCATTTCCAAGTTACTGAATCAGAATCTCAGTAGGGTTTGGGATATCTTTTTTGAACAACATCCTCAGATATTCTTTCGCACACTAAAGTTTGAGAAAAGCAGATGATTTCTATATCTAAAACATAATAGCTCTTGTTGCCAAATAGCAACCTAAGAATATTTAACCAGATCGCCAAATCCAGTGCTATTTTGAGAAAAGGAATGTCTTAATAATTGTTTGTGAATATACAGCCTTTTCTTGAATCAGAGGCACTATTGGAAAATAGCCATTCATAAAATATTCTGCCATTTAGCAAAACCTCTCTGAATCACTATTTACAGTTATGTGCTAACTTCAGATTAAAGAGGTAAATAATGCTTAAGCATCTATGCTAGACTCTCTCCCTAAGTACATCAGGTCTATTCTGGCATCCAGGTTTCCATGGATGAAGTTTCACAGGCCCCTGTCTTTCTTTCCCATCTGCCATATGCCACCAAACCCACATGCTGTAGGATGGCAGTGGCACAGTATAGTGGATTATAATGGGGTTTCAGAGGTGATTTTGAGGACATCCATTTGAAAAGCAAATGCAATATTATCAAGGTCTAAAGTGAAAAGATCCTCATTCAGGACATGAGGATTGGAACTGAAGAGGAATACCTCTGAAAGTCACATGAATTTAAACGTAGTAATCATGCTTAAGGAAATTATCATATGGGAAAGTAAGGTGTGATAGATATTTTTTAAATCTGATAAAAAGCCACAATTATTGCCTATCAATATTATATATTGTTCTCATTCACAGTCAAATATAATTTAATTTATTGAAACATGTGCTTACTTCTCTACTGTCCTCAGTTGATTATAGCTGTATAGTCGTAATGGTAATTTAGATACAAAAGTAGTATTTCTCAGACTTTAGTGAATACACAAAAATCTTTCTAAAATGCAGATTTGATTCTTAGGTCTGGGGTGGGGCCCAAGATCCTATATTTCTAACAGACTACAGATAATATGAATGCTGCTGAACTGAGGACCACACACTTTGAATAGCAAGGTGCAATTTTACAACCATTTATAATTGAAGTATAGTTAATTTACACTGTTGTCTAAAGTACATTTTTAAATCTATACCTACTGCACCATACATAAGGCACTTTTAACCTTGTGGTTTTAGGAGTAATGTTTAGAGCATGAGGAAGAAAAGTTGTTGAAATATCCCACCATTTCATAAACGTATTTGGGCTCTTAACTAGCTGGCCAAAAATTACAAGTCCATGGTACTTTTCATAATAGCAATCAACCCCATACTACTTTTCTCAAAATATGCCTTAGCTACTCAGTGTTCACAGAGCTGGCCCCATTCTTTCTCATCCTTGACTTTGACTCTCTTCCTGGACATCCAACTCTGCCAGTCGAAATTTTACACATTTAAAGTCCACTGAAATATTACCTCCTTCATGAAATTTTTCCTGATGGCCTCAATAGAATGTAATGTTCCCCTCCTTCCAAATTCTCATACTTATCAAATAGACAAATCATTATAAACACTGTCCTTTGAACATCTACTTGGACTTGGCCATCTACCTTTTCACTTCCTTTAGACCAGTTGTTCTTTCTCAAATCCAGTGGCACATTATGCATATGAGGAGACATATGACAGAAACTGAGGCCACAAGCCTCACCTAAGACTAATTAAAGCACAGTTTCTGGGGAGTGAGACCCAGGCATCAGAACTGTTTTAAATTTCTGGGATTCATGGCACCACAGTTGAGAATCACCATCTTAGATGGTAGGCTCTCCAAAGGGTTGCACTAGGTCTTAGGCATAAGCATTTATAATAGTATACTCAATTCAACTCAATAAATATTTACTAAAGGCCTTGAACACTTAATAGTAGGCACTTAATACACATCAAATTGAACATTTAAATTTGTCATATTTGAACACTGGGAAGAAAAGGAAAGCACATTAATCAAACATTTTAATTCTTGGGCTTCCCTGGTGGCGCAGTGGTTGGGAGTCCCCCTGATGCTGCAGGGGACACGGGTTCGTGCCCCGGTCCGGGAAGATCCCACATGCCGCGGAGCGGCTGGGCCCGTGAGCCATGGCCGCTGAGCCTGTGCGTCCGGAGCCTGTGCTCCGCAACGGGAGAGGCCACAGCAGTGAGAGGCCCGCATACCGCAAAAAAAAAAAAAAAAAAAAATTTAATTCTTCACAACACATTCTTAGGTGATAGACTATCAAAACAGACCAAATCCTTTGTACAAAAAAATTTTGAAATTTCTGATCTATTCCTCAACTCCTCTGCCATCACATGTTCACTCTGTAGATTAAGATTTTTCCATAAGACTGCATCCAATTTACTCTTCTTTTTTCAGAAAAGCACTTTTCTCCTCTCTTCAAGTTGAACAGATATTACAAATCATTAATGGAATTTGCAGCAGCAACCATACTGGAAATAATCAGCTGACATCCAAGGTAGGGCACACTTTTTGCTGCTGTCAAACAAAATTAATCACAAATTTCCAGCATGCTGAGTAGAGTGGACCTGGGCTCCATCAGATGAGGTGTTTCTACAGCCTGGCAGCCGTCGATGATCAGCAGGAGAGCCAAGCTGTTTTCAGAAAACACCGCAATGGGTTTCTGTATCTTCTCTTCTTTTCTTTCTTCTTTTCAGTTCCTAAGGGAGAATCTCCTGGCAATGTACCCAGGAGATTCCAATGCCATGGAAACAAGGAAGTGGAATGTTTGAAAAGCTGGCTGTAGGAAAGAATGCAATTCTCCTTGCTTTGTTCTACCTCTGCGTTATAGTCTTTTGCAGAGGACTCTGGGAATTACTTAAATAATTCAGCCTGAGTCCTAGTTTCACCTGAGTTATACAGATGATCCAGGTACACTAGGTTGCCCTGGCCATATTACCCAGATCTATCTATTCTAGTATTCTTCAGTATTATTTAGTAGAAATCTAAGTTGTAAATGCTCAATCAACAATGAGTTAACTTACTCATTATTTAAAAAAATAAACTGCCAGGTATTGTGCAAAACTCCAAGAATCGACACTGGAGAAAATAGGCAGGTCTACGAACAGTACATTTCAATTGTCATAAATTGTATAACAGAGTTTGAATAGGGACACTCTAATATTTTTAATTACAGCACCCAATAAACAATAAACATGTACTTTGGGAGCTAGAAAGGAAGGACAGCAAAAACAATTTTCTTGAAGTAACTTTTTTTAAGAAAAAAGAAAGAACAATCAAAGTCATCATGGTAATTTCTTACACTTACATTTTGGTTGAGTGTTGAATAAGGCATTGTTATTGCCTAAACAACCTCCCTATACAACTCTCTGAGGTGATCTCACACCCCATCCCTCCCAATACCTCTAAGAAAATGATCTTCTAATTTGGAGAACACCTCATGCTTACTTTATTTGAACATCACAAAGGCCAGTCTAGCAAGAAGAATGACACTTGAACTCTGCAGCATTCATAATACAGTTTTCCGGTACTTCCCTGGTGGTCCAGTGGTTAAGAATTCGTCTTGCAATGCAGGGGACGCTGGTTTGATCCCCGGTCGGAGAACTAAGATCCCACATGCCGCATGGCAACTAAGCCCATGTGCTGCAACTACTGAGCCCTCACGCCACAGCTAAAGAGAAGCATGTGCACCGCGATGAAGACCCCGGGCGCCGCAACTAAGACCTGATGCAGCCAAAAAATAAATAAATATATTTTTTAAAAAACACAGTTTTCCCCCAGAAATTCAACTGTCTATGTTGCTTGAGTTTGCTTGTTATATGACTCCATACAACTGAATCTCTGATTCATTCCTGCCTGCTAGAGATGCCCCGGACAGAGGATCTGGTTTGAGCACATAAAGACTGTTACAGAAGCTGTGTCTTATTGTCCTTCTTTCCCATAACCTAAGTAACCCTTAGGTTATTATGAAGCCAGAGGCCCCCTCCTACTTATATCAATAGGACAATGGTAAAAGTGTTGGTAAAAGTGGGGGGTTAGTTGGTAAATGTCTCCTCAAGGTACCTGTCTTTCTGTCTGATCTCTTTGGCTGTACAGTGCTGATTTTATTAAAAAGAGGGGAGGGGTAAGGTGTACCGCTATCTAAGCCTAGACCAGATTATAAAGCTATCATGGCAACAAAAAGGAAGCAGTTAATCCCACCAGGGGTGTGGGTAGTGAGTAGGGAAGAGTAAATATGTTAGTGGATCAAGGAAAGAGGAAGCCTGGTTAAGTAGGTGGATTTAAGTTTGGGAGGAGGTTTTCTGGCAGCCAAGGTGGGCTACAGTCCAGGTGAGGTACAAGATATGAAATATACGGAGATGTTCACAAAGTCCTGCCTGATCCCTTGGTCTGAGGAGTGAACTGTACTATGCATTTCTATAGCACTCTTCAAAAATATGTAGCATGGCCTTCATCGCAGGGAACTGTAAATGCTGTTCATTATCTAGCCGACCACCCTGTCAGCTGACTGACGTTGGAAACCATGCTGTTGTATCTGCGAGTCTCTGTCTTTAATCTGAGTGAAAAGACATCAGGCCTAAGCTTCTGTCAGCTCCTATTTCATTTAGGCTTTGTTTTTAAATAAATGTGAGGCAATTAAGACGTACAATATACATGAGAAGCAGTCATTATTTTAGGACTATGGGATGGGTTTCATCTCAATTTTAAGTGGACTCAATCTTATTCTTAGGGCTTTCTCCTGTCTATTATTTCTTTCTAAAAAAATCTAACTAGACATTCTTGGCTCCTCACTTCTCTGGGGTGTGATAGTGTCCTTTATCCATCACCATTACTGTCATCAAAACTGGATGTTATGATAGGTACCAAGGGTTTACTAAGCAAGTAAATATAAGCAGTTCAAATGTCCCAAGGGCTTATTGTCGTATACAGAAAAGACCACGGCGGATTGGAAGGTTAATGACATAGGCCATAAATTAATTAGTATCTCAGGGTTTTCAAAAGACTCAGTGCATTCCATGGCAGCAGAGAGTAAAGTCGGGAAAGTTACACAAGGGAATGAGGGCACTGGATCTCTATTCAAGGAAATGTAGGACAGTCTGACTGAGTAGGAATGGTTGCTGCAGAAGAAAATAAAGAGTGTTTAATTGGTTGATTTTGAAACTGTAGTGATAGACTTACAGGGCAAATAGATATTCTGTCTTTCAGACAAATGCAGTGCTTTCCTGATATACCAAAACCAAGCAATGCAAGTAACTGCATTTTTGTTGGAATTCAAACTCAGAGTCACTAAGTTTAGTTGGAATCAGATGAAAAAATTCAAACAGTCGCAAGGCCATTTGTACTGATTAGTCCCAGAGTAAAAGATGCCAAGTATTCATGTGCTTAGAGAATCAGCACTACACTTCTAATTAGAACTCACAATTTCATGAACTCTAGTGATGCCGAGACTTTTAAAATGACAAAGTGACAATGTTTGCATTCTAGGAATAGAGCTCAGTAGAGGACAAAGGAAAGCCGAGCAGCTTTGTCTAGCAGAAGGGAAAGCATTCCACGACAAGAGAAATGAATAATAGTACATTTTCATTTGGAGACTATAAAATGTCTCTCTGAGCAGAAAGTCATGGAGAGGAGAATTTATGTGCCAATCCTCTGCAGTGTCCACCCAGGATGAAAAACAAAATAGACAAGTGGTGTAAAGACTGCCATGTGGGCTGACCCTCGACACAAGAGGGTCATACGAAGCCACAATATTGACCAGAACATCCAACTGGGCTTGGGATAAGATGGGTTAGATTATTCCCGTGAAGTATCAATACAGAGGGAGATAATACCAATTTACAGCACGGTGTAAAGCTGTAAAGGCCCGCACCTGGTAAACAAGATGAAAGGGAGGAGGAGGTTACCGGAGTCAAACAGAAGAGAGAACTCTGGCAGTAGCGCTACAGGTAGAAAAGTCATGCATCCTTGAGGGAGGCCAGAGAAAGAGGAATAAATAGGGACTGTGGTAAAGGTAGAAGCGATGAGTTACAGGAACACACTGGATATTCAGTATGAGAAAGAACAATGAGCCACATGCAGTCCCCAAGGTTAAAGAGAAACATTACCCTTTAATGGAAAAGTTTAGCATAAACGACGATGCAATAAAGAGATGAGCAGTTCTTTCTTGTCCTATTTAGTTTCACTCGGTAGCAAAATACTCCGTTTGAGATATCATACAGTTGTGTCAAAGGCCAGATGCATTACCTGACTTTTAAAAGACTGACTGCAATAGGGAAGTCTCATGAACGTACGTGGATCTTCTTTGATCGTGTTATCCCTCCTCTTACTAAGTACACCTTCTCCTCTCCCAGTCTTCCTGAGGCGTGTAGCTGTTGCTAATCATCCACTGTAGCCCATGCTGGAGACCTGGATGACAGCCTGCTCTAATTTGGCTCATTTGATGGCTTGTGCCAATAAATTCTAAAATTCGGCTCTCCAGGTGGCAAGGCTGTTTTATAACAAATTGCTGGCTAATTAGGGCATAAATGTTCTTTTCTTCATTTCTCCCCGACCTTGCTGATTACATGCCCAGCGCCCTCCCTCCCTCCTTGCTCTACAGAATCCCCTGCGATCTGTTCACATCGCCTATTCCTTCTAGGACTTTGATCTTCATTTCTAACTTTCTTAATCTGTTGAATCTGACACCACTTACTTGATTTTATATCTTTTCAGTGTTTCCCTAAATCTAGAGTGGTACTTTATTATTTATTTATTATTTAAAAAGCCTACATTTGGGGACTCTTAGCCATGTCATTATTCTCTTGGTAACAAATATGCAATCATATGGGTCATTTCTGATCATTCTC
Organism: Kogia breviceps; assembly: GCF_026419965.1. Lineage (NCBI taxonomy): Eukaryota > Metazoa > Chordata > Mammalia > Artiodactyla > Physeteridae > Kogia > Kogia breviceps. The sequence goes on along the minus strand of NC_081315.1, from coordinate 120,737,146 downwards.
TTGATCCTCATTTGATATCAAACTCTAATCCGAAATCTCGGAAATACACGCAGGTGCTTCTCTAGGCACTTTTCTAATCCATTACTAAAACAGTATATTTTTATTTGCTTTTCATCATACGTTATCAAGTTAAAATTTTCCAAAGTTTTTAGGGGATGCTTATTTGTATGACATTCACAATACAGCAACTGGTAGAAGCAAACAAGGGTAACACAAGTTTAAAGGACTTCCAGGGACCTCTAGTTTGCAAATTATTTTAAAATAACAAAGTAAATATTCTTATAATAATTTCCATAACCACTTACATGCGACACATCCAGTATTTACATAACTAATTGCCTCAATTTTGTGTATCTTTACAATTCTTTCATTGTGTAGGAGAAATTCACAATGAAGGCAGGAAAAGCTTAAAGATTTTTTATCAGCTAGTCACAGGCAATTATTAGCAGATTTGTTTTGTTGCAAAGACGTGGCTATAATTTCAGATCTTTCCAACACTCTGGAGAAAACTGAAGAAAAAAATAAAATATCACAGAAAGAGTTGATTTATTTGGGGTTTCTTTGGGAATAGTTGCCCAAATCATCTCCTTAACTTGTGATCTTTAATGATCCCTCTAATTTAGGAATAACTGCCCAAATGATACACTTAATGCCCCAACTGTACAGACTCATAACAGTATGCTTAGAAAATCAACTAGCATTACTTAATGGCCCCAAAGACACAATGATTGTGTGACCAATGGACAGGAGAACAAGCTTGGTCCACCTAACCAGAGAGAAACATGTGACCAGTTAACTTATTTTCACTGTGGCCATGCAGCCTGGGTGAAAAACCAGGCAACTTTAGACTCATGGTTTGGGTTAGCATTTGCAAAGTGCAGCCTCAGAGGAATACTTGTTAGAGTCTAAGCCTGGCATTCTTTATGTGGGGAAATCATACCTGGAGGCAAAGATGAGCATGTTCTCTTTCCCAGCTCTCCTAGGAGCTATTCGATCTCCTTTTGTTGTCTCTATCCTAACAATTTATTTCTTAGCCTTTCTTGTAACTACAGGTGTCGCTCCAAGACTGTCCTCCATCTATGAGTGATTTCATTACTTCTCATGATTTCAACCTCACCACACTGATGGTTCTTAAAATTATACCTGTCCTGATCTTTCCCCCAAGTATCACACATCAAATGTTTGTTGTACTTTTCCCTCTGCATGTTCCACGGGCACCATGAGCTCTACGGGTGAAAATCGGAACCCAGCCCCTTTCCCTCTGAACCTGCTCCTCTGCTATTAGCTCTGTCCATTGCTAGTACCAACAGCCACCAAATCACCAGAATTGGACACGTAGGAGTCACTTTTGACTCTTACTCTTCCCCCACTTCACCTCACCACTAAGTCCACTCAGTGGCTTAATCAGACTCATTTCTTTATCTGTCCCTTCCTCTCCACAGCTACCACCACTACATCTTACTTTATTCCCAGATCACATCTCCCAAGTTTTATAACTCCCTAAATAAATTCTGTCTCTAGACTTTCCCATTCTCTGCAGTCTCCACAATGATGGAAAAAATAAATCTGGTCATGTCACCCCACTGCTCAAAGCCTTTTCAAGTCTCCTCTTTAGCTACACCACATACAGTCCAAGCTCACTACCATGAGGCACAATAGCTTTACTTCCGCCTCATGTATCATATGCTCTACTTGCTTTTCATTTTATAATCTAGCGACAGAAAACCTACAGGATGCTCACTATTGCCAAGGCTTATGCTATGTACTTTATGTATATTAACTCACGTAATTCTCATGGAAACTCTATTAGGCAGGTTCTGTAATTATCTCAGGTTTTACAGATGATGAAACCGAGACACGGAGAAGCTAAATTATTTGTCCAAGCTTACACACCTCGCACACGTCCGAGCCGCTGTCCCATTCCAGACTCCAACCTCAGCCCCAATATGCCCTTCTTTCCAGGGTGTGCCGGCCTGTTTTCACTTCCGCATGACATGAGTCATGCTCTAAGTTCCGTCAGAAATGCTTCTGTTGCACCTGTGCCTGGATCACTCCTACGTATCCTTTAAAGCTCAGCGCAGTCATCAGAACTTGCAGGAGTTCTTGTCTGGCCTTTTCTGTGCTCTTGTACTAGACTATGCACATTTCCATCATGTCAGTTAACATGTAATAAAATAGTCATCTATTAAATGAGGGAGACATATTCCTGGGCCTCAAGGAATTAGTATTCTATATTTTGTATTTTGCACCACACAATGCCCTGCCATTAAGAAGCATTCAATAAATGTGTGTTGAGTGAAGAATTAATAATACGTGGATGAAAAAGAAACGAAACTGAGTTGTTTGTAGTGAGGTGGATGGACCTGGAGTCTGTCATACAGAGTGAAGTAAGTCAGAAGGAGAAAAACAAATACCGTATGCTAACACATATATGGGAACACTAGTATAACAAGTTCTCGTGAAGCATTTGATTAGTAAATATCAAGAAATTAGCTTTTGCATAATAACCTTGCAGATGAAAATTGGCACATCACTTGGTGTTAGAAACATGGCCTGTCCTCACTGTCAGGCTGACCTGAGTCTCCTTCATAAGCAGATAAGGGGCCTTTGTAAAGCTGTACCTCGCTCAAAATCAACATTTAAATACCCTTCTCATTGCTAGGCTTTGACTGCTCTTTAAGACGACCTCTAAGCAATAGAAACATCACTGTTCTAGGGGTCAGGAGACCTTAAGTCTAGGCCCACATCTGCCCTTAATACTTAACATGATTTTGGCCAATGTATTTGATTTCTCTGTATCTCGGTTTCCTCATATAAAATAAGACATTGGGATTTTGAAATTTAAGCTAATTCCAGCTCTATTTTAAGCTACTTGGAGCCCTACAAGTTTATACTCTCGAAGAAACTAGTATGAATCACACAGTAAATTCATTCGCATGCATACATACATCAACACACACACACTCTCAAAAAAGAGAGAGAGAGAGAGAGAGAGAGAGAGATTGAGGGTTCGTAAATATATTGGTTTTGCAATAATAAAAATATTACCTTTATTATACACATAGGATAGGTGCTATGGATATTTAAGAGGTATTACATTTGCTTACATTTCAATTCTAAAATTGTTTTTGTTAGAGGTTCTACAGATGCACAGAAAATGAATTACAATTCATGACGCAGATCATAAATAAAAGACTGTACTTCCCAAAGAACCACACAAGGCCACAGTGTTCACACTAGTCTGGATTTTCTAAAAACGAGGAAAATGAGGGGCTTCTGGCATGGGAAAAACTAAAGATGGCTGTGTGCCACACCAGAGTATAGAGCCCTCCTGGTTAATCCTGGCTGAATCCTGACTGGCGTGCCTGCTGTTACGTATATACTCACTGAACAACTGGCACCTGCATATGGGAAACACGACTAAAGCAGGCACAAAATCCTATCATCATGATAAGCCCCTAGGAGTATTGTTGAGGGAACTTAATCCACAGAGTGATGGATGAGGTAGGTGGAAAGGACCTTTTTTTTTTTTTTTTTAACTGTTAGACTCACGGCGAAATCCACTATGTCATATCAAACTCTACAAACTCTAAAAGGGTTTCAAATTCATAAAGAATTAATGAGGCAAAATTTCTCAAAAGTAAGTAATATACATCTTTAACACCAAAAAGCAATACAGTTTAAACTGGATCACACTGCAAAAAGTTCCAAAAATGACTTTCAATGGAAGAAAAGCCATTTGTATTGTACATGTCTACTGAAAAAAAAAAAAAAAAAAAAACTTTTTGTGTGTTGTTGAAAAAAATAATATTTCAGTTTAATGTTTTAGGTCAACCACAAAATAAAATGTTGTACTAAAATGAGCTGAGTGGTGAGCACTCTATAAATAAAGTGACATATGAGCCATCAAATGAAATACAAAAGCAGAAAAGTATGTTTCCCTTTGCAACCTAAACAAATTCTAATGTATTTAGCTGAAAATTAGCAAGAATTATCACAATGTCTACTCAAAGTAGACTGGAGATTTCTTTTTCAGCCTTACTTTTATATTTGCTTTGAGTTTGGTTTCATAATTTTAAAGGTAGAAATATTTTATCATGAGACAAAATACCATTTTCCATAATTCAGTTCTTTGATTTCCAAATTTACATTAATTTTCAAGAATTTTTAAAATTAAAATATAAAAACAGCTATCTATAACTGCCAGCAACGAAAATAATCTCTAATAAATATCATAGATGTAGATTACTATTTACCAGTTTATTTGGTTTTCCATCTTCTCCCAACTGAGAAAGTAGCCACAAAAAACAGAAAATGTTTTTTGATTGTGACTAAAAGCAGTTCTTTTTCCAATGGAAAATGACATATCTGCATCATTAAAGAAATACAAACTTTCACTAGATACATAGTGAAAGCGAACTCAAGAACTACAACATATTTTCTAAGAAAGTAATACTGGAGTCCACCTTTCTCAGAATGTCTTAATTTAATGATGACTGTTATCAAATATTATCTTATCTGCAATACTGGCTGCAGATATGATTTTACTAAATGATAACTGAATATTATCACTTCGAAAACATGGCAAATTTTGTGGTATCTTTTGCTATTATTTGGTAATATCTGAAGATTTGTTATACACACATATATATATATGAATACATGTTCATATATATTCCACTGGATATATTTTTACCAAATTTCATATTCAACTTCAAAATGTTAGATTCAAGTAGAAATTACACTGTAGAACTTGAATTTTGGTCAGCTGTAACACAGACACTTATCATCTGTTACCTAAGTTGCTATAAGCACCTCATTTCCTCAAGGTCACTTTAGGGTCAACAGACATAATTACTTTTCATTGTGGCAGGCCTAGGGAAAATGATCAAATTAGTACTGTAGAAAGAAAAAGCAAAATATCAATTCTATTTTTAAATATGTCAGCTATACAGCCTTGAAATTACTGTTTAAATAATAGGTGACTATGTACTTGACAACTGCCATTGAACAGAGGCAAGGGATCATTCTCATAACCCAGAATATTCAGTATATGGAAAAATGTAGTCAGCCATATCTGCCTAAGTATCAATCACCCCCATGAGGTACTCATTTATATCAAAAACGTTCTAGAAGTTCCATGTTGGATCACATATTCTCAGTTTACTGAATTATTCATAACTGTTCATTTCTTCAATTCATATAATGTTAAATAATCTCTACTCAAAATAAGGCTCTTCTGGAGGTTTTAAAAAAATGTACTATGAAAGGGTGATAAGCATTCATATAGAAATATACAAAGAGCTGTACAGTCAATAGAAAATATAACAAGATCTAAACTCATTGATCACCTTGAAATGAATTTGAGAAACCGTTCCAAAGAGTAAAAATTACAAAATGCACACTAACATTACTTTCTTTATTACAAACTATTAAGGTGAAATGTACATGATATTTGAATTATAGATTAGGCCATCTAGGGACTTCCTTGGTGGAACAGTGGTTAAGAATCCGTCTGCCAATGCAGGGGACACGGGTTCAATCCCTGATCCGGGAAGATCCCACATACCGCGGAGCAACTAAGCCCATGCGCCACAGCTACTGAGGCTGCATGCCACAACTACTGAAGCCCATGTGCCTAGAGCCCATGCTCCACCACAAAGAGAAGCCATCACAATGAGAAGCCCACACACTGCAATGAAGAGTAGCCCTCACTCTCCACAACTAGAGAAAGCCCGTGTGCAGCAACGAAGGCTCAATGCAGCCCCAAAATAAATAAGTTTATTTTTAAAAGTAAATAATAATAGATTAGCTCATCCCACGATAATCTCCGCATGACCCTTGACTCCTGGGTTGAAAGTTGAGACTGCCATCATAGATCCTGGCATACACAGATGAAAGTAGCCAAACCCACCCTAAGGGGAAGGAAGCCTGTTTGAATATTTGGAAATTCAATTTATAGCTTCCAAATTAATAATCCAGCTGTAGACAAGAATCTAAAATCTATACATGGCATATCACTAGGTTTAGAATGAGGATAATTCATTATAGAAACTTTCTATGACAACAACAATAATGAAGACACTTTAAACATCCAGGCAACTATGAGTTAGAGTATGGTTATAACTTTTTTTTTTTTTTTTTTGCGGTATGCGGGCCTCTCACTGTTGTGGCCTCTCCCGTTGCGGAGCACAGGCTCCGGACGCACAGGCTCAGCGGCCATGGCTCACGGGCCCAGCTGCTCCGCGGCATGTGGGATCTTCCCGGACCGGGGCACGAACCCGTGTCTCCTGCATCGGCAGGTGGACTCTCAACCACTGCGCCACCAGGGAAGCCCATAACTTTTTTTTAAAATCAAGTTTCTAAGCCATTTACAATATATCATAGCTGGAACTCAGAATAATACAAATGTGTATGTATGTGTGTATAATTTTTTTTCCTAAACTCTGACATTGTTATAGGCAGCCTACAAAAAGTATATCCTAATAACCTTTTATTAAAAAATTGTTTTCATAATACCTTTTCTTTTTTTATTTATTTATTTTTGGCTGTGTTGGGTCTTCGTTTCTGTGCGAGGGCTTTCTCTAGTTGCAGCGAGCGGGGGCCACTCTTCATCGCGGTGCGCGGGCCTCTCACTATCGCGGCCTCTCCTATTGCGGAGCACAGGCTCCAGACGCACAGGCTCAGTAGTTGTGGCTCACGGGCCCAGTTGCTCCGCGGCATGTGGGATCTTCCCAGACCCGTGTCCCCTGCATTGGCAGGCAGATTCTCAACCACTGCGCCACCAGGGAAGCCCCTAATAGCCTTTTTCGAAAAGAAAAGTTAATTGCTCTGCAAAGGAAAAAATACTTCCATTCAGCTAATTGTCTTCACATCTGGATAAATTATAAATAAATAAAATGTTGTAGAAATATAATCATCCCTTAAAATTATTATCAGAAAGAAGCAATAAGGAAAGGAATTTCACTATTTCCTTGGACTCTGGCCAGTGACTCAGAAAACTGTCCATGAGTAGTTCTTTATCTGATCAAGGCATTCTTTCAAAGTAAGAGTAAGTCCCCAAACCACATATACTTGTTGCTGTTGCCTAAGAACTACCTTCACAAATCAGGCATGGAAGCCATCTGGGGTCAGGCCGTCTGGAAGAATCTGCAGATGGAACAGACCTCCTATCCTCTCAAAAATGAAGGTTCGCACGTGGGCCAGGAGAAAAATGCCTGATTGCCCCATGTAATAGCCCAATCACTCCTACTGATTCTTTAACAACTGGTAAGAGGTTCCTGCTGTGTAATGAGATTATGGAACACATGATAGATTAGTGACCTTTTGAATTAGGACAAGCAACATGAACTCACTAACAAATTCCCCCTTATATTGGAGAGGCTATGTTAAGGGGGTCAGCCATTTGCCTAAAATAGCTGAAGCACAGATGCAAATACCAATGTATAAAGCTTCATTCTTCGGTGTTCCAGTGCTACGACTGAGAACTCACATCTGGCTTGGATATTGTGAAAGCATCTGATCATTTTAGTCAACAACTACATAAAAAACATTTTCCTATTTGGATTTATACATGTGTTTTAAACTATATTTGAAAAAAAATCAATCAAAGTAGCTGTTTAGATTCATTGACCAATCAATGAAGGCATACTGGTACAATGGGTTTGGGACAATGGGTTTATTTCTTTCATTCTTGATCCTATTTTAATTGTTTAAAACTTTGTTCTATTAGCACAGCACAGGGTTTTGGAGACAGGCAGAATGGTAGGTTTGACCCGGGGTAAAACCTGGGAGAGCTACATGGATTCAATCAGGGAGATCTTTCAATCCCTTTAGACATCAATCTCCTCATCTTTAATGTGAGTATAATATAGTACCCACTCACCAGATTTTTTTTTTTTTTTTTTTTTTTCGGTACGCAGGCCTCTCACTGTTGTGGCCTCTCCTGTTGTGGAGCACAGGCTCCGGACGCGCAGGCTCAGCGGCCATGGCTCACGGGCCCAGCCGCTCCGCGGCACGTGGGATCCTCCCGGACCGGGGCACGAACCCGTGTCCCCTGCATCGGCAGGTGGACTCTCAACCACTGCGCCACCAGGGAAGCCCTCATCAGATTATTGTGAAGAGAAAATTAGGTAATCTATGTAGAACTCGTAGCACAATGGCTAGCACCTAATACTATGATAAGCTCTCAATATTTTTAACTATTGCTTTTTATTTTTTATTTATTCTTGTAAAATGTTGTTCCAGTGAGGTGAACTATTTTTCCTAATGAATGATTTTTCTATCGTTAAATTGCTCATCTTATTGGATAAAACATAATTTATTCAAACAAGTTTGACTTCGGTGAACACCATAAAGCCATAGAGAACCTCCATGTTACTTTCATGATTTTACTATTGTTACTCCTCATTTGGATCTTCTAGAAAAGATAGAATTCCTTATCATATTAAGGAGATAGTACTTAGGGAATAATCTTGACACATAAATACATGTCAATAGAGTATCCATTTTTAAAAAGTGTGTGTTTGGGTAATGGATTTAGGTTTGCACACATCTAGCAGTATCCTCCTTCTTTGTCTCCCTTCGATCAGCTACTCTTTGAGGTTAAACATGAAGTCCTTGCCTTTGACACTGAAGAGAATTGGTCTGTATGGAATATAGTGGCTAGACTAGCACTACACCCTAAATAGCTTAGCAACTCAAACCAAAACCCAGTCATTATTCATCCTAAAACCCCAGTACCTGGACGTATTCAGAGTCTCAGAGTAATGTGTTACTCACAAACATTTTATTAGTGCTATTCAAATGTGGTTTTCAAAATAGTCTAAATTTATGAAAACAAATGGGTAATTTAAGGCTTTCCATAGTCACTACTATAAATCATAGGCTATGAGGAAAGTGTTGCCAATTTCTGAATTCTCAAAGCACAAATACAAAATTCTCAAAGACTTTTTACACATATTCTTAATTTTACTCCTGTCACTTGTTTCATTTTGTTCTGTATGTTGTCCTGAGAGAACCAAATCCCTTTGCTAGAACTAGGGGTAAATGCCACAATGTAAATTCTATTCTAATATCAGATTTACATGTTCAAAATGATCAAACAATTATAGTACCTTGAAACCCACACCAAAAAAACTGCTCTGCAGATAAACCTCAGATACAAATTTATTTCATCCTTCTGAATCACAAACTTTGATGCATGTCTTCAGAAATAGGTGGAAGAGGAGCTACTTATGAGACATTTCCTCAATCCTTCTCCTCACCTGTACTACACAGGATAAAGCATTATCATCAGGATAGAGCAGTACCGTGACTTTCTACAGAGGATGGGAAGCTGACAATCATACTGAAAGGCATATTAGCTTTCTTCAGGAGATTTAGAAGAAACGTCACAACGCTGAGTATGACAAAGTTGCCTCCACCCTGTCACAGGCCCACATCCCCATTACAGGCGATGTGACCCGGCAACGCACAGGTGTGTGGCATATAGCCACATCAAAGGACTGGAACAGGGCTTCCCCGGTGGCGCAGTGGTTGGGAGTCCGCCTGCCGATGCAGGGGACACGGGTTCGTGCCCCGGTCCCGGAAGATCCCACGTGCCGCGGAGCAGCTGGGCCCGTGAGCCATGGCCGCTGAGCGTGCGCGTCCGGAGTCTGTGCTCCGCAACGGCAGAGGCCACAACAGTGAGAGGCCCGCATACAGCAAAACAAACAAACAAACAAACAAAGCAAAAAAAAAAAAAGTACTGGAACAGTGGAATGTTTATACAAATACACCGTTATGATACCCTCTCGTCTGCATGCTGAGGCAGAACAGAACTGATTCCTACAGGCTATTTATGAAGTCTCTCCGTTGGCCATTTAAACATAAGCTTTGGAACACCTTTTCTACACAGATGATGATACATGATAAATCATGCTAAGTCTCAGTTGCATAGACAATTATTAAATATACTACTACAGCTCATGACAACAATATACATATACCAAATTCATATGTAGATCTCGTCTTTTGAATTTGACTGATTTAAGAGGACACTGAAATGATTTACTGTGTCAGTTACACAGAAAATACTATACAATTGTGGCAGGTGAAACACGGCTAACACAGATTTGATTGGATGTGTTAAAATTAGGTAGATATTCATACTCATTTTAATAAGCCAATAGCATGGATAGTGCTAATAATTCTAATGGTATCTCTAAACTACTGAATGAAAAGTGTCTGTATTTGTCCTAGTTTTTTTCCTCCCTGATTTTCATTTTTGAATATTGCTTTTTAGCTTTGCTGCCACCCCTCTGTGCAATGATTACAAGATAATGCTACAAAATAAGAGAGGAGGGCATCTTGCCCCCACACTGTCTCAAATCAGGGCAAATATTGAGAACACCCAGGAAAAGGAATATTTAGGGCTACACATTTTATGAAAAGAGAACTGAAATCCTGACACAGAAAATACCAAATTTCTCATACATAATTCTCATAATGCTTTGCTTCTTTAAAGTTTTCAATAATTTTTTAAAAGTTAGGACACCCTCACCTAAACTGGCTCAATTTGCCACATATATTTGTTGCTAAAGATCACATTATAGTAAATCATTACATTATTACATTAAAATACTTATAAAAAGGTATCACTTTCTAGTACTTGGTGAAACAGTCTAGAATGGTCCACCTTTCATTTTTAACTTCTTCAAACTTGCAAAAGCCACACAGATCCTAACACTTATTTCTGTTTTCATACTTTTACTTCTAAAACACTCCTTTACTTCTCTTTAAACTTAAGTGTTCTCTGAAGTGGCAGCAGCTATAACGGTCCTCACTTTATGGGTAGAAAGTCCAAGGCAGCCAGAGGTAAAATAATTGGCCATGAGTCACTCTGCCTGCCAGTAAAGATGGACAAAGACCAAGGGCAGAAGCCTGTAGATAGACCAAGCTAGTGGGAAAAAGGGAAAAGTCGTGAATTTCACATTCAAAGATCTGAAAGTACAACAGGATCTAGCTACTCGGAGCAAACTCAAAAGTAGGCCAACACACAAAGTAGGCTAACATACAACAGATATAATAATAACGAAATGAGAAAAGACATTTTCAGCTAATATGTAAAGTCTTAGAAATTCCTTTGTAAGTGTTCTAGGTAATTACAGCCCTGGGTTAACTATACCAGTATCTCTTAAGGTGAAGGCAGAGGTTGATTATTTGTATAATTTCAAAGAGCATTCCTATGCTTATTTTTTGGAATTTACTATTGACTACAGAGATAATGTATAAACATGAATAAATATGGGGCAAGACCTTCATAGATGAGTGATTAGTGATATATTCTATAGGAGAAGGACACAGTATAATCCCCCAAACAAAATGGATTCCAAAATGTAAGCCTAGAACTGACCAAGGCTCAGAGCATAAGGACATGTCAGAGAGAGTTCACCCACAAAGTTTGTAACTGTGAACTACATTAAATGTCTCACCAGCTTCTTAATCTTTTTTTTTTTTTTTTTTTTTTTAATAGTTGCTGCACACGGGCTTAGTTGCTCCGCAGCATGCGGGATCTTCCCAGACCAGGGCTCGAACCCATGTCCCCTGCATTGGCAGGCGGATTCTTAAGCACTGCACCACCAAGGAGGTCCCTCTTAATCTTTAATGTAGCTTGTAATTATATGGCTGAGGTTGCTCCATCTGATTGCCTGTGTATCCCCTTCCTTCATACTTAAGTATTAGTTGAAATTCAAGGCTCAGGGCTATTGTTCACCCCTTCATATGGCTTAATGTTTTTAACAAAATCACACTGATCTCTTGCCCTTCTCCAGGCTCCTGAGAATTAAGTTTTGGCAATGTACAACATAATAATTATTACTTATAATATAGGTATTACACAATATTTATAATATTTCTCTGGATGGCTTATTTTTTTGATAGAAATGTCTGCTCAGTCAGATTATAAACTCACTGAGGGTATCCATCATTGACTTTTAGTCCAGCAATGCCATAGCAGCTATTGCAGTACTATACACCTAGCAAACCAGTTGTTGAATTAAAGGAGCTTTCCTATGTGTTAGGAAGAAACATCTAAATTAAACTGAGTTAAACAAGTTGATTCTTAGAAATCGAAGCTCATTAAGCAAATGTTACAAATCAAGGTCTTTGTCTTAATGGGCACAAACACAAATTAGTGGGTAAAAGAAGAAGATATTTGTCTGAGTTACCAGAAAAACATGAAGAAAAACCAGGTCTGATAACTAAGTAGAAGCTTACCCTCTAGATTTACGTGTATCATTAACAAGAACATTTCTTACTGTCTCCCTCCAGCTTTAAAAAATTGACCCTCCCTAAAGCGTTGGCCAGTATTAATGGATTTCAAAGAAAAGAAATACGCTATCATACTGACTTGAACTCGAGTATATAAAATAGATTTTTTTTCTATCAAAAGATTGTCTCATTTGCTAACAATCGCAACATTGTCCTTCCAAAGTAAAAGGAAATCGAGATGGTAAGTTTATTTGCTGTGATGAATCCTACCAGTGCCCACTGAGATAAAAATAAGCAGTGGCTTTGTTTCTGCTACCAACAGGAATTAGAACAGAATACAAGCAGGAGAGAAATAAAACTGTAGACACATTTATAATCTAGTATGCTCTAACAAAGGCAGATTAAAAATCTTAATTCTATTTCAATATGCAATCACTCGTCTCTTCAGAAACTTTATCAAGAAGGAAAAAGAAACCTCAAACACTTCAGAAAAGACTATATGAAAAAGAGCCTTCCAAAGAGCAATTACTGGGAATATCATACTAAAGAAGTTCCTCAAGAGAATAATTAGAACTCATATTGTGAAAGTAGGATCAAGTTTTCATGTTAGCTTAATTTAACACGCATGAGGATACCTGTTTGCTTCTTTTGTTGTCCCTTTCCTTTCTGTGGATTTTCAAAGGAACATCTGAAAGAAACTGAAAGAAACATCTACACCAACATATCAGAAAATGTAATGGAAGCAAAATGAAGAGAAAGAGGAGTCCTGCTTGGAAGAATATTATAGACATCCAGGAAAGACATCCCCTCTACATATTATTCCCAGAGATTAGAGTGGGCATTTTGAAAAACATGATCAACTGATGAAAGATAGCAAGTAACAATGGGGGAAAAGATCTGGAGGATATCTTGGCAGAAGATGAAGCTATAGATAGCTTAGAAGCTTTGCTGGAGACACAGGAATAACTTAGCATAGAAGAGTTTAGCATCTGGTTTCCGTGGGAGAAATGGTTCAAAATATGTCATTTGTTGATTGGTGGGGAAAATGTCTATCATTTCTCCATCTCCCTCTCTGTATAGAGTCTCTGAGTCTCCAGCTGCTCATCTACAAACCTGGGATAATAATACTCAATGGGAGTTATTTTGAAGATTAAATGAGATGGTGTACGTGAAGCATTCTAGGTTCTAGATGTAGAATAAGAAGAAGATGGGAGAAAAATGCCTTTGCTTCTTTTGTATCATTGCTGTTGCCATCTAGACTTAAAAGAAAAAAATGTAAGAGCCAAGTAGCAATCTAACACATCTAATTGAAATCAGAGATTCTTCTTTCTAAAATAACTCGACTTCATGACTGCTGACCACTTTCTAAAGCAATGGTTCTAAACTCTAGCACACATCAAAAAGAGTGGGGGTGCCAGTTAAAAACCCTCAAAAGTGACTGAGCAGGTCTAAAGTAGGTCCTAAGAATTTTGTTCTTTTAGCAGGCAACCCAGGTAATTCTAGTAGCTGTGGTCAGCAGACAGCACTTTGCTCTAAAAAAGGATATTTTAGGATTAATTTCTAGCTATTACATACATATGAAATTAGCAGTGAAAAATATCAGTATCATGAAGGTGGGTCAAAAGAGATGGAAAGAGAGAGACAGACATAGAAAGAAAATCACAGAATATTAGGTTGTAAGGCAGGGGTACCCAACCCCCGGGCCGCGGTACCTTTAGGAACCGGGCCGCACAGCAGGAGGTGAGCAGTGGACGAGCTAGCGAAGCTTTACCTGCTGCTCCCCATAGCTCGCATTACAGCCGGAACCCGAACCCTAACCCTAACCCTCACCCCCATCCGTGGAAAAATTGTCTCCCACAAAACCGGTCCCTGGTGCCAAAAATCTTGGGGACCGCTGTTGTAAGGGATTTTTCCATCCAGTAAAAAAATTTCCATAATCTCTGACAGATGGTCATTTTAAATACTTTCAGTGATGGGGAATTGCTGTCTTCAGGCAACACACGCTATTCTGGGTTATAAACTGATGTAAAATAAAGGGTAAATCATAAGTTTCTGGAAAATTGAAGAAATGTGGATATTATTCAGGGTGAATTAGATATCAAAGCCTTCCTAGACTTGATTGGACAAGATAAGGCACCAACTAAATTCAAAACTAATTTGACTGTAAGACAAGCTGAACATCCAAATGTTGGATCTGCTACCTGATTCCACTAAAAAAGCCATGCTTTCCATGGCTGCCGTAAAAACAAACCTTTCACTTCGTCTCTCGTTCACATTTCAATGGTTCAACATTTCAATCACGCATCTGGCACTACTTTCATCTCCCCATTTAGGCAGTGGCAAGTAAACAGCAATAAAATTATATGAAACAAAAATATTTTTGCAAAGGTCATAAATATTTTCAAATAATGGTCCAGGTCAAAACTTCTTAAATGAATAGAAGGTATCCTACAAAGCCATTTTATCTTACTACTTTGTTAAAAACAACACTACATATTTATACTTTCATCTTTATGTAGTTATTCCACCAAATGAGGAAAATAGTTATTAAGCCATTTAATTATTTACTTGTTTTAGAAGAACTCACCAAGCCTAGTGGTTTCGGATGGCTCTGTCACATGTGACTGATGTCTGAGCATTTCCGTTATCGTTTACGTAAATTATCTAAGGCTCGTGCAGCCTCTTCCAGTGCAAATCCACTCATGTCATTGATACAAAATTGGAAAGTATGGGGTGCTGCCCACTAATATGGTCTTGGATTCTTTTCATCTAATCTGCCAAAATATTGTCTGGGATGAGAAATTTGTATAGAGTTGGCTGGGATTTAGAACAGGCCAAACACTTACCCTGATACATTTCACACAGTTGCCAACGCTTCCTTTTAGTCCAGGATCCCAGGTGAGAATTCCAGTAGTTTCCGGATCCTCTTCTCCACTGAACCCTCACTAGAACATCAATCCCAAATCTGTGTCCTAGCTAATATTTATTTGTGTGAAATAACTGAGCCTTAAGGAAACTATTTTTTTGAAGTATTAGATGAAAAAGGTTTCTATGAATATTTTAGCAACAATACTATCTGATTTATTTTCCTTGGACGCTAACGAGCATCCAATAATAAATAAATCTCTCTCTCTCTCTCCAAAAGTATCTTTGTGCTCAAGCTTGAGAAAGAGAAAAGCAGCCGCTGATTTCCAGGAACTGGCCTGTTACTATCAGCTTGACCTCGGTGTTTTGCTGTTGAACATAAATCATTTCACAGGTCATCATCATCAGACCAGGCCACTCTGTGACCACGATGGAGCAGGACAATAATGGCACCTTATCATGTCTAAACACAGACAAAATATGAACACTGTCCAAGCCACAAAATTCTAGACATCCCTCTCTCTCTTGCTAACTGAGAGATTGCCACTTCTTTACTGACTACAGCTTTAGTCTGCCCTCCTAGAGCTAAGATTTATTGGGATACACAATCATAAAACTGTTCCTGCTTTCTGAGAGTACCCAACCCAGAGTGAGTCCCCACTTTCTTGGACCCTCCCACAAATCACTCATTCAAAGCCCAAACCTAATGAGTCATTTCAAACTCAGTTCCTTGTGATATATGCTCCTCCCTCACTGCAGTGAGTCAGAACCCCAATACATCCAACGACAGGTGTTTTCCTGGTGGTCTTTGCAGGGAGAGCGCTGACAAGCTCAGTTACTACAGCCAGAACAGACATTCCTAAGAAAAGCTAAAAGAATTTCTATCTTCCAGATACTCACTAAAATTCTAATACAAAATAAACTCCTTGAGCTTATTTTCTCACATGGTGGCTTTTTTGGCAAAGGACCCTTCAGTTCTGTCCCTCAGAAGAATTGCTTTTGTGAAGTGTAGAATAAACAGGTGGATTATGGCTCAACTGTTAAATATTTACTCAAGGAAGAGGCACGTTTCCAAAAATTAGGATTCAACATGTTAGATCAACACCCAGGCCACAGTGAGCCTGGTGGCCCATAATCCTGGATGCTTATGTAGAATCCTATAGTGGGACTTCCCTGGTGGCGCAGTGATTAAGAACCCACCTGCCAATGCAGGGGACACGGGTTCGAGCCCTGGTCTGGGAATATCCCACATGCCACGGAGCAACTAAGCCTGGGCCACAACTACTGAGCCCGCGTGCCACAACTACTGAAGCCCATGCGCCTAGAGCCCATGCTCTGCAACAAGAGAAGCCACCGCAGTGAGAAGCCCGTGCACTGCAACAAAGAGTAGCCCCTGCTCTCTGCAACTAAAGAAAGCCCACGCGTAGCAATGAAGACCCAACTCGGCCAAAAATAAATAAATAAAATTTTAAAAGATAATCCTATAATGGATTCAATGTGAACCTCTAGTAGAAACGCAGACAATAGAATTAAGTGATGTGGCATTGACTTTGCTCCAATTCTCGCTTTTCTCAGATTTCATCCTTATTAGGGATGCGTATCTCTCAATTATTATTTCCCCATAAAAGCACATTTAATGGTTTATTAAAGTTAGCAAGAGAGGGGGATGTCTGATATTTTCTGGCTTGGACAATTTAGAAGTTTCTAAATATGAAAATTTAAATTGCCTGCTGTGCAAAAGATGTGAAGCAGTAATCTAAAGACCGGGGGTACATTTATATAAATCTCAATAATTTGTATGAGACAAAATGTTTCCAATTATAGCATATAACTTTTGACATTTTGAAAAATGACTAGTAGCCTTTGCAAAGTACCAACAGCATATTCTGCCTCTCTCTAAATTATAAATAGACTTTCCTCTACATGGTTAATTCCAATAAATAATTCCATTTAAGGGAAGAGCAATAACACCTAAAAGTTATTGTCATCACCTATATATTAAATACTGCTCAAAGAATTTTATACACATTATTTCTAATCCTCACAAAATACCAAAAGGTATACACAGTTTTTTCACATTTTACAGATGAGGACCCGGATCAGAGAAATTAAGTGATAGGCTCCAAACACACAATAGTAAATGACAGAGTTAAGGTGAAAACCCACTTTCGTCTGACTTGCCAAGCTGAAGGATGTTTACCTGTGTGTATGTGTGGTATGTGTGTGTGTTCTTTTTAGGTGAAATTACTTTTAACATTCAAAATTCACTGTGTTTTAACAACTCGTGTAGTATGTGCCTTTTAATGTATGCACAAACACACACACACACACTCAAAACTTGCTATTAATTGCTATCATTTTGACTGCAAGTTTGGAAAAGAATTTATTCCTAAAATAAATATGTTTGAGAAAATGGAGCTTTAAAAATATTACAGTTATCACATATGATGATTTCTTCTGCTCTAACCCCTCAAATACTTTAAGATGGCTTAGGTCGTGTGAATTTAGTATCATCACTCAGAGCTTAAAATCTCCTTGAGATACATTCTCCACCCCTTTAATAGTTCTGAGTATATTGTTTCTAACACAGCACAGGGAATTCAGAAAGAAATTAAGAGGATTTTGAAATGATATTGTGAATTCAAGCAAAAATTCCCTTTTTCTTTTTCCCTATCTCTTGCTCTCTTTCTCTTTTCTAGTTGTTTTTTTCCTTTTAAAAAAAATGTTGATCAATTAGCTAACACCCTATAAAAATGTCCTCGAGGGCTGGGGGATCCAGAATCCTTAAGTACAAAAGGACATTCTACCAATGTTCCCGCCTGCCCTGAATTATCCTTTTGCGTTTATCAGATTGCATCACTATCTTCATGCTATTATCTAAACACTGTCATATGTGGGCATGCTTTTTTTAATCAAATTACTTGGCACTGTACAAATATACTAATCCCTTCTTTGCCAATGATCTTTTCAGTATCAGAGATTTCGAATTATTTCAAATTTTTTAGATTAGGAGACATTTAGTACATCAGAGATCTACCACTTTGAAGCACAATGCAATTTCAACATTATCAAAATAAAAAATATTCATTTGCTCATGATACTTATTTTTTTTAATCTGCTCATTCAAAACCCTAAACCATCTAGCTTTGGAATCCATTTACATTAGAATCATAGATCCCGCCCATATTATTGACTCAGGAAATAAATGGATTTTAGGAGACTTTATTTAAAAGGCATCTCCTTGAGAGGTGGAGCTCAAAGAGCTCTGTGAGGCTGCAACAGTTTCCCAGGAGTGAGGCCATAAAGAAAGAAGTGCTGGCACTGGGTGGGGCTGAGCAGTTCACATCTTTTCCCACTGCTTCTCACTGGTATGTTTCCATGAAAGTCAAGGGTGTGGGAATGTATGCCAGGGTAGGAAATCCTACAGACTGCTTGGTGTGCCCGACACCCCCTAACCCATAATATCTTCAGCTGTTTATCTTAATCAATGAAAGAGCTATCACATTAATGTCTGGAAAAACTGCAAAGGAGCTAAGCAAACCAAAGAAATGTCATGCTGGGGGATCAAATTTCTCCTGTCACCTCAGTCTTTTCTCCTTCGGAGGAATACACTTAGCACGGATCCAAAAGGCATTTGCTGTCCAGCCATTGCAAGATCATCACGGAGCCAAAACATGTGGCCCCGACTCTTGCTTTTGCTCCACAATCCACCCTGCTGAACGGTTCCTTTTAAACTCACCCATTCTAAAAATAAAATGACTCTCTCTGTACCCACTTAATACCAGAAGCATCCATCAGCGGCCACAGTCCTCAATAATCCACATGCCAAACACACCTTATCTCTGTGCACTTCACCATGCTCCAGTCAACGTATCTACTATGAACCGAGGTCTCTTTCCTATTCTCAGAAAGCAGCGTTTTGCACCGACCTCTTTAAAAAGCAACGCTTGCACAGCTACAGTCTGTAGTTACTCCTAATGCTCCATGGTTTCTACAGCCTCACTGATATTACACACTCACACGTACACACACATCTATACACAGACATTCCTAATTCCAGCAATTTACCTTTTTGGGTCTTTTTCTTCTCTGACTACTGCCATTGAACTTCTCTCCACTGTCGCTTTTCTGAGCTGCATCTTCGTTCATCATTTTGAGCAGTTTGGAAAGAAAATAGCGCTGCCATTAAACCCTGCCGCCTGTCCAGACCACTGGCGAGTATGCACTTACTGGAGGAAAGCAGGAGGAGGAGGAGGGGTGGGGAAGGGGCGCGCACTGGGAGGGTGAGGACGGTGACGTTGCCATGGCAGCAGCTGCCACAACTGTTTATCTGACTGCATTGTTCAATCTGTTTCAACCAATTACCATCAGGGACTGGTTACAACGAAGAAAGCCTTGAAAACAAAATGCCAGGGACTCGAATGATTTGGGGACACTGCTGGTTGGTTTTTGACACACCCGCAGCTCCAATGGCTCTCAACCCCCACACAAAACCTGCACTTAATTTTCCTCCTACAGGTACTTCAACACAGAGCAGATACAGTGCGTAATAAGAAAACTGTAACATCCTTGAATGTCTCTGAACCTGAAGAGGCACCTTTTAGCTGGCAAAGAGGCTACTCAAGGAACAGGATTAGCTATTAATATCCTAAGGTAAATGTAAGAAAGTTACATTTTTAAGATGTTATTCACTTGATTCCAGAGGATAATCTTTCAAAACTCAGGTCAAGGATGATTTCTGTTATAAAGCCTTGCGGGCAGGCTCTTCAGCAACCAGGTAACAGACCTCTCCCTCTTCCGGGCCTCCCCTTTCCACTGACCGTTTCTGACATAGCACCCGTAACACTGTTTCACAATTGCATGTTTACCCAGCTGTCTATTTTCTACAGGCCAAGAGCTTCTTAAAGCCAGAGATTGAGCTTTGGGTGTGTGTGTGTGTGTGTGTGTGTGTGTGCGTGTGTGTGTGTGTGTGTGTGTGTGTGTGTTTGGGTTGGGGGAGATTGCTGAATTTCCCAGAACCAAGCATGATGCAGTGGTACATTAAAGACATTATGAGTAATACAAATATAAGAAAGTTGGGGAGTTAGAACATTTTATAACTGATCTTTCAAATCTTCTTAACCTAATTCTCTCTATTGACTGATGAATAAAACCCAATTCCTGCTCTCCAGGAGCTTATAAAGTTCCAGAATTCTTCTTGATAAGAAAAGAAATTAGAGCGTGTTTTTATAACAAGAAACCCAATTTTATCCTATTGGATTGAGGTGGCCATATTTGTATGTTTAATCATATTAAATTGTGGACGCAACCAGAGCCCAACACGTTTTGTACAAATACACACGTGCACACACTAAACACTCACCCCTATTCCTAGAAAACAAACTCAAAGCATAACACACAGAATACTTAACTGGGAAAATAGAGTAAGGATTAAACCAATGAGATAATGTATATAAATACACTTTGCAAATGGAAGGTCCCTATGAAAATGCGTTATTGCTATTGCTAATCCTATTTTTATTACAAATATAGGTAATTTTCAACTCAGAAAAGTATATCTTACAAAGGTTCCTTACAGGAAGATGGCTACCAAAATTGGGAATTCATCTTTCCAGTAAACGCAGCAAGAAAAACTCACCTTCTCTCCCCACTGCTGTCGGATTGCTCTTTATCTCTGCCTGACCTCCCCTGAGACCCTTGCCACCTCCTCACCTAGGGTCAGCCCCGCCTTGCTGCCTCTCATTCCCTCCACCTTCCTTCTGCTTGAGCAGACCCATCCCACCGTGATGCCTTGGATCCCACAAACAGGACAGAAGCAATAGGACCCTTGTTTCCTAAACAAAACCCTACGGGAACTTCTACAGACGCTTCTAAGAGCCCAACTCGCACTGTTGTCAGAGCCTTCTTGAAAATCCCTCCTGATATCGTCCCACTCCTCCGCTATCCCCTCACCTGTCCACATCGTGCCTCCCTTTTGGACCTTTCTTAGGAGCACCCTCAGCCTGGAAACCGGATTAATTTACTCAATAAATATTTATTGAATACCTACCATGCGGTAGGAACTAAGCACTAGGGACACACTGCCCTAACCACCAGGGATATAATGGCGAACAAAACGGGCAACATTTTTTGCAATCACGGTGCTTATATTCTAACAGGGAAACTAGACAGTAAACAAAAATAATAGTGGTAAGGGCTAGGGCGGAAAAAAGTAGGACAAAGAGTGATGGGGAACAGATGCTATTTTAGATAAGGTACTGATAGAACACGCTCTAGAAGCCTGAATGAAGTGAGGGACCAAGCCAAGCAATTATCTGGAGGAAGATTGTTTCCTTACTGCGTTTAAAAATAAACTTTGGGGGCTTCCCTGGTGGCGCAGTGGTTGAGAGCCTGCCTGCCGATGCAGGGGACGTGGGTTCGTGCCCCAGTCCGGGAAGATCCCACATGCCGCGGAGCGGCCGGGCCCGTGAGTCATGGCCGCTGAGCCTGCGCGTCCGGAGCCTGTGCTCCGCAGCGGGAGAGGCCACAACAGTGAGGGCCCGGGCACCGGAAAAAAAAAAAAAAAAAAAAAAAACAAAAAACTTTGGTCCCCTATTATATGCCGTGCAATGTGTTAGGTTCCATGTGGGATGTAAAGATAGACACTAATCCTGCCCTCAAAGCAAAGAGAAAAGCAGTTCAAAAGTCCTAAAATGGGAACTTCTTGTCAAACATATTAGGAACACTATGATACCCCAAAAGGGGAAAAGAAGGGAAAAGGAAAACTTTTCGAGCAACTGGATCTATAGGAGACTTATGTTACTAATACCCTGCATTCTCATGTGACGCCAGAATGGGTTTTTCAATCAATCGGTTTGGTAGACCAATTTGGAACCTAATCATTGCTTTTACATCACCTCTGCAGTGTATATCACAAACAGATGTACTTCATATTTCACTACTTTATGAATCAGCAACTTTTCTTTTTTCATTTATTTTTTTGGTTGCACCAGCTCCTTAGCTGTGGCACGTGGGCTCCTTAGTTGCAGCAGGCGGGCTCCTTAGTTGTGGCGTGTGAACTCTTAGTTGCGGCATGCATGTGGGATCTAGTTCCCCGACCAGGGATCAAACCCAGGCCCCCTGCATTGGAAGTGTGGAGTCTTAACCGTTGCACCACCAGGGAAGCCCCAAGCAACTTCTGATTATGTTTGCGCCACCTCTTGTAACAGTGCCTTCTCTGTCAATATCCAAATATATAGTACACAGCTTAAACACTCAGATGCAGGCCTCTGATTTTGACAATGAGCTATAACCTCTAGCTGCTTCTTCTAAACTTTTATACAGTATACCTTCTTTACAGAGTAAAAGTACTGCACACATACTAGACCTGCATACCACAGAGGTCAACACCCACCCTCAAACTATAAAGTAAAAATCTCAGCACATAAACAGGTGCTAGTAGTATTATGTTCATTACAGCATTAGAAGGTACATTTTATACGTACAGAGAACATCAACAACATGTTATGGTACTGTGAACGCAGGGGGTTTCTTTTTCGAAGCTTTCAATCAATTTCTCAGTGCCTCTCTAGTAGGCACTCCCCGACTGTCCTCATAGTGCAGTTTTTTGTGGGCACGTTTCCAATCCGACGCTAAGCTCCTTGAGGGCAGGATTAGTGTCTATCTTTGCATCACACGTGGAACCTAACACATTGTGTAGCATATAATAGGGGCCCAAGGTTTATTATTAAATGCAATAAGGAGACATTTTAAATATCTACCATGAGTCTATACTTATGGTTAAACTTCCAATGGGTAAATTCTTCATTTCTTAGATTATTTTGTGTACTTTCTGACCTCTAGGAGCTATGCATAATTTCAAATAAGATTTTTTTTTTTTTTTTTTTTCGGTACGCGGGCCTCTCACCGCTGTGGTCTCTCCCGTTGCGGAGCACAGGCTCCGGACGCGTAGGCTCAGCGGCCATGGCTCACGGGCCCAGCCGCTCCGCGGCATGTGGGATCTTCCCAGACCGGGGCACAAACCCGCGCGTCCCCTGCATCGGCAGGCGGACTCTCGATCACTGCGCCACCAGGGAAGCCCTCAAATAAGACTTTTAAAGAAACTTGAGAAATTGGAGTGGCTGCAGACAAAATAGCAGTGATAATAGTATGTTATATTTTAAAGCATTTTATAATTTATATAATTTTTAGCTCCAAAATAGAAGATCCATGAAGACTGAGATCTCTGTCTGCTCACTGATATATCCCAAGCACTTATAGCAATACTGGCATATGACAGACACAAACATTTAGTGACTTTATGGCATTCTCACAACCACACATGGAAAAAGGTTAAGATCAATCATAGCACAGGTGAAAAAACTGAGGTAAAAAGCAGTTTTGGTGACTTTCCCAAGATAACAAGGTTAATCAGATACAGAGCTAACGTTCTTCTGATTCTAATGTCGCTGTTCTTTTATTAAATCATGGCTGGCTTCAATGAAGAGCAGCCATTTAATAAAGTGCAGTAAGATGGAAAATACCAAGAGCGGAAACTACAGTCAGATGACAGTGACCCGAGTAGAAAAGGGAAACCTTTATTAGTTTTATGTTAAGCATACTTTTATAGGCATGGCGTTTTAGAGGTGATTATATTAATTTTAACGGGCCTGCTGTTCCATGCTGTCGTGCAGCTGGAGCTGGGTGGAGAACCCTCGGGACATGACGGAGTGGACATGACTCCAGGCACAGCAAGAGGGTTGCTCAAAGAGGGACTGGCCCTGGTGATTGTCATCAGAGGAAGGAAATGGCATCACGGCTGGGTTCAAATCATATCAGGCTATGTCCCGTGCCCAGCAGTGTTTGGGGCCAAGGCCACAGACTCTGTACCTCATTTCTATCCTACCTACCCATTCTTGATACTTTACTCCCGTCATTTATTTGAGCGGGGTAAATTTCCCTGGAGTGTAAGCAATTGGGTCTATGTTTAAGTCCTAACCCTCCAGCACTGAGAATGTGATGAAATCGTGTTAAGATAAGGATGGGTGGAATAGGGTGAGCCTGAATCCAATGACTGGTATCCTTAGGAAAAGGGGGAAATGTGGGCACAGAGACACACAGCGGGAAGATGGCCACGTGAAGACTGAGGAAGAAACAGGAGCAATGTAGCTGCAAGCCAAAGAAGACCAATTGCCAACAACCACCAGAAACTAGGAAGTGGTAAGGAAGGATCCTTCTCTAGAACTTTCTGAAGGAGCATGGCTCTGACAACACCTTGATGGCAGACTTCTGCAATCATAACCGTGAGAATAAAGTTCTGTTATGGTAAGCCACCCGGCTTGGGGCCCTTTGTTATGAAAATCCTAGGACAGTAATACAACCATATTTTCCAGCCACCCTTGCAGCTGGACCCAGCCATGACTTAGTCCTAGTGTTACTGAACGCAAGTCTGTGTGCCGAATGCACAGTGAGGCCCAACCAATACGAAAACTTCGGAGTTTAGAGCAGCGAAAGGTTTATTGCAGGGCCAGACAAGGAGACGGCTGGGTCATGCCTTAAAAACCCCAAACTCCCTGAAAGCTTTCAGCAAAGCCCTTTTATAGGAAACATGAGGGACGGGCATAGTTATCTGTTGCATACTTCTTGGGGTCAGATCCTTTGTTCTCTCTCTTTTTTTTTTTTGTTTTCATGATCCTTTGTTCTTGGTCAGGTCATGACGTTCTGTTAACCTCCACCAAAACAAATGTTATTCTCTGGTCTGACCAGAAAGGCCAAGGTCCCAAGGCTCAGCTTTCGCCCTCTGAGGTCCAGGCCCTGGCTAAGAGGAGGGGGGTCCCTGCGCGGGCGGTTACCCTGCCTGAAAACGTTCATCCAGAACCCCGTCTGGGTCCTCGCAGCACTGCCCAGGCCCAGCTGAGGAGGCAGATCTCAGCTGGCAGCACCCTCAGGGCCAGGTGCCCAGACCCTGCCCAGCGGTCATCACTGAGGGAGCCAGGCGCCCAGGACCCAGCCAGCCCTCAGGCTTTTCATTGAAACCGGAGAGAATCATTTGTATGGGATCGATAGGGATACGTGTTGTAGCAAATACCCATCAGGTGAATCTCCAGCTCACGACAATTGTCCTCTCTGAGAAGAGCCCCAACCTCAGAGGTGGACCTGAACTAAGGATGTGCAGTGTCCTTACAACGTAACCCCGACCTCGGGCCACCTCCTTGGGATAGACAACTGACCTAAACTGGCCCCGTTTTTGAAACGTGAACAGAGAGACTCAGGCTGGTTGAAGCTGTTACCTTAATGGCAGTGTTCATATACTCCAGTTGCTGAGGCCCCCGTGGACTGCGACCCGTGGAGACTGGAGCCGCCGTTCAGTCGCGGGGGGTCGGGGAGGGGGAGGGGTCCGCCACTGCTTCAAGGCCTGGGCCCGGCCGGCGGACGGACGCCACGGCCAGGGCCCTGGAGCTCTGCGGGGCACAGCCCTCAGCCTGTCCCAGGGCCCCTCAGCTCAGCCGCCGGCCCTGAGGCCAGAGGGCCTGGAGGGCCCCAGGGAGAAGGCCGCAATCCAGCACTCACCGTGCTCTCTGCTGCAAGGACCACTGCCAGGCTGACTGTTGGCGGGGCGGGACTAACCACGTGCTCAGGCTCTCACACTCACGGCTGTGCAGCTGCTCCGCCCCTATTACACTAGCCTGCAGAATGTGGGTGGAAGTGTATGCCACTCTCAGGCCTAGCTAATACAACCTTCCCATGAGCAAGCTTTTTTTTTTCTTTTTTTTTTTTTTTTTTTGTGGCCATGCCAAGTAGCATGCAGGATCCTAGTTCCCCAACCAGAGATCAAACCCACGCCCCTGCAGTTGGAAGCACAAAGTCTTAACCACTGGACCGCCAGGGAAGTCCCCCGATGAGCAATCTTACCTGTTTTTCCCATCTAGTGGCGGAATACAGAGGAAGATATAACCTGGAAGGTGGAAGAGCAACAGGTGCAAAAAAGCCTGAGTCCCTGAATCACTGTGTGGAGGAGGGACCCTCTTCTCCCTGCTCCCTCCTCCATTGACCCTCATTAAACCTGAGTAACTTTTTCTCGTGAGTGCTTTGTGGTAATGGTGTTGTTTGTTACAGCAGTTAGCCTGTGGTAACTAACCATATCTACTCATGTTTTCCAGGGAATATGTAGTCACATTTCTATTTTAAGGTTGCCTGTTACATGAATGACACTCTCGGTGCATCGAAGCTTTTAGCCATTGGAAATGGATCTTATGCCCTGGAGCAAAGGTGCTAGTCTCATTTAAAGAACAAAAAGAAAAAGGTGGAACACAAGTAATTAGAGGTGAGCAACGGTTGTTGATTAGCGGTGGGTAGGGGAAAGGGATGCCTGACTCTATGGGATCAGAGTCTCAGAACGGCTTTTGTCCACTTTCCTCTTCATCCTGTCTCTCTTCCTGGATAAATCCTTTGCTTCTTTTCCTATTTCCAGAAGCCACTGCTTCTAAGCATAGTGGTCTCCCTTCTCTGCCCCACTGAGTATGAACACTTAGAAAGCAAGTCTATCATATAAGCAAATACAAAACCTTCTCAAAGTTCTCTAAGGACTTTTCTTTCTTTTTTTTTTTTTTTAAATATTTTTGTTATCAGTGGGGAGAAAATGAAGGAAAGATAGCAAACAAATGAAAAAATTAGCTTCTCAAAGTTCACAATGGTTGGAATGTACACAGTGTCGGACTCAGAACTGCTCTCCTCTGGTGCTTTTTCTGAATTGCCAGGAGTTCTGCACAAGTCTTATTCCATATCATTTATCTTCCTTAGGAGACCTGGGGGGAGTCTATTTAACAGTAACACCTCCTTGGAAGCTAAAGTCAGGCTCAAGGGCCAGGCAAGAAGCCTTCTTCATTTTTCTCTCCCAGTTCTTTGCTGTCCCACCATGAGCATCAGCAGAAAGTACTTCCTCTCCCTCCCTGTAATCCTCCTCCTCCTCACCTGTGTACTCCTCTTCCATCATTCATCTATTTCATGTAACAGATATTCTGTTGGATGACAGACTGCTGTATGCCAGGCTCCCTGCTTTAGGGGCTTTAGCATGAATTAAATCATCTTTGCTTTAGGGGCTTTAGCATGAATTAAATAATCTTTGCCTTTAAGGAGTTTACAGTATAAAAGTGGTGACGGTCATTGAACTAGAAGCATAATAACTCTATAGGGGATTTTAAGGGTCCTGTCCTCTTAGGGGGACGCTTTTTAAGCTTTTATGAAAGCATAAAAAAGGGACATCCAACGCAGTCTGAAAGAATAGAGCAAGTTTCTGCGAGGAAGTGACTTGAATATTGAGAAGACCTGAATGATGACTAGGAATTATCTACGTGGAAAGGGAAGTATAAGGTGAGATTGTGGAAGTATGATTCAAGCAGAATCAACAGCACAGATGAATGCCCTCTGGTGGGGAGGAACATGGAATCGGCAGAACTGAGACAAGGCCCCCACGGCTGTATGGGGCAGCTCCTAGCCCGGCCTGCAGTAATGACTTCATCCTAGGCCTGAACGTGTCAACAAGTGTGCCTGTCCACAGACTGGTTATTGCCCCATGTAGGTATACGAGTGTGATACCTAAACATTAGTATATAACTTGTGAATCCTGTAGCAAGATGGCCCTGTTAGCTTATAAAGAATATGTACTTGTGGGCTTCCCTGGTGGCGCAGTGGTTGAGAGTCCGCCTGCCGATGCGGGCGACGCGGGTTCGTGCCCCGGTCCGGGAAGATCCCACGTGCCGCAGAGCGGCTGGGCCCGTGAGCCACGGCCGCTGAGCCTGCGCGTCAGGAGCCTGTGCTCCGCAACTGGAGAGGCCACAGCAGTGACAGGCCCGCGTATCGCAAAAAAAAAAAAAAAAGGAGACCTCATCTTCGTTAAAGTCTCATATTGAGAAAAGGCCTCAAAGAAAAATTTTGGAAATCCATTTCATTTAACAAAGAAAGAACAAGACTCAGAAAGATCAGAAATTTTTCCCAAGGTTCCATAACGAGTTAGTAGTAGGAGGCAGACCAGGATCCAGGACTCATCCCACCTCACTGAGCAGCCTTTATACCATGGTAATCTTCACATGGGTGAATTTAGAAAGCCTATGTCAAATCTTATCTATTTTTATGTTAAGTTAAGGAGCCCTCAGCTCTTACATAAGGTGTAACAGAAATTAGAGAGAAATTAGTCCACGAAATAACCATGCCCCTCAGGGAAAGAACCCTTGTTTCTCACGTAAATATGGTATGTGTCCAACCCCAGACTGCAGCAGGCTCAGTGGTTGTTTCACTGAGATGGATCTTGAAGAAGCAGCAGCAACAATTGATTAGGGACCTACTTCTTTCCCTTTAAGCCAGTCTTACATAAGGTTTACCAAAGAGGTATTTGGCTGCAAAACTTACCATGTCCAGCATAAAAAGGAGCTTTTGGAACCCATGGCAAACAATTTTAGCACCTCACTTCACCTGAGGCACCCACTTATTAAAATTAGCATAGTGATTGATTAGAGTCTCATTTTACATCAATATCAGCAACAATACTTGAGATCAAAGGTAGAATCTTACAGGAGAATAACAAAATGTGGCTGAGCTCACCATGTCTGTGTCCCTGTCTAGGTCAGTTTTTTAGGACGTGCCGTTACTTGCTTGCTCTACTCTAGGGTCTCTGCTCAGTCTCCAGTGATGTGAGTTCTTGAAAATAGCTGTTATAATTGGGTTTCCTTACAGATGCAAATGAGGCACATTGGGGCAGGCTGTGTCCTTGACAGACATATTTTTTCAAAGCAATTTATTACTGTAAACATTTTAAACCTTAAACCAGCTTGAAAGTAAGGTCATTTTTTTCCTCTTTTAACTATGAAGAGAAAGTAAGTGTCCATTGGTAAATACCCAACATAAAAATAATCTAGAGGCTTAAGTCTCATAGAAACATAAATCATATTCTGAAAGATGCATAACCATGGTGGTAATAGAAGTGACAAAACCACAAAGAATCACAATGTTAGAAGGTAACTTAGAGACTACTGCATCCAGCTCCTCACTTTTAACAAGTAAGAAAAATTGGAGCCCAACTTGGTTACGCTACTTACCCAACGCGGTACCTACAGTTAGTAGAACTTTGAATTAAATTCCAGGTTTTCTCATTCCTAATCTAGTACTGATGTCTTCCAGTGGGGTGTCTCTCTACTAAAATGAACTTTAAGAAGCCCTCCCTTCTCAGCAAACATACAGGCCCAGCGATGGCCCGTTACTCACGGAATGGGGGGAAAAATTATATGATTCATGATACACCAGGCAGAACTGTTTCAGGCATTAGAAGCAGGGAACTGAATAAGACAAAATAATATATTTCTTAATGTTGCAAAACATCCCGAGTTTAGACCAGGATTTACTATAACAGAATCACAGTAGGAGAAGGCAAAGGAGGATCAATTGCTTTTCCACAGTGTTAACTCTTTGCCAAAGACTCTCAAGAATGATAAAAAAAAAAAAAAAAAAGTAGTGATAATATGAAGGTTAAAGCTCCAAAGAGCCTTTAAACAAATGGCTATAATAAAAAAAGACAGATGACAACTGAAGCCCGTTTGCTATCTTATCACTCCTGAGAATGAATTATTAATAAATGACCACTACTATCCCTCCCAGTTAGAAAAAAAAGGTCAAAGTGAAGAGTTTATTATCTATTAGTGCTCTCTGACTTCTAACTACCATCCCAGTCCAGACTGATGTTATTCTAAATACGTATTGCCGTTGCAAACTACCTCATAAACTAGTGGTTTAAAACAATAATTTTATTTTGCTCACAAACTTGTGGGCCTGGGATTCTGGAAGGGCTCAGCTGACTGATTCATTCATATTCATGTGGTGACAAACGAGGCAGCTGGGGCTGGAGGCTCCACTTCCACAATGGCGTCCTCACTCACATGTCTGGTGCTGATTGATTGGCTTCTCTCTCTATCCACGTGGCATCTCATGTTCCAGGATCTCTCCACATGGCTGAGGCTTCTCACTGTATGGTGGTCTCAAGGTGGTTATATTCTTCCATGATAGCTGCTTCTAAGAGGCAGGACTTGGAAAGTGCCGGACCAGTTAAGGGCGCTGCCATATTTTATTGGTCGAGGCAGTCACAGGGCCAATCCAGATTCAGGAGGTAAAGAAATGGACTCCATCTCTTGATGGGAAGGGTGGAAAGGTCACTTGGCAGAAGAACATATGGGATGGGAGCCATCTTGGAAAATGCAATTTGCCACAGATGGTTAGCAAGTGAAGTAGGCCATGAGGGAGATGAAATATAAGGGCTGATTTTGCATACTATAAACACAAGGTCTTTTCCCAAATGAACAGACTCTGCTAGCTAGAAATGCAGTTTTCTGCATTCTTTTATTTATTTATTTTATTACAAAAAAGCTTATCAATATTAATTCCTGGAATGATTAACTACATATTACTGGGTCAAAGTCAACTATTTCCTTTCAAAGCCGAGTCTCTGTTGATCTCTGAAGATGAGTTTCATGTATTACACTTTCTGACTGTGAGCCATTGTGGCTAATAAATTCACAGGAAGTATTTTACATTTGAAGTACAGCTTGTTTTGCACTTTTTCTTTTCATTCTTACTTTCTTTCCTCTCTCCTTGGCCTCTCACTCACTCTATTTTTTTTTTAATAAATCTATTTATTTTTGGCTGCTTTGGGTCTTCAATGCTGTGCACGGGCTTTCTTTAGTTGCGGCGAGCGGGGGCTACTCTTTCTTGCAGTGCACGGGCTTCTCATTGCAGTGGCTTCTCTTGTTGCAGAGCACTGGCTCTAGGCACATGGGCTTCAGTAGTTGTGGCTCGTGGGCTCTAGAGCGCAGGCTCAGTAGTTGTGGCGCACGGGCTTAGCTTCTCTGCGGCATGTGGGATCTTCCCGGACCAGGGCTCGAACCCGTGACCCCTGCATTGGCAGGCGGATCCTTAACCACTGACCTTCTCCCTCACTCTTTCATCCATTCTATCCTTCTATATAATATCAATATGACCTCATCACAACCTTAAATTCTCCTGTACAAAAAAATATGATAATAAAAAAGCTTAAAAAGAAAACAAAAGTATATAAAATAGCTTAGAGCTAACTTTAGCTAATGTCTAAAAAGAGAGACATGCAGTGCACCCATATTCATTGTTAGCTTTAAACTCTATACCAGGAAAATGATTGGAGGCAAGATTATTAACTTGTTAACTACACAGTTACTACAGCCCAGAATTTAGTCTTTAGTGCTGATTTGTGTAAATGTTGGATATTATTTGTTCTGGGCCTTAACGAAACGTATGTATCTAGTGGGTTCTCTTTATCATTCAATATTCGTGGTATTCTCTTCTATTTAGTCCTCACATTTCATGTTTATGGTTTGGTAGTAAAACTAAAACAGACAATGTCTATTTTAATTATTCAATCTGCTTAACTACCAAGAACAGATTGTGCCTCGGGCCTTGATAATATAGTAATAAGCAGACCTGGAAAGAGAGATTCCAAATTCAGGTAGGAAAAAGAATTTTCCTCAAGGAAGTTCTTGCAAAATTCAGGAACTAAAGTAGAGTCAATCCATCCATTTTGGTCACATTGACTATACAAATTACTATATAATATCTGCTTGCCAGCTGATCTGCATAAGTGTCCCAAAATAACTTTTTTCAGTATGTCAATTCACAGAAACATTCAGAATATAACAGTAATGTATTCAACGCTATATGGGTTGTAAAGGGTGATAGCGAGTGTTATTTCACAAATCCTATCACTGAGCCCCAGGTTATTAATGCCACACTTGGATCTTTGGCTGTTGTATCTAAAACTATAGAAGTCTAACCAAGTAAAAACTGATATACAGCATTTCAAATTTTCTTAATGCCTAGCCAATTATCAGACTTTTCCAGGGTCCACAAACCTCTCTACGTAGAAACTGTTAAGAATCGTGAAGGGTCTGAGATCTTACTTGCAAGCTAACAAGTTAGCTTGCTGCAGTTTCATGGATGCTGCCAGAAGACATGAAACTCCTGCGTGTGAGACAAAGAATTTTATTACTCATGGCATGGCAAGCAAGCATGGTCATCAGCATACTTGTGTCAGTTTCCCTTACTCTCAATTTTCACAGAGGTAACTTGTATGGTCCAAATGCATACCTGCACACTCATTGGGTTGGCTGCACACAGGAGAGGAACCCTGAGTTTTGGGAACCTGAATCTTTTGTAATAGGCAATAAGCATATCTGTACTTTGCTCCAGAGGGAGCCATTATCTTTACTATATTGGATAGTAAGCATGCCTGATCTTCTCTCCCCTATCTTGCAGGGCTATATGCTATACCAATATCCTGGAAAAAATAGTCTGGAACAAAGACAGCCAGGGCCTCTGCTTGAAAAATGTACAGAAATGTAAGAAACTGACAGAAAATTATCTCTTCAAGAGAAAGTTTCAAAAAATACACATTATCCTACAGATGAGGAGATAAATGCCAAATTGTTCTTCATGACTATCTAAATTTAAGTGGAAACTAAACAAATTCTCTGCAGTCATACATAATGTCTGTGCAGTAAGTTTTAACAGTTAGCTTGGTTGTAAACATTTGGAAGATTTCACAAGATTTCACACACAAAGTAGTTTTGCGAGAATTACTATAGCGTACAATAAGAAGCAATGGTTTCAAAGTCAGCACACGTAGGTTTTCATCAGCATTCTGTCAACTAACAACATGCTCACAACAAATCATATAATTTACCTGGGCCTGAGTTTCTACATATCTCTGAATGTACGATCATTCTCTTATTTTCCCTAGATAATTCTCTACTTCTATATTGCTAAAAGTCCTTGAATCTATGAACCTACATTTTAAAGGGGAAAAAAATGACTCAAAGAGAATTTAATAAGCAAATTAAATAGCCAGTGATTCAGTATCAAACAGAATGTGATGTAACTATCTTCATTTTCAATTTCTTTTTTCTAATAGATAACAATACATTGGAAAACATATGAGCTACAGAACCTAATTTTCTCAAGGTCAACAAATGAAGTAAGAAAATAATGAGGGAAAAACAGAAATGCTGACAGTTATGATACAAATTATTTAGACATGGAAAACAATTTTGGCACTCGTAGAAATGCTGTGGAATTTTACCCACCAGTCTGGACAGAAATAAAAAGCCTTCTAGGCTTAAAACTTCTGTCATTTTCCCTTCTCTCTTTCCAGTCTCTTATACCCAGTAAATAAAATCATTTTTGTTTCTACTTTGGAAATATATCTTATGTATTCTTATTTTTTCCATTCTATTCCTATCACCACTGTGTCACGTCTTTTTCTCTCATATATATGAACTATTTTAATCAACAGAATTTGCTGTTGAAAAACCTTCAGGTTTTTCTCCTCCAATCTGACCTCCAGACTGTTGTAATTTTTTTCTTCATAAAACACTTTTTTCTAGTCTTCAGCGTCCTCAGAATAAAGTTCAAATATCCCCAATTATTACTCAAATATATCTGTCTTCAAGTGTTTTACTCAAAATGGTCTACTTTAAAGGAGATGGATAAATCACAATACAATATGTTCAGCTTTTTGTTAAGGAAATGTTACCAGAGCTTTTAGGCGGAGGAGCATCCATGAACTGCATCAGTTACGTGGGTCAGTGAAAAATTCACAGTTAAAAACTACTATCCTTATTTTCTTCCTTCTCCCTAAAATCTAACCACCTCAAGTCCCAAACTGATCATGGAGCTTTTTCTAACAACAAACTATGTTAAAATTTCCTTCTCTCAAGATTGCTATGCTACTTCTCTGTATTAATTACACAAGTTAGTTAACTGCTTAATATACATCTATCTTTTACGCCCAACTAAATGCCTTGCAAAGTCAAATAAAATAACCATGGATAAATTCAGAACAATCCCCCACAGCACCACTTATCCTTTGATAAATATCTTTTTATCTTGAGTGAAAGGCACTCTTGATATTTATTTCCTCTACAGGGTCATAGCAGCAAGAATAGTAGAAAAGCCTACTAGAAACAAAAAAAAAAGGTGGATGTGAGAACCTAACTTAGAAAAAGGATTGGGTTCCCAAGTTTGAACACATTTGGTCCTAGAAACTATACGTGACCTGATGAGTTCCTGGATATCCCACAAAACCCTTTGCATCCCCCCAAACAGTTTTCAATTACATCTAAACTGCTGTTTTAAGTGTGTCTTCTATAGGAAAATGAATTTCATTCTCCACTAGGGATGCCAAAACATACTTCCTTATCATGGCAGCCTATGCAGGGAAATGGGGAAAAGTGGAGAGAGGGAGGTCACTAGATGGACAAGAATGAAGTAATTCACTCATTCTCTACATTTGCCCAGAAAGATTGCAATACTCCTTCAGCAAACATTATCGTGCACCTGCTAAGTGCCAGGTTCTGTTCTCTCTTCTAGAGATGCAAAGATAATTAAGACATGATTCTTGCCCTCAAGGGTAGGCATGAAAAGGCACTCTTCTCATTGCAAACTCTCTGTTCCTGCCTTCACTGTAACCTTAGGAAGGTTAAAACCACCCCTGGGAAGTTCCTTTATATTGGCTGCAGTCCTTTCTCAACAATAATTTCTTTCCAGTAATGCTGGTCACACAGCAGACAGGGCATATTTCTTGATCAATTGCATAGATTGCGGATAAATCGATTATTAACTCAGTTATTATTAGTTTAATTGGAAAACTCCGTATGGTTATAAGCTACGTAAAAATACCAAAAAAATAGCAAAGATTCCTCTTTTTGGCCCACCTAGAAAACGTTTGTGACATAATTAAAACTGATCTTGATTTCCCATCTTGTATAATTTCATTCTCAAATTCACCCATCTTCAAGGTTTTCCTGTTCCACTATTCAACCTGGCTCTTCCCTTGAAGTCAGAGCCTCTTCCTCTGGAACTTTTTTGGTAATTCCCAGCAAATTACTCATTCCATTCTGCTAGCTAATTTGACTGGTAATTTGACACGGCAGCATACTGGCAGAAAAAAGGAAGCAAGCAGGAAAAGAGATGGTCCCTCAGCACCAGATCTATGCACTGAGTTCTACTAGGAGGCTCAACCAGGAAGCCAAGACACAGTCTTCAGGATCGTTAACAAAGCTCTTTCTGTAACTCAACCACTCATCCAAGACGTAGCAATGAGAGAATGTAGGAGAGAGAATGGAGGCAGGTGATTGCTGGAAGTTGTCAATATAAGGGTCAAGTGGTAGTAACAAACGGGCAATTAGGTTGTCCCTACAATGCTGTCTGTCTCGGAGCCTATACTTGTAGAACAAATGAAAAATGCCCATTTAATTTGCTTTTTACCATAAAAGTCACATACCCGGCTGGACTTCATGATACTGTTGAATGAGGGCTGTCATGAAGATGACAACTTCCATCTGACCAAACTTGAAATGGAATCCACAAACTTCTTTTTCATATTGTCTGTAGCTATTATTAGAGAAAGAAATCCCTCTTCTCCAAAAATATAATAAAGGCATATGATGATAATACAAAGTTTGCATTCGATGTGGAAAAGTTCTGTTTTGCTTTGTGTTTTTTTGTGGTACGCGGGCCTCTCACTGTTGTGGCCTCTCCCGTTGCGGAGCACAGGCTCCGGACGCGCAGGCTCAGTGGCCATGGCTCACGGGCCCCGCTGCTCCGTGGCATGTGGGATCCTCCTGGACCGGGGCACGAACCTGTGTCCCCTGCATCGGCAGGCGGATTCTCAACCACTGCGCCACCAGGGAAGCCCTGCTTTGTTTTTTAAAGTATTTCTCTAGTTTCTAAAGTTTAATTCCCTAGAGAGCACTTTTTTCCTATCATGCTATTATTCACCTTGAGTTTTTGGTTTGCTCTATAGGATAAGAAGTCAGGACTCAAGAATCCCATTCCTGGATCGACCACTAATTGGATTATATCCATGGGCAAGTCACTTTGCCTGCATCTCAGCACCTTTATTTCTAACATAAGACAGTTAAACTATAGTTATGATTTCCAAGGTTAAACGATAGGTATGATTTCTGAACTTGTAATCCTGGCATACACTCAGTCATTCTCACCTCACGTAATGCAAGATTGTGCTGTTATCCTGCATTACACTGGCAGCCACACGGTGTTCCTTGAATCACTATTTATCATGTTTCTTAGGTCCAGGTAATAAGTGGTCTTTAAAACATAAGAAAGAGGCTGTTTCATTTTTCTCAACTGTAATCTAATTTAAACGGCCCTTGTGGGCAAATACAGCAGTACTTGTTATTCCACCAAGGTGCATATGCTTTTCCTGCTAATGGAAGCTCTTTTGTAGTACAGTGAGCGTCAGCTGGACCCTCTTCCAAAACTCACTCTAAAATTTAAGGTTCCTCCTCTGGAAGGAACTCATTGCTTTCCTGAGTAGAGAAGAATGTTTCACCTCGCTGATAGTAGATATTTTCAGAAAAGATATATCTATAAGTGTTTGAGTTGGTATTTTAACTCAGCCTAGGAACACTATCCTATCAGAAACAGAACACTATGGGGTAGCCATCTCTGGGTGATATAAAACAAATGAGACTCGCTGAATTGTAAAAGAGTACCTTCCTTCTTTCTAAACTGATTCTTACGTCTTTCACTGGTATCACTGACTTCAGAAAACAGAAGAAGCTACCTTTGGGAAATACCTCATAGACACGTTACAGCCTTCCTCATTGCTAAGTGGAAGATTTGGGAACCACATGAACATCTCTAGATCTACTTTCAGAACCCCAACACCAAAATTACCAGATTGGGAAATTAATAATCTATACTCTCAGCATGGAATTCCTTTGGGAAAACAGTTAGATGTGAATACTGTATGTTATCACTTATAGGTAGAATCTAAAAAATAAAATAGAAACAGACTTACAGATATAGAGAACAAATTAGTGGATACCATTTCAGAGAGAGAAGGAGAGAGGGTTAAGATAGGGATGGGGATTAAGAGATACAAACTACTGTGTATAAAATAGACAAGCAACAAGGACATATTATGCAGCATATGGAAATATAACCATTATTTTGTAATAACTTTAAAGGGAGTTTATAAAAATATTGAACCACTATGTTGTATACCTGAAACTAATATAATATTGGAAATCAAATGTATTTCAATTAAAAATAAAAATTACTGGGCTTCCCTGGTGGCGCAGTGGTTGAGAGTCCGCCTGCTGATGCAGGGGACGCGGGTTCGTGCCCCTGTCCGGGAAGATCCCACATGCCGCGGAGCGGCTGGGCCCGTGAGCCATGGCCGCTGAGCCTCTGCGTCCGGAGCCTGTGCTCCGCAACGGGAGAGGCCACAACAGTGAGAGGCCCACGTACCGCAAAAAAAAAAAATTAAAAAAATTTAAAAAATAAAAAAATAAAAATTACTTACAAATGATCAAAAATGAAAAGGGTGAAGGTGGGAATGAAGAAGAGCTGGCAATAGAAAAAGGACTCAGAGAAAGAAAGATTGATTTCTCATTGCTCTGGAATCCCTCTTATGCCCCACTGGGAAAATGGAGTTCAGTTCCCCAATGAGAACCCAAATCGGTACTGTAGCACATGACATTCACAAGGTGACTTCACCTAGATTATTGCTGTTAGTCTGCACCATAACCCTCTATGAAGAGGTTCTCCTTGGTTCTCCCATTTTACATGGTAGGAGACTTGTAGAGAGGTTAAGTACTAGCCAAGGCAAACCCTAGTCGGTGGCAGAGAGGGGGGCTTCAATGCAGGTCCTCCAGTTCCCATTTCCACTGTTCCACATTCCTTATATTTAACCTATGCCCTTAACTCTCCATACAGTTTGTGCCCCAGGTCTGGGACAAATCTGTGGAACAATAGGTTTTCTATATGTAGAAACCAACTGGAAATATAGAAAAAAGAAGAGATGA
This sequence comes from Kogia breviceps, assembly GCF_026419965.1. Classification (NCBI taxonomy): domain Eukaryota; kingdom Metazoa; phylum Chordata; class Mammalia; order Artiodactyla; family Physeteridae; genus Kogia; species Kogia breviceps. Next base: position 120,699,149 of record NC_081315.1, on the reverse strand, counting down.
ATTCAAAACATTCTTTATGTTGTTCTCCCTCCCCAAACGACAGATATATGATTTAAGTTGCATATATTTTTCCAATAGTCTGTGTAGCCAAATAGTAGTACAGTAAATAGAACTGTTAATTAAAGTCAAAATGATGCTTTGATTCCTGTGTGAGGGCGTTAACATTCCTGCCATGGATATTTGGGATGCTTTAGTTTGAGAAGCTCTTTATTTCTAAAGGACTCTATTGGGCTCATAGAGGAGTTACACTACAACTTGATCACACAGTAATTACATCGAAGGGGACTACCTCAAAACACGCTGGGCGTAACTTGAGTAAATACAAATGTTTTGTTTTAGAAAAAGAAAGAAAGAAAGGAAGGAAGGAAGGAAGGAAGGAGGAAAGAAAAATGAATAAGGTTTATGGCAGTTCTCACATACCCTTGCATTTGATATTAAGGATCTCACTGTTTTATTCATCATGTGTATTCCATTTACGAAATAATAGGAGGAGGGGTATTCAGATGGGATTTCCCAGTTTTTCTTTAATGAGAGGCTTCTAGCTACCTCCCGCTGAACGCTGCAGTTACATCTGTCCTACTCTGATAACAAAAGAACAAACCACTGGTCGACTTAAGGTTTCATCAGTGATAACACCAAGTCATCAAGTCAAACCAGAATACCAAAAATGAGAAATAAGTGGGGGGGTAGGGGAAGTGAAATAATATCTTTATTTTTTATTTATATTTCCATGATTGAGTAAACCTCATTTTAAGTGGCTCCTATCCCTTAGGAAGAAGTTTAAAGTCAAACCATTCCAGCTTACTAATAAGCAAGAAATCAGCCCCTCTGCCTCTTATTCTGCAACAGTCCCCAGGGCATCTTCTCTCCCCTTAACTAAATATATCTAAGGCAAGATGAATGGATAGTTCACAGAGAGAGAAATATTTCCAAAAAAGATGAAATAAAGAGAAATTTTGAGCCAATTAAGAAATTAATTATAAAATGTAATTTTATAATTATATCTCTACGCATCTATATCTAATGCATCTCTATAGGATTCTCAAAAATAATGTTACATACCTCTGCCTTTCATTTATTTTAATTAAAATTTATAATTTATTTCAGAGATTTTGGCAAACTTCAAATTACAGTCACAGGAATGGTAGACAAGACAATTCAAGTCATCTGCTAAGTATTTTTCAAGCAAGTAAATATCTCAAATCTTAAGGAAAAACAACCATTCATTATCTCAGTCAAGATTTCCAGGATGGTAATTTCACTATTCTCCTTGTCTCCTCTAATATTTATCACTCTCATGGTCACCAAAATGTCTTTTTCCTTCCACTGAGCCCATTTTCCCTCCATCTCAACATAAAAAGGAAATAATCAACACCCCTTACTAAAAAAAAAAAAAAAAAAAAAAAAATCCCTTCCTGTACTTAAAAGCATCTATGTAAGTAATTTTTAAGCTTCTGGTTTTTTTTTTTTTAATTTTCTGGATTGAAACATCCTGATTTCTTAAACCTGTACTCATGTATGACCTCCTTTTTCTTTCTTTTATAGCATTTGGATTACTTTTCAACACTCTTCCGTTTTACCTTTTAGTTCTTAAAGTACATTAGCCATCCGCAAACATGGAACTAATAAAAACCACAGTCAGCATGGTGTCGACATTTTTAAACAATGGCATTGTATTACTGACTCATATTCAGCTTGTACCAAATTTTCTTCCCGGTCTTTTCCTTCATTTCTTGTGCTGAGTCCAATTCTGTATTTAAGTTACAAAGAGCACCATACTTCTCTGTATAGAAGTATTATTTCTGTTTGTAAAACTACCTGAACTTTACTTTTTTTTTTTTTTTGCGGTAAGCGGGACTCTCACTGTTGTGGCCTCTCCCTCCCGTTGCGGAAGCACAGGCTCCGGATGCGCAGGCTCAGCGGCCATGGCTCACGGGCCCAGCCGCTCCGCGGCATGTGGGATCCTCCCGGACCGGGGCACGAACCCGTGTCCCCTGCATCGGCAGGCGGATTCTCAACCGCTGCGCCACCAGGGAAGCCTTTGAACTTTACTTCTAACCTTTAGGGTCTCACCTAGGATTTAAGCATCAAGTACAAATCTGACAAACATATTCCAGATTCTTTTTTTCAGGTCCTCTGTAAAGATAGTAAAGCAAGGGGCCCCAAGCCCAGTCCTGTTGCTTGATATCCCATAAGAAAGGAACTGAGCTACAGAGAACTGCGTAGGTTCTTGCTTCAAGCTCTCTCCTCTTCAAACAATCAGCCAGGCTAGAGGTCACTACTTTGTTTAGGAAACTATCAAGTGTGTCAAATATAAGACTTTCCATTCTCTAGATGGTTGGCCCCTCCCTGCAAGTTATCTGATTGTTTTTACTATTATATTAAGAATGTACTTTTTCTTCTGACTTTAGTTCCATAGATGAAATACATGCTTCATTTTCCATATTACCCATCTCTACACTATCATCCTGTTGCCTTTGATGACATTTAAAATTCATATAGTACACTAGATATTATTTTTAATATGTATTTTAATTCTAAATAATAAATAGAATTATTTACTTTTCATGGAAAAAATGTAACTTAGTAGCAGGTAAATTAAAAAGTAAACCAGATTTTACATTTCAATTTCAAATGGAAATTGAAACACTTTATTATTTCTCTCACTTATAATTTAAGAACAAGTCAACAGACATCCCAATACCCTACCTCTTTAATCTGCCTCCTTAATCTACTGAGTATTTGGGCTGTCAAGGTAAGGATGTCATTCTAAAGCATGGAAGTACAGAGAAAAGGCACAGGCAGGAATGAGGAAAGGTGCACAGGTGAGGCTCTACGTGTGGGTGTGTCATTCTGAGCAGGTCACTCCAACTCACTGGGTCCCCATGGGCCTCAAGACTCACTGATCACCGTGGTCTCTTAAGCTCTAAAGGGAAGAGCTAAGGGAAACTTCTGTCACATTTATTTGTAGTATCTTTTGTCAAAAACCCAAATCCCCACATATCAGAAAAGTCCTTACTTTAGAATAATTTTGTTTTCTTAAAATAAGATAAATAAATAAAATAAGGAATTAATGACAAGCAATATATAATCTATTCTTATTTATACGTTAAAAGTGCCTGTAGTTTTTCTAGCTACTCTGAATCCAGGTTTTCATTTAATTAATTAATTTATTTATTTATTTATTTTTTTAACCTTTGGCCATGCCATGCAGGATCTTAATTCCCTGACCAGGGATTGAACCTGGGGCCATGGCAGTGAAACCGCCAAGTCCTACCCATTGGACTGCCAGGGAACGCCTTGGGTTTTCATTTTAATCTTCTAAATTCATTCAACTGTGTTGACACCCAATATGATCAAGCCTTCAGAAGCTGAATTGCACTAAAAGAACACCTAGCAACACAACACTCCAAGATATTAATTTATATTAGTACACAGTACTTGAGTTGATTGTGTACTTCAATCCTTTTCCTGAGGAGACTACACATATTGAGTTCACATAATGCAAAATATAATGGAAGTAGGGCTTCCCTGGTGGCGCAGTGGTTGGGAGTCCGCCTGCCGATGCAGAGGACACAGGTTCGTGCCCCGGTCCGGGAGGATCCCACGTGCCGCGGAGCGGCTGGGCCCGTGAGCCATGGCCGCTGAGCCTGCGCGTCCGGAGCCTGTGCTCCGCAACGGGAGAGGCCACAACAGTGAGAGGCCCGCGTACCGCAAAAATAATAATTAATAATAATAATAATGGAAGTAGATGGCCTTTAAAGTATCTCCTGCAACCTCTGAGTTAGCAACCCATTATCCTTCATCATGGAAACAATCCCCCAAATCGAATGTACAGACACTCCACAAGCATCGTTCTGCTCACTTATTCTACGTTTCTTATTCTGAAACCTGCTGAAAACAAACATATTATCTAGGTAGTACAATCTTGAATTCAGAATAAAGCTCCTAAATAAAGACTTAACAAAAAGTCCCTTTTAACGTTTGGATTGTTGTCAAATAAATCTCCAGCCTTCCTTAGAACCTCTAAACATAATTGATTATTCCTTCTTCATTCTACTGCAGCCTTTGTACATGTCTGTCTATTCCAGTATCTATATGCTGCTCTGCAATTATTTGTTAATGTGTTAATGTTACTTCCTGACTACAGAATAAACACCATGAAGACAGTTGCTTTGATTCTGCAACTGATTTTAGTAGAGTGCCTGGCACATAATAGGCGCTTAATATATCAGTTTGTTGGATGAATGAGAGCTAACAAATGTTCTCTCCATTTTTCTGAATTGCTGTGTCCTGACTGACCTCTGGGACAGTGTCATCACCTGCCTATCTCTCTGTTTGGAATCACCCCCTTCCTTTATTTCGTTCCTTCCTGTGCTACTTCAGGTCTTATGCCACAGGTGACTTCCTCTGAGAAACCTCTGTCCTGTTAGATTAGTTGCTTGCTCACTCTGTGCTCTCATGGCATTTTACACTCCGTACCATGGCACCTGCCACTCTATTGCACCTGCTTAATGGACCATGTCCCCTGCTGGATGCAAGTAAATACGTGCAAATTGTTTACCATCACCGCTAGGGTATAATCCACAAAGGTGCTAAATACATGTTTGTTGGATGAATGACTGTCAGTCACCTATTTTAATACCTTTACCAGAACAGAAGAAATAAATGTGAAGGAAATTAATCAGAAATTCGAAACAAATAAGTGGATGAGCTGTAGGAATGTACATGTTTACACCATCACATTTGTGTTATTTTTAACATCAACAAAACTATGCCACATTACATGACAACACGATGGTGTACTGTAAACAGAGAAATCAAGCATTTCATCCAAAGGCACCATTTCCAGATAAATCCACTAGTCTCCCCTCCTCTATATGAGCTATATTTCTGTGGTTTTAGGGAATTTCAACAAAGAAGACAGATATCTATTTCTATTTATTGCCTGTATACCACCCAACAGAGGATTTATGTTTAACTTCGGCTAACAACAGGCTAACAGGAGTTTTAGTATTTGTGAAAATGGAAGTGTGTCATACTGTTCAGTAGAGATCAAAGAAAATGGCTGTAAGACACCTGGGGACATGAGCTCTTCCTTAGCTCCCGGCAACCTGATATAATGCTGGAGCCCAGGGTCCGGAGCACGTGAGTCAGCTCAGGTAATGGTGGCTCCAGGAAGGGGACAGACACGGAGTTCAGGAGAAGGGCTATACAGAAAGAGGTAGAGATCCAGTTCTGCACAGCCAGCAAAAATAACCACAGAAGACTCTTGGCTCAGCTTAGCCCCCCAGTCATATTTCTTGACGTACAACCCACCTTTAAGGAACTAAGACCATGGGTCTGGAGACACTATTACATGCTGGAGAGTGACCTTCACACACAGGAGAGAGTTTACCTTCTGCAACCTGTGAGGTAGTGAAGGTACTGAACTTCTGAATATGCTCAAATTATGAGTCACAATTTTATTAATCATCCCATGCAGAAGCTAGCAAGAAATTTTATGTTTCAACTATACACACCATAGAGGGGTTCACATATGTCACTAGGCATGCAAGTCAAAAGAAGTCACTTACTTTCCAAGATACCAGTGACAATGAAGAGAGGGTATCACCATCCAACTTCAAGCAAGCACAGATGCTCCCCATTTCCAACACACTGGCTTCCCTGAAATGAATGGATTCCTCTACTCTCACCCTAGTCCCTTTTCTCTTTGTATCCAAGCTCCTGGAAAAGTCGCATACCTCTGGTGCTTCCAGTTTCTCACCTCTCACTCCAGTAACCTTCTCCAACCTGGCTTCCATCCCAATTCATACAAAAGGCCACCCTTTCCAAGGTTTCCAATAACCTCCTCTCAGCCAAATCAAATTGCTTCTTCCCTAGACTAATCATTTTATTTCTTTCCTCCAAAAAGCCAGTCAGCAGAGTCCACTCTTATGAATAACTCTTCTCCTTGATTCCCCATTGACCTGTACTTCCAGACGTAATTCCACCCTCTCCTGCTACTCCTGTCATTTTTCTTTGCATCCTATTAAACCTTTTCCAGCCAGATTTGACTATGTTCCACAGCTTAGCACTTTCTCATAAATGGCTGCCCTCATAATTATCAATGTTCTTGGTCCACTAAAAATACTTCTGTAGGTCAAATTTCCCCATAAAAATTCAATCCAACGAAAGTTTCGATTAAAATATTTCTATCAGTTGCTGATCCACAGTAGCAATGCTTTGTTGATATAGTTAAACAGCAGACAGTTCCTGCCCTCAAGGAACTTAGAAAAGAGCTCTCTAGCACAGAATGGAATCTTAGAGGTGATCTAGTCTTTAGGAAACATATCATGGCAGGCCCTGGGCGGCACATGGCTTTGTTGTGTGGTCTCATTGTGTTTAGTTTGGCCTACAGTTTCATTTTTGTTAGAGGTCACTTAAAAAAAGGTCAGGAGATTTTGTATCAAAATTTCAATTTCTGGGCTTCCCTGGTGGTGCAGTGGTTACGAATCTGCCTGCCAATGCAGGGGACACGGGTTTGAGACCTGGTCCGGGAAGATCCCACAGGCCACAGAGCAACTAAGCCCATGTGCCACACCTACTGAGCCTGCGCTCTAGAGCCCGCAAGCCACAACTAGCTCTGCAACAAGAGAAGCCACTGCAATGAGAAGCCCACACACCACAACATAGAGTAGCCCCCGCTCACCATAATTAGAGAAAGCCCGTGCACAGCAACGAAGACCCAATGCAGCCAAAAATAAATAAATAAATTTATTTTTTTTTAAATGTCAATTTCTTAATTCTTTTGAAAACTCAGATCTGGCCACACTGAGCTCACATTCCTACGTGGCAACAATAAGTAGAGCTAAATTGCCACAGTTCCCTTCAGACAGGGTATTTGTTTTCCACGTATCAGGTCCCAAGTGTCAGCTGCCATATATCATGGCACTTGTGTTTGTACTTTTTTTCCCTTCAGAAATTTATCTCATACTCTGTGTCTGTCAAATGTCAAGGTGCAAAGTGATCAAGAAAAAACAATGAAATGCTTATTAGGCCCATCCAGCTTCATTTATTTATTTAACCTGCCTGTTTCTGTTTTAATTTGTATTCCTGATCTCCTAATTTTATAAATTAGGAAATTAACACACATAAAGATGAAATAACCTACATAAGTTCAACCATGTATCATTTCTCACAATTTAAAGTTACAATGCTATTAGTTATACCACCCATACCTCCACATCTCTGAAAAATTTTTTTTCCACAAAATAACTCCTGATCCCACCATCAGAGTGAGACCCCCTTCCCCCCAATCCCCTCGACTCCCTTAGCAATTTATATTTACAGATTTCATAGAGAGAAAGAAAGAGGTACTCATTAACCATTCACCAGAACACAAGAAAGAAGAAAGCTCATTACAAGTGCATAAGGAGATAGCTTCATTCAGCTTGAAAGAATGTGAGTATGACTGAAAAGAAGCTTTAGAAAGCGTCACAGAGATTAATTTTTAGCGATGTTTTGAACAGAAGAAACATTATATCTCTGGAGTTCAGAGATTATCCATAAAGGCACAAAGAAAAGAGAAATTTACACTCGTTTGGACAAAGTGAAGAATGTAAGTGGAGATGGGCCTGTCAGGAAATAAATATGTGGACGGGGTGGCCCGAGTGAAGTGGTGTATAAGAACACCCAGGGTCACCACGCTGCAAATCAACTATACTTCGATAAAGTTTAAAAAAAAAAAAGAGATGTATAGCTGATTCACTTTGTTACAAAGCAGAAACTAACACACCACTGTAAAGCAATTATACTCCAATAAAGATGTTTAAAAAAAATAAAATTAAAAAAATTTTTTAAAAGAAAGAATACCCAGGGAAACTCCCAAAGTGCATATATACACGCAATCTTTTTTTTAATATTTTTATTGGAGTATAATTGCTTTACAATGGTTCGTTAGTTTCTGCCGTGTAACAAAGTGAATCAGCTATACGTATACATATATCCCCATATCTCCTCCCTCTTGCGTCTCCCTCCCACCCTCCCTATCCCACCCCTCTAGGTGGTCACAAAGCACCCAGCTGATCTCCCTGTGCTATGCGGCTGCTTCCCACTAGCTATCGATTTTACATCACACAAACTTTCTTGCTCTGTCGTGATTCTTACCTCATGGGTATGTGTTGTGAGGGGTGAAGGGTGGGGAGTTCATGGAGACAGCCGCTTTATACACGTTACTGTGTTTTCAGAAAATGCCATGTGGTTAGAGTGGCATCTGAAGATTGATCCTGCCTCTTATGTTTAGGATAAAGTGGGGAAGAGAGCAAAAAAGAGCAGAAGAAAAGAATTTTAAAAGAATTCGAGGAATATGGAGGTGTACTTTGAACACGAATTATGAATGTAAGAATTAGGGGAAAAAAGATGATGGCTTTCAGAATTTTAGCTTTGGAATAATAATGAAACTTAACAGAGTAATAAATCAATTGTATGCTACAAAAAACAAGAGGTACAAAACTAACATGAAATACAATTTCTAAAAATTGACACAAGTAGATTACCTATAAATGTAAAGATAAGAGGTTCCTTGTGAAATCTCTGTACCTTACTCTTAATTTTGATGTGAACCTAAAACTGCTTTAAAAAATAGTTTTTTTAGGGCTTCCCTGGTGGCGCAGTGGTTGAGAGTCTGCCTGCCAATGCAGGAGACACGGGTTCGTGCCCCGGTCCGGGAGGATCCCACGTGCCGCGGAGCGGCTGGGCCCGTGAGCCATGGCCGCTGAGCCTACGCGTCCGGAGCCTGTGCTCCGCAACGGGAGAGGCCACGACAGTGTGAGGCCCGCATACCGCAAAAAAAAAAAAAAAAAAATAGTTTTTTTAAGTAAAGAGATTTTTTTAGTTTAAAATATTTTTTTAAAGTATGCTGGAAAAGATTAATCATTGACATTTTTAATAATACATTTTTCATACTTGTTACTATTATCACAGGGCCTGAAATTTTGTGACCAACAAATATTTAGAACTCATAACTTAAATCATACTATTTCTAGCTTCAACAATAATTTATACACAGTATTCATTGTCTGTTCTTTGTAAGGCTGGGAAGTGGAAGTGTATTTAAATTTGCATTAGGTCCTCAGAGCCTTTAACTTACAAGCTCTATGATCCTTACAAACAGAGAATGGTTTGTCCTGGCGAACTTCACAGTTACCCTGCCGGCCACAGGCCACGTGACTATCGCTACAGTTACACAACTTCTGGCAGGGACATTTTGTTTGGAGGAATATTCCCTTGAGTGTCTTGGATTTTTTTTTTCCTCCTGTTAGTGTTTCATTTGTTTTTTGTTTTGTTTTGTTTTGTTTCTAGATAAAGGAAAATTTCTGCATCCTTTTAAGAATGTTTTCTCTATGTGACAAATTGACAAAGTAAATAAGTAGAGAAAAATTTTAATGAGGGAAAAGAAATCTGACATCATAAAGTTGAACAACAGGCCATCTCACCTGTGTCTCTGAGAGAACATCTAATATGTTAGCAATTTTTAAGTAAAACAGGTGAACATATACTGCTCATTATTAAACCCTGTCTCTGCAATGGAAGAGGATGCTCTTTGGGTAAATACACAGTTTCGTGCTGTTAACAAATTAAAGAATTCCTTTATTTGTATCTTTTTTGCTTTCCATTCTCATTTCCTTGTCTCTTTAAGCCTGGTATGAGTATATATGTTCTGTGTTAATGGACTAGAATAGATGTAAAGTTACTAAAATAAGAGGTTGAATATTTTAAGTTCCATGAAGGAAGGGACTTGATCAGTTTCCTACACTGTTACCTTTTAAAATTATCTTCTCATGAAGGAACTCACTGATTTTCCCCCAATTATTTATTAAGCACCCACTAAGTGCCAGGAACTGATCAAGGTGCTGGGGATGTAGCAATGAACAAAACAAAGACCCCATCTCATGCAGCTTGTATAATAGAGCAAGGAGAGAGAAAACAAACCAGTGAAGATGGAATACGGCCGGTAGTGATACAAAGACAACACAAGGTAAGGTAGTAGAGAGTGGTGGGGGAACGGATTTTAGATGAGGTGTTTAGACACAGTGACTCAGAAAGTGGCATTTGTTCAGGGACATGAAGGGAGTGTGGGAATCAGCCACTAGCACATCTGAACAGAGCATTCCACGCAGCAGAGTAGAGTACGCCTGCATGGAGCATTTGGTGAGGACCAAGAAGGTCCAGGCAGGTGGAGTGGAGGATGGGAGGAGGACATGTGATGGGGCTGAGGTAGCCGGACCCATCCAAGGAGAGCCTGGCTCCTGCTGGCTTACACTGTTGGTGGGGAGTTTGTGAAATGAGATGAGGGCTTAATGATAAAGAACGGTGTGAGGGCTTCCCTGGTGGCGCAGTGGTTGAGAGCCCGCCTGCCGATGCAGGGGACACGGGCTCGTGCCCCGGTCCGGGAAGATCCCACGTGCCGCGGAGCGGCCGGGCCCGTGAGCCATGGCCGCTGAGCCTGCGCGTCCGGAGCCTGTGCTCCGCAACGGGAGAGGCCACAACAGTGAGAGGCCCACATACCGCAAAAAAAAAAAACCAGAAAAGAGTGGTGTGAAATTTAAGCTGTGATCTGAATTCACTCTATTCTTTGGTCCATATTTATGGACTGACTCACTCCTCATTTCCTCTCCCACCCATACTATAAACTGTTTTTGAATCATAGATACCCCCTGGAGCTATGTACAGATTTTTTTTTAATCAATCCTAACATTTATTACTTTTGTAAAAATTCAAGTAATGGAAGGAGAAATCATCTCTTTTGCTGTAGCTCCGTTGCATTCATAATGCCACCCTCTTGAAATTCAGCAACAATTCTCCCGTCCGGATAGAAAAAACATTAATAAGAGGAATTTGGCTAATTTTTCAGGACTCATCACTGCATCACCCAGTCAATGAAAAGTGATATGAAGTCTCTGCTAAAAATAGGCCATGGTTATTATGACACTAAAGCCACTCTCTGGACCCCCTCGAGGTTAAGTAAATTAGTGTCACAGCCACACTGAGAAGTAGCAACTATATTTTTAGTTTTTAAATTTCTCTATCATGATTAGCTCTTAATGAAAGATATATACCCTAAAATTCATTCACATACAGTCAGTGTCTCCTGGCAGGCAATGGTCAAGTGCCTGCAGGATGTGACCAGGATTCTAGGCCTACCAAGGACTGAAAAATCTCTGAACCACTCTGAGTCACTGTGAAAAGTGATGAGTTTGTACTTGAGCCCCTTCCAGTTGGAAAATGCTGTTATCTTGCAACTGATTAGCAAACACAATTTGGGTGAGGAGTGTCCAATTGAAGGATGAGGAGTTAGAATACATTTTAATAAAAACAATGCCTTTTCTCTTAGGCTCTCATTTGCAATCTGGTAAAACATGAATTTCATAAATGACAGGAGCAGTGTTGCTGAACTTTCCCAAAGTTCAGCAGTTAATTTATGTGTGTTATCAAATACATGCGATCGGCAACATCATATGGACAAATTGATAATCTGCCCTAGTTTCCCTTCCCAGGTAGGGGGAAAAACACACACACAAACACACACATGTGCACACACATATATTCTTTGTAAAAACAACCTTGCTGGACCCCCTGACCAAAGAATCCCAAAGTTTTTATCTATTAATATAAAATTACCAAAACTTGGGAAAAAATTTAGAAGTTCTGAAAGATTGGGAAAAGGGGAAAATGGGAGAGAACAAGAACGCAATCCAAAGACTGTTCAAAGTGGGAAGGTTAGTTTACTTTAGTTGTTATTAATATTTTAAAACATAGTTAATTCTTATAACAGTTATCTAAGTTTCCTTTCTTTCCCTTTAGATTCCAAGCTCCTCCAAAGCCATGGCTCAAATTGCCTAATACATATGTATATGTAATACAGCTTTAACAATCACATAGGGAAATAGAGGTTGCCATAAATACATAATATTATGTCTCAGTCAATGAATTATAAACACTTGTACATATTTCAGAAAGGCAACTCCTCATAAAGATGGCAAAGTTATTTCTCAAGATAATGTTTCTTGACATTAAAAAATCATACAAAATAGATAAAATGAGATCCAATCCAAAAAGGGTAAATAAAAAATGTCCACAGAATTTACCTCCCTGCTCCTCCAGAATCCAGACTGAATTTCTTCCCTGACTCTACCATCAATATGTTTTCTCAACTCAAGATCCATCACCAGAGGCTCTCTATATCACCGCCCTCCCATATCTTTGGGAAGCTTTTTCACCACAAAACTGAAGTAAATGTCATATATTTAAAGTTTCTTTTAAAAAATAAAAGAAATGAAGCATCACCTAGGGTATCAATAGTTACTTAATTGAGAGTAGTACTCACTATTTTCAGAATTAATACAAGGCCTACAGCTTGTAGGTTACATGACCTGCAAGTTTTGCACCCCTGAAAGAAAAGCTTCTTTCAGTTGTATGAGTTTCTCATTAATGAATTCCTTTATTTTGCAGACTCCTAAACTTCAGTAAATATATGGGAAGAATTTTTACTTAAAGCTACATTACCTTAAAAAGGAAAACAAGAATGGAAATTGAGAGGATATACTGGATTCAATCACTGGAATAAGTTGTCAGTCATTTTGATTAACTTGGTCTCAGATGGGTCATTAGAGAATCACGAAACAAAATTTACAATTGTTTTCAGTGCTAGTTTTGAGTCACGTTGGGCTGAATCATATGGGTGACATAATAATTAATGGACTATTTTTAAAAATTGTGACTTTGTTTTTATTTATTTATTTATTTATTATTTATTTTTGGCTGCGTTGGGTGTTTGTTGCAGTGCGTGGGCTTCTCACTGCGGTGGCTTTTGCTGCGGAGCACGGGCTCTAGAGCGCAGGCTCAGTAGTTGTGGCTCACGGGCCTAGTTGCTCCGCGGCATGTGGGTTCCTCCCAGACCAAGGCTCGAACCCGTGTCCCCTGCATTAGCAGGCAGATTCTCAACCACTGCGCCACCAGGGAAGCCCAAAATTGTGACTTTGAATGAGCTGCATCGTTGAAGTTAATGTCAGCAAGAGGATAAGGACATTTCTGATATCCCAAATTGCTTTTATTGGAGAAACCAAGCATGGTTTTCTAATATATGTTTGGTCTCCATTACAGGCAGAGAATTATTCTGAATGTTTCTAAGGAGCTATTGAAATTCAGTGATGAGTCTACATCGGGTGGAACAGCAGTGATATGTCTTTTCTTTTGAGATTGCCTTAGGAAGTAAATTCATGTTGTCTGTACTAGAACATTTTCTGAAAATGTAGTTTTAAGGAACAAAAAGACAGGAAAACAGTAGAGAAAACCTGATAAACCTCCATCTGATACTAAATTGTATCGCAATGTTCTCTTCCTCTTTTGAATAATAATAATTATTATTACTTAACTAGTACTTATTGTTTACAAAGCTTATTCATATTATTTCAGTTGATCTTCTCAAGAGCCCAAAGAGGTAGGTAGGTTTATAGCAGCAGCATAGGGGAGCATTTGAAAATGCAAACACTTGCTTCTTTCCTTTCCCTGGGATTCTTATTTCCTTAATCCTTTTAGGTTTTTACCCCCAAAATGCCATCTTTTTCTGTGAGACCATCCCTGGTGACCCCACCTAAAATTATAAATCATCCCACGTTTCACTGCTTTTTCTTTTTTCTTTCTTCTTTGCACTTACCACTCCAATATATGATATATTTTCTTTTTAAAAATTTCATTTATTCTCCTTCCTGATTAGAACATAGGCTTATAAGGGCCCCAGCCCCTGCCTTTTTTGTCTGTGTTGTTCATGGCTACATCTCCAGCATCAAGAAAAGGTATCTCACATGTAATAGGGGTTCAGTAAGTACTCTTTAAATGAATGGAATCAGATTCCTCTCTGTACTTTTCTTTCTCTGTAAAATGTTTTAATAGTTCGTATTACTTAGGGCTGTTAGGGCAATTAAATCACCTAAGGCATGTAAAGCACTTAAAACAGTACCTAGAATGTAATAAAAATAGAATCAATAGAAACCATTATTACCTCCATCTTTCAGATAAGTAAACTGAGATTTGGAGAATTTAAATGACTTCTCTAAATCACGCAGCAAGTATTTAGTGGTGTCTGATCAGGATCTGGTTTCATTTCCATTTCAGTATGTTTTTTAAATGTACGGAAACTATTCAATACCATAAATGTCACCTTCTGTATACAACGAACCTACTGAAAAGTGCTTAGGAATAAAATGCCTAATAAAAATAACTACCATTTATTCAGTGCTTACATGAGCCAGACATTTTGCTTTCCATAAATCTTTTCTGTTAATACTCATTAAGGACCCTATGAGATCCTCATGCTATTGATAAAACATGGAGGCACAGTTGAGTAACATGCTCTCTGTATTAAGTAACTTGACGGAGATCCCACCGCTACAAAGAGACAGAGCTGGAATCTGCTCTGAGATCCTTTGACTCTGGAGCCCTAACTGCCCCGCTGCACTCCCTGCCAGCTACCCCCCCAGCTTGGCATTGCTCCACACCCTCTCCTTGCAGAGATCTTACAGGGGTTCACCCTAAGTTGACTAGCAGGGGTCCCCAACCCCCGGGATCTAATGCCTGATGATCTAAGGTGGAGCTGACATAATAATAATAGAAATAAAAGTGCACAATAAATGTAATGCTCTTGAATCATCCCCAAACCATCTCCCTCTGGCCCCATCCTTGGAAAAATTGTCTTCCACGAAAACGGTCCCTCGTGCCAAAAAGTTTGGGGGCTGCTGCTATAGTGTGTTCTGGTTCTGAGTGATTTGTGGGAGAACAGAATAGTCTTGTGCGACCAGAAACCCCTGAAACATCTTACTCTAAGTATCTGGTAGAATAATGGAACTGTACAAGGGGAAGAAGTGTTGTGCTCAAAGAGCACAGGACTCTGCATTTTTTCTTTGTGTATAAAGGCTTCTATTCATTGGGATTTAAGAGAAAAAAACAAAATCCCCTTTACTCTCTGTGCTTTGAAGGGTTTACATCATTGCTCTCACATTCCAATAATTCAGCAGCAACAGCTGTTCTGCTATCCTGGGCAAGAAGCCATGAGCTGCATTCCGAAGAACATGTTCCACGCCGTCATTATTTATTAATTAATGCTATAGCTTCTGCCTTGTAATAAATGAATATCTGCCCAAAAGAGTTTTAAAAAAAAGAAAAATAATTTATTTTCTCTATTTCTCTAACCCAAAGCAATACCCTGATTTTATAAATCTCTAAATGAACTGCTATGTCAGTCTCTCCATTTTTCAAATAAATTCATTAAGAATCCTTTCTTGTCTTTGCTAGAAGGTAGACCAGAAACATTTTATCATTTAAACTGCTTTGTAAGCAAAAGTGAAAGTTTTCTTTGGCTCAGGGAGTCAAAAAAATATAAACAAACAAAAACAAATCCAAGACAGTGAAAATGGGAAATGTCTTGCATATAGACTTTTTTTTAATGATAAATATTCAAAATAGAAAAATTCTGCACAGCTAGTATCAGTCTAATCATAAAGCCTAGCCAGTTACCCAGGTCTTCTGAATCATGGAAAGACCAGTACATCATTAATGCAATTAAGATATAATCTTTGAAATTTACTCCTTATCTATACAGTTGTATCTATATATTTATTAGATGATAGAGAATACCTTCCAAGTCTATATTTAGTTTAGAAATATAATTCGCAACATAAATACACATTCAGTTGTTTTTGGGAATACATGCACTATTTTTCTGGATTTTTATGGTCATAAAAAATAGTTTTGCTACTTGAGATTTTAAATTCGTGATCTAACTCTTTCAGAAAACAAAATCATGGAACCTTTCTCCCTAAAACATAATAAAGCTCCAAACCCAGACTCAGAAGTACTGAAATTTTGTTGAAAAGCATTATAATTTTCTCACATACAGAAGGTGTTTTTTATGCTCAAATGATTTTTAATCTGTGTTCATGGAAAACATACTTTAATTTCTTCTTATGATTAAAATTTTTTGAAAGGATCCATATACTAATATGAACAAAAATAGTTTTATTTACTCAATCATCAAAAACAATTATAGTTTTTTTCTAGAATATTTTTATATGTTTTGTTTTCCCTGATTTATTTCTGTCCAAAAAAATCAAAGGCTATACAAGATCACATAAAAACATTTGACCAAAAACATTTTGCTTGGAAGAACTGACTTTTATAAACCTAGAGCAGATTTTAGATACAAAAAGTGTGCTCACAAGTTTATTTAAACGTGTGATTAAATATACAGTGGAGAAAAGACAGCCTCTTCAATAAGTGGTGCTGGGAAAACTGGACAGCTACATGTAAAAGAATGAAATTAGAACACTCCCTAACACCGTACACAAAAATAAACTCAAAATTGATTAAAGACCTAAATGTAAGGCCAGACACCATCAAACTCTTAGAGGAAAACATAGGCAGAACACTCTATGACCTAAATCACAGCAAGATCCTTTTTGACCCACCTCCTAGAGAAATGGAAATAAAAACAAAAATAAACAAATGGGACCTAATGAAACTTAGAAGCTTTTGCACAGCAAAGGAAACCATAAACAAGATGAAAAGACAACCCTCAGAATGGGAGAAAATATTTGCAAATGAAGCAACTGACAAAGGATTAATCTCCAAAATTTACAAGCAGCTCATGCAGCTCAATATCAAAAAAACAAACAACCCAATCCAAAAATGGGCGGAAGAACTAAATAGACATTTCTCCAAAGAAGATAAACAAATTGCCAACAAACACATGAAAGAACGCTCAAAAATAAATAAATAAATAAATAAATAAAAGAATGCTCAACATCATTAATCATTAGAGAAATGCAAATCAAAACTACAATGAGATATCATCTCACACTGATCAGAATGGCCATCAACAAAAAAATCTACTAACAATAAATTCTGGAGAGGGTGTGGAGAAAAGGGACCCCTCTTGCACTGCTGGTGGGAATGTAAATTGATACAGCCACTATGGAGAACAGTAAGGAGGTTCCTTAAAAAACTAAAAATAGAACTACCATACGACCCAGCAATCCCACTACTGGGCATATACCCTCAGAAAACCATAATTCAAAAGGAGTCATGTACCAAAATGTTCATTGCAGCTCTATTTACAATAGCCAGGACATGGAAGCAACCTAAGTGTCCATCAACAGATGAATGGATAAAGAAAATGTGGCACATATTGGCACATATATACAATGGAATATTACTCGGCCATAAAAAGGAATGAAACTGAGTAGTAGTGAGGTGGACGGACCTACAGACTGTCATACAGAGTAAAGTAAGTCAGAAAGAGAAAAACAAATACCGCATGCTAACACATATATATGGAATCTTAAAAAAAAAAAAGCAAATGGTCAGAAGAACCTAGGGGCAAGACGGGAATAAAGATGCAGAACTACTACAGAATGTACTTGAGGATATGGGGAGGGGGAAGGGTAAGCTGGGACAAAGTGAGAGAGTGGCATGGACATATATACACTACCAAATGTAAAACAGATAGCTAGTGGGAAGCAGCCGCATAGCACAGGGAGATCAGCTCGGTGCTTTGTGACCACCTAGAGGGGTGGGATAGGGAGGGTGGGAGGGAGGGAGACACAAGAGGGAAGAGATATGGGGACATATGTATATGTATAACTGATTCACTTTGTTATAAAGCAGAAACTGACACACCATTGTAAAGCAATTATAATCTAATAAAGATGTTAAAATAAATAAATATATAAATAAAGTGTGATTAAAGTAAAATGCTCTCTGTGTATTTATTTCACACTATAAGTGTAGTGACAGAACTGATGAGAACTTTCAACTAAATATTGTTGAAAAATACAAAATATTTTTAACTAGGATATTTAAAAAATTTTAAACCTACTGGCAGTAAGTTATTAACTACCTTTTCTTATACACAGAATCTTTAAGTACATGTATTTTTTTTTTTTTTTTTTTTGCGGTAGCCGGGCCTCTCACTGCTGTGGCCTCTCCCGTTGCGGAGCGCAGGCTCCGGACCCGCAGGCTCAGCGGCCACGGCTCACGGGCCCCAGCCGCTCCGCGGCACGTGGGATCCTCCCGGACCGGGGCACGAACCCGTGTCCCCTCCATCGGCAGGTGGACTCCCAACCACTGCGCCACCAGGGAAGCCCACATGTATCTTTAAATATAAATATGTACACATATCTTTAATTGCTACCTTAAATAAAAAGTTTTGAAATCCTATCATAAATGCTCAAGAATAAGGAAGTCATATAGTTCCCCCTCAGTTGGTTAATTTGAGGAGAAATCCAATATTTTAGGAGACTCAGCTACACCTTGGATTTATGTGACTACTCAGATGAAAAGAATAATAGCTAATCCCAGAGAATTGCAGAATTAACAGAAGAAATTGATATTCTTGCAAGAATCAGCAACCCAGTTCTGTCCATTCACTTACCAAGGAAATGGGGAAAATGAAAAGAGTGGTGCCACCTGTTGGAAGCCAACCTGGAGCCTGTGTGCCACGACAGGGTCATGGAACAACACCAAGACAGCGCTGCAGGGCAGTGCTGCGCCCAGGAAGCTGACTACATCTCTTCTGAGCTGTTTTGTCATTTTGTGCTTCTGCCTTGAAAAAGTCCATGGGGGATTTGCCACCCCCTTCCCAAGCTGAACCGTGTAAAACATCCCCTTCCCCCTCCCAAACCAAAACCTACGCATTGGGACTTTTGAACAACAGCCCCTGGCTGGTGGGGGAAAAAACAAACTACCTGGAAATGTAGGGTTGTTTTTATGTAAAACACCAATTAAAAAAAAAAAAAAAAAAAACAATGGCCCTACATGGGAGTAATAGATGATTATGGGTATTGTTGGTTCTGGTATAAGGATAAATTAATCATACAGAGTCAACTGCCAACATCGGAATTGTTGACTCGTCCATTCAAACAAGGCGTCATGCCCAGAGAAACACAGTGATAGATTAAATTGTGAAAAATATTGTAGATGATTTAGGGGATACATTGTTCAAACCTGTCCATGCGGACCTCTAGGACACGTAGGAAAGTTTAGGAAACTTCCTCCTCCATAGTTTCTTTTAATGGCTTGTTACATATTAGCTTGGCTTTGTTATTAGTATCGATTGAATCTACTCTAAGAAAAAACAATGATGTTTTGAGAACCTTTAGAATTACTTTAAAAGTACATCTAGAAATATTAGGTACAATCTATTGTGAATATCTTCTGAGGTTTTAGTTAAACACCTGATGATGTAATCACTTAGGGTATATAAATCTGACTGTGAGAAAATAAAGAGAGACCATGCTTGTACATACACAGTGTTATTGATTTATTTAACGTCCCCTCGCCGACGCTGTCCATCCCTCTGGTACTCCTGGACCTGCAGGAGCTGGACTCCTGCAGCCACCCACAAAGTAGCCCATCCGAAAGATCTGAAAGCATGCAGTTGCCTAGTGGTGGCTGAAACAAGGTCAAGGGCAACCTGGAGAAGCATCCCCCAAGCCTCAGGCTCCTGTGCTTCTGTGAAATGATAGGAGGGGAAACCTGGCTGATGATAGAATTGGTATATTCTTTACAGTTGTGCTTTGGTTAGCCCTGGCTATGTCCCTAAAACATCATCTTACTTACCATGTTTGGCACAAGTGCTAAAGGAAGCACCCTTCAGACTTATATCTAAACTCTAAGTTTCTGGGCTGGTGAGCTGTCAAATCGTAAAGAATGATTTAATTTTTCTTCCATTCACACAGGCTTTTCTCTTAAGAGAATGTGATCAACCACTATGATGCTGATTCTTAACACAATGGTTCCTTAGAAATTTTGCTACCAGAGCAAAATCATGCATTTTATTTTATTTTATTTTTTATTTTTTTTTGCGGTACGCGGGCCTCTCACTGTTGTGGCCTCTACCGTTGCGGAGCACAGGCTCCGGACGCGCAGGCTCAGCGGCCATGGCTCACGGGCCCAGCCGCTCCGCGGCACGTGGGATCCTCCCGGACCGGGGCACGAACCCGCGTCCCCTGCATCGGCAGGCGGACTCTCAACCACTGCGCCACCAGGGAAGCCCAATCATGCATTTTAATTGTAAGCTGGTGTTTTGATTGATGATCAATGACTACTATCCCTCAAAGTATGGCCCTTATCCCAAGATAAGACTTAATTTCAAATTTTCCCCAAGTCACAACCACTAGCTTTGTAAAATGGCTTCTTGTCAAGTCGCCTGTGTTATATATTATTAATTTCAGCCAGCTACCTCAGGCAACAGAATACTGGTCTTGACAGTTTGAACACACAGACTTGGAGTATGACTGACAAATAAAGCACTCCTTAAAAATCACACACCCTGAACAGTTCATCTTGTTACTTTCAAGGGAAATGTCATCGAGAATTGTGATAAATACCCACTGTTTTCACATGTATGACTTTGAACTTTTCTTCTTTGTATCCATTATATTCTCATAAGAGGGAGTGCCTCAGTGGCCCTTTTGCCCTTACACCTACCACATACAATTATGTAGAAAATGAATGCTTTCTATAACTGAGGATCTGATGGGTCATTTGACACCGAAATAAAAGTAGGGAGAAAAAGCTTTTCAGAGCAATTGGTATGGATCTCATTGCATCATATACCACCAGCTCAGTGTCTAGTTAATAGGGGCTTCCATAAAAACTGCATGCTGCAGCTAAAATTCAATCTCACTGGCCAACTTTTCAAACCCATTTTTTAAGTGCACCTAAAACAATTGGAGGATTAAAAGTCCCAATGAAAAGCTACATGTTAATGAGAGATGCAAATCCAAGGTTTGGATGGAACCCAAATAATATGAGTCTCTAAAAGATTTATAGTTGCTGCATACTTCATGAAGAGAGAGTCCATCAACTAAATTACAGAGTCTTCGGGAAATGTACTAGAGTTCTAATTTCTGCAGTGTTGGCTTAGATTTTCTCTTTTGGATAGGCCAAAGTAGAGGTTTCATTTCAGTCTTGCAGAATTTCCTCTTTAAAGAAAAAAGACCAAAGACTACTATGCTATACATGAAGCACACTGGGCTTCATCCTTCGTTTTTTTCTATTTTTATTTTTTGCAGAGTTCATATTGTCAAGCATAGTTATTCACAGAATAGAAAATTGATCAAGTCAGAGTTTCCAAACCCCCAATACGTTTCTTGAAAGTGAAATGGGTGTTTGGGAAATTTTGAGCTCTACAATGTACTCAAGGAATATGAAATAAGTTTAATATTTCACTAAGCAAAATAAGAAAATAAACCCTTGCAAAAGAAAATTCAGCAGCATACACAGAGGTCAAAAATCAGCTACAAAGCCTTTTGAAACACTTTTAAACTAGAAATTAAGAGCTGTTTATTTACTGTAGGTGCCCACAACAGTTTCAGAAGTGGTCTGCCACCTTTCTAAGTACATACTTGCTTAGAAATGAAGTGAAGGGGATAGTAGGGAACACCGATAGTAATTCTCCCTCACCTGCTGAAGAGAAAACGCAGCCTGCGGGTATGGAAACATGGCCCCCAAGCCCTCCAAGTTGCTGTGGGGTAGGGCCATCGGGGACAACCCACACGCCTCTGACCCTCAGGGACTGAGACTCGGCAGGGCAGCCTCTTCTCATCTCCTGGCCCTCACTACCTCTCAACAGCCGCTCCGGCAGAATGTATAGGTGGGCTCTGCAGAACCAGAATCCAGCTTCCTTTCTACACTGCTACCTTGGACCCATCTTCCTACTGTATTAATTTTTCATTCCTTTGGGTCTTGACAACAGCCCTTTTAAGAAACACAAACCCTATGCTGGGGGAGATGGGTCATGGCCACAAGATGCAGAGGGAGGCATCAAACTATCAGTTAATGCCTTCATTAGCATTTAGCCCTTTGCAGGGCCTAGACGGCAGCCCAGGGAAGAAGGCGAGACCTAGGGAAGAGCATCCTGGAGCAGAGAAAAGATGATAGGAGCTCTGAAAATGAAAAGGCTGGCTGTCAAAACAATATGACAATGTTGCCATTTCCCCAAAACTGTCGTGCATCACCATTTGACACATGAGCTATGAGTTGCTGAGCAGAAACTTGGTAGGTAAAGAACCTACAAGAGTTTGTGCTTCCTGCACATTAAGAATGTACATGAGGGGGCTTCCCTGGTGGCGCAGTGGTTAAGAATCCGCCTGCTAATGCAGGGAACATGGGTTCGATCCCTGGTCCGGGAAGATCCCACATGCCATGGAGCAACTAAGCTCGTGCGCCACAACTACTGAGCCTGTGCTCTACAGCCTGCGCTCTAGAGCCTGCGAGCCACAACTACCGAAGCCCGCGCACTCTAAGGCCCGTGTGCCACATCTACTGAGCCCGCATGCTGCAACTACTGAAGCCCACGCACCTAGAGCCCGTGCTCCACAACAAGAGAAGCCACCGCAATGAGAAACCTGTGCACCGCAACACAGAGTAGCCCCTGCTCGCTGCAACTAGAGAAAGCCTGCACGCAGCAACGAAGACCCAACACAGCCAAAACAAAAAGAATGTACATGAAAGCTTTTATGGGCCGCACATCAGATGAGGCTTCCATATCTCTAAGGTCTCCTGATCATTCCCTAAATGCCCTTAATGACTGGAAGCCTGCCATCTACTAGGAAATTTGGAAAAAACAAAGCTATGTGAGGAGAATCATCAGTTTCTCTGATGATTCTCTTGAATGCTTCCATATCTTTTTTTTCCTGAAAAGTTTGTATGGGTGTGCTTTGCAAATACTGACTACTTTTAAAGACCATATCATGATCTCCTTATTAATCATTTGCTTATCTCCCCAAATATACAAATGTTATTCCTCAAACCTTGAGCATAACCTTTTAAATCTATGCTGAATTATCTTTAACTCTCTAGAAATTAAATGAGCAAAAACTCATGAAAGTAAAAAAATATATGGACCAAAAAAATATACGCACAATTGGGAATTCAAAATCTGTCATGTTTTTATACTTCCAAATTCCTTTTGTGAAATGGCATCCTCCATAACAATAATCATTAGACCACGTAGTTTGCATGGAAAATGGAACATGATTCAATATGATCCAACAGCCTATATATTTTTCACTATTCATGAAGTAGAACAAAGAAGAAAAAAACTTCAGGTAACAAAAAAAAAGAAACTAATAAACTAATATTATGAATGACCTCATGAACATATTAAATCATGACATTTAATTCAACAACTGAAAATGCAGTAAAGAGTGCATAGAGGGCTAGGGTTAGATGCTCTCAAAGTTTGTGCATATGACCACGAAAGTAAGACCCTTTGAAATTTCAATTACTTACACTATTAAAAAAAATAGTCATTACCATTTATTTAGGGCTCTGAGCTAAGTCCATTCTCATCTTATCCTTAAACTCTATCACAACCTTGAAAATTAGGTATTACTGTATCTCCTCAGAGAAAGGAGGAAATTAAGGCTTGAAAGAGGCTAGGAATTTGCCAGAAGTCACATACTTTTAGATGCCAGGGTTATTTCTAAAATTTCTTTAAACCTGCTCCATAAACAATAGATCAAATTTTGTATGATCCCTATTTACAGAAATGATGTCCTCAAATCCAATCCACATGACAAGAATATTGGCTCCCATGTACTAAGAGTGCTATGTGACTGACACAGTAGTAAGTGCTTTATACACTTTCTCATTTAATTTTTACAGTAACTTTAAGAGAGTGTCTTAATCCATTCAGGCTGCTATAATAAAATACTACAGGCTGAGTAGCTTATACACAACAGAAATTTACTTCTCACAGTTCTAGAGGTTGGAAGTCTAAGATTAGAGGGCAAGCATGGTCGGGTTCTGGTGAGGGCACTCTTTTGAGTTGCAGACTGCTGACTTTTCATTGTACCTTCAAGGGCACAAGAGACAAGGGAACTCTCTGGGGTCTCTTTTAAAGGACACTAACCCTATTCATGAGGGCTCCGCTCTCATGATCTAATCACCTCCCAAACACCCCACCTCCTAATACCATCACCTTGGGCATTAGCTTTTCAACATATGAATGGGGGGGCACATTCAATCTATAGCAGAAAGTTCCTTATCATTTCCATTCATAAAGATGAGAAAACTGAGGCTTAGGGAAGTGACTTCTGAAGGGGATGTGGAGAAAAGGGAACCCTCCTACACTGTTGGTGGGAATGGACGTTGGTACAGCCACTTTGGAAAAAAATATGGAGGTTCCTCAGAAAACTACAAATAGAATTATCATATGATCCAGCCATCCCACTCCTGGGCATATATCTGGACAAAACTCTAATTCAAAAAGACACATGCACCCCTATGTTCATAGCAGCACTATTGACAACAGCCAAGACACCGAGACAATCTAAATGTCCATCAACAGATGAATGGATAAAGAAGATGTGGTACATATATATAATGGTATACTGCTAAGCCAGAAAAAAAAAACGAAATAATGCCATTTGCAGCAACATGGATGCAACTAGAGATTATCATACTAAGTGAAGTAAGTCAGAAAGAGAAAGACAAATACCATATGAAATCACTTATATGTGGAATCTAAAATATGACACAAATGAACCTATCTATAAAACAGAAACAGACTCACAGACGTAGAGAACAGACTTGCAGTTGCTGAGGAGGAGTGGGGACTGGGAGAGAGATGGAGTGGGAGGTTGGAGTTAGCAGATGCAAACTATTATATATGGAATGCATAAACAACAAGGTCCTACTGTATTTAGCACAGAAAACTATATTCAAAATCCTGTGATAAACCATAATGGAAAAGAATATGAAAAAAGGAATATATATATATATATATATATATATGAATCACTTTGCTGTACAGCAGAAATTAACACAATATTGTAAATCAACTATACTTCCGTAATAAACAAATAAATAAATAAAAATGTCAAAAAAGAAGAGAGAAGTACCTTCCCCCAAAGCACATAGCTATTAAGTGGCAAAGTCATGATTGAACCCTGTCTGCTGGCCTGCAAAAGCCATGGTCCTAAACAACTTTGCAATATTGCCTTAACCTCTTCAAGCTGGTCAGCAAATGAAGTGAATTCTCATTTATCATTACAGAAGGTGAGCTAAATGCATGAAGAAGAGCAAGTTAATACCTACTGGTTAGTTTTTATCCAGCATACTGTGATGTGAAAGTGCTTTGATCTTAGAAGACCTTTTTTTTTTCCTTGACAGTGATATATTCCTAGAATTAAAGAAAATCAGCTACAATGAAAATGAAAACCTATTTTGAAAAATAGTCATTCTAATTCCATTTTCACCAGAACTTTCTGATTTGTAATTTGGTTCCCTGAGTAGATCTGTACAAAGAAAATAAGACGTGCTCTGTGGAGATGACTAGTCCATGTTTCAGAAAAAGTGGTGTCTTCCTTTGTAAATGGTTTAAATTGTTTATGTATTTACTTACGGTGAGCAAACCACTAAAGGCAGTTGCACCCCTGGATGAACTGACAAAAAACACAAGTCTCTGGACCAGCAAAACTGCGGATCCAATCATGGGCCATGAATATCCCCAATAGGATGGCTTAGCCTAAAACAACCACCCAGTGTCCCTCAGAGCAAAGCACAGTGGTTTTAGAAGACGGCTCTAGAAGTAGTCCAGGTTTGATTTCTGGCTCTGATACTTAGTAACCATGCAACCTTGGGAAGTTGTTCAAATTCACTCTGCCTCAGTGTTCTTATCTGTAGAATGGGGATAATAACAGAACACTCATAGGGTTATCAGTAGAAATAGAACCCCTGTACGGTATCATAAGGCTTAAGTGAGTTAGTAACGGAACTCTTATTAACAGTGCCTGGCACATACTTAGCTCTCAAAACATGTCAGCTATTATTATTTTCTCTTAGGTGCACAAGCAGCTCAGTCTTTATTGATCAGCCAGGCACATCCTATGACATCTTCAAAGGTCTTCTGTTTTATTTCTCATTTGTGGGTCTCCATGAAATGACAAACAGTAGACAGAAAGTCCTACTTATAATTCATGTCTGATGCAAACCCATACTCAGCCAACCTAAAACCAGCTCTCCAGGCTTCAGTGCTCAACCTGTTAAAATATGTGCTTATTTTAATTCTATAAACTGAGTCAAATTCTTCATTACAAAGTTGAAATGAAACAGTTGTACATTCCCTTTCCCTCACTCAAGTTTAGTGATGAAAATAAGAAAAAATGCTGGCTTTATGTTCTGTCAAGATGGTGATTAACCAAATCCTTAAACCAAATATTTTGAATACCTCTTGGAACAGGACAAAGCAGATATTTAGTAAACATGGAGGATTTCAACTTTATGACTAACCCCTGACCATTTCAATGTTTCAGCATGCCTGTGGAGGAAAGAACGGTGTCAAAACCACAATAGGACAAACATGAAGACAGTGTTAAAGCAGATTAAAAATTCAATGTAAAGGTACCTTTAAAAAACACACTGCCGAGGAAACAAATACATTGTACATCTCTTTATTTAGCAGCTATGGATATACATGATTTTTACCACAAGATGTACAAAGCAGTTAGCTGTAGGAGATTTTTAACTATGTGCTTTATGCTTTCTAAACTGTCTGCATTTTCGATAAGAAATATGTAATAAGTATAACTAAAAAGTTATTTTCATTTTGGAAAAGAGAGAAATACAAATACTAATATAATTTTTGGAGTTCTCACGCATTCTGATGCATGACAGAAATATGAAATAATACTTTTGCTTTCAAATCATCAACGTGTGATGATTGATGGTCTGACTCCTTTGTGGGCCCTTGGAAGAGTCAGGTGGAAATGACCTTGAATTAGGCAGTATCTGTGAAATCAAAACACTCCAAAAAACAGGTTGCTAAATTACCACCCTGGTACTGAAGATTACATATGCTGTACTAATCATAAACTAGAGTGCAGCTCATTGGGGATATCAGTTCCTTTCCAAAGTATGGAGTTCCTGCCTTATGCTAGCTAGGATCACTTTAAAATACCACTGAGATAAACAATGTCTTTCACTTATGAATTCCAACTGATTGCAGGGAAATTTTAAAGTCCTAGCAACACCGTTGCTATAGCAATGCAACCTGATTAGATATTCTTAGCAACCCGCCACAACTCACACCCACAGCATCCCTTCATTTATTCCAAGAAGAATAATGTTGACATTCCAATTTTTTAAATATACAGAACTCAGTGACAGACATTTATGGATGAGAGGCCTGTGAGATCCAATAGAATAGCGAGTTAATAAATAATATACCCGAGCCTTGAACACATCTTATATGTATACAATAAACACATATAAAAGTGTACTCTACATGGCTAAAAAATTGAAGACATTTCATTTGGCCCTTGGAGGATATGTAAATAATAGCAGAATCCTTGAATTTCATAGTATAATAGCTAAAGTTTACATGCTTCCCAAATAGTATATACTTCATACTGAATTAACAGAGATAACAATAAAATTACATGTTTGCAACCAGCAGCAGTTATTTGACATTTTAATTCTAAAGCCTTCTTCAGAACTGGTATCACACTTGAAAATCCACAGGCACTATTGAGAGTGAGGGTATGGCTAATTATGAGGGTGCACAGCAGAAACGTGGCCTTGATATCACACATGCTTAAGCAGAGCTGATACAAGGGACTGAGTGAGTTACTGCTCTGAAGGAAAGGATCTGTCACATTCTGAGCAGGGTAAGACTTGAAGACTAAATTCTAGAGTCATTCCCAGGCTGATCTTAATCAGGATGGTCAGATGCAGGATCAGATCTGTGAAGGCTCAGAAAAGACAACAACAGCCCAGAAATATACACACATGACCCACGGTTCTATAACTAAAGGATGCTCTTCTATAAACCCAGATCCTGAATCATTCTGTTTTGATATGGAAAAGAAACTAACTACATTCTTGCCTTCCCCTGAAAGGCTACATTCTGTGGTTAATAATCCAATCTCTCTCTCTATGCAGTTTCTGTTACAAAATGGAGTGTGGTGAGAAGGAATGAAGGTGAAAATAACCGGAAGCAATAACCAATGCTTTTTTTGTTGTTGTCATTGCCTTTGAAAGTTATTAAATTTGAGCCATGGATATGATATTCTGAAAATAATCACTCTCAGCTAAGCTACAGAATTAGAAAGCCCTTTTGAGAAGTCTCCAATTTTGATAAATTATTTTAAAATATCAACTCAGGCTTCCCTGGTGGCGCAGTGGTTGAGAATCCGCCTGCCGATGCAGGGGACACGGGTTCGTGCCCCGGTCCGGGAAGATCCCACATGCCGCGGAGCGGCTGGGCCCGTGAGCCATGGCCGCTGAGCCTGCGCGTCCGGAGCCTGTGCTCCGCAACGGGAGAGGCCACAACAGTGAGAGGCCCGCGTACCGCAAAAAAAAAATAAAATAAAATAAAATAAAATATCAACTCTATATAAAAAATCTGCATCAAAAGCATGTTGCACATCCCTACATAACAATTCAACATATCATGAGAAAATCATTATTGTGTACATATGCGTGGTTAGAAGAACGTTCATTCCAGCAGTCGAAAATAACAAATAACTTAAGGGGAAACAGTCTACATATATAAAAATGTGGTACTCACTAAATTAATTATGGTGTTTTGTATCATGAAACCCTGCTCCACAACCCCCTTACCTATCATCTTGAAACCTAAAATCTACAAAAAATCGAACGTCTATATATAACCTAATTGGCAGAAAAACCTGATCTGACCAGACTCATTTGGCACCAAAACTTAACTGAAAGTGAGACTTCAGAGGCTTTATTTATCTCACACAGCATGATTATTCTTATGCTTCACTACAGAAATATTCATGTGTTTGATTACAGGGTGCTACCCTAGACACTGCTGAAAATGTTTCCTAATATATGAATTTAAACATATTACATTTCAAAAGTTAAAAATATTCTGCATTCTATATAAAATCTTGTGGACTGTGATATACCCCGTGTTCTCTCTGCCTGAAATACTCCCTCCCTGACTTTTACATGACTTGTGTCTTCTCATCCTTCAGGTCTGGACTTGATAAATCTCCTCCTAGGGCTGGTTCCCATCTGCCAAGTCTAAAGAGAACCCAGGTAGTTACTCTCCATCACGTACGCTGTTTATTTCCTTCACAGCACTTATTACAACCACTGGTGATCCCCTTTGCTTCTTCACTTGCACATCTAACGACTTTCTCCCCCCACTAGCTCCAGAAGGACAGGGACCTCATTTGCCTTGCTCACTGCAGTGTCCCCGCATCTCACACAATATCAGGCAACGAGTCTGTGCTCAGTATATATTTGCTGAATGAATGAATGAGTGAACAAATGAGTTTTTGTAAATATATGTGCATTAAAAATGGAAAAAAATTACCCAATATTAACAATTTAGTGGAAGTAAGGGTGTTTTTTCCCTTTGGGGCTTATCTTTATGTTTCAAATTTTCTGTGAAAAAAGTATTGCTTTCGTAACAGTGGGAACAATTTTTAAGTGGATAGTATATCAAGTGCTTAAATTGATTCACACACACCAAACACTTCTCTGAAAGCACTTATTATTACAAAAAGTACACAACCTATCAAGAATTTCCTCAAGTCAGGATCACACAGTGCAGTTCCACCAAAATGAGAAACCAGGCAAAATAAAAATGAAAGATAAAATTAAGCCTCTCTAGAGGTTCCATATTTTCTTCAATTCTTTTGAATTTTCAGTTCTTCACCATGTGTGGATTATTATATTATTTGCTCTCCTGCCTAATTCTCAGGCCAAAGCATTGCCATACCGCAAGCATAACAGGTGTGTGTGTGTGTGTGTGTGTGTGTGTGTGTGATCTCTCCCAACAACGACGCCTTGAAAAACATGGAACCTACCAAAAACTTTAGGCCTGTTTATGAAGAGAGGCTGAGAATTAGAAACACAAACGTACTTCATAAAGATAAAACATTTTTTAAATGCACAATGAGGCATTTCCAAAATTGATTTATCACGCTGAGTTACTGTGGATTAGTTTACAAAGGGCACATACAACCAAATGTTAAAATTTCCAAATCCATTCCCAAGATCCTTTTTATCCTGAGAAGCTGCCCAGCACTGAGCAAGAGAAAACACCCTGTGTCCTCTGACCCAGCTGCATGCAGGCTCTAGAACTGCAGGGGTTCTGGAAACAGAAAAGCTACATTATATTATAGTTACAGTTACACAAAACATTCTCAATATGCTTTTCTTCAACTTCCAAACACGTTTTCAGGTGAACAACCTCTAAATACCCTGGTGTCTGCAGATTTTTTAACACACTCTGCTTTGTATTTATTGCATCTTTTTCAGCTTAACACCTGGGCCCATCTGCTTTGATGTTAGAGGTACTTCGACTAAAGAGGTATCTGGACAATGAAGAAATACATCCCAAACACATAAAACTTTAAAATAACTCATGTATATTTAAAAGTTTCAGAGTTTGGGGACCCTGTAGTTTCCAGAAAACATTTAAACCAAAGAAAAGCATGGATTCGCCATCATTTTGAGGAATCCCTGGACACCACACCCATCTCGCTTATTTCTTGCTCTAATTTAATAGCAGCTCAAATAGCAAAACAAAACAAAGCCACTCACCAGAACAGAGTCCTCCTTTATATGCATGTCTGCTTGTTTATAATTAAAAATCTTTAGTTCAGGCCTAGTGGAGGAATAAGTTCCCAGCAGCCATCCTTGTAGACTACTGTAGGTAGGTGTGTTGTGTTGTACTGTTATTTAAAACACGCTGTTTAGAACATTGAATTCTTTCTCTGAGGCTCCTTAAGTGGTGAGGCAGCTGAAGACCAGCAGCTGCAAGTCTTCTGCTTTATTCCTGAGCTTGTCATTGTTAGCTCTGGTCACTGAGCCCTTTTCCCTAATGAACAGGCTGGGTCTGCGGGGCAGCTGGACGGCACTGCTCCCATTCACCAGCCAGACATGGAATACAGAGCCCCAGAGCCACACCTGCCAATGGCCAGCAGGCATGGTGCTTACTTTAAGTAATGGAGTATCTGGGATATTAGATAAGAAAATTATCCCACTAATGATACAAAATGAAAAATCACCATTTGATTCAATAATTTTCTCCCCAATGCTCTCCAAATAGTATTTGGATACACTTACGTTTTAGTTTTCTGCAGTGGACCTCATTCCTTAATTCACATTAAAACACCAAATACCAAAGGCTTATTTCAGGGCCCCCCAACTACATAATAAGCATGAATTAAAGTAAATTCTTTTATTGCCCATTCTATTTTTTGTAAATGATTTTCAAACTTTTAGCCTAAAACTGGCTTATAATCAGAGGTCACAAATACTCTTTCTGGCACGAGAATTAAATTTCCTGTCTAAAAACATCGGTCTTAACTAAAGCTAAACTAACATTCCCATTGGCATATCAGAACTAAATTTTAAGGCTACACTTGCAAAAACAGATGGTAATCATGTGAGGTTTTGCTCTAACTACCAATACAAGACATATGGACAAAAACCTACACTTAACTGCCTTTAAAAGCCAATAAAGTGTAGCACACAAGGCTTTATATGTGTTTACAGTCCTGTACAAATGGGAAATCCTGAAATTACAGCCTGAGTTTATTTCCATTAAAATTTAGTTCACAAGAAAAAAAAAGAAAATTATTTTCAGAAAGAAAAAAAAGAAAAAAGAAAAAAGCTTAAGAAGTGAATGGTGCAGATACAATATTACCAGGGTAAAAGCTACTATAAAATGGAAGAATTAAAACTGTGCATGATGGTGGCTCCAAGGAAGAAAATGTTTGCTGTTCTTAACACTGAAAGATTTTAGAGCAGTTGAATTGGAATCCTGAAGCCCACTAGCTTGGATTTACACAGTACAGAGAAACAGCACTCTATAATTCCTGTATGCGGCATTTTCATGCCATATTACTACCATGACAGTATTGTTTCACATTTAGTGTACAACCCACTCCAATACTGGTTTCCATTTTAGCTATGCTTATGTTTGTATAACATTGCCTTTTTATTCACTTTCATCTTTTTTTTGCTTGTTTTTAAATCTTAATGCTGTACTTCCAGGTACAAACTTCCCCACCATTAACAAATTCAGTATGCATGTTCTCTGTTTAGCAATCCGAATCATTAATTAGTTAAATGTCATGTGATGCTAAATAATATTTTCTTACATCAAAGTCTTTCAGAGCTCTTTCCCTTCTTTGAGTAATAGTTTTCTCTTGGGATGGGGAGAATAAAACACTCTCAACAAAGTACATGGGAAAAATACATCCACCCACTTTGGCAGATGGCACTTTGGGTGACCTGTAATGGAACTATTGATTCTTCACAGTTTCTGAGTGTAGTTGTCAGGTAAGGATAAATCAGGGGTTTTTGGACCAGGGTCAGACTTAACCACCTGCTTCTGTAGGACAGCACAGCAGGTAGCCATATGCGTGAGAACTCCATTCTGAAAAGCTTAAAGCTTACTCTGTTCCCCAGAGGCCAAGACCAGGGTCAAAATATTTATAACCAACTGCTCCACAAAACACCAAAGTCAGGTAATTTCATGTATTATATATTTTTCCATTTTTCTTTTAAGTTAAAATAAGTAACCAACATTCGATCAAAGCATGTACCCTAAAAGATATAACTGACTTTAAAAATAGGTATTTTGGAAAAGCAATGGATGGTATATGCCAATGTATAGTGTATCTATATATATTTTTTAGACCACTTACTCAGGCTAAATAAAATGCTAGCATTTTAGCTTCAAAGTAGAAGATAAGAAGAGTAACTCTTTTCCTTCCTTTAAATTTTCTGTTAGCAATTTTAAAATTATGAGTTTCTGTGGAAATGTATTTGTCAGAGTCTTGGTGGATTCATGACAAAGTTTTATATGTTTGAAGCAGAATATAGGGAGACACATTGCCCCAGCAGGGAGTGGAGAAAGGGGGAAAGAAAAAGACAATGCTGGGGCTTCCCTGGTGGCGCAGTGGTTGAGAGTCTGCCTGCCGATGCAGGGGACACGGGTTCGTGCCCCGGTCCAGGAGGATCCCACATGCCGCCAAGCGGCTGGGCCCGTGAGCTATGGCTGCTGAGCCTGCGCGTCCGGAGCCTGTGCTCCACAACGGGAGAGGCCACAACAGTGAGAGGCCCGCATACCAAAAAAAAAAAAAAAAAAAGACAATGCTGAACTAAAAGATGGTGAAATAAAGGTTTCTAAAAACAAAATTCATTTAATTTTAATTTAAAATTTTATTCATTTTTTCATATAGGAAGTACATTAACACAGTTTTAAATATATCTGTGAATTAAATCCCTACACGTAGAATTACTGGATCAAAGGGTATATTTATTTGTAATGTTGATAGATGTTGCCAAATTGCCCTCTATAAAAGTTGTACCCACTTATACTCTTACCAAAACCCTATGAGGAAAATTGTTTTCCCACATTTTCTAACAGAAATTATTATCAGAATGTTTTCATTTTTGCTAATTATAAAGATGATAAATGATAATCCAATGAGCGTCAATGTGTACTACTCTTGCGAGTGAAGTCATGCCTCTACGCATATGTTGAAGAGACACTTATTTCCTTTTCTGTTAACTATCTCCTGTCTTTTACCTATTTTTATTGGTTCATTGGACTTTTTCTTATCAATATGTGAGGGCCCTTTATATATTAGCTAAACAAGTCCTATGTCCTGATACATGTTGCAAATATGTTTCCCTGATTTAGAGATATTTTCTTGAATTGACTTACAGTGATCTCTACATGCAGAAATTCTTTATTTATATGTAGTTGAACTTGTCATTTTTCTTTCTTAAGGCTTATTGTTTTTATGTTATACTTAGAAAGCTTTTCCCTACTCCAATTTTATAAAAAATATTCTCCTATGGCTTATTGAAATATTCATTTTATGCTTCCATTCTTCATATTTAAATCTTTAATTCATTGCCATTTATTGTGGCGTCACATAAGATTATTTTTTCATACCTGATCAGTGGTCCCCACAGATTTGAGATGCCACCTTAATCATATATTCAATCTTCATATGTATCCCAGTCTATTTCTTGACCTTCCATT
This sequence comes from Kogia breviceps, assembly GCF_026419965.1. Taxonomy (NCBI): domain Eukaryota; kingdom Metazoa; phylum Chordata; class Mammalia; order Artiodactyla; family Physeteridae; genus Kogia; species Kogia breviceps. Next base: position 120,665,062 of record NC_081315.1, on the reverse strand, counting down.
TGGTTTCATTGATTTGTCTCTTTTCATATTCCAATACTATGTTCTATGTTTCATGGTTTTATAATATTTTTAAATATTTAACATTTTAAATATTAAATATAATATTTAAAAATTTTAAATATCCAGGCTAGCTCTCTTCCCATGTATTATTCTCCTTTTCCAGAATCTTTTAGTCAATTTCTTTTAGTCAATTTAGATTATTTTATTTTTTTTATTTGAATTTTAGATTCAGTTTGTCTAGCTAAAAAAAAAAAAATCAGTAATATTATTTTGGGGGTCATGTTAAATGTATACATTAACTTAGGAAAAATGTATATGATATTGAATTTTCCTATGTGAAAACATGGTATGCCTTTCCATTTGTTCATATTTGTTTTTGAGACCTCAGGAATAGCTATAACTTTTTTTTAATAAAAGCTTACACATTTCTTGTTTTATTTATTCTAAAGTATTTTATCTTTTCTGTTGCTGTTGTAATTGGGGGTACAAAGAATTGCAAGATAAGATTTCCATGCTCAAAGAGTTCAAACTCCAATAATAAAACATTCAGGTTACTAGAACCACTGAAATATGTGATGCCTGCCATAAAAAAAAAAAAAAAGGCTGGAAAAACACACTATGGGAATGGGACCATGGAGATTACTGCACAGAGGAGTGTCACCTGAAGGATACATAGGTGTCTCCCAATAGACAACGAGACCAAAGGCACTTCAGATGGATGGAGGAATCTGTACAATGCCACAGACACCTGAGAGAAAGAGATGACTTGATGAACTGTAAATAGTTTCTCAGAGAAAATCTGTCAGAATCTTACAGGGAACGGGAGGAGATGAGGCTGAAAAGGTGGACAAGAGCCCAATCACAAGGGACCTTTGTGTCTTTCCAAGGTGCTTAGACTTTACAGATAGTGAAGTGTTACAAACAGAGAAGGTCCAAAGTGCCCCAGAAAGGGGCTAGCCCAGAAATTAGAAAATAGGAGAATATTTCAAACTTCAAGGTAGGAAAAAACAAAGGTCTGCAATTTGGAGCTCAAGGAATGGATTAAAGAGATTCTCAGGAAGTAGAATTTTAGGACTTATAAATAATAGAATATGAAAAGTAAGAGGGAGGATTACAGCTTTCTGCCTTGAGCATGTGCCAGGCCCGGACTGGAGAGAGAACTTCAAGGAGGTAAATATTTGGAGATAGATGAAACACACTGTCATAGTCAAGATACTCATCTGTTGGTGGTTTATCTCATCACCCCTCCCCAGAGAGGTGACGGGGAGGAGACAAGTATGACAACAGAGTCCTAGGAAACCCCAAACTTTAAACGTCAAGTGGAGGAAGGGAATCCTTGTAAGACTGACAGGAATAACCAGAACTGTAAGTGGATTTGACTCAGTGGTGTCTCAGGATCCAGGGCAGGACCAAATTCACAGTGAGTGAGTAGTCAATCACTAAAATCAAAGGTAAAATAATATTCGAATAATGTTGACCTAATCAGAAACATAGGGACACTTGAAATGCTTTAATTTGGGGGGGTAGAGTGGGATGGGGAAGGAAAAACCTTAGTTAAATATTTATTAGTCTGACACACTCCCAGAATATTCAAGAATATATCAATCATTTGACTGCAGTCTTCTCTTTGGTAGTTTTGCTTCATCATTTATGTTTTTCTGTATAATAAAGGTATTTTTATTAACATTCAATTATAAAGGTTCACATTATTTTTAAAGAAAAGAAGCAAGAAAGTGCAATGGAATGACAGAAAATGTTCAACATTCATCTCATATCTTTACCATCACAGACATGAGCTCAAAATTTTGTAGAAATTACTCCCGGGTCTTTTGTAAACAATTAGAAAAGTGACAAACAATTATCAGTTTATGTTCTTCTTTTTTTTTTTTTTTTTTTTTTTTGCGGTACGCGAGCCTCTCACCGTCACGGCCTCTCCGGTCGCGGAGCACAGGCTCCGGACGCGCAGGCTCTGCTGCCATAGCTCACGGGCCCAGCCGCTCCGCGGCACGTGGGATCCTCCCGGATCCTCCCGGATCCTCCCGGACCGGGGCACGAACCCGCGTTCCCCGCATGAGCAGGCGGACTTCTCAACCACTGCGCTACCAGGGAAGCCCCTACGTTCTTCTTTACAGTGATGATTGTTTGGGTGATAAGGAGAATAATAAAATCAACATCGTTCAGTCATGAAACTATAACAAAGAGCCATGTGAAGGCATCTGGAGTTTTGAGTCGATTTGCTGGGAGTTGATCTGAACCACCCACATGCTTTCACCAGAAGCTGTGTGCACAAATCTAGTTTTCCTGGTTTACCCAAATTATAACTCTGTCTTTAGCTACCATATTCAACTTTTCATTTTTTTTTTTTCCTGGAAAACTTGCAACCGCCTTATCAGATTACCTTCCTCCATTAATACATTGGCCAGTGTAGTATGATGAGAAAAATATTGGACAGTGTATTAAGAAACCCAGACTTTACTCCCGATTGCCCCAGCTTTATTATATGTTATTGAATAAGTACCTTTATGTCTCTAGACCTCAGTCATTTCTAAGACCCTCCAGATTTCACGCTCCCAAATCAACTTTCCTGTGATGTTTGCCAAGAAAAACCAGAAAGAATTCCAGGGATTCAAATAAAATTAAAATTCACAGCCAAACCCTTCATGGTTGGTATTCTGACAGTGGATATGGGCCCTTCTTTTTCTTTTTCTTTTATTTTTTTAAGGAGGAAGAAGCAGGGTATGGGGGAGAGGGGAGACTTAGTATGTTGCTAGAAATCTCCTACAGTTTTTGCAGTATACAATTTTAGATGTTCTTTGGTGAACCAAAACAGTGAACTGAATACTTCAAAACTATGTATAGACTTTAGGAATTTTTGTCCCTTTCCCTCCTGAGATGCAGGCCTAGATCAGGCTTATGGTCTTCAGCAAGTCATTTAACCTCTCTGATCTTCATTTCCTCAGTGTAAAAGGAGGTCAGGTTGGGCTTCTCTACCCCTGCAGTATGATTTCGAGAACTAAGTTAAACAATATATTTAAAATTTTTTGGTGAACTGTGACATACAAATATGAAGTATTACATTACAGTTACTCTTTTGAAACTGTATTCCTTATCGTTATTTTATTATTAAAAATTTGGGTAAAATATTTTCAACCATGAGGAATGATCTCTTCACATCTATCCGCATTGCGCAGGAAAATGGGAGGGCAGAATCTATGACAGGAAATTGTTTATTTTAATATTTAAAAAGGCGTAATGTGCACATACAGAGCATTTTGTCTAATATATGTCTTGAAATACTTTACATATGTATATACCTTCTACAAGTATAGAGACAAGGCTACTCTTGCTAAATTCATATTTATTGTTCTGATTTTTCCTATCTTGATTTGCAATTAAAATATATACCAAAAGGAGCATATACAGAAAGATTTCTCCAAAATAATTTAGAAGTGTGTTTAATTTTTGCAAGATGAAAATGGGTATTTTTGAATTTAAAAAAAAAAAAGGTGCCATGATCACATATGCTTAGTCAATGTTGTGGATGACATGCTATGCTTATCTTAGAGATTAAGAATACAGCAATTTATGAAAAGTTCCAAGAAATCCTGCAACAGAGGAATCTGTTCAACTTTATTTAACACAGTTTCCCAAATTTATTTAACGTGACACTCAATTTTTTTTAACTAACCACCTATTAATAGCTTACGAACTTCTAGTGTTCTGCATAACACAATGTAGGAAAAGCTGAAGTCTGTTTCAAATATGCAACAGTCACTGTGAAAATAAAAGACACCCAAGTGTTGACTTTAAACTAGGCTTGCTGAGCACTTTTTTCCTCACTCACTGACATTTCAACCTAAAAGTCATCCTGGAAAACCCTGGCAAATGCAAATAAAAACATGCTGCCATGTGACTGAGATTGAATGAAAGGCAGAGGACACTTCTGGCAAATGGTACAAAGTATTATAGTTGTTAAACACCATCACTCATTTTGGACACAAAACCTCTTCTGAATTATACCCTAAGGGCCTAGTGGGTGAGGGGAAAATTGCACCTAAAAGGAGGCAGACATAATTGACTTCTGCTTGAAAGAGTCTGTTTGCCCTTGGCAAAATAGCTAAATGTACCTTGAAAATGGCAATTATTTATTACCACTGGATTATCTGAGATTTATGAAAAACTCACAGTGGGCCAGACTCTATAAAAATATTAATCTCAACTAATGGACTTTTTATGATTCCCGTAACTTTTGAGAATAAAATGTGAGGAATTACAACCATCATATTTAGGACCACATGCTCAAAAGTTGACTTTTGTATATGTTACAATTTCCCACATGCTATATAATTAAACAAAGTAGTCAATGGCACCAAAGTTTTGTGAAAACTGACACCACAATTAGAAAATAATGACCAAAGTATTTGTGTATACTGTGAGAATAGAACAAAACGCTACATTCTCCAAAAACAGGGGAGTTCTGTTAACTCTTTTTAGTGTGTAAGTGGAAATGAGCTCCGAAGGGTGAAAAATCCAAGAGATATGATGGAGGCATCACCTCAGCCTCTGAAGAGTTTCAAGGTGAAGAGCTGTTTAACACTGTTGGGTGTTTGTTAAGCACATTGTATCATCAGTGGTTTGGGGGGGGGGGGGTACGAACTGGGGGAGGGGTATTGTGGGAAGGAAACTCCCACAGATTGGTTCTGTCAGATTCCACAAAGTGGGATGTATTTGCAGTTTGCAAATCTTTACATATTCTTACTACAGGAAAAGAAACTCCATCATAATCTTGACTAGTGAAGATACACTAGTGCAAAAGCACTAGGAAAGAACCTTAAAAATTATGTGGATTAAAATGAATGAAATATTATGATACAAATTAAGTGAAGGGTGCAATAAAAGATGTTCCAATTGCATTCTATAAGCATCGTCCATGTTTGATGTGTAAACGTAATACACATTCTGTTTTTTAATATAGTCTTATTGAGGTATCATTGATACCTCAAGGTAATAACCTGCATATATTTAAAGTGTACAGTCTGATGAGTTTTAACATATGTATATACATAGAACATATGTGAGCCATCACCACATTTAATATAATGAACATATCCATCACCCCCAAAAGTTTCCCTATGCAGCTTTGTAATCTGTCCCTCCCTATGCCAAACCTTGTCCCCAGAAACTCACAGATTTGCTTTCTGTCACTATGGTTTAGTTTGCATTTTCTAGAGTTTTATATAAATGGAATAATACAATATGTGTTTTATGTCTGGCTTTTTTCTTTTAGATAATTATTTTGAGATCATGTCTATTGTTGTATGTATCAATAGTGTGTTTCTTTTTGTTTACCCATTCGCCAGTTGACGGATATTTGGGTTGTTTCAAGTTGGGGGCTATTACAAATAAGGTTGCTGTAAATATTTGAATATTAATCTTTGTACGGATTCATGCTTTCACTTACCTTGGGTAAATACTTAGGAGTGGAATGGCTGGGTATGGTAGGTGTATATTTAACTTTTTAAGAGACATATTTTTCTCCAGACTGTACCTTTTACATTCCCACCAGCAATGTATGAAAGCTGGAAAGGGTGTAGAATCCTCACCAATACCCCATGAAAATAGATCATACTATCAAAAACCCAACGTATATATCACAAAGAATTTTTTTAACTAATGGAGACTTACTCATGACAACTTGCATTCCAAGTACTGCCAAAACTTTATTAGTAAAGGAAACTCCAAAGTAGTTCTTAGCTAATTCTACTATGAATTATTGACCTAGCTAGGATATAAATGTTCAAATTTTGTAAAGAATCACATCATTTTTCTTTTTACTATTAGTTGCAATGAATCAACCAGTAAAGGGAATTACAGCCATTTGTTTATTGTAATATGTGACAAAAACATGGAAGAAGAATGTCTTCCTCAGTGTCAGAGGGAACCTGTAAAAATAACTTTGAGATTAAGTCAAAACGAGAAAATTGGCTGGATTAATATCTGTTTTTAATTAATGTATTCATTGTTTCATTCAGGTCCAAGCATCAGCATACAAACCTACCTAGAGGGCTTCCGTGGTGGCACAGTGGTTGAGAGTCCTCCTGCCGATGCAGGGGACACGGGTTCATGCCCCGGTCTGGGAAGATCCCGCATGCCACGGAGCGGCTGGGCCCGTGAGCCATGGCCACTGAGCCTGTGCGTCCGGAGCCTGTGCTCCGCAGCGGGAGAGGCCACAACAGTGAGAGGCCCGCGTACCGCAGGAAAAAAAAAAAAAAAAAACCTACCTAGAAATGAATAAGAGGCTCCAATAAGATGACTGTCTGTCCAATGGAAATATGTTTGTGTGCATGGATGAGCTCAAGAATTTAATTGCCACTAGAATGTAAGCTCCATGTACCTGGGGACTTTGTCTAAGTTTACCTCTGTGCTCCTAGCACCCACAACAATGCACAGAATACAGAAGGTATACAACCAGAGAAACAGACTCAGTAGGAGGTATATATTAAGAGATTCACTGCAGGGAATTGGCTACCACAAATGTAGGGCTGGCTGAGCAAGTGTGAAATCCATAGGGCAGGCCATCAGGAAAGGCAGGCTGGAACTCCCGGGCACAGGCTGAAACTGCTGTCCTCAAGAAGAATGTCCTCTTCATCCAGAAAACCTCAGTTGTTTTTAAAGCCTTTCAACTGATTGAACCAGGCTCACTCAGATTTTCTAGGATAATCTCCCTTATTTAAAAGTCAGATAATGGACTTTAATCACATCTACAAAACACCTTTACAGCAACACCTAGATGAGAATTTGATGGAATAACTGGGAACTCTTATTGTGGACACATCAAAATGACCTACCATCACACCAGCCATGCAATCCAGGGGCGGGGTGAGGGAGTAGGGGAGAGAAAATGCTGATGCTCTAAGTGTACTCTGTCCTGTGATAGGCATAGAAGATTCATACAAACAAGCAGTGGATCATTTCCTTCTTTGTCTATTTTGCCCCCCAAATTGGTACTGTCTCCTTTTTTGAAGTGCCTATCATTTGAAAACATGAAATGTTGATTTACACAGGTGCATTAGAAATGATAAATTAGACTGTCTCTCTGGAACAGACTCAAACATGTATATGTAACTCTTAGGTATGCCAAGACAAAAACACACACCAAGATAAAAAAAAAAAAAAAAATCCCTCTCACTAACATGCTGGACATGAGAGAACAAGGAAGTATCTGGGCTTAATCAAAGAATAATACTCAGAGTAGGGTATAATGCAACATCTGAGAGTAGGGATTCATGCATTAGAGATTCTGCTCATGTCAGCCTTCTTATGGCCTCAAAGTTATTGTTTTGGCTTAACACATACATTATTTTAGAAAATTATTAATTCAGATTGCTAATATATTGTAATTTCAACCATACCTATTGAGCTATGGAATTGAATGTTAATTTTCAATTTCATCTTGGAAGGATCCAGTCATGAACTATCCAAAGTTAAAAAACGTATTCCCTTATGATCCATGGGTTTAAAAGCAAGCATTATTCCAACGGTGCAAAACTTGGTAGGCTATTAACATACCATACACTACCATTATACCATCAAGCTCCCTGGCCTCCCACCATTCCCTTTAAAGCTATATTCTTTCCAAGATCTCTGATAAATTTCCACCATCTTGGGGAGCTGACAAGGCTTGCAGGACATTTTCTAAAACTGTTTATTTAAAATTTGCCCCACTATGTTGCTTCTTAACATCTGATAATCTAAGACTTACTTTATGAACCTATAATGAGAACATACTGTACAAGACTGCTGAGTCTTTGAGGCACCAGGGCTTATTTTTATCCCCAGAATCAATTAGCTACAATAAATATAAAACACCACCACAACTAGAAGGAAATATGGTAGGTAAATATCATGGCTATGAAGGATCAATGAATCAGTAAGAGCACATGTTTTATCATATGCTTGTGTCTACAGATTTCATTTTCATCAATATTATAATGTAAATTGCCCTATTAAAGTTATTTATGAGTTTCTGTTATACTATTAAGTAAGAATTTTTAACTCGGGAACCTGATGACATCTTTGTGTCTCAGTTTTCTTATTAAAATATGAGAAGAACTAGATCTCTAGGGTTACCTCTAGTCATAGTGTTGGTTTTTACCTGCTTTAAGAAAAACACAGCTTGGAGATACATCTACACATAAATTAAAGTAGCATTTGTCTACACAGAGTCGAGCAGAGTCATTCCCATGGCATCAGGCTCACCTAGAAAATCTGCCCCCCTCCCATCAGACTGTTTTAAAACAAAGCTCTTTTTCTCTCCCACGTGGATGAAGAAAGTCACCTGCCACATCAGTAAACAAAGGATGTTGCAGCCATCAAGACATCAGCCACTGCAGCTGCCCTCTACTGTGTACCCTGAGGGGATTCAGACTGGAAAAAAACAGGATACTGGCCCTAGATAGTCAAGGTGCATATCAAAGGAATGATTTCAATAAGCCCAGACTCTTGCATCCTCCCATACATGGCAAAGTGCTAAATTCTTTAACTTGAGACGTCTGGTTTTCCTTTAACAATAATCTTTTGATGTGCAGACCACCTGGTTTTTTTGCAAAACCTCCTATATATCCTGGCTCCTCACTTACCTCTTTGGAACAGTCCCTCAGAGCTGAGAGGCTGCCTCCCAGGCTTAAGTCCTCATTATGTCTACCGAATAAAAAATAATTCTCAACTTTTAGGTTGTGCTTTTTTTTTTTTTCAGTCAACACCCATCAGATTTTTTTTTACCATTTGGGTTACCCAGAAAAAGCATACATATTGGTCCCTGGTTAAAAGCTATCAGTAGAATAAAGACTCTAACCTCCATCTACTAGTTTATCTACCTGTCCTCATGCATACATCCAGGTTAACATTACATTTCCCATTTATCTAAAGGGTTCTGTTAGGTTCCAAAAGAATAAGTTAGGTGAAAGAAGATTGTAGATCATGAGGCACTGCATGTACTTTAGCTGTTACCATTTAACAAAACAAAGAAACAAAAAAAAGCTAAAATATATCCCAAGTTAATCAGTCATTGTATCTCCAGATACTATTCTCCAATTTCCATCCCTAAATCTGGGGACTGGAGGTGACTGTGTTTGATTGGCCTGTAGCAAATTGTTTCCTCTCCCTTTGAGAGTAAGTATATGCTGGTTCTCTTCTCAGGTCAAATCTTCTTTCCATTGATTCCCTAAATCCTTGCTTCCACATCTCAGGAGCCACCGAAGTTGGGGGCTGGTGTAAAACATGGAATAACAAGTCCACATAAGTAAGAAGTGGATCACCCACTCAGGTACTTCAGCCATCATCATGTAGCTCCTGACATGGTCACCAGAATAACAGGTACAAAGGTCTGTTGAGGAGACTTGATTCCCACAACAAAGTATGTGACAAAAGAGCAAAGTGTTTTCTCTGTTTTACTTAATGTTGCATCCTAGCTGCTGGAATAGTGCTTGGCCCATACAATAAGCTCAGTAAATATCTAATGAACAAATTAACCTGCTTCAAGTATGCTTCCTTAACAACTTCTAAAAGATTTCTTTTCTTCCACAGCAGCCATATATGTATAGCTATTATTACTCTGCAGTGCAAACCACTGATTTCTTTTCACTAGGGCACTGAAAAGTGCTAGAGCATAAATGATATCCAAATTCGGAGCCCATTTCTCCTTTGTTATGCTAGTTCTTCTCTGCTATCTGAGTCACCTTCCCTGTTTCTATATCCTATTCTGTTGCACACTAATACTGTCACTCCCTGGAATCTGAAATAATATATAGGAAATTCCCTTTTTTAATCATAATGTGCACCTGAACAAAAATGTTACAAAGTTCAGTGTCTGAAAGTTGGGCAACAGTCCTGCATGTTATAGTTGCTCCCTCAGAAACAAGACATGAAAAATAATAATTCTTGAATCAAATTTCTTTCTGGTACTGACTTTCCCAGAGACAAGCAATCCTGTTGGTGGATGATAATTCTCCCAGGTGTGTGGGAATTGCTGACCTGGGAGCCAATTGGTTATTTCCACGTCCTGCCACGTTTAATCAGGCATTCCCTTCCCCAAAACATGCCACGTTCTAACAAAGGTGGGTCAGAAAGCCAGCCTCCAATCTGAACCTGGTTAGTACCTGAAACAAGGGATAAAGGATTATTGTTTATCTCCTGCCCTATCAACCAGGAGAGCTGAGCATATACCTGCTTACAGCCCTGCACTCCCCACAAAGCTGGGGTAGAAGGAGTTTGAGCCAGAAGAGCAGATATCTGCCCTGTATGTCAACCTAGGATGAAGAAGACAGGAAGATGGGACCACAGACACATGCAATATCTTGAAATAATTCAGTAGCTGATATGTGAAAAGTTTAACCAGATGTGTGCAATGTATGCTGATGTCCATTTAATCTGCCAAAGTGCAAGTTCAGTGAAATTTGAACAGAAAAGGTGGAACACAGCACAGTCTTATTGTCTGCAAGCACTCAATGTTCACTCTAAACAGCTACACTTACTTCATCACCCCAAATACTATTACTACTATATAGTAATATTACTATTATAATAGTAATATACTATTACTATTACTATTACTATTATTATATATGTAGGATACTCATAATGCTATTTAGCTATTTTTCCCATTTGATATTTCACAAATCCAAAATACTGGAATGCTTAACAGTGAAATGCCTGAAAAGCACTCTGTTACTGGCTTCCGTAAAAATGTCACCTACAAAGATATCTGTTGCAGGCACACAATATATAGGGCATCTTAGATGTGCTGAAGATCTTCCAAGACAAATGTTACCAGGAAGGCTCTTCCCCACAGTCAAAAGTCACTTCTTCTCTGCATGTGTTCCTTCTCCCCCTCTCAGCAATTCCCTGTCTGGAATAACTTAAGAGAAAACCCTCTGCTGGCTACCTTTCTGGGACTCTTACAGTTTGCTGATTTTATGCTCATGCGGGTTACCAAAGCACATGCCTTTATATAAAACTAGCATTTACGCATTTCAAATGCTATAAATTCCTATTTTTATAAGTGAAACTTCTACTATGTTTTAAATCTTAAAATCCATTTGAATGGTATGACATTCACTTAGAAAAAAATTGGCTATTTATACACAGAAGCTATACATTTCTCTAAATGTATTGTACAACTCAATGATAAACAGAAACTAACTGACCTTACTGGGATCTTAAACCCCGATTCTATTAACTTAGACCAGAGTATATTTCTTTAATCAGAGCTTAGGGTCTCTGAATATTCAGTCCCCAAACCTGCCTTCCTGGGAAAACTGTGGAGCCTAATCAGAACGTCCATCAGACAACTTGAGTAATGAGACTGCAGGTAGACGGCTATATTACTAAAGTAATATACAGAAGTCCTCTGAAACTAGTAGCTTCAAAGAACTAACATTAAGCCAAGCAGGTCCCTGTGGAAGAGTGGATGTCCTCATAAATCTCCAGATGAGAACCACCTTACAAATATGGAGAATAAGGACTATCCTCAATAAAAGCTCGGAAAGAGGTTTCTTTCTGTTAAAACCACAACATAGCTGCAGAAGGAAAGCACACCGCTGTGAGACAGCCTCCTCTAGAAGGATTTTCGCTCTCACTGCCTACCTTTCACCCTTAGAAAAATGACAGGAGAGAAGTGGGGAAGAAAACAGGCTTGTGTTAGCATTCTTAGTATACTGGCACAGGTGGGTGTTGTGGGATAGTCTCGATTGTAATGCAGTCTCTAACCTGTGAGAGTGAAACATGGCGTTTGCAGACACACTCACAACTGATTCATAGCTGGAACTATATCTCAGTTGGAGTGGTTTAGGCATAGAACACTATTCAAAAGTGGATACTGGGAATTCCCCGGTGGTCCAGGGGTTAGGGCTCCGCCCTTCCACTGCAGGGGGCACAGGTTCGATCCCTGGTTGGGGAACGAAAATCCCACATGCTGCATGGCATAGCCAAAAAAAAAAGTGGATATCTTAAGGGAGGACCTTAGGTGATGTAGTAGACAGGTTAGAAATACAAATACTTCTACCTTGATAAAAGTTTAATTATAGAATCTAGGTGGTAGGTATATGAACATTCACAGTACAAGTTTTCTGTATATTTGAACGTTTTCATAATAAAATGTTGGACATCGGTGAGGGGACAACAAGCTATACAGGAGTTAGTTCACTGAGCTCAGTTTATCAGGGACTACATGTGGCTCAACACATACTGGTAACAGAATTGAGCAGCCTGAATCCAAAGACGGTCTGAACGTTCTCCCCAGGTTGGCGTGCATGAGCTCCCTCTTGACTGCTAGGATGAACTTTAATAATAGTCAGCGACATTTGCAACAACATGGATGGAACTTGAGGGCATTATGCTAAGTGACAAAAGCCAGACAAAGACAAATACTGCATGGTGTCACTTATACGTGGAATCTAAAAAAAAGAGTCAAACCCATAGAAACAGAGAGTAGAAAACTGATTGCCAGAGGCTAGCGGGTGGAGAAAAATAGGGAGAGGTTGGTAAAAGGGTACAAACTTTCATCTGTAAGTTGAATAAGTTCTGAGTATCTAAGGTAAAACATGGTGACTATAGTTTATAACAGTGTATTGTATAATTGAAATTTGTTAAGAGATTAGAACCTAAATGTTCTCAATAACAACAAAATTTTAAAGGATAAACATGTGAAGTGATTAATATGTTAATTAACTAGATGCGAGGGGGAATCCTTTTACAATGTATACATATATCAAATCGCTATTCATGATTTATACCTTAATAAAGCTGAAATTTAAAAAGAAAATAGTAACCTACTGGGGGATGAATTTCTGGGGCTCTACACACCCAGTCATCTCTTTTCTTTTTTTTTTTTTTGGTGGTACGCGGGCCTCTCACCGTTGTGGCCTCTCCCGTTGCGGAGCACAGGCTCCGGACGCGCAGGCTCAGCGGCCATGGCTCACGGGCCCAGCCGCTCCGCGGCATGTGGGATCTTCCCGGACCGGGGCACGAACCCGATGCAGGGGATCCTGCATCAGCAGGCGGATTCTCAACCACTGCGCCACCAGGGAAGCCCATCATCTCTTTTCTTTACATGGGAAACCAGAGGTCTGGTAATAAAGACCTGGGCTCTGAATCATAGCTCAGATTTTACCCCATCACTTTATACTCATCAATCTTCCTGATCCTTTCCATACATCAGAAAAACCAAGATACTAATTTCAATTGCACACAGTTGAACACATTGTAGGAGAACTTTGGTTATGATTCCATATTGACTGAGCCTCTGCCCAGGCAAATAATTGTCTAGGACTTTACAAATTGCTTTTAGGCAGCAGGATATCAAATTATCATTATTATTTTTTTCAATATACTAAAAATATAGATAAATTCTTTTAAGCAGACTCTGTCTTTACTAACTTCCATACATATACATATGCAACCTAAAATATTTGGGTTGTTAGATGATGACCCTGGGGTCCTGAAAGTTCCTAAAGTGTGTTCTGAATCTTGTCAGAGTGATGAAAGGGAAGAAAGGGAAAGACAGCTGTTCACTCTCCTAGAACTCAGCTCCATCTCTCCCATTTTATCCATTAAAATATGAAGAAGAAAATAAACAGCAGGAGATAAATTTATAAAGAGAGTTCAATTTTTTTTAGGCCACATTTGCACAATGCTGTTAGAAGTCTGTGCACCTCAGATAAATAGACATTTAAGGCATCCCAATGCTAAGGAAACATAATCATTTTTGTCACTGTCTGAAAAATTATTTTATAATATGTATATATGAACTAGAAAATAAAAGAATCTTTTATTCTTTTTTAAAAAAGAATATGTTGAATAAAATAAAATATATAATGATGTGAGGAAATACACCCATTATATTCAGAAATGCATATTCTTTTACAATCCTGCATGACAGCTTTTCTTCAAGATAATAAAGAGAATTTTGACTTTGTAGATGGCTATATATACACCAATATGTATAAAATGGATAACTAATAAGAACCGGCTGTATAAAAAAATAAATAAATAAAATAATTTTTTTTTAAAAAAGATGGCTAAAAATACTGCTTAGAGTTAATAAAAGAAATGAAAATGATTACTATTATTAGTCTTGTTGGGGTGGCTGAAATGCTGTGTGGGTATGGTACACTGGTTGCCATGGTGTATATTGTTGCATTCTTCAAACAGAGGATAAAACAGCTCTGCAATCAATAACAAATATTCAAAGAATGAATTCCACTGCACAGACCACAAAACAACTTTCCTGTCTCTGCTTTTTCCTTCAACTACCAGGAGGAGCCACAGAATATACACTAAATGATGGAACTTTCTAGAACTGCTTAACTGAAAGGTGTAACAGTGTCTTCTTGGTAGTTCAGCTTCAAATTTGGCCAGCTTTTGTGTCATTTTCTCCTCATCTGCAGGATAAGTTCAATTCATGCTATTCTTACCAATTAGATTAGTCTGCCATTCTGAACACTCTATACTAATGGTTCTATATAAGACAATAATAGGACTTTTCAGTGTCTGTCAAAGATGATGACCCTATTTCAGAATTTAAAGCTGGGGAAAAAAAATAATGCTGGAGATCACTTACCTCTAACTCAAAATTTTCTCCTATCAATTTTATGCTTCTTCTTGTACCTCTCAATGACCATATCTCCTGCATTCTCTACTTTCTCTTCAAAACAGACATTTCTTGAAGTTTCTTGCTTTGATAAATTTTCTTCTCTATAATCTTTTTCTCAGTGACCCCATTCTCTACCACGGCTTCAAAAATGTCCTCCGTAAAGATACCCACCTCAGCCTAAAATAATGACAGCTCCCAGTTTTTCCCTTCAACACCCCTCATTACAAATATACATGTGTTTCTAAATTTAATATTGTATTAGTTTGCTAGGCTAGGGCTGCCATAACAAAGTGGCTTAAACAACAGATAAATATTTTTTCACAGTTATGGAGGCTAGAAGTCTAAGGTCAAGGTTCCTTCTAAGGGCGTGAGGGAAGGATCTGTTCCTGGCCTCTATTTGGATGGCCACCTTGCCCCTGCATCTTCACATTGTCTTCCCTCAGTATGTGTCTATGTCCAAATTTTCTTATAAGGATACTAATCATATTAGATTAGGGCCCACCTTAATGGCCTCATTTTAACTTAATTATCTCTGTAATTACTATCTCCAAATATGATCACATTCTGAGGTACTAGGGGTTAGGACTTCAACCTGTGAATTTTGGGAGGGACATAATTCAACCCATAACAAATATTATATGATTGCATTGTATTGAGATAGATTATTCAGTTAAAACTTATAAAATTAATACTACCTCATTGTCATTATGGGAAGAATATTAGCCAAGTGAGGTCAATCTTCATGTCAAAGACCCAAGAAAGAAATAGATACACACACAATCAGGATAGACCCCAGCTATGGAATTGACCTGTCTATCTTGGTCAAAAATCTTGAGGAAAAAGATACTAGGATAGGGATCCTAATAATATCCTAATAATAAAGATATTAGGATTGGAATCCTGGATGGTGGGTTTTGGGATAGCCATTGCATGGAGGGAGTCTGAGAGCCATGGGGGAAAAAAAAAAAACATGCCCATAGTAGATACCAACTAAAGAGAAGTTAGAAATACTTTGTGAACCAAATTATCTGTCATGCTTAGTATTTTAAAAACTTATTCTCCATCTCAAATTCTTTTAAATTTTCAGCATTCTATAGCTTTCTCTCAGTGGCTGACAGTGAATATTAATAATAATAATTAGTATTCACTGTAAAAATAAAATGAAGTAAAATTAAATGAAGTAAAATAAAACAAGATTTTATCATTTTTTAAAAAATGATTTACCTTTGTTTAACTCCAGCATTTCCAAGCTCTTTTAACCACAGACCTTTTTTCCCCCACGGACCAACAATCCTTATTTCACAGAACATATTGAAAAGGGCTTAGTTTGGCATAGCTTTGTTTGGATTTTTAAACCTTGTCCCAGCTGTTCTCTGGGGTCAAAGTGAAAGTCCCACTGCTTCTATAAGCATAGCACTGGCAGAGACAACTGTAGAAAGGCAGAGAAACCCTTTCATAACCCCACTCCCAGGTAGATGCACTTACGATTGTTAAATGAATAAAGTTAGAACCACACATGAAAAGATGCTCAACATAGCTAAACATCAGGGAAATGCAAATCAAAACCACAATAACATATCACCTCACACCTGTCAGAATGACTATCATCAAAAAGAACACAAATAACAAATGTTGGCGAGGATGTGGAGAAAAGGGGACCCTTGTACACTGTTGCTGGGAATGTAAATTTGTGCAGCCACTATGGAAAACAGTATGGAGGTTTCTCAAAACACTAAAAATAGAACTACCATATGACGCAGCAGTTACACTCTGGGGTGTATATCTGAAAAAAACAAAAACACTAATTTGTGAAGATACATGCACCCCAATATTCATAGCAGCATAATTTACAATTGCCAAGATATGGAAGCAGCATAAGTGTCCACCAACAGAAGAATGGATAAAGACATTATGGTATATCTATACAATGGAATACTGCTCAGCCATAAAAAAAGAATGAATTTTTGCCATTTGCAGCAACATATATGGACTCGGAGGGCATTACGCTAAGTGAAACAAGTTAGACAGAGACAGAGAAATACTGTATGATATCACTTATATGCAGAACCTAAAAAATACAACAAACTAGTGAGTATAACAAAAAAGAAGCAGAATCACAGACATAGAGAACAAACTAGTGGTTATCAGTGGGGGGAGGGCAATATAGAGGTGGCGGAGTAAGGCATACAAACTATTGGGTGTCAAGGACATATGGTATAAATTGTACAACATGGGGAAATAGCCAATATTTTGTAATAACTGTAAATGGAAAGTAATCTTTAAAATTGTATAAAACATTTTAATTGTATAAAAAAATTTAAAAATTAGATTTGGCAGATTATAATTAATTAATTCATTAATTAAAATAAAGTTAGAATCACACAATCTGGCCTCCTCCTAACCTTGGAATTTAAAGATTTGTTTTTAATGAAGAGGCAGTCCTTCACAATCCCAAATTCCTACCTCTAGCTCAGACTCTCTTTTGCCCTTAAATTTTGCAGGACCTCCATTCTTTTCCACTAAAATTGATACTCCTCCAGTGTATCTTCCTTGGGTATATTAGCAAAAGGACTAATCTCTAGACTCTTAAACTCAAAATACCAAAACCAGAATTCGCCACCGACTCCCCAGCTTCTTCCTCCTTCTGATTTTATCATTCCCATTAATAGAACTATCATTCTATTAGTCCTTTCAACTTAAAACTTTAGTCGGTCCTTCTCGCCTCGATTTCTCATCCAATAAGGTACTACTAAATCCTGTGGATTTCACTTCTGCAGTGTCTCTTGAATTTAGCCCTTCTTTTTCATTCCAAGCTATCACCTTAATCCAGCCATTTTCATATAAACTCTTCTGATATTCCTCTTCACTGTTCTCAATCTGCCTCCCACCTTCCCTTCTCCATCCTCTACATTTCTGCTTGTTAGTTTTCATGAAGGCAACTCTGACATTTCTGTACCTAAATCTTTGATATCTTGCCATTGCTTACCAAGTCAAACACACACAACTGGCATTCTGCCTAGGATATCTACTCCACAATTTCATATCCAAATTGCTTTTCCAGCCTTACTACGCATCCTTCCCTACTCATATACCAGTGAAGTCTTAAGCATGCGCCTCACTTGAGCACATCTCTGCCACTTTTATCTGGAATGTTCTTCCTCCACACTCTTCTCCCATATCTTCTACCAGATCCATCTCAAATATTTACACTTTCAGCCTGAGGCATGCTGTAGTAAAATGGTAGCACAGGTGTGTACAAGCTTGGCCAGCAGGCAGATCTTGATTCATACTAAACTCTGACTCCTACCAACTGCAAACTCTCTCTAATCCTTAGTGCCCTCATGTGTGAAATGGGGATAATAATCTGACCACATAGGTTTTCATAAAGATTAAATGAAATACATATACTTACACACGCATGCACGCATGCATATCTGGCACATAATCATTGAAAGCGTTCCCAATTTCCTCTATTTTGAAATGATCCCTTTCAATTAAAAATCTCACAATTAAAAATCTTCACTTTATTGACACGAATTCTGCTTTATTGTGCTTACTAACTCCTACCACAGCTCCCACCCCAACCCTAAGCGCCCCAAAGAGGAAGGACTACACCACCTGTTAGCATACAGTAGATCACTTAACATGATGCCTGATTAAAGCACTCAGCACATACATGTTTAAATGAATTGAAATGGCGGGACTGGTTTGCAATACTCTTCTCACAGGCAGAACTAAATGTCAATTCTTCATTTACCATCCGTAGCAATCAAGTGTTATGCTATTATTATTTCCATTGTAAAAATGTGGACACCTGGTCCCTGAGAGACTCACTTACTCAAGGCCACATGGCCAGTGATGTACCGAGTCAAGATTTGAGCCCATATGGAGCCTAACCACACTCTATGGTCAAAGGATTTGGTAAAATTTATGCCTGCTGAAGTACTTTAAAATTGCTAAAATTACAGTCCCAGAAGCATTAAATTACGGGGAAATTTTTTCAAATGGTTGGAAGCAACCCAAAGGTCCACTGATGGATGAATGGGTAAACAAACTGTGGTATACACATACAACAGAATATTATTCCGCCTTAAAGGGTAAGGAAATTCTGACACACACTACAACACGGATGAACCTTGAGGACATTACAAAAGTGAAATAAGCCAGTCACAAAAGGACAAACATCCTATGACTCCACATATGTTAAGCACCTAGAGTAATCAAATTCATAGAAATACAAAGTAGAAGGGTGGTTGCCAGGAGGTGAGAAAACGGAGGAAAGAGTAGTTGTTGTTTAATGGATATGAGGTTCAGTTTGGGAAGATGCAAAAATTCTCGAGAGAGGTGGTGGTAATGTTCTTACAGCAATGTGAATGTACTTTATGCCAGTGAACTCTGTACACTTAAAAATGCTTAAAATGGTAAATTTTATGTTATGTATATCTTTCCACAGTAAAAAAAAAAAAAGGAACAAAATTACATTGCAAACTCAGAGTAAGAGGAATTTTTAAATGAAAGTAACAGAAAACAAACTTTTTTAAAAAGACTCATAATTACTTTCTTTTTTATCAGAATCTTATGGGGAAAAATCAAGAAATCAATGTTGTGCTTAAAGAAGAATGATGATACACACTAGAAAACATAATCACATTTAAAAGAAATTCAGAAGAGACATTAGACTCAATGATTCAAACTAAGTTTTCAAATTTCTTTATATTATAAAATTAATATAAAACTATTCTTGAAATTAAATTCCACAAAGTACTTTCTAAAAGTTTGTACCTTGTTGAAAAAGAAAAGTATACTTTGCTATTGTTAATTTCAACAATACCATTTAAGGGAGAAAGGTTATTATTCATAACAAATAACTTTATTTTTTTCCATACCAAAACAGTCAATTTGACATCATCAACTCATTTCTTTAAAGATGACAATAAAGATAAAAGAAAAGCATATGAATTCAGCTTAATGCCTACTATTTGCTCCCCCTTTCATAAAAATCTAATCTTTAAAATAAATTTGGTCCAAGATAAACTATTCTTTTAGCAGGGCAAACCTCTATTTTGTTTAAGAAAAGAAAAACAAGTGAAAGAATGGAACACACAATTCCTGCTTTCCAATCTTCCAAATTAAATCTAACTCAACAAGGACTTGCAAGAGCATATAATTGGCAACCCCCAGTATGAGATGCTAGGGCTGCGAAGATGACTAAGGCCCTTTCTCCCTGCTCTCGAGGAATTAAGTCCATGGGAGACATACGTGCACGTAAATGCATCTCCATGTTGTGAGTAGAGATTCAAAGAGGTAGACTTAATAAAAGAGGTAGATTCAAAGTACAGTAGGGGCACAAAGAAGTAGTCAACTCGAAGTTGGTGATTCTGGAGCTCTCTTAAAGGAAAGAGATAAAAGAAAAGGAAATTACAAGTCTCTCTAGTTTGGAATGGATGTCTTTAGAAAAAAGCCAATATCAACATTAATATCCCCTTACGTTTCTAATATCACCCTATGTTTCATTGTAAAATTTACTAAGCGACTCTTCATACACTACTGGATATAAACAGCCTGTTTAGGGCTCTATGATTACTCCCATATTTCAGAAGAGGAAGGTGTCTCTCAGACAAGCAGCCAGCTCAAAATTACGCAGCTCATAAATCCCAGGGCTATTTATAATAAACACTTTTAATTCTTAAACTGCTTCCTCACTGCACTTCCCACTAGCATACTTACAAAAGGAAGGCATAGAGAATT
Organism: Kogia breviceps; assembly: GCF_026419965.1. NCBI lineage: Eukaryota > Metazoa > Chordata > Mammalia > Artiodactyla > Physeteridae > Kogia > Kogia breviceps. The sequence goes on along the minus strand of NC_081315.1, from coordinate 120,644,664 downwards.
TGTGGATTGCAAAAACAAGTCTGCAAGAAGTGAAATGAAGAAATGTCAGAAGCATGTTTTGGCATATCACATTTTCAAAATGAGAAACATCAATTATATATAAAATGGGAACAACTACTTAGCCATCTGAGGCTTTCTGAATAATAAAAAACTAAAGATTAACTAACACCTGACATAGATTGGTCATATACAAATATACCCGCAAATGGTACCCATTTACCATGTTGAGAGAATTCTCTAGAAAGTAATCAATCAGTGCTGTAATCTAATAATCTAAGAGTTTAAATGAAATATCTGATTATCACAATATAGAGGAACCACCTTGAACCTGATTATTGTCAACATTAAGGAAAGCATTTGTGCAATAAAACCACAAAGAATGGTAAAAGGGAGTTTATTTGATTCCAATCCTGCTGTATGTTATTTACAGAGGGAATAAAAATTAGAGTGGTTGATGATGTTTGCTTTCAATTCATAGGTCACATTAGATAAAACTGTCAGCCCTTCCTTTTGATTTATTTCCTCCAATTTAATTAAACCTATTTTTTCTTTATTATTGAATACATCAAACAAGGAAAAACCATTTGAAGTTGTGTGTAATGTTTTCCCAAAATTTTTTTAGGATCCAATAAGTTTTTTTTTCCTTTCAAGTTTATATTTACCTCAGCTATACTTGACAGTCTGAAAACTATGAATATATCATTTTATTTGAAAGAGAAATGGCAACTTCAAATTCACTCTAGCAAGAAAAAAAATTGTAAAAAATAATCATCATGAACTTGGGAAAATTATGATTCCTGCTAAGTGAACATAAACATCAATAAAATATACTCATCATATACAGGTAACTAAATGGAAGTTCCTAAGCAGTATATTCCTTTACAAAAAGACTATGTCAGACAGATCAATAACCTCACGTAACTTAAATTTTTCGGGGGGCATATTCTGGATTTGAAATGAAGAAAAGCAATGTGATATATGAAAAGTACTAGCCTGGGAATGGGCAACATTAGTTTCAAATCCAGGTTTACTTCTAACTCAATGTTTTACTTATTTTGAAACTATAGTTAAGCCATATGAAAATGAAAATGTTGGACTAGATAAACTGAAAATTCTTTCCTATGGTATTTCCTCTCTTTTGATAACCCTGTTTCTTCACTTTTGAACAGGCAAAGGCCACATCTATGGTCACTGCTTTTCTTCTTTTTTTACGTTTGCCAAGGCAAAATTAGGAGCTATGGTGGAGAGAAGAAACAGAGAAGACATTTCTATGGAGAATGTGAGATCTTTGTAGAAAACTAGCTAGGGAAACAAAACCAGACCAATTTTGTTAAATCTCTCTAAACTGCATTGTGCTCATCTATAAAGTGAAATAATAAAATGATCCCAAGGATTCATGAGATAATCCATATGTAGCCCCTGCTGCATAGAAAGCACCTAATAAATTCTGGCTATTATTGTTATTGCTTATTTATAGTGGGAAGATGGAAGGAGAAATAGGACTAGTCCAGGATCATCTATATCTTCTCTTCCTCCTTTTTATTTTACTTTCCCTCTCTTCACAAACATTTACAATTCCATTTTACTCTGTGCTATGATCTATACGAAATATCAGTATTTTAATTTAGTAACAAGAGAAAGTAAGCCTTTTGAATTAGCATTTTGTGTTGTTTATTCAATCCCCCTAGCTCTTTATATTGGACACAGAAAATTAGCAAAGTCCCCTTTTAGTGGAAAATTGTTTTCTTGCTAAATCTACATTGCTTTCCAATTTAGGCCTTTGTCATTGTGTTCCCACAAATGACACAATTTAACAGTGCATGGGTAGATTCTCTAGAGACTGAGAAGTCTAATGAAAACATGCATAAGAGAGGTGTGTCATTTCCCTCAGCACTACACACTGCACCCAATTTAGAAAGCCAAACTCTCAGCAGATGGGTCTCCTGGCCCCTTTCCAATACGTGATTTGAATTGTTTTTAAAGACACCACAAAGCAAAAGCTGACTGATGCTACAAGCAATTTTTATGTCTCCGAGAACCAAGAGACAAGGTCACTGCTTTTAATTATTATACCTTTTAATGACTTGCTTTTTCAAGTATGGTAGCTGGTTGCATAAGTAGTGGGAGGCTTTCCTAAGATTATAATGAAATATTTCTTACTTTTAGTTATCTCTCCAGTCAGACGGGCAGTGACTGACCCCTAACGACAGTGCTGTGGCCTGTAAGGAATATATTTCTGGTTTTAATCCAGTTCCTTAATGGAGAACCACCTACATCAAACAACCCATCACCCAAAGTGTGACAATTCAGACTGAAGGAATGATAGGCAGAAGTGGTCCTGCATCTGGATTAGTAAATATTTCAATCAATATCCTAAATGACGGCACAAGGAACATGCTTATTAAGTCTGTATAGGCAGTGGTTGGCATCTGAGAAAATAATAATCAGCTCTCTGTGACCATGTCTAATTGGATCCTCATCAAAAGCAACCCCACAAACTCGGAAGGAGAGTACAAGCACAGTGGGGGGGGGAAGATAAGATAGAAAAGCACTAAACTAGTCAGAAGCTCTGAGGTCAAGACTTAACTCTGCCATCTACAGATATATATATATATAATACAAATTTATTAGTATATTATTATAATCATATAATATATATATTTACACATATATTTAAATCTTGAGCACATCACTCTACTTTTCTATACTTTGTCAGCTGCAAACAGAGGTAAAAATATCCTAGCACAACTATTTGCTAGAGTTTTGCAAAACTCAAACTGCATCTGCTCATTTGATTTTAAAAATAAAAACGAAAAACATTCACTCCAGAGAGTGCATTTCTCATAATCTCATTTCTTTGTTGTCCTACTCATATGAAAGTTTTACTGAGGAAATTGTATTTTTGGAAGACTATTTGATTACTACCTCCCCCATATTCACTATTTGTGCTATCCTACTGCCAAGGCCACTACCACTCATTCACCTTTCCCCTCCAGGCCCTCCCCTGGCTTAGAGTAACACCTGTACACTGACAACTCTCAAACACTCATCACCAGGTCCCTTCTCCCCTCTGAACTTCAATCAGTTCAGTCCACCTGACATCCACACTTGCATATCTAAGAAGCATATAAAAACTTATTTTATAGTAAGAATAATAATTATAATGATGATAATAGCAGCTACAGATTATTGAACACTTACTTCATTCCAGGCACTATGCTGTTTTCAATATCGCTTTATTGTTCCTGCCCTGGCAGGACTCCTCTCGCTTAAATTTCACACTGCTCTTGGCACAACTGTCAAAAGAGCCCACTGAACCTTCGGTGATTCTTCTACATCCCTTTGATAAGAACCATTGCTAGAGGTGGATCACGTAGGCCATCTTAAAGTCAGATTCTTGGACTATAATTATTTTTTCCACTCCCTTCTCACCCTATTCCTGTCCCACTGGAATTGCTTTCTCTGGGTAGACTTTAATGTCATGTTTGAGGCTTCCATCACAGGGCACTCTAAGAAAACAGCCCTATGACATCTGTTATTGCGTTTGCTGGAGAACTGTTTTGAGGACCATGGGAAGTGTAATTCCAAGCCCTCACCCGACCCCCTTACCCACAATCTGAGGCTCCTCAGGATATACTTGCCTTTTCCTAAGAATTGACGTATTTATTCTTTCCAACCATAAAATCTTCTAACCATTCAAATCTTCTATTCTCTTTGGCTACCAGAAGACCTACAACTAAATGCAAATTTCAAACATATTGATTACATAGGACCTTACAACTAGACTGTGTACTTATGGTCCATTTCCCACCTGGCTCTTGATCCTTTACAGTAATTTTTTGAATTATTTGTCAGAAAAATTATCTGAAACCTGGAAATAGGAAAAAGAAATTACTGAGTATGCTTTCAGTGCAGTACTCTGCTTGACATTCTATTTCGTGCCTGTTTACAACTCTGTAGGGACAGAAGTTAAAATGTAGATTCTGTTCAATAGAAATGCAAATAATGTCTGTCCAGTGGAACCCAAAGGTTATGATTTATGGCCCAGTTTTATATTTAATTTAGCAGTCCAATAAATTGTAATAAATCTTATAAAACCCAAACCAGTCTTTGGACTGGTTTTTAACATTTTACTGGTTCCCTCATCAATTAATAAGATGAATGACATCTGTGACATGTATTCATTTTATACTTTCATGAGTCAGGATTTTTCATTTTTAAAATCATAATTTTGGAAACAATCCAATTTACCATCACATCAGAAAGAATTAAATACCTAGGAATAATCCTACCAAAGGAGGCAAAAGACCTGTATGCAGAAAACTATAAGGTCCTGATGAAAGAAACCAAAGATGACAAAAACAGATGGAGAGATCTACCATGTTCTTGGATTGGAAGAATCAATATTGTGAAAATGATTATACTACCCAAAGCAATCTACAGATTCAATGCAATCCCTATGCAAGTATATATGGCATTTTTCACAGAATTAGAACCAAAAATTTTACAATTTCTATGGAAACAGAAAAGACCCTGAATAGCTAAAGCAATCTTGAGAAAGAAAAACAGAGCTGGAGGAATCAGGCTCCATGACTTCAGACTATACTACAAAGCTACAGTCATCAAAATAGTATATTCCTGGCACAAAAACAGAAATATAGATAAATGGAATGGAACGGGATAGAAAATCCAGAGATAAACCCATGCACCTATGGTCAACTAATCTATGACAAAGGTAGCAAGATTATACAATGGAGAAAAGACAGTCTCTGCAATACATGGTGCTGGGAAAACTGGACAGCTACATGTAGAAGAGTGAAATTAGAACACTCCCTAATACCAAACACAAAAATAAACTCAAAATGGATTAAAGACCTAAATTTAAGGCCAGATACTATAAAACTCTTAGAGGAAAACATAAGCAGAACACTCTCTGACATAAATTGCAGCAAGATCTTCTTTGATTCACCTCCCACAGTAATGAAAATAAAAACAAACAAATGGGACCTGATTAAACTTAAAAGCTTTTGTACAGCAAAGGAAACCATAAACAAAAAAATGAAAAGGCAACCTTCAGAATGGGAGAAAATATTTGCTAATGAAGCAGTTGACAAGGAATTAATCTCCAAAATATAGAAACAGCTCATGCAGCTCAATATCAAAGAAACAAACAACTCAATCAAAAAACAGGCAGAAGATCTAAACAGACATTTCTCCAAAGAAAACATACAGATGGTCAAAAAGCACATGAAAAGATGTTTACCACCACTAATTATTAGAGAAATGCAAACCAAACTACAATGTGATATCACCTCACACAGGTCAGAATGGCCATTATCAAAAAATCTACAAACAGTAAATGCTGGAGAGGGTGTGGAGAAAAGGGAACCCTCTTGAACTGTTGGTAGTAGTGTAAATTGGTACAGCCACTATGGAGAACAGTATGGGGGTTCCTTAAAAAACTGAAAATAGAACTAACATATGATCCAGCAATCCCACTCCTGGGCATATACCCAGAGAAAACCATTATTTGAAAAGATACATGAACCCCAATGTTCACTGCAGCACTATTTACAGTAGTCAGGACATGGAACCAACCTAGATGTCTATCAACAGAGGAATGGATAAAGAAGATGTGGTAGACATATACAATAGACTATTACTCAGCCATAAAAAAAACAACAAAATAATGCCATTTGCAACAACATGAATGGACCTAGAGACTGTCATACTGAGTGAAATAAGTCAGACAGAGAACAACAAATATCATATGATACCACTTATATGTGGAATCTAAAAAAATGGTAAAAATGAACTTATTTATAAAACAGAAATAGAGTCACAGATATAGAAAACAAACTTATGGTTACCAGGGAGTAAAGGGGAGGAGGGATAAATTGGGAGATTGGGATTGACATATACACATTATCATATATAAAATAGATAACAAATAAGGATGTACTGTATAGCACAGGAAACTCTACTCAATACTCCGTAATGACCTACATGGGAAAATAATTTTTAAAAGGGTGGATATATGTATATGTATAACTGATTCACTTTGCTGTACACCTGAACCTAACACTACGTTGTAAATAAACTATACTCCAACAAAAATTTTTCTTAAAAAAACAAAAAAAGGAAAAAATAATAAAGTCATACTTTAACATATTTTATGTAATCATGATTTTAACTTTCTATTTATAGCTTCCCATTTTGTTATACATATTTTTGTAAGCTGTTCTGAATCACTTATCATTTACACGTCATATATCATCTATATATAGAGATAACATATAAAGAGAGAGATTTATATCATATATATATATAGTTTAGCACTATTGTCAGATAAAACAGTATGACAACACCTTGCATCAAAAATAGTATTTAGTTCGAATCTCACTCCGGACACTAAAAAAAAAAAAAAAAATAGTGTTTAGGGGAGTTCCCTGGTGGTCCAGTGGTTAAGACTTCACCTTCCAAAGCAAGGGGTGCAGGTTTGATTCCTGATCGGGGAGCTAAGATTCCACATGCCTCATGGCCAAAAAACCAAACATAAAACAGAAGCAATATTGTAACAAATTCAATAAAGACTTTAAAAATAGTCCACATCAAAAAAAATCTTTAAAAATATATATTTTAGAATTAGATGTTAGCCCTCTTATACTCATCACTAATGAGACTAGTATATTAAAGTACCATGTAAGGACTCAGCTCTGAATAAGCATAATACTTATCATCAAATACAAAAGGAGGTTGCTGAATAACAGTTATGCATATCCACCAAGGACAGAACTAGAGGATACTGGTGCACGGTACAGGGCAAACATTGGTTTAGATGTAAGAACAAATATTCTATAAACAAAATGTCCCCAAATATTTTGAAAACCTGGCTAGATGAGGTTTGATTGAGTTTTTATCCTCCGCACCATTCAGTTCATATTCTTCCTCTTCAGAACATCAGCCTCAGGCTCATTTTTCCATTCTTTTCCTCCCTACCCTTCATTTTCCTTAAGTCTTACCCTTGCAGCATCTAAACTTCTTTTGGAAACAGTATATATTGTTCAGCATGGAAGTCCTGGGCAAGACCAATGACATGAGAAGTCAGAAAAGAAGGCTGAAAGGATAAGAATTGAAGAGAGAGATTTGGAAGTAAGAAGGAAAATTTGGGGAATAGGCAATACCTTTATCCTGGACACTCAGGAAATGATAGACACTTCCCCAGGAGAAATGACATGCTGCATGTCCAAGGCAAAGAGTATTCAGTGCATTTCTATGTCCTGAAATCTAAGTGGAGCTGCAAGTAACTCTCACTAACAGAGTTGTTGTAGATTCAAGAAAAGAGCTCCAGTGCCTCAAGTCTGAGAAATAAAAATACTACCATTTATTAACCATGTGGCCTTGGGCAAATGTCTCCCAGAGCCTTGTTTTCCCATTTATAAAATATGATCACACCCACTTTGCAAGACAAAGGTGAATATTAGATAATGTATGCAGAACCTCCAGTGTAGTTCCTGGGCTATTCAAAGTAATAGCTAAATAATTCTAATCTGTAATTATTATTATTATTAGAATTAGAATTATTATAATAATTCTCATCTGTATATTATAATAATTCTAATCTGTAATTATTATTAAGGAAGAGAGCCATTCTGAGTTCTGTGGTGATGGATTTGAGGCCAAGACACAAAAAGATCCTGTTTCTCCAGAGATCTAGGACCAGCTTAAAATGGTGTAAACAATCAAGGAAGGTCAGTAGAGAAATGAGCAACTAAAGGGTTATAAAAATATTAAACTCTCTAAAACAGATTGTTTAATGCTTTAACCCTATAATAAGCTAATTAAGTAATAAAGGATTGCATCCTGTATGGAAAAATCATACAATTTCTAACGGGGCATTCCTTCCAATTGTAGCAAAAATTGCTGTGAGTGTTATAATGGTGGTTGCTATTGGCAACAGCGGTCACAATGTGGGAAAAGAGTAAAAACAGAAAAGGGTGATTCTATAAGGAATCTGTCTTTGCAGATATTCTGTATCCTCATTCCTCTGTTCTTCATTTGGGGGGCAGGATAAATTTACTAGAGACAAGTAGAAGAAAAAAATCAGGCATGAGCCATTTCTCAACCAAAGACTCACTCTTTTCTCTGGGACGGCCATCCACCTCAGCCAATGGCATGGTATAGGAGAGCTGAGATAGGAAAAAGCACAGGCCAGCCAGACTAATGAGCCCTGTCAATGGTGAAGTGACAGATGTCCCATTCAATTGCTCTAACATCTGAAAATAAAATCTGTGGCTATAAGGATCAATGCATCTGACCATTATTTAATAGCAGTACTACCTCTCTGAACCCTGTTCAGCGATACAGATCTCAAATTAAGAATTTCACTAACCTACTAATAATTCATGTTCAATTATAATTAATGATTCATAGAAAAGTCCTTCAGATGAACAATCAACTGAAAGAAAGTTCAATGCCTTCAAATTTTACGTATTCTGTGACTGAATAAATCTCTCTGGAATAAAGAAAGTCAAAGATGAATAAAAATCACTATGAAAATCAACTAATTTTACCTCCTAACATAAGTAATCTACCATCAACTACTAGGGAAATGTCTGTACGGTAGACAAAATGGATCAGTTAGACTTCCTTTTATGAAACAATGGATTTGACAATCTTCCTTGACAATGTCCACAAGCCTCTGTCCATTCACCTCAAACTGAGAGAGGAAATGATGAAATATTAAAATAAGCAAGCTGCTAATCTCTCTGTTTCTGCCACCCACAACTAAGGATTTTGCATTTAAGATCTGTCTGAGTGTGATTAACAAGCTAAAAATAAAGGATCTAACTAAAATAAAAATCAGTATAACATCAAAAATATACTGGCTTGACATTTTTTAAAGGAGAAATATGAAATTTTTAACACCTTTGACTCACTACAACTTTGATTTCATCTCTGTTCAGTTTTATTTTTTATACCTTTGGAAATGTATACATCATTCCAGTAGCCATTTTCACAGATTAAAAAGAAAAAAATCAAAAGCCATTTAATAATGGGCAACTTTATCATCTAAACTACTATTTTGATTATAAAATAAAGGAAAGAGACTTCTGAACCTCTGTACTAAATGGTGGTGAGAGGAAAGGTGATCAAACAAAAGCCCTAAAATGCAAGTTTCAGCTCTGGCACAGAATTATGTGGCCTGGGGGAAGTTGTTTGTCCTCTTTAAGTATCATTATACTCATGGGCAAAAAAAAAAAAAAAAAAAAAAAAAGATCTGGATTAGTCTAATCTTGATCTTGACTCTTGGTTTCCAGCCCCAGGAAGGTGTAAACCATAATCCAGCCTTTGTACCGGACAAGAGAGACAGGCCATACAAACAAACTTGCAAGTTGCACCTTCCTGGAGGGTGGAGATTACATTGCATTCACTTTCTTATTTGAAACTCAGTACAATACCATAACATTTCAGCATTTCTAAATAATAAGTACTTATTTCATGAAGAGTTCCACTGAGAAAATTTCTAAATTATCTGTAGAGAATATATTTTCTCCTACCACTCAGAATGGCTTAATGTGTCTTAAGAACATCCCCAAACAACTATTATGACAAAAGAACCAGCAATTTGCCCTGACATGCTAACCCCAAGGCTCTCATCAAGCTTTCTTACATTTATTGACAGTGCTTGTTCAGGCTGAAAATGAGATTTTTGCCATTCCAAGAGGGAAGGGTCAGAGGAGTAACACTTTTATTTAATAGGTTTTACAACATTTTATGTGTCAATCAAACACCACCAATCAAGATTTTTTAATTGTTTGTAAAGCAATTTCATAATGGATTTTTAGAGCCTTACATAGAATATATTGTTTTATATATCTACCATCTTACATATGGCTATGGTTCTCAGTGATACTCAAAAACAGACATCTTTAATTCTCTAGAATTGACTCTATGTACAAAAATGTTCACTGTAGCATTACTTGAAATATTTTTTTTTAAAAAGCAACAATGATAAGAGAACATTTTCTCAGAATATTTACAAACATGAAGAAATTCTCATATAATTAAGTTGAAAGATTAATTTTCAACATGATCACAAATTTGCTTTTAAAAAATAATATAGGGTGGATAGCTAGTGGGAAGCAGCCGCATGGCACAGGGAGATCAGCTCGGTGGTTTGTGACCACCTAGAGGGGTGAGATAGGGAGGGTGGGAGGGAGATGCAAGAAGGAGGAGATATGGGGATGTATGTATATGTATAGATGATTCACTTTGTTATAAAGCAGAAACTAACACACCATTGTAAAGCAATTATACTCCAATAAAGATGTTTTTTAAAAGTATACACACACACACTCATTTTTTTTTTTTTTTTTTTTGCTGTATGCGGGCCTCTCACTGCTGTGGCCTCTCCCGTTGCGGAGCACAGGCTCCGGACGCGCAGGCTCAGCGGCCATGGCTCACGGGCTTAGTTGCTCCGCGGCATGTGGGATCTTCCCGGACCAGGGCACGAACCCGTGACCCCTGCATCGGCAGGCGGATTCTCAACCACTGCGCCACCAGGGAAGCCCCACACACACTCATTTTAAAAGAACTAGAAAGAAAAATAAAACATGAACACTAATTTACATGACTAATGTGACTAATGTGACTAATTTTCTACTAGTAAATTTTTTACAATGAAAAATACGTTTGAAAAGAGTTATAGTAAAATTATATAGGGATTTCCCTGGTGGTGCAGTGTTTGAGAGTCTGCCTGCCGATGCAGGGGGCATGGGTTCATCTCCCGGTCCAGGAGGATCCCACATGCTGCAGAGCGGCTGGGCCCGTGAGCCACGGCCGCTGAGCCTGCGCGTCCGGAGCCTGTGCTCCACAACGGGAGAGGCCACAACGGTGAGAGGCCCGCGTACCACAAAAAAAAAAAAAAAAATTTCATAAACAAAAATTATTTTAGTATACTTTAATTTTTTAATGAGTCATATAATCTTTTAAGAAGGAGAAGAAATAAATTTAATCAAACATTTATGATATAATTTGGTTTTGCAGCAGAAGTATTCATGAGGCAATGGAAATATATCATCACAGTTTCTTCCTAAAGTATTTTTAAACTTGATACATGTAATTAAATTATTATAATTGAAGATGTTTATAGATTTAAACTTTTTTGTTTTATAATTAACAATGTGACAGGTATAATTCTATCTAAATACACTGAAAATAATTTGAAAGTGTCATTAAGACTCTTTTTATGAATTTTAATGGTTTTGTAAAATCAGGCAATAGCTATTATTATAAAAATTATATTTTTGGTTATAACAGGAATATTCTAATAAATGTAATTCAAAATATCATCTAGACAAAAGGATAGTAAAAATTGAGTATCATGTTTTACTGTAACTAATGTAAGAATACACAACAGGGATATAGTTGAATAATAATACGATGTCGTCATTAACATGATGCATAGGATGACTGTATACAATCATGAAGTGGTTATAAGATATCAACATCCGTAAGTATAAACAGTTGGCTACTATAAATAATGGGGGTAAAGGCAGCAAAGGATCACAAAAAATGAAATTGTGCTAGTATGTGGGTGTTATTCTTTGCTATATTTTTACTTTGTATCAATGCTATGCTAGATGTTTTGATTTATAACTATTTGATTCTTGCAAACATCACATTCTATAGAGACATAGTTAAGCTTCCGTATTTTACAGTGTTTTTTAAGCTATGTTTTTCCTCAAAGAAAATTTGTGCGAAGTTAACAAATATTTTATCATTTCCATTTTATATATATGTGATGATTTGTAGGTACCTACAGAACCTACAGGTAAGCCAAGGTCCAGTCTCTAAGGCATTTTAAAGTATTTAGAACCCATTAAAGAAATGAGGAGCTGATTAAACACATACTTTTCCTTTCTCAATCCTATGTTTAGAACTTTTATGTTCGTAGCTTTGTTTTAGTAATTTTGAAGTAAAAACAGGCTCTGTTTGATAATATTTTGAGAGGGAAACAAGTAACTATCACTCTTATATACTTATAAAACCATCCTTTAAGTCAGTTCTCTTTTTCCCACAGACACTGAAAGTAGCACACAAGAGTACTGTTGCATTTGATATACTGACTTTTAGAATCCAGAGAAAGCACTTTTTTTCTTCACACAGAATTCATTGCAACTAGATCAGACAAACACTTTCCATGGGCTGTCTGCCCAGGCAAGGAAATAGCTGTTTGTACAGAACTCTTCTCTGTAGTGACATTTTTGTAATGGAATTTTATCTGTAACCTATTTGTCTCAATTAAGCCCACTATTATAATAGCAGTTACTTAATTTACATAAACTAAAGAATTTACAGTATATCTTTAAAAACTAACAATGCTACGCGTTTGATATGGAAATTGCATTTTGAAAATACCTTACAAATCTGATGATTTGTGAAAGCATCTGATGATAAGAACATGTGGCAAACTGAGAATAACGTGGAACTTAGGTAATAAGGGAAAGAGCAAATTATTATTTTCTGAACCTTGGTTTTATCTGTAAAATTAGAGTAATGATACCTACATCAGGACACCGGGAGTGGGAAGGGTAAGCTGGGACGAAGTGAGAGAGTGCCATGGACATATACATATATATATATACACACTACCAAATGTAAAATAGATAGCTGGTGGGAAGTAGCCGCATAGCACAGGGAGATCAGCTCGGTGTTTTGTGACCACCTAGAGGGGAGGGATAGGGAGGGTGGGAGGGAGACGCAAGAGGGAGGAGATATAGGGATATATGTATACGTATAGCTGATTCACTTTGTTATACAGCAGCAACTAACACAACAATGTAAAGCAATTATACTCCAATAAAGATGTTAAAAAAATTTTTTAATTAAAAAAAATGATACCTATGTCAATATCCTCATGGGGATATTATGATGGTTAAGAGGAAAAAAGCATGGGAGGAAACTTGACAAGTCAATATATAAAATAAATTACTCTTAATACTATAAAATGCAGTTAAGGAAAATATTGGTAGAGTTAAATTTTCATGTTAAGAATCATCAGTAACTTGTTATCTTAAAGAATACATTTATCAAGAAAATACTGTTTGTTTATTTTAAATTGATTTAATTCTGGTCTTGAGCTGAATACAATCTAATTTTAGGCATTATGACTGCACCAAAGTTTAGGACAAATAATTTATTTTAAAATAAAAGATTGGGACTTCCCTGCTGGTGCAGTGGTTAAGAATCCGCCTGCCAATGCAGGAGACACAGGTTCAGTCCCTGGTGTGGGAAGATCCCACATGCTGCAGAGCAACTAAGCCCGTGAGGCACAACTACTGAGCCCACACGCCACAACTACTGAGCTCGCGTGCTGCAACTACTGAAGCCCACATGCCTAGAGTCCGTGCTCCGTAACAAGAGAAGCCACCGCAATGAGAAGCCCACGCACCACAACAAAGAGCAGCCCCTGCTCACCACAACTAGAGAAAGCCCATGCGCAGCAACAAAGACCTAACGAAGCCAAAATAATTAAATAAATAACATAACATAACATAAAATAAAAGATGTTCTGGGTTCTGGTTCTTAAAAAAAAAACAAACAGCAAAAAATAAAGAAAAAAACAGGCCACTCTCTCCTTCTGACTTGGACTGCATTCTACCTATGGAATGTGTATCTCTCTAAATAAACTTGCTTTCACTCTACTTCAGCTTGCTCTTGAATTCTTTCCTGTGAGAAGCCAAGGACCCTCACCTGCCGACTTGTCCCAGGGACTCACCTGAGACCTGGGGTATGACCATCCTCTCACGCCCCATTCTATTACAACACCCTGGGGTCAATTATATCTCAATTTGAAAAAATGGTACTTGCAAGCTGCATTGTGAACAATTGTAACAGCGAGTGGAGGTCACATCCATTTTCTTTCTTTCTTTCTTTCTTTTTTTTTTTTTTTGGCGGTACGCGGGCCTCTCACTGCTGTGGCCTCTCCCGTTGCGGAGCGTAGGCTCCAGACGTGCAGGCTCAGCGGCCATGGCTCACGGGCCCAGCCGCTCCGCGCGGCATGTGGGATCTTCCCAGACCGGGGCACGAACCTGCGTCCCCTGCATCGGCAGGCGGACTCTCAACCACTGCGCCACCAGGGAAGCCCCACATCCATTTTCTAATGCACGTAGAGATGTGTTTAAGGACAACTGAAATAAGGATGTTTCTAAAAATCCTAAAAATAAATGAATAAATAAATTTTTAAAAAACAAACAAACAGTGATTATACTTGGGAGCCAGAAAAACTATGTTAGAAAATGGAAACTTCTTATATATGTCTGGTATAATGCTCAACTCATCTATTTTCTGTCATTTTGAGTGGCTTTGTAAATGAGATACCAAAAGATAACAATAAAACTTTTAAAATGCAGCAAATATTCACACTGTTCCTTCTCTGGTTTAGAATCTACCCTACATACATTTCATCTACGGTCATCCCATTTAGACCACCTTGTCCACAGAAAGAGGCTTTCTGACTATATACAGGTCCTCAAATCTAGTGGCACCTCCTGACACTGCTGACACAGATGGGCTTCATATTATCACAGTATGGTTTTCTCAAAAGTTTTTCTCTTAGATGTTGCTATTCATCTGAGCTGTTAGGCTTGGATACACAAAATCTTTTCTCTCCACCTAGGTTATTTTAAATAAACTCTTATTATTACCAGTGTCACCACAGGAGACAAACACAATGAAAAGCTCATCAGAGTTTCCATTATGCACTTTGTTTTGCTGGTTTCAAGCTATTTCAGCTGCTTAACATTAAGTCAGTCTAAGCCTTGGCCTCCAGATTGCAGGAACATTTGTAATTGTTGACAGTTCTGAGGCAGATTTCAAAGATGAGGGTGTCTAAAACTGGGCTGACATAAGGTACTTCTCAGGGACTGAGCAAGTATTGGTAGCTGGATTTGACAATTCTTCTCCCAATATTCCTACAGTCTATTAGCCAGAGTTTATTTTTCCTTCCATTCTTTAATTTTACTGCCAGCACTTTCAGTAATAGCACTTATATTTCTACACATCAATACATTTGAGGTAAGAATTCTGGTCATAAAAGGCAATTATACTACAGACAGAGACTATCTCAAGTAAAACAAAATATTGTCTATCTACCTATCCATATGCATGTGTGTGTCCCATAATATCTTCACAATGTCCCCAAGCCTTTATTTTTTCACCTTTCCATCAATTCAATTAGGCAAATATTGATTAAAGCATTAGAGACCCACAAATAACTTTTTTAAATCCCTAAGGAACATCCTCTTATTTGTGGCAGTAGGGAGGGCTTCATTAATAAAATAACATTTCATATACTGAAGCTTATTTTTTCCCCAGAAAATATGCTTCTTTAGGGGTTACGTCTGCATTTCAATTTCTTTTTTCCCAATAAAAGAAACCATTGTCATTGGATAGGGGCAAACACTTGGCTCCATATATTAACAATAATTTGTCATTACATGTTTTTCAAACACAGTCAACTCAAAAACAACTGACCATATGTGGTACATATTAAAGCTTTAAGACAAGGGCAATATTGCAGATTCACTTTAGGGAAATTCAAGAGGCCACTTTAAAGAAATATGTCATAATCTACAGAGTATAGACAGTGTCCACCTTCCTATCCTTAGCCATTATATTTAATTAATACCCAGAGCACTCAATGTCTTTACCCACTTTATTCCCTTCTTTCAATTTTAGTTTTTTCATCAAGACCCCAAGTGGTAATGACTTAGAGATTATCCACAATGATTATCTCAGGATGACTAATATTTATAAAATGCAATGGTTCTCTTTGAAGGGAAGAATAAAATAAGAATTTTTAAAATGTTTTTATATGTCTTTGCTAATCATTATCTCTCCTGCACTAAGTACAGCAATTGGCACATAGTAGTGATTTATAAGTACCTATTAAGTGAATGAATAAATTAATAAATGCCTGTACTTGCTGCAAAAAAAAAAAATATTTAAGAAACAAGATGACATCCATACAAACTTTCCTAAATAGAGATATGGGTCTTTCATTGTCCCTCATCCCTCAAATGCTACTACTCAAAGATTAGTACATAAATATTGGTACTTATATATTTAATGTTTTATATGCCCAGCATATTACTGCATATAATATGTTTGTTTTCAGTAAGTAACATTCATGACATGATAAACTAGAATCCCATTGTATCAGGCTGTATGTGTGCCATGTAGTAAATTAGTAATCCCTTATGTAATCACATAGACAACAACTTCACTTTGATTTTTAAAAGTTTTTTTATAATAAGATGTTTTGGGGTTTAAAAGATCTTGGACTAAGAATTAAAAGAGTGGGGTTTTAATCTTCCTTGCTATAAATGTTGCCACATCTACATGTCAAATGGAAATTTAGAATATATGATCTCTAAGGTTCTGGCCCTTTCACTATTAAAAATTCTTACCTTGAGCATAATCTTAAATTATTACAGGGGTGAAAAATGGTTTGTATAATCGTTAGACCTAGGTTAATGTGATGCCTATTTCTGGATGAGGAATGCAGCTTCTTAGTTTTCATGTTCTTTATTATAAAAGTAACATGATCTTTTTAATTTAAAAAAAGTAAAACATATTTAGAACACAACCACTATTAGCATATTGAGTATTTTCTTCCATAGATAGCTTATATTGTTGCCTATTTTTAGTGAACTTTATTGGATTTGTATCAAAGAAAATTATTTCTATCTTCTTTTTTATTTACATGGTCATAAATTTTCATTTTATTGCCTTGTTTTTGTTAATATAATTGTAATGTGAGCATAGTTAGTATGACTTCATACCTCTTGCCAGAGGTCTACATTTTTCACAATTACACACTCATTTGGCCATGCACAGTTGTTTTTTTTTTTAACATATTTAGGATTATTTCCTTAGGACTGGTTCCTAGAAGTTGACTTCTTGCTTATGTACACCTTCATGCTTTTAATATATATTTCCAAAATATTTTCCAAAAATATTACCCCATCTTATGCTCATAGCTGCAGACAAACCCTATTTATAATACTGTATCTACACAGAATTTGTATCTACATACAAAAAGCAGAGGTGGCTTTTTAACTCTAAAGTTTTTCACTTCATAACCTATCACCTTTCTAGTTTAAGAAGATGTTGTCTTCTTAAAGACTATATTTATTTATTGCTATTCTTTTTGCTTAGAAATAAATGCCACTTAATGGTCAAATAAAATTAAATTTATTAAGAAATCAATGGAGGTTGAAAACCAGGAATTACTGGTCTAGGGAGGTAGTAAGATTTTCTACTGAATGAAGCCCAAAAGCCACCACCTCTTTAACAATTTAGAGTTCTTACTAGTGTGCTTATATTCTAATTGTGTACTAGATATGAGGCATATGGGCTCCTGGTGCACAATCCCTTCCATTTAAATACTTTATCTCATTATTCCCATGGACAATAAATGGCATAACTAGAGTTCCAATACTATTCTACCTTGGTTCAGGAAATAAGTTAATGGAAGCACTTTTTGCCATTCTAACTCTGTAGAAGGAACTATGCCTTTTTAGGGTTGATATGTTGCTGAACGGACTTATGGAAAGATAAGAAGGAATGAAGGGATGAAAGGAAGGAAGGAAGGAGGGAGAGAAATGGGGGGAAGGAGAGACAATGCCAAAAGTTCAATATCCAATGACAAATATAATTCCATAAAAATGAACCAAATTATTCACATGGTAGTAGTAATTAGGTAATAAAATTCTGTTTGGGTTTAAAATGTGGACAAAAATTACTGTATTTTTCTCAGTCTTTAAAGTGTCAACCTATTCAGTTCTCTAGCTTTTTTTTTTTCTTACACTGTACAAAAGAAAAGATTTGTTTACGTAACTTCAACCACCTAACAGGAAACTTAAAAACTGGGATACTTGAATAAAGTGGATAAGATATCTGTGGCTAGTTCCTATCTATTTTCACAATGTATGAGATGCTTAATATTAGGCAACAAAACACCTGATAATATCCTTACCAAAATTCAAGGGGTAAGCTTTAGTGCCAATCAAGCAAAAGAACTACCTTCTTGCAGAGTGGAGAGCCAGGGATTAGACCTCTAGAGAATGCCAAAAGTTCAATTTCCTTAATCGGAAATTAGTATCTAGCAGAAGCAGTCCCATATGAGAAATGCTAATGTCAAAGCTCTGAAATTAATGCAAACTAAACACACGTAATCCTCTCAACAAACTAAGGATGGGATTCTCCCCACATCCACGTGAGGGGGCTTGGGAATGGTAGGCAGGGTGGCCCTCACTGTGAACATCTCCCTCATTGGAACAGCAGAAAAGACCTCTGGCCTTGGAGTTTCACATAGAATCAAACACCTGAATTCAGCACTTTACTTCTTTCTGGAATGATGCAAAATAGAAACACGTGTAGCTGAGAACAATGAGGCTGTATTACTGAGTGGTTAATTGTTTAAAAATAGGCAATCCCCTACACAGTAGAATATTGTTTACCAAGTTAGCAGAGAGAACCTCACATTCATCAAAAGTCAGCAAACAAACAAAACCCCACAAAGATGTGGTATGATAGAGTATCTGTTACAAGAAATCAGGTTTTTTTTTTTAACATCTTTACTGGAGTATAATTGCTTTACAATGGTGTGCTAGTTTCTGCTTTATAACAAAGTGTATCAGCTATACATACACATATATCCCCATATCCCCTCCCTCTTGCGTCTCCCTCCCACCCTACCTATCCCACCCCTCTAGGTGGTCACAAAGCACAGAGTTGATCTCCCTGAGCTATGCAGCTGCTTCCCACTAGCTATCTATTTTACATTTGGTAGTGTATATATGTCCATGGCACTCTCTCACTTCATCCCAGCTTACCCTTCCCCCTCCCTGTGTCCTCAAGTCCATTCTCTACGTCTGCGTCTTTATTCCTGTCCTGCCCCTAGGTTCTTCAGAACCTTTTTTTTTTTTTTTAGATTCCATATATATGTGTTAGCATGCAGTATACGTCTTCCGCATTCTGACTTACTTCACTCTGTATGACAGACTCTAGGTCCATCCACCTCACTACAGATAACTCAATTTCATTTCTTTTTATGGCTGAGTAATATTCCATTGTATATACGTGCCATATCTTCTTTATCCATTCATCTGTCGATGGACACTAAGCTTGCTTCCAGCTCCTGGCTATTGTAGATACAGCTGCAATGAACATTCTGGTACATGTATCTTTTTGAATTATGGTTTTCTCAGGGTACATGCCCAGTAGTGGGATTGCTGGGTCGTATGGTAGTTCTATTTTTAGTTTTTTAAGGAAGCTCCATACTGTTCTCCATAGTAGCTGTATCAGTTTACATTCCCACCAACAGTGCAAGAGGGGGTCCCTTTTCTCCACACCCTCTCCAGCATTTATTGTTTGTAGACTTTTTGATGATGGCCATTCTGACCCGTGTGAGGTGATACCTCATTGTAGTTTTCACTTGCATTTCTCTAATGAATAGTGATGTTGAGCATCGTTTCATGTGTTTGTTGGCAATCTGTATATCTTCTTTGGAGAAATGTCTATTTAGGTCTTCTGCCCAATTTTGGTTTGGGTTGTTCGCTTTTTTGATATTGAGCTCCATGAGCTGCTTGTAAATTTTGGAGATTAATCCTTTGTCAGTTGCTTCATTTGCAAATATTTTCTCCCATTCTGAGGGTTGTCTTTTCATCTTGTTTATGGTTTCCTTTGCTGTGAAAAAGCTTTTAAGGTTCATTAGGTCCCATCTGTTTATTTTTGTTTTTATTTCCACTTCTTTAGGAGGTGGGTCAAAAAGGATCTTCATGTGAATTATGTCATAGAGTGTCCTACCTATGTTTTCCTCTAAGAGTTTATTAGTGCCTGGTCTTACATTTAGGTCTTTAATCCATTTTGAGGTTTTTTTGTTTGTTTGTTTGTTTGTTTTTGCGGTACATGGGCCTCTCACTGTTGTGGCCTCTCCCGTTGCGGAGCACAGGCTCCGGACAAGCAGGCTCAGCGGCCACGGCTCACGGGCCCAGCCGCCCCGCGGCATGTGGGATCTTCCCGGACCGGGGCACGAACCCGTGTCCCCTACATCGGCAGGTGGACTCTCAACCACTGCGCCACCAGGGAAGCCCTTGAGTTTATTTTTGTGTATGGTGTTAGGGAGTGTTCTAATTTCATTCTTTTACATGTAGCTGTCCAGTTTTCCCATCACCACTTATTGAAGAGGCTGTCTTTTCTCCACTGTATATTCTTGCCTCCTTTATCAAAAATAAGGTGACTATATGTGCGTGGGTTTATCTCTGGGCTTTCTATTCTGTTTCCTTATCTCTCTTGACCTTGGTCAAGTCACTTAACTTTTCTGTATCCCCATTTCCTAACCTGTTAAAATGAGAGCAACAATATCCCCCTTAACTGGACTGTTAAAAAGGTCAAATAAGGCAGTATGAAGAAGCATTTTAAAATGTAAAAGGTTTACATTATAAAAGTATCACCAAGAGATAGTTTAGTTCAGATAATTGTATCTGCATGGTAATAATTTCACTCAGTAACTGGGAGCTTTACATATATCTTTTATGTTTTCTTCCCCTTTTTTTTAAAACCAGATGCTCAAAGACTTAAAAGGCGCATGTTAAGCAAGAGTCACCTCCTTAATTACTGCATGTTAAGGAAGTAATTACTCTTTCTTAACATGTACTAATGGCAGATAACAATAAAAATGCCATAATACACTGCACAAATACAAATTAGAAACTCAAAGAATGCTTCTATTTTATGGTTCTGCAGTTTTCCCAGAACAATAAAGGTAACTCAGAAAGCAAAGATAAAAGCTATATTCAGAAGACACAGACGTAGAGAATGGACTTGAGAACACGGGAAGAGGGAAGGGTAAGATGGGACGAAGTGAGAGAGTTGCATAGACATATATACACTACCAAATGTCAAATAGATAGCTCCTGGGAAGCAGCCACATAGCACAGGGAGATCAGCTTGGTGTTTTATGTCCAACTAGAGGGGTGGGATAGGGAGGGTGGGAGGGAGACACAAGAGGGAGGAGATGCGGGGATATATGTATATGTATAGCTGATTCACTTTGTTATACAGCAGAAACTAACACAGCATTGTAAAGCAATTATACTCCATTAAAGATGTTTTAAAAAAAAAAGCTATATTCAGTGGTGTGCTGTAGCTGTCTCACACAGGTGTGCAAGAGTCAAGTGTTAAATTTTCAAGAATTCTGCAAGTCAGTTGTTAATGATCATTAAAGTTATATAAACTTACAATTAAGTACATGATATTAAAAGTAAAGATAAAAGCACAGGGCTTCCGTGGTGGCGCAGTGGTTGAGAGTCCGCCTGCCAATGCAGGGGACACGGGTTCATGCCCGGGTCCAGGAAGTTCCCACATGCCGCGGAGCGGCTGGGCCTGTGAGCCACGGCCGCTGAGCCTGCACATCCGGAGCCTCTGCTCCGCAACGGGAGAGGCCACAACAGTGAGAGGCCTGTGTAACGCAAAAAAAAAAAAAAAAAAGATAAAAGCACATTTCAAACTTATCTCCTCCTATTTATTTTACTACATTTACTACAATTTACTATTATACCTTTTTGTTGAAAATACTATATAATGGTGTACTACTGTGCATCTGTTCCCAAATCCATGTTCAGTGATGTCACATTGATTAGACTGAGACTGACCATGGTGGGATATTTACACAACAAAAATTTACAAATGCTACACAAAAGGGCTTGATTTAGTGCTAAAGCTGAGATTTGAGTTTCATAAATATAATTTGTACAAGAGGGATAAATAGTTACACAGTAGATCATATATAATTGGGAAGAGAGTTAGTGAATTGGGATACAACTCTATGTGTCAAATCATGGTTGAACTCACAGTGAAATATCACCTCACACCATTCAGAATGGCTATCATCAAAAAGGCTACAAATAATAAATGCCAGAGAGGGTGTAGAGAATTGTAAATTGGTGCAGCCACTATGGAAAACATTATGGAGGTCCCTTAAAAAACTAAAATAGAACTACCATATAATCCAGCATTCTCACTCCTGGGTATATATCCGGAAAACTCAAATTTGAAAAGATATATGCACCTCACTGTTCATAACAGCACTACTTACAATAGCTAAGACATGAAAATAACCCAAGTTCCCATTAACAGATGATTGGCTTAAGAAGATGTGGTATATATACAATGGAATATTACTAAGCCACAAGAAAAGAATAAAATATTGCCATTTCCAGCAACATAGAAGGACCTAGAGAATATTAGTAAAGTAAGTCAGAGAAAGAAAAACACTATATATCACTTATATGTGGAATATAAAAAATAATACAGACATTCACAGAAGATAGACAAGATGAAAGGCAGAGGGCTAAGTACCAGATGAAGGAACAAGATAAAACCCCAGGAAAACAACTAAATGAAGTAGAGATAGGCAACCTTCCAGAAAAGGAATTCAGAATAATGATAGTGAAGATGATCCAACCTCGGTAAAAGAATGGAGGCAAAAATCGAGAAGATGCAACAAATGTTTAACTAAGACCTAGAAAAATTAAAGAACAAACAAACAGAGATGAACAATACAGTAACTGAAATGAAACCTACACTAGAAGGAATCAATAGCAGAATAACTGAGGCAGAAGAACAGATAGACAGAATGGTGTCTGGAACACACACATAGACAGACAGGTCTGGAAGACCTGTCTTCCAGGTCTTCCAGAACCTGAAAGACAGAATGGTGGAATTCACTGCTGCAGAACCGAATAAAGAAAAAAGAATGAAAAGAAATGAAGACAGCCTAAGAGACTTCTGGGACAATATTAAATGCAACACCATTCGCATTATAGGGGTCTCAGAAGGAGAAGAGAGAGACAAAGGACCAGAGAAAATATTTGAAGAGATTATAGTTGAAAACTTCCCTAACATGGGAAAGGAAATAGCCACCCAAGTCCAGGAAGTGCAGCGAGTCCCATACAGGATAAACCCAAGGAGAAACATGCCGAGACACATAGTAATCAAACTGGCAAAAATTAAAGACAAAGAAAAATTATTGAAAGCAGCAAGGGAAAAACGACAGAAAACATATAAGGGAACTCCCATAAGGTTAACAGCTGATTTCTCAGCAGAAACTCTACAAGCCAGAAGGGAGTGGCATGATATACTTAAAGGGATGAAAGGGAAGAAGCTACAACCAAGATTACTCTACCTGGCAAGGATCTCATTCAGATTTGATGGAGAAATGAAAAGCTTTACAGACAAGCAAAAGCTAAGAGAATTCAGCACCACCAAACCAGCTCTACAACAAATGCTAAAGGAACTTCTCTAGGCAGGAAACACAAGAGATGAAAATGACCTACAAAAACAACCCCAAAGCAATTAAGAAAATGGTCATAGGAACAGACATATCAATAATTACCTTAAAAGTGAATGGATTAAATGCTCCAACCAAAAGACACAGGCTTGCGGAATGGATACAAAAACAAGACCCATATATACGCTGTCTACAAGAGACCCACTTAAGACCTAGAGACACATACAGACTGAAAGCGAGGGGATGGAAAAAGATATTCCATGCAAAGGGAAATAAAAAGAAATCTGGAATAGCAATACTCATATCAGATAAAATACACTTTAAAATAAAGAACGCGGGGCTTCCCTGGTGGCGCAGTGGTTAAGAATCCACCTGCCAATGCAGGGGACACAGGTTCGAGCCCTGGTCCAGGAAGATCCAACATGCAGCAGAGCAACTACACCCATGCATCACAGCTACTGAACCTGCGCTCTAGAGCCCACAAGCCACAACTACTGAGCCTGCGTGCCACAACTACCGAAGCCCGTGCACCTAGAGAAGCCACCACAGTGAGAAGCCTGTGCACCGCTCGCAGTTGTGCAAAGAGTAGCCCCTTCTTGCCGCAACTAGAGAAAGCCCACATGCAGCAACAAAGACCCAATGAATCCAAAAATAAATAAATAAATTTATTTTTAAAAATAAAAAAAATAAAGAATGCTACAACAGACAAGGAAGGACACTGCATAATGATCAAGGGATCAATCCAAAAAGAAGATATAACAATTATAAATATATATGCACCCAACCTAGGAGTACCTCAATACATAAGGCAACTGCTAACAGCTATAAAAGAGGAAATCGACACTAACACAATAATAGTGGGGGACTTTAACACCCCACTTTCACCCATGGACAGATCATCCAAAATGAAAATAAACACAGAAACATAAGCTTTAAATGACACAATGAACAGGTAGATTGAATTGATATTTATAGGACGTTCCATCCAAAAACAGCAGATTACACTTTCTTCTCAAGTGCGCACGGAACATTCTTCAGGATAGATCACATCTTGGGTCACAAATCAAGCCTCACTAAATTTAAGAAAATTGAAATCATATCAAGCATCTTTTCTGACCACAACACTATGAGATTAGAAATGAATTACAGGGGAAAAAAAGTAAAAACCACAAACACATGGAGGCTAAACAATACGTTACTAAATAACCAAGAGATCACTGAAGAAATCAAAGAGGAAGTCAAAAAATACCTAGAGACAAATGACTATGAAAACACAATGATCCCAAACCTATGGGATGCAGCAAATGCAGTTCTAAGAGGGAAGTTTATAGCTATATTATACAAGCCTACCTCAAGAAACAAGAAATGAGAAAAATCTCAAATAAACAATCTAACCTTACTCCTAAAGGAACTAGAGAAAGAAGAACAAACAAAACCCAAAGTTAGCAGAAGGAAAGAAATAATAAAGATCAGAGCAGAAATAAATGAAATAGAAACAAAGAAAACAATACCAAAGATCAATAAAACTAAAAGCTGGTTCCTTGAGAAGATAAACAAAATTGAAAAACCATTAGCCAGACTCACCAAGAAAAAAAAGGGAGAAGAGTCAAATCAATAGAATTAGAAATGAAAAAGGAGAACTAACAACTGACACTGCAGAAATACAAAGAGTCATGAGAGATTACTACAAGCAACACTATGCCAATAAAATGGACAACCTGGAAGAAACGGACAAATTCTTAGAAAGGTATAACCTTCCAAGACTGAATCAGGAAGAAATAGAAAATATGAACAGACCAATCACAAGCACTGAAATTGAAACTGTGATTAAAAATCTTCCAACAAACAAAAATCCAGTACCAGATGGCTTCACAGGTGAATTCTACCAAACATTTAGAGAAGAGCTAACACCCATCCTTCTCAAACTCTTCCAAAAAATTGCAGAGGAAGGAACACTCCCAAACTATTCTATGAGGCCACCATCATCCTGATACCAAAACCAGGCAAAGATACTACAAAAAAAGATAATTACACACCAATATCACTGATGAATATAGATGCAAAAACCCTCAACAAAATACTAGCAAATAGAATCCAACAACACATTAAAAGGATCATACACCATGATCAAGTGGGATTTATCCCAGGGATGCAAGGGTTCTTCAATATACACAAATCAAACAATCTGATACACCACATTAACAAATTGAAGAATAAAAACCATATGATCATCTCAATAGATGCAGAAAAAGCTTTTGACAAAATTCAACACCCATTTATGATAAAAACTCTCCATAAAGTGAACATAGAGGGAACCTACCTCAACATAATAAAGGCCATATACCACAAACCCACAGCAAACATCATTCTCAATGGTGAAAAACTGAAACCGTTTCCTCTAAGATCAGGAACAAGACAAGGATGTCCACTCTCACCACTATTATTCAACATAGTTTTGGAAGTCCTAGCCACGGCAATCAGAGAAGATAAAGAAATAAAAGGAATACAAACTGGTAAAGAAGAAGTAAAACGGTCACTGTTTGCAGGTGACATGATACTATACATGGAGAATCCTGAAGATGCCACCAGCAAACTATTAGAGGTAACCAATGAATTTGGTAAAGTTGAAGGATACAAAATGAATGCACAGAAATCTCTTGCATTCCTATACACTAATGATGAAACATCGGAAATAGAGGGATTCCCAGGTGGTGCAGTGGTTGAGAGTCTGCCTGCTGATGCAGGGGACACGGGTTCACGCCCCAGTCTGGGAAGATCCCACATGCCGTGGAGCGGTGAGGCCTGTGAGCCATGGCCGCTGAGCCTGCGCATCAGTAGACTGTTCTCCGCAACGGGAGAGGCCACAACAGTGAGAGGCCCGCATACTGCAAAAAAAAAAAAAAAAAAAAAAAAAAAAAAAAAAAATCTGAAAGAGAAATTAAAGAAATACTCCCATTTACCACTGCAACAAAAAGAATAAAATACCTAGGGATAAACCTACCTAGGGAGACAAAAGACCTGTATGCAGAAAACTATAAGACACTGATGAAGGAAATTAAAGATGATACCAACAGATGGAGAGTTATACCATGTTCTTTGATTGGAAGAATCAATATTCTGAAAATGACTACACTACCCAAAGGAATCTACAGATTCAATGCAATCCCTATCAAATTAACAATGGCATTTTTTACGGAACTAGAATCAAAAATTAAAATTTGTATGGAAACACAAAATACCCCGAATAGCCACAGCAGTCTTGAGGGAAAAGAACGGAGCTGCAGGAATCCGACTCCCTGACTTCAGACTATACTACAAAGCTACAGTAATCAAGACAATATGGTACTGGCACAAAACAGAAATATAGATCAATGGAACAAGATAGAAAGCCCAGAGATAAACCCACACACATATGGTCAATTAATCTATGACAAAGGAGGCAAGGATATACAATGGAGAAAAGACAGTCTCTTCAATAAGTGGTGCTGGGAAAACTGGACAGCTACATGTAAGAGAATGAAATTAGAACACTCCCTCACACTGTACACAAAAATAAACTCAAAATGGATTAAAGACCTAAATGTAAGGCCAGACACCATCAAACTCTTAGAGGAAAACATAGGCAGAACACTCTTTGACATAAATCACAGCAAGATCTTTTTTGATCCACCTCCTAGTGTAATGGAAATAAAAACAAAAACAAACAAATGTAACCTAATGAAACTTCAAAGCTTTTTCACAGCAAAGGAAACCATAAACAAGATGAAAAGACAACCCTCAGAATGGAAGAAAATATTTGCAAACGAATCAACAAAGGATTAATCTCCAAAATTTACAAGCAGCACATGCAGCTCAATATTAAAAAAACAAACAACCCAATCCAAAAGTGGGCAGAAGACCTAAATAGACATTTCTCCAAAGAAGACATAGAGATGGCCAAGAAGCACATGAAAAGCTGCTCAACATCACTATTCATTAGAGAAATGCAAATCAAAACTACAATGAGGTATCACCTCACACCAGTTAGAATGGGCATCATCAGAACATCTACAAACAACAAATGCTGGAGAGGGTGTGTAGTAAAGGGAACCCTCTTGCACTGTTGGTGGGAATGTAAATTCATACAGCCACTATGGAGAACAGTATGGAGGTTCCTTAAAAAACCAAAAATAGAATTACCATAGGATCCAGCAATCCCCCTACTGGCCAAATACCCAGAGAAAACCATAATTCA
The DNA here is from genome assembly GCF_026419965.1 of Kogia breviceps. Taxonomy (NCBI): domain Eukaryota; kingdom Metazoa; phylum Chordata; class Mammalia; order Artiodactyla; family Physeteridae; genus Kogia; species Kogia breviceps. Next base: position 120,617,068 of record NC_081315.1, on the reverse strand, counting down.
AAAAGACACATGCACCCCAATGTGCATTGCAGCACTATTTACAATAGCCAGGTCATGGAAGCAACCTAAATGACCATAGACAGATGAACGGATAAAGAAAATGTGGTACATATATACAATGGAATATTACTGAGACATAAAAAGGAACGAAATTGCATCACTTTTTGAGACATTGATGGATCTAGAGACTGTCATACAGAGTGAAGTAAGTCGGAAAGAGAAAAACAAATGTATGTTAATGCACATATGTGGAACCTAGAAAAATGGTACAGATGAGCTGGTTTGCAGGGCAGAAACTGAGACACAGATATAGAGAACAAAAGTATGGACACCAAGGGGGGAAAGCGGCAGGGGGTGGGGAGGGGTGATGAATTGGGCGATTGGGATTGACATATATACACTGATGTGTGTACAATGGATGACTAATAAGAACCTGCTGTATAAAAAAAATTAAATTAAAAAGTAAAAAAATAAAATAAAAATAATACAAATGAATCTGTATACAAAACAAAAACAGACTCACAGACATAGAAAACAAATTTATGATTACCAAAGTGGAAAGGGGGGGGGAGAATAAACTAGGAGTATGGGATTAACAGGTACAAACTACTATACATAAAATAGATAAGCAAGAAGAATTTAGTGCATACCACAGGGCACTGTATTCAACATCTTGTAATAACCTATAATGACAAATAATCTGAGAATAAATTTATATATATATATATATTAAAATCATTTTGCTGTATACCTGAAACTAACACAATATTATAAATCAACTACTTTTGAATTTTAAAAAAATCATGGTTGAACTGAAGACATTGGTTACCTAAAGACACAAATTCAGCAAAAAATCAATGAAAATATTTTGTGAAAATGAATTAGGTATATACAGCTTAAATAAATAGTATTTCTTATTTTATTATGACTTGTAAATTGTGTGCTACCTTCATATTAATTGTCTGCATCTTTGATGTGAGTAGAATTTGTTTAAAATTTATTTATATATATAGTTTTTCGGAGACCTGGTTGTTAAACATTCACCAGTACAGTGCTGGTGTTTTTTTTTTTTAACTCTTAAATAGTAGGAAAAAACAAGCTGTAATCTCAAATAGTAAAAAAGTAAACAATTCCTCACCCACTAGGTGGCAGTAACAAGAATTAAGAAAATAGAGGGCTTCCCTGGTGGCTCAGTGGTTGAGAGTCCGCCTGCTGATGCAGGGGACAGGGGTTTGTGCCCTGGTCCAGGAAGATCCCACATGCTGATGCTGCGGAGTGGCTGGGCCCGTGAGCCATGGCCACTGAGCCTGCGTGCCCGGAGCCTGCGTGTAGGGAACCTGTGCTCTGCAATGGGAGAGGCCACAATGAGAGGCCCACATACCACAAAAAAAAAAAAAAAAAAAAAAAAGAAAGAAAATAGAAAAACAAACTAGAAGGAAAAGGAATTTACAAAGAAATTACTTCATTTGTTTTCTTTTCATTTGATTTATTAAATAATATTGGAAAAGAAAATTATGACCATTTTAAGGCTGCCTGTACTAGCTAGTTTTCAAAATATCCCACATTCAGTATTAAAAAATTCATAAAATGAACAAGGACATATAAATTAAGTAAAATGACCCATAAAATGATTAAAGAATTAAGTGCTGTCAATATTTTGGTGAATATCCGTGTAGACATTTTACAAAAACAGGGTCATATTATACACACTTCTTCATAATTTTATTTTTTCCCTACTGTATCATAAAAATTTTTTTCCAACAAGAAATACAGATGTATACATCATTTTTAGTGATTACATAATATTTGGATGTTTGGATGTACTACAATAGATCAATTTCCTATTTATTAATGAACATTTCACTGCTAATAACTTTTCCCATCATAAATAATACTTTGATAAACAACCATGTGCATGTACCCTTGTGCATAATTTATCCAACACTTTTCTTAGAATAAATTCCAAATTATGGAATTACTTGATCAAAAGGATGCACATTTTAAAATTTGATTCAAATTGCCTTCCTGCAGAAATATTGTGTTAATTTATAAGAATACACTATTTCACCCACACTGTGTATTTTGTTTTCAACCTTTTTCAATTCAATAGGTAAATATTGTATGTAATTGTTTCAATTTATCTACTATTAACTCCTTCATTCATTTACACAATTATTCAACAAACATTTGAGCATCTACTGTGACCAAGCACTAGACATATATTAGAAAAATCCCAGAGATTAGCTTCCTGACCTTAAAAAGTTTCTATTCAAATAGAGTCAGACAGGTTGTGACACAGAGGGTTACTGAGCTGAGGGGCATTAGAATGAAGACCTGAGGGAAAAGGAATCAAGCTTATAAAATTTGTAAGGAAAGGAAGGAAACATTTAATACAGGTCAAATAGGTCATTTGTGAGGGTGAACATACAATCAGAGTTATGTTTATTGATCAACTGCATTCCTTCTTTATCGAGTTGCCTATTTCTAGGCTTTGTTCATTTTTCTATCATATTTCTATTTTTCTTAATATCTCATATATTGAGAATATTAACTCATTTTGCAAATTATTTCTCCACTGTATAATTAGTCTTTTAACTGTTAATGGTGCATGCCATACAAAAGTCTTTAATTTTTACGTATCTCAATTGAGCATTCTTTTCCTTTATGGTTTCTTAACTTTGGCATCAAACTTAGAAAAGCCTTTCCAGACTAAGATGACAATATCTCTTTTTTCTACTACTTTTATCAACTTTACCCTGCATTTTAATCTTTAACCCATCTCAGGTTTATTTTTGTGTGTGGTATTAAAACAGAGATCATAATATTTTTGTTCCAAATGGTTAGCAGGATATACCATACCATTTGGAAAAAACTTTCTCAAACATATATGATTATTACATTTGAAAAACATTGTGGAATAAAACTCTTTGCTTTGGCTCAGAATTTAAGCTGAAGCCCCAGTAGGTCAGCGGTATCTACAAATATTCTAACAATAACCAATAAATAGATCCGTCATCTTCACAAGAATCAAAAGATTACAACAGTCAGCCAGTGAATATGTACAAGAAAGCTATAGATTCATTAAGACTGTTTCCTTGATGACAATTTTAGGAGGAGAATGCTCTCTGATGTCTCCCCTCTGTCAAGCCTGGTAGGAAAAGGAGGGACCAAGAGAACCACTTTGGAGATGGTTGCAAGTTTTACCCACCTGAGGAGATACCAGTCTCTTCTTTCAAGCTAAGACCAATGAAACTAGATTGAAATAGCTAAGCTAGACTTTTTGTGGACTTGATAGGCATTGCCAAGAGAGCTGCCGCCTGCTGGGGAAAAAGGACCCAACAGGAAATGGTGGGAGTTGAATTGCCCTGCGCAAAAGCTCAGGGGTGAGAGAAACTCTGAGACTCACTGGAGAAATGCCACGGGAGATCTTCAAAGAACTCTAGTGGCCTCACAAAAGAGGCAGCATCTGAATACTTGAAATAAAGAAGACATTTGATACAAGGAAAGTACTACAAACAACATTACTCATTATCCTCTTTCTCCCAACCACAGAAGATCTGAAAGTGAGGAGAATATGGGGCAAAAGAGTAGAAGTACAGGCCATACTCCTCCTTACCCTCTTCTGGTTCCGAATTCAACCAATAGTCAGACCTGAGCGGAAAGGAGACAGAGCCTTTAGATTGAGTATCAAAATAAAGCTTTGATATACATGGACTAGACTTTTTCAGGTCTGAAAATGAGACCATTTGGGCACATGAAAGTGACCAAAAGCTATCAGAGGACTTGAGATGATATCCAGGGCCAGGAAAGAAATGACAAGAGCTTAAATGAAATGCTAGGAAAAAAAATCAAAGCTGTTTCCTGTGTGCAGCCCCTTCATTGAATCAAACCAGTTACACATTTATCATATAATTGAATTTCTTTCTGGCTTCTACCCCAGCTCATTGATCTGTCTGCCTCTTCCTTCACCAGGAATAGTTTTAGTAACTAATTACTGTTACTTTAAAATTGCTCAAACACAAATAACAAATACGTTCAACTTTAATCCAAACAGTTAAAATTTTACATCAACTGTCACAAAAATAAACCACAGATAGGAAGTAGGCATGGAGTAAGTCTCTGTGTGTGTGTGTGTGTGTGTGTGTGTGTGTGTGTGTGTGTGTGTGTGTGTGTGTGTGTGTATGGCTTCTCCAAGGTGCTGATTTTTAGTAAGTAGGCAAAAGGCAGCTGCCAGCCCCTTAGGCAGCCTTATCAACTGTCAATGCCCAGTTTTCCAAGGCAAGTGGCACACATTTGATCCTCTGTGATAACTTACCCCCAACATCTCCGTTTCTGATCTTTCTCTACTCTGATTTGGACAGAAAAATGTGATGAGGAAAATGATAATCATAGGTCTGCATGTAACATTAGGAAATGCATGTAATAAAATGACATGGGTCAAGAGGGAAGAGTGGCTCTGAGCACTTCCCGAGACCAGAAATTTTAAATCTCATCATGAGGTTGGCAGATATCATATGGTTCTCCTATTTGCCACAATATGTTCTCCAGAAAAACAGAAAAGATGGCATCTCCAGTAGATTCGCTGACTTCTCGAAATAGTCTTTTAAGCGTTGGGCTTAAATAACGATAACAGCAATTACTGTTTACTGAGTGCCTACTTAGGTCTAGATGTTTTTACACATTTGATCCTCAGAACAACCTTACAAGCTAGGAATTACAAACTCCATGTAATAAATTTTTTAAAATCAGTTTCAAAATGGTTATCTAAATTGCTGCAGGTGACATAGCTACTAGTGAGAGAGCCTGGATGTGAACCCAAGTCTACCTGACAGACTTTGCCCTGTGTGTTTTCCATTACTTCCCACAAGCTCTCTGGCTACTTACTATAAATTGCAGCAATTTTTTTATTTTATAAATTAATATTTTTAACTTTAGCAGTATAACATCTATGCTAAATATATACTTCCTCATTGTCTGGGAACAGTAAGATTATAACCTTCAGTTGTACAGATTTCAGTGGGCTTCCCTCTGTGGCTTTGTTCCAGATGCTTGCATGCTTTTCTTGTTCGTTTCTTAAGATTATGAAAGCATAATTAAATAATTCTACTCATTGTTTTTGGCATAACTCAGAACAAAGTATAAGTACCTTATTTGATAGCAAGATCCCAGAGCAAAGATTTTCATTAAAATTTTGGGCATATGTCATCAGTTAATGAGCTACATAAAATGCCTAACCATAAAAAAACTACACTTCATAAAATCAGCCATTAATTGAAGGGCACCACACCAAGAATAATAATGGGTGTTAAATAACTGTTTAGCTATGGTTGCTACTCCCAAAGGGCATACAATATTATGTGGAAGATAATATGGACTTAATAATATGGACTTAATTAATGTAGCACGCATACATAAGAGTGAATCATTCTAGAGAAAATACTACTGTTTCTGCATCGGTTTAATACTGGTGTTAACTGGGAAAGGGAGTCTAGAAATGTGGGGCGAGTAGAGTCTTTGAGAAAACATATAATTCTTCAACTTAAAAGCAGAATTGATCCACTGAAAATATTCACCTGTGCAAGTGTATTTCAAAGGAAAGCAGATATTTGAAGCTTAGCACTGTGACTTTCCAGCCGTATAATGTGAGGGAAATTACTTAATCTCTTTAGGCCTCAGTCTTCTTACCTATAAAATGGAATCATAATACCTACCTCATAGGGTTGCTGTGAGGCGTCAATAAAAAATCTGTATTTACTATAGTACCTGGCACTGTTTAGCAGTCAATTTTAAGGAAAAGCAGATTTTTTACGGTTGCAAATACCAAAATTAGTCGGTCTGATATTGTTCCCGGTATACACATGGTAGAGGCCTTATTTATTTCTAAGTTAGAAATGGTCAGGGCTTCCCTGGTGGCGCAGTGGTTGAGAGTCCGCCTGCCGATTCAGGGGACGCGGGTTCGTGCCCCGGTCCGGGAAGATCCCACATGCCGCGGAGCGGCTTGCCCCGTGAGTCATGGACGCTGCGCCTGCGCATTCGGAGCCTGTGCTCCGCAAGGGGAGGGGTCACAACAGTGAGAGGCCCGCGTACAGCAAAAAAAAAAAAAAGAAATGGTCAAAATAGACAGCTGTGTCTGGTTGACTGACAATTTCACCCTATTTGCATTTTAATTCTCCCCGAGTGCCGACTTCCTCACTTGATTTGCTTTAAGCACTCCTTTAGAGGTCCATTATCTGGCTGTGCCTTAATCAAATTATAGGCACTCTTCCATTCACAAGAATTCTCACACCACTGTTCTGACTTTAGCAGCACTTAAGGCGTATCAGTCCGCCTGTTCATTTCCCCAGTGCTTCGGGTCCTAAAAGCCCACCTCGCCCTCAGTCCCACCACATCCAAGCATCAGGGGAGGCCGGCTCGGCCGGGCAAGGGCTTCTTTCCAGGAAGGGCTGTGGTCTTCATCTTCTGGGATATCCCTGGCTCCCAGCCTCAGACAAAGCCCCTTTCGCAGGCCCAGGCAAAACAACAATAATAACTGGACTTCTGTAGCAAAAGCCCAGAAAATCGCTTATTTATTTATTTACTTATTTATTTTTGGCTGCATTGGGTCTTCGTTGCTGCACTCAGGCTTTCTCTAGTTGTGGCGAGCGGGGCCGACTCTTCGTTGTGGTGCGCGGGCTTCTCACTGCAGTGGCATCTCTTGCTGGGGAGCACGGGCTCTAGGCGCACGGGCTTCAGTAGTTGTGACTCGCGGGCTCTAGAGCGCAGGCTCAGTAGTCGTGGCACACGGGCTTATTTGCTCCGCGGCATGTGGGATCTTCCCGGACCAGGGCTCAAACCCGTGTCCCCTGCATTGGCAGGCGGATTCCTAACCACTGCGCCACCAGGGAAGCCCCAAATCGCTAGTTTAAAACACTTCGTTATGGTAAATGTATGAGCCGAGATCAGTCACCCTTCCCTCGGGGAGTCCCGCTGGTCCAGCTGCACCAACTGTGTCTCCTGACCCTCCACGGCCCCAGCAGTCAGCTGTCCCGCGGTGCCAGGCTTGCTGCAAACTAGCAGAGTATGTGGATGAGCACATGCCCTTCGAGGCCAGACAGGCAGAGCTCCGTGCTACTCGGGAAAGGGTACTTGACCTCTTAGAGCCTGGGCTCCTTGTCCATAAAATGGGCATTACAATACCACCATCACTTATTATAAGTACTGTAGGATATAACCTTGTATTTCTCAAACCAGAGTCTGTTGAATCGAATTCTTGAGGTAGGGGGTTACTTACAGGGTGGGAGTAGGGTCCTGTGTCTGCTGCAGTACCCATGTTGAACTATTTTACCCCTTTCCGAAGGAAATAAACTTTTCCTTAGTGATAATTTGCAATTAATAGGTGTTTTCAGAAAATAAAACTTCAGTTTCTTAAATCGGGACTCCTCCAACTGCTGTTCATGGATGCATTCCCAGGTACACTTCTCAGAGTGACTGCTGCGGTTACTGATAATAAATAGTAGCCCTGACCCGGGGATGTATTCAATAATTTTTTGTGATTCGTCACTACGTCCATTTTTCCTTAACTAATGTACTACTTTGAAACTCTTGATACTAAATAGTAATTGGAAATGTATTTTGCTCCTTTTGGTTGAGCTTGGTGCCATTCACCAATATTTCTGGTTCTCCTCCTTTTTGGGTACAAGGTGGGACTGCCCCGTTCCTGCACTTGCTTTGGTCAGTGAAGTGTGAGTAGGAGTAACATTCCTTCCTTCCAAGGAGAAGCCTTTCACAGTCCCTGCCCATTCCACCTGTTCCTTGCCAGTGCCATGGCAGACAGCAGTATTCCAGGCGCTGGAAGCTCTGTCAGCCTGTGCCTTGAATGAGGGCAGTGCTGGGCAGCAGCCCCACCAACCCAAGATACACACATGGCATAAGAAGAGCTAAACCTTTGTGGTTTTAAGTCACTAAATTTTGTTGTTATTTGCTACTTCAGTATAACCTTGCCCATTTTGACGGGTACACAGTTGGTTCAATATTACCTAACAACTTGTATAAAACCTTGGCTGTGACAGCCTTAGCCTGAGAATGTTAGCGTTCACTACGGCATTGCCTTTTTCAATAAGCTACCTTTTCCTAAAAGGTAATCAGGGGCTTCCCTGGTGGCGCAGTGGTTGAGAATCCACCTGCCGATGCAGGGGACACGGGTTCGTGCCCCGGTCCGGGAAGATCCCACATACCGCGGAGCAGCTGGGCCCGTGAGCCATGGCCGCTGAGCCTGTGCATCCGGAGCCTGTGCTCCGCAACGGGAGAGGCCACAACAGTGAGAGGCCCGCGTACCGCAAAAAAAAAAAAAAAAAAAAAAAAAAGGTAATCAGCCCTGAGAGGGAGAACTACCTGCACGAAATCCTATTCTTCCTCAAAGGTGAGGTGTCATCTTTACCAGTCCACTGATGTCTGTGTTACCTCTTTCCCTCTAATGTCCTCTACAAGCCATATTTTTATTCTATACTATCTGCCTCAGTTCTCTTTGCCGAAAATAAGCTAGTCTTTTCATTTTATTTTCGATGTTGCACCTTAACCTTGGAATCACTTCCCAATTGCCATGTGCAAGCAACTACCCATCAAACCTCAGGGGTCCTCCCATTCAGAGGTCACCATCAAGGAGGGAGGAGATGTTTTTTAGATGGACAGAAAAGAGAAAATTAGTGTTTATATAAAAGAGAAAATTAAGAGTTTAGAGCCTCCCTAGGCTCTTAAAGTTAAGGGTACCTTTTATGTGCTGTAGCACTCATTAAATGTATTCATTATTGATAATAATTTCCCCTTATCCTATCACAAAGAGGTAGAATGTTTGCATCTTTGAAAAATTCCAAATTAGCCCATGATTTCATTTACCCAAGCTAAAGAAAATACTACACTTGGCAGGTCTGTCAACTGCAAAAATCACTTCCTCAGTTTATTAACTGGAAATGAAAATACTTGTACAATAGTCTGTGGGTGAGGTGGGTGACATCATGGTAGACAAATAAACAAGGCAGCTGATACAATATATCATTTCTTGCCAATTACTAACAGGCCATAACTAAGGGATGCATACCAAGTCCAAGCCCTCCCAGAACAATAAGTGAAAGGTTTGTCCAGAAATGGAAGAGGGTGTAAGGGCTGATTTCTATGTAGATAACCCTTATACATGTTTTCTCTAGTCCTTGTTAAAGATATGTATTAGTTCAATGGACTGAAAATTCTGCAAACTATACCTCAGGCTTCTCTAATTAAGGGCTACCAAAACCCATTCTCATTTCACATAAATCGTCTGAAGTCATCTAAATTACATCTGACATACAAATTAGGTTTGAATCCATAAAGCTTGTTACTGAATACCAACTCTTTCCTAATTAAAAAATATTATCTAAGAACGCCAGAAAACAAATCAAATTATATTCTCTGAGTAATCTTCTCTTTCCACAAACCCTATTCCATCCCCCAAATATTTACAGCAAAACAAGGTAGAGGAAAAAGTAAAAATCATTATGGGCTCCATTTTATTATTATTTTTGTGAAACGTCATTAATCCTGACATTATTGTGTACACACACACACACACACACACACACGCCTTTGATATACAATAAAGTTAGAAGAGTTTAGAGCTGAAAGGGTCTTTAGATGCCTAATGCCATTATTGTGAAGATGAGAAGACAGAATCCTACAGAAATCAAATCCAGGACTGAAATCCAGATCATATGACTTCTAGTCAAGGGCTGCTCTCACCAGGGTACAATGGCCACAAGTGAAGATAAACAGAAAGGAGAAGACTAACAGGAATCTGGTTCTCTCAACATCTCTAATTTTCTCCAGCAGTTGTTCAATCACTACAGTTAATTGTTAATTGAGGTTGCCTACATTTGCAAGTGGAAGGAAGGGAGGGTGGGAGGGAAGGAGGTGGAGGGAGGGTGGGAGGGAGGGAGAAGGGAAGGAGGAGGAAGGGGAGGAAGGAAGGGGGGAAGGAGTGGGGAGAGAGAAACTTAACAGTTTATTATGAGAGATTTCTCACAGAGAATACACTTTCCTTTCAAGTTGTACATCTGAGACACCAGCATCTAGGATCTAGGATAAGAAGACTTAGCCACCTGCTGAGCCCCATCTTTCTGCTTAAATCTGATCTCAGAGTCAGGGGTTCATTATGAGACTTAGACTGTCCCATACTCCTGTTCACAGAAGTCTAGAGAAAGAAAAGAAAGATTAAGAGCTGCAAAAATGGTTACCAAGTTTAATTATTTATATGTTGGGCAAGTAAAATTGGGTTCAATTTAGCAATTTGTTTTCTTGCTAATACTTTAGATTACCGTTAGTTTAAAAAGCTCCTCGGGGCTTCCCTGGTGGCGCAGTGGTTGGGAGTCCGCCTGCCGATGCAGGGAACACGGGTTCGTGCCCCCGGTCCGGGAGGATCCCACGTGCTGCGGAGCGGCTGGGCCCATGAGCCATGGCCGCTGAGCCTGCGCATCCGGAGCCTGTGCTCCGCAATGGGAGAGGCCACAACAGTGAGAGGCTCGTGTACCGCAAAAAAAAAAAAAAAAAAAAAAAAAGCTCCTCTCCCGCAAAAGAGATAGTATGTAAGAAATTAATGGAGATAATTATTTTCTTAATTTTATGAATAGGAGGTAATATAAAGAGTTATGCAAATAAATATAAAATTAAAGTTGATAAAAATAAAAATGATTTGTTTGGGAAATTATAAGGAAAGAATTTGGTATGTGTACACATGAAACCCATCTGTAAAGCATGCTAGATATGTACGTATTCCATTCCATCCTTACCAGTTTTATTTTTTTCAATCCCAATAAATATTTCAAATATGTCCTATATTATTGGTGTAATTCCCTAATAGTATTGCTTTGATCATTGTTCCTCATTTTTCTCATTGGGGGCCATACCCTTTAATAAAAGTACCTGGGTTCAAACCCTGACCCCACTATTTGCTTGTGTGAGTCAGCTTGGTTTTCTCATCTGTAAAATGGGAGTAATATCATTAAATAACATAACACATAAAACTAAAGCACAAAGTACTAAGTTACTATGAATTCCTTTAAACATATCCTTAGCTTTCATTCGTTCAACAAATATTTACTGAGCACAGACTAGGAACTGGAAAAGCATTAGACACAAAGGAAACTAAAATCACCAAGACCCACACAGCCCTCTCAGTGAAACTTACAGCTTACTGAAGACAATCCTCACACAGATAATGAATTACAATATCAGTATGTGCTGCAAAGGAGAATGATAAGATCCTATGTACCCCTCTAATGTTTGGATGACAGCATGTGGGAACTAAAAAATATCCTAGAAGTAGATAATATATTTTTAAATAACTTAATCATAAAATTAATATGTTGATTATAGAAAATTAGGAAAATAAAGTAAGGAAACAAAAGAAAATAAATCTATATAACAATAATCTATAAAACACTATTCATAGCAATAAAGATGACAATAATAATAGCTATCATTTATAGGCGGCATTATTCTAAACATTTTATAATTATTATTTTATTTAATATTTATAACAACCCTATGAAATACTTCCTGTCATTATCCTCACTTTTAAACTGAGGAAACTGAGGCACAGAGAAAACGTTTATCAAAGTTTTGATGTATAGCTTTCTTTTTTTCCCTGTGCATATATATTATATATTTTTTCTTTTTAACCAAATTAGATTAACACAGTTTATATTATTTTCTAATATGCTTTAATATGTTCTATTTACTCAACAAAATAGCATGAACATTTTCCCATATTATTAACTATTCTTCTGCCATATGATTTTAATACAGTATTATATAAATGAAGAATATAAATATCTTAAAGACGCTTTTAATAACATTCATGGCAAAGTAGCCAAATTCCTCTGACAATTTTTCAGTGTACGTTTTCTCAACCTTTAGAATGCCAAAATCTTATCTACAACAGCGCGGGTGGGTTGAAATGATCTGTCCCTTTCAACCTTTGATCTAAAGTTCTTAATGAGAATTCAGGCATTAAACTGTGCTCCAGTACATAAATAAATCATATGCCTTGACACAAGAATCCCTGTTTGGCTACACTTTCACCAAGACAGAACAGATGCCTCAGGGTCAAATCAATGTGCTTTAAGCTATCTGAAATAAAAATGCTGCTTTTCCATGCAAAAAACAAACCACAAAAATGTTCAAAGATTTTCAATAGATTCCGTCACTTTGGGTTCCTTTATTCGAAATGTAATTACTGAGCTGACATTGTAGGTATGATTCAGAGGCTGTTATGCTAAATGAAGTCCTACAACAGTTATCCAACTGACCATTATGTCAGACAGTCTGAACCCCCAGCGCATGATATTAATGGGTACCCTAATTTTCTGTACAACGCCTCCGGCATTTGGAGAGTCTTAAAATGCTAAAGACATCACTTCTCATTATAACCAAATACTGAAAGTGGTCTGGTGTCAGTCATTTTTGTAAGTAATTAGACATTCCCTGTGTGTGTTCAGATACAGCCAATTTTCAAAATGTCACTAGCGTCTTCTATTTATGTGTCCCTAGGTAGAATCTGTACCAGAAATGCTCTACATAATTATTAGGTGATTCTACAGTCTCTAGCGTAGCTTTAGGGTCATAGGAGTATTTAAGAATGACTTGTCAGATGAATATGTATCTTGCGTGTCTACTGGTTTCCTAATAGCAAATTAAAGAAATTAGGCAAAAACTAGCCTGGGTAACAAGCAAATAACATTTGATAGTATAAAATGCCTGTAATTGTGTCTCCTTGCCTGCTGATATGATTGCAGGATATTACTGAGGCACCAGAAACATGAGATGGCTTGGTGGACATTTAAAACAACCTGGTAAAACTCTCAACCAACATACCGAGAACCTCTGTAAATAACTCACATGCAAATATAAATTTATTGTGAAAACTAACTTAAGAAATTGACAAAACTAAAATAAGAATTCCTATTTAAATATAATTTAGGGAATACCTAAAGGAATTTTTTTTCATTGGGAAAACACTGCCATTTCTAATAATTAAAAGCACATTATGAAAATCGAAAAGACTAAGTAACTAAGTTTTCCATCAAATTTTGTCCTATATAATAATAGGTTTAAGTTGTATAGTAGTTTTATAATAATAGGTACAATTTTATAGACAGGCATATTCACTTGCAAACATCTAAGACATCTCAGGAAGGACACATGGGAAAATAACACTGGTGGCTTCCAGGGAAGGGAACTGGGTAGCTGGGGGACAGAGACAGAGAGGGAGAAGTTTCATATTTTTTTTACTTTCTGAATTTTGAGTCACTCTAATGAATATCCAATTTTAAAATAAAATTTAAATTTTAAAGAATGATTGTTCCCTGATATTATGTTTTTTTAAATTCAGTCTCTTCTGAACTTGACTTGATTAATATGCTTACCAGCTTTCCCATTTTTTACTGACTGACTTGCCATTTCCCAAGCAAATTTAACAAAATAGTCATGAAAATATTTCCACAAGCTTTATTTTAGTTTAAAAAAAAAAAACTGTTTCAAGTTCCTCCAGATATTAACAAATAAACTTTATGAAAGGAGCTAGGATCCAAAACTATAAAGTACTAATAAGACTTACAAACTTGTTTTTATATATGAACTGCAGAAAATTCTCCAGCAAAAAGAAAAAGATGAGTAATATTTTTAATTTTAAAAATAAGTCAACTTTAACAATTAATTCATTTAATGAGTACTTCCTGAGTTCCTACTGAGTGGCAGGCACTGTTCTGGATTTGGGGATACGGTAATGAAGAGAAAAGAAAAATTATGGTGCTTACGTTGCAGTGTAATAGTCCACTGATGAGTGGTTACAGTATACTAGAGATTCTGAGGTGGAAAACAGACCCCATGGTTACTTTTCCCCTTTCATTGTTTTCCATTCATTTCCACTTTTTCCTCTTGCCTCCTCTAATTTTTCTTTCTTAGCTCAGCTATCTAGAAAAATTCCACTAGGTGGCACTGTATTCATTGATCAGAATAAAAAGTAACTGGTTGTTCACGCTGTATTCTTTTTGTCTCCTTTGGTTTTTTTTTTTTTTTTTTTTTTTTTGCTGTATGCGGGCCTCTCACTGTTGTGGCCTCTCCCGTCGCGGAGCACAGGCTCCGGACACGCAGGCCCAGCGGCCATGGCTCACGGGCTTAGTTGCTCCGCGGCATGTGGGATCCTCCCGGACCAGGGCACGAACCCGTGACCCCTGCATCGGCAGGCGGACTCTCAACCACTGCGCCACCAGGGAAGCCCTGGTTTTGTTTTTAACTTGCTTTTTTTGTGACCAAAACACAACTCAAAATATACCATATGGGGAAAACAAAAAATATACAAAAAGATGAGATATTAGTCTGAGTTTGCTAGAACATAACCACCTTCTAACACATCACTCAATCACATCCCAACACACATGGTGGTTGACAGAATCTTCACCGCAAACGAATAGAACTCCTGAAAAGAAACAGCATAGCATGATGGAACAGAAGTCTGGAGAAGGTGTCTAGAGATATGCATTCTCAAGTCCTAGCTTTAGCTCCCCTTTAACTCACCTTTAGATGAACAACCAGGGACAATTCACCAAATCACCATGACTTTTAAGTTTCTCATTAGAAAAATATTGGGAGTAATATATCCTTAGTCATCTAAGAGGGTCTTGTGAAGATCAAATGATTTAAAATCTGTGAAAGTGCTATTTTTTTTTTTTTTTTGTGGTATGCGGGCCTCTCACTGTTGTGGCCTCTCCCGTTGCGGGGCACAGGCTCCGGATGCGCAGGCCCAGAGGCCATGGCTCACGGGCCCAGCCGCTCCGCGGCACGTGGGATCTTCCCGGACCGGGGCACGAACCCGTATCCCCTGCATCGGCAGGCGGATTCTCAACCACTGCGCCACCAGGGAAGCCCTGAAAGTGCTATTTTGGACACATTTAGCTATGCGGTTCTGACAAGATATTTTGGCTGGGAGAAAATAACATGATTTTTGGAATTATGAACATAATAATATTTTTAATTAGTGCTTACTGTGCATCATGAACGGCTCTGCTTTAAAATATTAATTCATTTAATATTTAAATGTAACACTGTGAGGTAGATACTATTATTATCCTCATTTACAGCTGAGGAAACTGTGTTACAAAGAGATAGAATAACCTGCCAGAGGCCACTCAGCTATTAAATGGCGGACAGAGCTCATCTCTTCCCAAGGACCACCTCATTTCTATAAACCATCCATTATATGAGCTGCTTGAGGAGCCCCTGTACCACTGAAAACATCATAACCAACAGAACACTTAGGGTATGCTAGGACTAAAGAACAGGAATGCCTTTCAAAGCATGACAGAGTAAGGAATGTAACTGCTTCATGCAGGGAAATCCAGCTACTCAGACCTAAAGATGCCCAAGTTGAAAGAGTAAGAACTGTGATCATACAAATAAAGTCTATACTCACATATCTTGGGTACTTTTTAAAAATTTTTTTTAAATTTTATTTATTTATTTCTGGCTGCATTGGGTCTTCATTGCCGTGTGCGGGCTTTCTCTAGTTGCAGTGAGAGGGGGCTACTCTCCATTGCGGTGTGTGGGCTCGTTGCGGTGGCTTCTCTTGTTGCGGAGCACGGGCTCTAGGCTCGTGGGCTTAGTACTCGTGGCTCACGGGCTCTAGAGCACAGGCTCAGTAGTTGTGGCACACGGACTTGGTTTCTCCATGGCATGTGGGATCTTCCTGGGCCAGGGCTCGAACCCGTGTCCCCTGCATTGGCAGGCGGATTCCCAACCACTGCGCCACCGGGGAAGCCCGGGGAAGCCCGGGGAAGCCCTTGGGTACTTTTATAGCTGCTCCAACATAGAGCCTGCCATCCAAAAGGTAAGTAATGAAAGGTAAGATTTTCAACACCTACCACTATTTCATCCAATCCTTCAAATACGTGTAAGCTCTTTGAAAGCAAGTTCAGATTTATTTGTTGGCAACTTTTTAAAAAGTTGTTGAAGTATAAATAAACTTTATCAGTAGAATAGTTTGGAACATGATCTCTGTAGAGTACAGACTGTCTTGGAGAATTCTGGCTCCCCACCTGCCAATTAAAAGATTTGGGGATAGTTACTGAGCCTTGCATCTGTAAAACAGGGGCAGTAATAGTACCTCCTAGAGTTGCAAGAGAAAAATGAGTGAATATATGAAAACGCCTAGAATAGGACCTAGCACATAGTAAGAGCTCAATACATGTTAACAGTATTCTTGTTGTTCCTACTTCTCAAATCACATGAGCTCTCTGCCATTTAGTGGTGTACAATACAGAAGCTCCTCCACTTACAAACTTTCAATTAACACAATTCCAGAGACAGACAAAGAAATGCTCTAGAAGAAAAGCATCTATCACTGATAGATGGTGAGAGTGGTCACTGACGTATCGTCATTCTGAACTAGCGACAGATTAATTTAACAAGTCTTTCTGCCCCAGGAAAGATAAACACTCACTATTTTACATCACTGCTATTCCTTTGTCATTCTTAAATTTTAATTTCTGTATATCTTTCCTTGTCTCCTGCTATGAATGACTGTAAATTCCTGAGGCAGTGGTTTTATTGTATGTTTTTATATTCTTCATAATATTGACCAAGGGAGACTCTCAAAGGGTGTTGTCGTCCTTGTTATGTTTATTGTATTCTTCAAAAATCACAGAACTGAGAAGACAAGACGCCAGATGGATGGTCTCAAAGGCAGGGACATGGCTTAGATATCTTTTTCTCTCACGAATGATCACTGTCATAGGTGCTATAATCCCATGGTACATGCCCCCAAGTATTTATTCACATAAACAAAAGATGATATCATATTTGTCTTCACAGTTTTAATCTAGGTTTTTTGCTTGTTTGTTTTGTTTTGTTTTTTACTTTCACCTGAAAGAGCAAGGATCTTTTGCTTATTTTGTTTAGTGCTGTATCTCCAGTATCCAAAATATTGCCCGGCATGTAGAAAATGCTCAATAGTTATTTATTATAAGTTAATTTTACATCATCTTCCTAATATAGAACTATGTGTTCAACAAAATATGAAGAAATAAATACTGGGAAAAGGAAAGAGGTGGCTTGATAGTGAGTGACCTTTAATGGCAGAAAGAGAAAATATGATAATGGAATCTAATAAAATACCAATGAACTGACGTAAACCCTGAAAAAATAGAGATGTTGACAAAAAAATTCAAGTAGAGGGGAATTAGGAGCCCAGAGGGAGAAGAAAAGAATGTTGAGAGAGAGTAATGTCTTGGATAAAATGAAAAATAGAATGATATGGAGCGACAGGGATCAATGAAACCACAGACAGCTGGAAGGTTTCTCTGGGCTCCAGAGGATCTAACCTCCCAGTTAAAGACATAAACACCTCAGCGGGGGTCGATAGTAGGTCACTAGCTTCCACTGAAATCTACACTCAGAAATAGTCTTATTTTACAAGATAATTAAATTCTATCTGAAGAAAATGCTCATTAAGAAGTCCTTCCAAATTCTGAACCCAAACCTCCCACTTTATTCTCCCATAAACTGGTCCCATTCTGCCTTCCAGGACTGCGCTGATGCTCTTTCCACAGCTCTTCAAATATTCAAAAGAAACAAACAGGCCCCAGCTCCCGCAACCATACTTCCCGTAGGCTAAATCTCCCCAGGGTCTCTGGCCACTCTAAGAGAACATCAGTTCCAGACGGTCATCCTCTTAGTCAATCTCCTTTAGATCTATCATAACTTTTCAGTTTGCTTTTATTTAAAAAATTATTTTCACAAAGATAAGCCAAAGTTAAGTGATTATTTAATAACCTCTACCTCATTTATGGAATCACTTTCTACTTTCTTCAGAGTTCCTTCATGTGAATTATATTAACACTCACTGTAAAATGCCTTTTTAAAAATTTTAAGTTGCAAAAACTGAGAATCAGGAGGGCTCACTGACATATCCAGAGCGTAGGTCCAATATCAAATACCTGTCTCTAGGTTTGTTCTTACTTAACTTTCTATTATGAAAAATTTCACACACACAAAAAGCAGAGAGAGATTTGTAAAGTGAACACCCATATTCTCTTTCCCTAGATTTAACAGTTATTAACACTGGCTTCATATAAGTTTTTTTATTCTTTGGCAAAGTATTTTAAAGCAAATTCCAGACATAGGCATCCTTGGCAATTCATCACTCAATCTTTTAGTACGCATCTCTAAACCATAAGAACGCTTGCTTACATAACCATGAACTGGTATCACATTTAACAAAATTAACAACAATTTCTTAGTATCACCTAATTTGCCTCTCCATATTCAAATTTTTCTGCTTATATCCAAAATTATTGGATTTTTTCAATTAATTTATTCATGAGTCATATGCCTTAACTCCTGATCCATTCTTCTTTCTACTGTACCGTGGAAATTATAAAGAAAATGGAAAAAGGTATGCTTAAGAAAGCAAAGATGAAAGAGGAAATTGAGTGTTGAATAATCAATTAACTGATATTTAAATTTTCCTGAATATAGGAAGAAATAGGAGAATATCAAAGGTTACATGAAGTTAACTTCTTTGATTAAATGAAGGAAAATTACATTGGCAATTTTACTAAAGTTTCTTACTAGCACATCATTTTCCTTTAGCTTTACATTAGGGAAACTTTAATCTTATCTAGTATGAAACCACTTTGAAAACTAACTGAAAGAGGTTTTTGAAGAGTGAAATTATATGCAGTAATCTGGAAAATACTTTCAAGAAGTTTTCTTTCCCATTGGCCTTAAAATATTCTACTAAATCTGATTACAAACAACTTAAACTTTGGATTTACACTAAATCCTTAGCTTATATCCTTTGTAGGCAGAAAGCCACACCTACAGACATGAGAACGAGGCTACCTCGTTTAAGACTGTTCAGCATTTCAGCCAAGTGTTTTATCTTTATCACTCTCATCAGGCTAGAGGCTGACCCTTGCACTTATTAAACAACAAATTAACACTCACTGATAAATAACTAGTTCTTAGCAGTGGGAACACTATGATATTCTGTTGTCTTTTTACATATGAATTAAACTGGATCTTCAGCACCTATATTAAGCTGCAACTTCCAATTTTTTAGAGTCACTCTAAGCTTCATTGTTTGATTCCATGACAACTCCCAAATATGAATGAAGATTCATCTTGTCTGTAAGAAATGTACAATTCCTATTAAGATAGAGATACCAGGATTGGGGCTATAAATCAGTATGGAATGCTGTCTGATGGAATTATCACATGATTCTCTAGTCAAGGCATCAAGACCAACCTGCAGTCACTTCAAACGAGGGAGGAGCCTTTGTGGAACTGGTTAAAGTAGAAATCCTGGAACTGTACATAAAATAGGTAGTATGCAGTCAAGCTTGTCATTAACTTACAAAAAACATAGGGCTTCTTGAATCCCCATGAATTTATGCTGTGAGCCTATGATAATATGGGATTGAGGGTAAGACCAATTTTGTAGGGTGCCAGCCTCTCTATTTCTAACCACTAGCATTCTGGCCTCCAAGGCTCTGCTCTGCTCAACCACTTTCCCAGAAATGTCCCCCTATCATCTGTACCAGGCTGTCTCCCTAGTCACATGCAGACTCCACAATGGGTTTAAAAGTTCTTACCATCACCAAGAGGAAAGGACTAAAGCACTGTTACAAATCATCAAACTTCCTGCTCATCTACACCTGATATCTTGAAGCCTCGGTGTCCTATTCCACTTGTGCTCTGACCAAATCCTGGCAGTTATTCTCAATCCTTGCTTAATATAGTTGCCCTGCTAAGACACTGTACTCTTGTAAATGGAGACCCCACTTACTATTCCTGTCTGTTGTCCTTTATCACTTACATCGCTTTTTTCCCCCATACACAGTGCAATCCAGTCTTCTCTCTCTGCCCCTCTTACCCAAACTCCTCTGCTTGGTATTCACAGGTAGCACCCTAAACAACACTTGAACATTCTCAACAATCAGGAGAATGACTGTAAAAAGATGAGCTCCCATTCTGATAAGAACTTCCACCCCAAAATACTCTGTTCCTCTACTCCTTCAGCAACATCTTTTTCACCCACTCCCTTTTATGGGCCTGGAAGCAAAAAGTGCATTATTCTGCTAGTCGCCAGGCACTCAGAGACTACACTTCATGAGTCAGAGAGTCTATCACAGTCTCCTCACTGGGCAATGTCTAACTCATTGTAAACTGGGTATAGGAGAGTTCTTCCAACATCTGTATAGGCCGCTACTTTCTGGGAACAAGAGAGAACAGGCCAATATGCCAGTCCTCGTCCCATAGAAGGATTATCACTAGACTTGTGGTCATCAGAGAGTGAGAATCAAGGTTGAGTCTGCAGGGCAGATGGTTAGATGAGAGCCTGCCACCGGACGCAAGGACAATCGCTCATTGTAACCCAGACTCATTTATCATTGAATTCACCTAGAGACACTCATTGGAGGTGAAGAAATGGAAGATTTCTTAGGGGAAAATCAGCTTGGCCAGCTGGCTAGTGCCTAAGTTGGTCATGACAGAAACAAAAAAGAAGGATTAATGCAATGACTGCACATGAACACAATTATAGACTGAATCCTAAGAACAGTATGAATATTTGTCACAGCAAGTCTACCAGTTCAGGAGCTCCCTTCCCACAAAGTTCTCCTCATTTCTTCATTATTTTCATAATCCTAAAAACAATTTGTTTTTATCACGGCAAACCCTGGTTAGAATAGACATATGTCTAAAGAATAAATAGTATGCCAATCACTTTTAAATGAAGAGATACATAGTAGTATAAATCAGGGACTTCCTAAAAACAGAAGTTGACTTTGACCAAAAAATAAGCCAAATAAATGTTGACTGGTAAGCACAAATTAACCTACTTACAGACTTTAATATGGTTCCTTAATATGGTTCCTTATCCCACCTTGAACTCAATGAAAAAAAAAAACTTTAAGACTGGGTATCTTAAACAAGAGAAATGTATTTTCTCACAATTCTGGAGGTCAGATGTCCAAAATCAAGTGTAGGCAGGGTTGTTTTTTTCTGAAGCCTCTCTCCTTGGCCTATAGTTAGCTGTCTTCTTCATGGATTTTCAATTTTCAAATGGTTTTCCCTATGGGTGCACCTGTGTCTTACTCTCTTCTCACAAAGACAATAGTCATATTGGACTAGAACCCACCCTAGCGACCTCACTTTAATTTAATTATCTCTTTAAAGCTCTATCTCCAAATACAGTCACATTCTGAAGTACTGGAGCTTAGGACTTCAACATATGAAGTTAGAGGGGACACAGTGCAGCCCATAACAATTGCTATTCCAAAAAATTCTACCTTAGGTGTTTTAAGTAAAATGTATATTTTAATGATTGACAATGGAAACATCTCGTAGTGTCATTTGTGTTTTCTATCATAAGTGCTAATTACATGAGAATATATTCTTTTCCTATTTAAAACATTTCCTAACTGCATCAGCTTAGGAAAATGAAAGGTACTTCCTCCTGTCAATTATAATTACTGTAAAAGCTAGTTCAAAAAAACCCAGCAACTGTTTTATTCTGAACTCCAATATATTATTCTTTTCTGTATATTTGCACTACTTAAAAATGCAATTATATTATTTTAAAACTTAATAAATATGTTCTCACACATGAGTCTATTCTTTGGCAAACTTTTTTTTGATATTTCTGAAAGTGTACATACTCATTTATATTTTGATTTTTTTAAAAATCAGAATGAACCTACAAGACTATTAGAACATCAGAAAATGCTTCTAAACTTTATAGGCTAATGGTACAGCAGGGTCCTTCTTAATCAAATATGAAGAGTATCTAGAGATCGACTTACATTGGCTCTGATCATTGGTATGAGAAGGTTTATCGGTCTGGAAAGCAAGAGAGGATATCTCTGAACTGTTTCAAGAGCAAAGTCACATCTCCACAGAAGAGGTCAAAGAAATAAGTACAATTTATATATAACTTTGACATAGTTTGCCTGTTGCCATGGTAACAAAGAATGTTTCTCCGCTGAATATGATGGGGTATGACCATAGCTTAGCAAAAGATGTAAGAATGACTATGATGTAATTAAAAGATGTAGGAGAGTTGATTTTTGTCAATATATCTGCCAGAATAGGTTTTTCAGAAAAAGACAGGGTAGATTATTTTATGAATTTTTTCCGTGTGATATCAGAGAAGAAATCATCTCAACTTATGAAAGAAGCAGTGATGGGCAAGGAGGATATGTATACTATCTCCAGCTCCATTGCCAGGTAGTGATAAGTGAGAAAACAGCCACCAGTTGGAAGAGCAGCAGGTATAGAAATATCCCTGATGAGAAATCCTTTCCAAAGGCAAATGTAAGACATGCGGGGATTTATAGTTGAGAAAGCATCATTTTCAAAAAGGTAAAATCATAACTATCATTCAAATATAGATAATACATGTCAGAGATTTTATATAGCTAATTAATGACAAGATCAGTAAGATTTTAAAACTGGTTCAAAGGAGGATTAGAAGAACAGACTTATACATGGACCACTATGTATGGGAAATGCTGAAATAATTTGCTAGTATATGTGAAACTGGTTAATATTCTATTGGCAATAAAATATTATGTTTGGGATTATCTTTTCTATAAAACAGAAATTAAATGTATTCATACTGGACAAAATCTATTAGCATTTCTAAGGAAAAGAATCATTTGCATTCCTATCAGTTTTCTACAAATTAACTTCTACCTCCACAAAGTTGTAAAATGGCCTGGAAAGAAAATTAAATATGCAAACCCTTAATAAAATCAGATAATTCCAGGAAGGTCTGCTTGATAACACTTAGCACTCCACTGAACAGACACCCAGTAATCTCTTCTGCCCATTTCATATCTTTGACAATTTATTCTGACATAGCTGAATCAATCAATCGGCCTGTTTTTTGCCCTTGTACTCCTGGCATGGTAGAACATTAGACAATGAATATAAAAACTGCCAACATGTGAGATGAGAGCTCATGACAGAAAAATAACTTTTCTATTAGAAAAATAAGTATTTTATCAATTTTAAAAAGTAGACTCTGACAAGCCTCTTAGATAGCCTCATCCACCAGAGGGCAGACAGCAAAAGCAAGAAGAACTGCAATCCTGCAGCCTGTGGAACAAAAACCACATTCACACAAAGACAGACAAGATGAAAAGGCAGAGGGCTAAGTACCACATGAAGGAAAAAGATAAAACCCCAGAAAAACAACTAAATGAAGTGGAGATAGGCAACCTTCCAGAAAAAGAATTCAGAATAATGACAGTGATGATGATCCAGGACCTTATAAAAGAATAGAGGCAAAGATCAAGAAGATGCAAGAAATGTTTAACAAAGACATAGAAGAATTAAAGAACAAACAAACAGAGATGAACAATACAATAACTGAAATGAAAACTACACTAGAAGGAATCAATAGCAGAATAACTGAGGCAGAAGAACAGATAAGTGACCTGAAAGACAGAATGGTGGAATTCACTGCTGTGGAACAGACTAACGAAAAAAGAATGAAAAGAAATGAAGACAGCCTAAGAGACTTCTGGGACAACATTAAACGCAATAATATTCACATTATAGGGGTCCCAGAAGGAGAAGAGAGAGACAAAGGACCAGAGGAAATATTTGAAGAGATTATAGTCAAAAGCCTCCCTAACATGGGAAAGGAAATAGCCACCCAAGTCCAGGAAGTGCAGCGAGTCCCATACAGGATAAACCCAAGGAGAAACATGCCGAGACACATAGTAATCAAACTGGCAAAAATTAAAGACAAAGAAAAATTATTGAAAGCAGCAAGGGAAAAACGACAGATAACATACAAGGGAACTCCCATAAGGTTAACAGCTGATTTCTCAGCAGAAACTCTACAAGCCAGAAGGGAGTGGCATGATATACTTAAAGGGATGAAAGGGAAGAACCTACAACCAATATTGCTCTACCCGGCAAGGATCTCATTCAGATTCGATGGAGAAATCAAAAGCTTTACAGAGAAGCAAAACCTAGGAGAATTCAGCACCACCAAACCAGCTCTACAACAAATGCTAAAAGAACTTCTCAAAGTGGGAAACACAAGAGAAGAAAAGGACCTACAAAAACAAACCAAAAACAATTAAGAAAATGGCCAGAGGAACTTATATATCAATAATTACCTTAAACGTGAATGGGTTAAACGCTCCAACCAAAAGAAACAGGCTTGTTGAATGGATACAAAAACAAGACCCATATATATGCTGTCTACAAGAGACCCACTTCACACCTAGGGACACATACAGATTGAAAGAAAGGGGATGGAAAAAGATATTCCATGCAAAATGAAATCAAAAGAAAGCTGGAGTAGGTATACTCATATCAGATAAAATACACTTTAAAATAAAGAATGGGGCTTCCCTGGTGGCGCAGTGGTTGAGAGTCCACCTGCCGATGCAGGGGATACAGGTTCGTGCCCCGGTCCAGGAAGATCCCATATGCTGCGGAGCAGCTAGACCCATGAGCCATGGCCACTGAGCCTGTGCGTCCGGAGCCTGTGCTCCATGATGGGAGAGGCCACAACAGTGAGAGGCCTGCGTACCACAAAAAAAATAAAATAATATAAAATAAAGAATGTTACAAGAGACAAGGAAGGACACAACATAATGATCAAGGAATCAATCCAAGAAGAAGATATAACAGTTATAAATATATATGCACCCAACATAGGAGCACCTCAATACATAAGGCAACTGCTAACAACTATAAGAGAGGAAATCGATAGTAACACAATAATAGTGGGGGACTTTAGCACCTCACTTACACCAACGGACAGATCATCCAAACAGAAAATTAATAAGGAAACACAAGCTTTACATGACACAATAGACCAGATAGATTTCATTGATATTTATAGGACATTCCATCCAAAACCAGCAGATTACACTTTCTTCTGAAGTGCACATGGAACATTCTCCAGGATAGATCACATTTTGGGTCACAAATCAAGCCTGAGTAAATTTAAGAAAATTGAAATCATATCAAGCATCTTTTCTGACCACAACACTATGAGATTAGAAATGAATTAGAGAGAAAAAAACGTAAAACACACACACACGGAGGCTAAATAATACGTTACTAAATAACCAAGAGGTCACTGAAGAAATCAAAGAGGAAATCAAAAAATACCTAGAGAAAAATGACAAGGTAAACACGACGATCCAAAATCAATGGGAGGAAGCAAAAGCAGTTCTAAGAGGGAAGTTTATAGCAATACAAGCCTACCTCAAGAAACAAGAAAAATCTAAAAATAAACAATCTAAACTTACACCTAAAGGAACTAAAGAAAGAAGAACAAATAAAACACAAAGTTAATAGAAGGAAAGAAATCATAAAGATCAGAGCAGAAATAAATAAAATAGAAACAAAGAAAACAATACCAAAGATCAATAAAACTAAAAGCTGGTTCTTTGTGAAGATAAACAAAATTGATAAACCATTAGCCAGACTCACCAAGAAAAAGAAGGAGAGGACTCAAATCAATAAAATTAGAAATCAAAAAGGAGAAGTTACAACAGACACCACAGAAATAAAAAGCATCCTAAGAGATTACTACAAGCAACTCTATGCCAATAAAATGGACAAGCTGTAAGAAATGGACAAATTCTTAGAAAGGTATAACCTTCCAAGACTGAACCAGGAAGAAATAGAAAATATGAACAGAACAATCACAAGGAATGAAATTGAAACTGTGATTAAAAATCTTCCAACAAACAAAAGTCCAGGACCAGATGGCTTCACAGGGAAATTCTATCAAACATTTAGAGAAGAGCTAACACCCATCCTTCTCAAACTCTTCCAAAAATTTGCAGAGGAAGGAACACTCCCAAATTCATTCTATGAGGTCACCATCACCCTGATACCAAAACCAGACAAAGATAGTACAAAGAAAAAAAGAAAATTACACATCAATATCACTGATGAATGTAGATGCAAAAATCCTCAACAAAATACTAGCAATCAGAATCCAACAACACATTAAAAGGATCATCATACACCATGATCAAGTGGGATTTATCCCAGGGATGCAAGGATTCTTCAATATATGCAAATCAATCAATGTGATACACCATATTGACAAATTGAAGAATAAAAACCATATGATCATCTCAATAGATGCAGATAAAGCTTTTGACAAAATTCAATACAATTTATGATAAAAACTCTCCAGAAAGTGGGCATAGAGGGAACCTACCTCAACATAATAAAGGCCATATACCACAAACCCACAGCAAAACATCATTCTCAATGGTGAAAAACTGAAAGCATTTCCTCTAAGATCAGGAACAAGACAAGGATGTCCACTCTCACCACTATTATTCAACATAGTTTTGGAAGTCCTAGCCACAGCAATCAGAGAAGAAAAAGAAATAAAAGGAATACAAATTGGAAAAGAAGAAGTAAAACTGTCACTGTTTGCAGATGACATGATTCTATACATAGAGAATCCTAAAGATACCACCAGAAAACGACTAGAGCTAATCAATAAACTTGGTAAAGTTGCAGGATACAAAATGAATGCACAGAAATCTCTTGCATTCCTATACACTAATGATGAAAAATCTGAAAGAGAAATTAAGGAAACACTCCCATTTACCATTGCAACAAAAAGAATAAAATACCTAGGGATAAACCTACCTAGGGAGACAAAAGACCTGTATACAGAAAACTATAAGACACTGATGAAAGAAATTAAAGATGATACCAACAGATGCAGAGATATACCATGTTCTTGGATTGGAAGAATCAATACTGTGAAAATGACTATACTACCCAAAGGAATCTACAGATTCAGTGAAGTCCCTATCAAATTACCAATGGCAATTTTTACGGAACTAGAGCAAAAAATCTTAAAATTTGTATGGAGACACAAAAGACCCCAAATAGCCAAAGCAGTGAGGGAAAAAAACGTAGCTGGAGGAATCAGACTCCCTGACTTCAGACTATACTACAAAGCCACAGTAATCAAGACAATATGGTACTGGCACAAAAAGAGAAACATAGATCAATGGAACAAGGTAGAAATCTCAGAGGTAAACCCACACACATATGGTCAATTAATCTATGACAAAGGAGGCAAGGATATACAATGGAGAAAAGACAGTCTCTTCAATAAGTGGTGCTGGGAAAACTGGACAGCCCCATGTAAAAGAATGAAATTAGAACACTCCCTAACACCGTAAACAAAAATAAACTCAAAATGGATTCGAGACATAAATTTAAGACCAGACACTGTAAAACTCGTAGAGGAAAACATAGGCAGAACACTCTTTGACATAAATCACAGCAAGATCTTTTTTGATCCACCTCTTAGAGTAATGGAAATAAAAACAAAAGTAAACAAATGGGACCTAATGAACTTTGAAAGCTTTTGCACAGTAAATGAAACCATAAACAAGATGAAAAGACAACTCTCAGAATGGGAGAAAATATTTGCAAATGAATCAATGGACAAACGATTAATCTCCAAATTATATAAACGGCTCATGCAGCTCAATGTTAAAGCAACAAACAACCCAATCCAAAAATGGGCAGAATACCTAAAGAGACATTTCTCCAAAGAAGACATACAGATGGCCAAGGAGCACATGAAAAGCTGCTCAACATCACTAATTATTAGAGAAATGCAAATCAAAACTACAATGAGGTATCACCTCACACCAGTGAGGTGTGAGATATATACCAGAGAAAACCATATACCCAGAGAAAACCATAATTCAAAAAGATATGCACTCCAATGTTCATTGCAGCACTATTTACAATAGCCAGGTCATGGAAGCAACCTAAATGTCCATTGACAGACGAATGGATAAAGAAGTTGTGGTACATATATATGGTGGAATATTACTCAGCTATAAAAAGGAACGAAATTGGGTCATTTGTTGAGACGTGGCTGGATCTAGAGACTGTCATACAGAGTGAAGTAAGTCAGAAAGAGAAAAACAAATATCGTATATTAACGCATGTATGTGGAACCTAGAAAAATGGTACAGATGCACCAGTTTGCAGGGAGAAGTTGAGACACAGATGTACAGAACAAACGTATGGACACCAAGGGCGTAAAGCCACGGGGGGTGGTGATGGTGGTGTGATGAATTGGGAGATTGGGATTGACAAGTATACACTGATGTGTATTAAATGGATCACTACTAAGTACCTGATGTTTAAAAAAATTAATTAAATTAAATTAAATTTTAAAAAGTAGACTCTGAGCTCTTTCAGAGAGTAAACAATGTGAGGACCGGCCTGACATCTTATTTCTTCATATCCTCAGTGGTTTGTACATACAGTCCAGTCATTCTCAATCTAGGCTACACATCAAAATGACTAGAGGGGGTTTTATGCTTCATTTTGTTTTGTTTAAATATAGTCACCCTGACCCTACTGAAATCTACTGAACCAGGCACAGAATTCTCCAGGCACAGAATCCAAGTCTCTGAACTTGTTTAATGATTCTGATGTGCAGCCCACAGGAAAGACACACTGTTGAGGACAGAAAAGGTTCAAAGAAGTTATTTCTGAAATTGTTGTGTAGGAGTGCAGAACACAAACTAATAGTTGACTTTACTTGCAACTATTCTATTAAAAGCAAAGTAACACTGTATTTTCTTTTCATGATCACTACAAACTTTCTCTCTTAGCTGACAATAGGTCCAGTCAAGAGTGGAAGAATAGACTGATTACCAGGGAAGTCCAGGAAAGAAACTTATTTCATGCTCTACAACTTTAATTAATTTTATATTCTGTACCAGCTAACTCTTCTGAATAATCTCTCAAAGTTCTTCCAAGTTTATTCCACTAAAGTAGTCGCAAAATGTTTACAGTATACTGTAACCATTGGATTTTATTAATTAAAAATTCCTTTGAGTTACTTACTATCACTATCGCTGGGTATTAGGAGGACTATACCAAGTTCATCTTGGTGGGGATTTGCCAGAAGTAAGCTATTATTTTCTCCCAACCACGTGAAATTTTTCTTTGAGAACATAATTCATATAAGCAATGGAACCTATATTAGGCAGATATATCTTCTATATTAATGATAAAGTAAAATATACACATTTCTAAAAATGTCATACAACTTAACCATGGCAGAGGGAAAACAGATGAATGTTATTCTTCTAAGACAATGACTGCTAATCTTGAGAGGTCAACTGAAGCAGCTGATACCAGTTTCAGGGTAATGAAGGTATTTTTGCATTCATTGTTGTCTTTTCCCCCACGCATTTCAGAAAAGAAACTAGCTTTTAACATATACTATTGATAATGATTATTTTCACCACTGTAGAGTGGAATAAAATTTGGAATCAATAAGTTTTTTAAAATATAGTCTCCAATTATAAAAGGTAATAAATGTTCACGGTAAGAAAAATTTGAAATTAAAGAAAAAGTTAAAGAAAAATGGTAAGTATCCAATAAAACCACTATTGACATATATATTTTTGTATGTTTCTATGCATATGAATAATATAGTTGAGAGTATATTGAATGCATTTTTTCGTCCTGAATTTTTAAATTAATAAATCATGAGCATTTTTCATGTCATTAACAAGGGCTCAGTAGTTGTGGAGCATGGGCTTAGTTGCTCTGCAGCATGTGGGATCTTCCCGGACCAGGGCTCTAACCCGTGTCCCCTGCATTGGCAGGCGGATTCTTAACCACTGCATCACCAGGGAAGTCCTTAAAAACTACTTTTAGAACGGATACATAATATTCTATTTCATGATAAACCATAATGTATTTAAAATTTCCTTATCATTAAAAACTTTGTTTTCAATTTGGGGTCATTATAATAATAGTAAACCAGCTTTTTAAAAGCTGTTTTCTCACCAAGCAATATCCATATCATGCACTAATTGTCTAAGACAAAGTGTCATATAAACCACTCAATTGTAAACCACTCGAATTTTCTGGAGATGTTTCAAAAATTCTAAAAAGATCATAGCTTGAAAATGTCAGTATATACTTTTTAATTAATTTCAAAATCATTTTTAGGAAAATTAAAACCATAATGAGATATCATCTCACACCTGTTAGAATGGACATCATTCAAAAGATAATAAATGCTGGCATGGATGTAAAGAAAAGGGAACAATTGTGCACTGTTGGTGGGATTATAAATTGGTGCAGCCACTGTGGAAAACAATATGGAGGATCCTCAAAAAACTAAAAATAGAACTACCATATGATTCAGCAGTTCCACTTCCCGGAATATATCCAAAGAAAACAAAAACACTAACTCTAAAAGATAGGTACACCCCTTTGTTCACTGCAGCATTATTTTCAATAGGCAAGACATGGGAACAACCTAAGCATCCATCAATGGATGAATGCATAAAGAAGTAGTATAGATGTAAAGAACAAACATATGGATACCAAGGGGGAAGCAGGGGGTTGGGTGGGATGAACTGGGAGATTGGGACTGACATTTGGATCTGGTGTGATAAACAAAGAAATAGATGATAAATGCCTCTCAAAAAAAAAGTTGTAGTATAAATATGTACTACGGAATATTATTCAACCATAAAATACAAGGATTTGTGACAACATGGATGGATCTTGAAGGCATTATGTTAAGTGAAATAAATCAGACAGAGAAAGATAAATACTGTATGATCTCACTAATATGTGCAATTAAAAAAAAACAACTCATAGAAAAAGAGATCAGACTTCTGGATACCAGACACGAAGTGTGTGGTGAGGGGGAATTGGAGGAAGGTGATCAAAAGGTACAAACTTCCAGTTACAAGGTAAATAAGTACTAGGGGTGTCATGTACAACATGATGAATATAGCTAACACTGTTATATGTTATATAGAAAAATTGTTCAGAAAGCAAATTATAAGAGCTCTTATCACAAGAATTTTTTCCTTATTTTCTTTTTATTGTATCTATATGAGAAGATGAATGTAAACTGAAACTATTGTGCTAATCATTTTGTAATATATGTAAATCAAACCATCATGCTGTATGCCTTAAATTTACACAGTGATGTATGTCAATTATTTCTCAATAAAATGGAAAAAAAGATTTTTAAAATAAATTCAATAGGAAAAAATCATTTTAACATATCATCCTTTCATTTTTCACACCAAGACTTACAGAATTATTTTGGGGGTCATTAAAACAGAGGTGTGACTAAAATGTTTCACAACTGGAAGAATAATTATTTTTAAATCTGTGCTGAATTTAAGAGATCATTTCCTTTTGGTTTGAATCAAATTCCAAGAATTTGGGCGTTTCATTGTATTCCTTTCCAAATACCTCACTCCTCTCTATTCCAATATCTAAAATATCTTAACAACATAGCAAAAGTAACCAATTCTTTTTTTTACAGCTTTACTCAAGAGATGACATAATGTTAATATTTTGGTTCCCATTTTGTTCAAATCTCAGCACTTGGCCCTCTGGAGTATTTAAAATGAACATTCTAATTTTAGAGCAGTCATGAACTCTTTTCACTTAATATCTAATTCATATTTGCAAAAGACAGTGCTTTTTCTTCTCAGAAATACCTAGTTCATCTTATTTTCTCCCCAACATCATTTATTACTTGAGCTTGCTATTTGTTGGGATTTTATTAGCCCAATGTTCTTTTAAAACAATACAGCAACAATTACCTTAATAATCAGCTAATAATCAGCTTCCAAAAGTAATTCCATACTACAGAGTTTAACATTTTAGTTAGCAGTTTAAGTACCCACAACACACTCTCTACTAGAGCGACTGTTTTAGCATTTAATTTGGACAGGCAAAGAGGCAACAGCATTAAATACATTTTTTTAAACTCTTCATTATTATCTTCTAAAGCAATTATTTAAAGTGTTGGAAAATAAATAAATTTCATTTCTCTGATCTCTAGTTTAGTACTATGTGTTAAGTGGGAATGGTTTTGAATCTAGTGCTATTAAATGCTAAAATACAAAAACGTCAAGAAATAGAATAATGCGTCCACAAGAGTATATTGGTTAGTGAAACTGCACTTCCACTTTGGAACTACGTATCTTGTGACATTTAAATCTATGCCATTCTAACAATAAATTCAAAGCATTATTTTCTTTGTAGTTAGAAAAATAATCTTAGCATTATGTAAGAATGTTTTTCTTTTTGTAAAGAAAAACTTATCCTTTATAATACTAGAAAAAGGGGAAACAACCTAAGACAAGAACTCTGTTCCCTATGCTACTGTGTCTTGAGTTTTGCTAGCTTGGTGTCAGTGACAATGAATTAATATTCATATTCACAGTCATTTTTAATTATAGCTGTTTTTTTCAGGCTTTGGCCATACTTAACTAAAATGCAACACTGATATTGAACTGTCCAGATTGATTAATGTATTAAGTCAGCATCAACGTTCAAAACCTTCTTTTTGAAACTCCAAGTAAGCTCTTTATGAAACCTTTGCTCAAAATAAGTGATTCACCCCATCTCTGACTCTGTCGCACCAGGTTGAGCAGTCTTTGCTACTATCTCAAATATTCCTAAGCAAACTACACTTTATTCAATATGTACTTTAGTTTTGCGAGATCATAGAAAATATATATGTTGGTCTCCGCCACTGGCTCCTGGCACAGAGGGCCTAAAACCCATGTAAATAATAAGAGCAGAGCAGAAGAACGTAATCCTTCTGTTCTAATAGTTGGTCTTTGGCCCCGGTTCCTGCCACCAATTTGGCATTTCCTGTGTGACAGGAGTGCCTCTTGTCCTAAAGAGGTGACTCCTAGTGGAGTCCTGGATGGAGGCTGGTCACCAGCAAGACCGAGCCTTGATTAGAAGCTTGTTATTTTCAGGCCCACCTCATCCCCGTTCTCCAGAGAGAGGAGAGGGCCTGGAAATGGAGTTCATGAAGAATCCTACTACATGATGAAGTTTAAAAGTAGGGGATTTGGAGTGCCCCAAATCCGGTTGGTGAATACATGGGAGATGCTGGGACAGAGGATGGAAACTCCTGTCCCCTTCCCCACAAAGCTTGTCCTACACATCTCTTCCATCTGGATGTTCATCTGTATTCTTTATCATCTCCTTTTATAGTAAACCAGCAAATAGTAAGTAAACTGTTTTCCTGAGTTCTATGACCCACTCTAGCAAATCAATCAAACCAGAGGAATGAGTTGTGGGAACCTGCAATTTATAGTTTCTAGGTCAGAAGCACAAGTAACGAGCTGGGCTTGACATAGGCATCTGATGCGTGGGGGCAGTCCTGTAGAACTGAGGCCTGAACGTGTGGGATCTGACACTATCTCCAGGTCAATATTGTCAGACTTGAGTTAAATCATGGGACACCTCAGCTAGTGAAGCACAACTACTTGGTGTGGGGAAAAGACCCGGCACATTTGGTGGCCAGAAGTATCAAGTGTTCTGTGTGAGTAGTAAAGGAGACACACAGAAGAAGTGAGTTTTTCCTACTCAAATGTCTGTAAGTCAAGTCCTCTTTTACTTCTTTGTATTGCTTTACTACTGAGCCTTAATTGAGAACACTGTTAAAGTTCAAAGTTTCCCAACATAAATCCTAGTTGGGCTACATATGCTGAACAGGATTTCAGACTTAGTGAATATGCCTTGTCAATTATTTTATCGTTTTATTTTAACTATGGCTCATAGGGATAGTAAAGAACCTGGTCACATAACTAGATGTGCCGTCATGAGCACAGATGCTAGAACCCTTGGGCTCCATGAAAAATAGGATTGAAAGACCAACCACTAAAAAAATGACAGAGATCAGGACAAGGATAACTCAAATACAACCCCATACAGAGCTACTCAAAACTTGCTTACTCTCCTCAAAAATCCTGAAAATAAGAACCAGTCTTCCCTCTCTAACTGACCAGTTAAAGGAAATCAAGGGTTCTAGAGACTGGTATATTTGGACATTCACAAGATCAATTAGAGTAGCCCTACAATTTCATGAATTAACAATATTTGAACTAAAAAGGACCTTAAAAATCATCCAGTCCTACGTCTTCATTTAACAACTCAGGAAACTGAGGCCCAGAGATGTTGGTCAGGTGCTCAAGGCCACAAGATTAAACAGCACTGGAGCTAGAACTAGCACCCCAGTCTTCCAACTTCCAGACCAGACCTCCCTCCACTGAGTGTCAGATGACAGTCCCCAGGCAGACGAATACAAGGACAAATGAATGAGAGCTGAATTGCTGTTGCCATGGCAACAAACGTTTAAACACATGAACAAATGGAGGGAAATGAAAAAATGTGGAATTGTATTTAAAGTCACTCTTAAAAATCTTATAAAAATTAGAGAAATGGTATCTCACATTTCTCAACATACCTTTACTTAACTCTGAATCAGAGCATATAATAGTGACTATAAAAAGAATGAAAGAAACCTAATGCAGAAAATTTTCTCATAAGACAATGATACTTAGAATTATTCATTTGGACTAATCACCATTAAAACTGTCTGATAATATATTTAAATAAATAAGATCCCCTGAATATTTCTTAACC
Organism: Kogia breviceps; assembly: GCF_026419965.1. Lineage (NCBI taxonomy): Eukaryota > Metazoa > Chordata > Mammalia > Artiodactyla > Physeteridae > Kogia > Kogia breviceps. The sequence goes on along the minus strand of NC_081315.1, from coordinate 120,582,529 downwards.
AGAAATCCCTGAGCTATACAAGCCAAAGTTTTGTTTTAAGGTAGGGTTTTAAAAGTAAAATTTAACAATTTTATATTTGGTGTTTAAAGCAATATTAAACAGAAAGGGAGGGAGGGTGGAAGGGAGAATTCTTGATCCTTAAGTATTTATGTGTGCAATAAGGTATAGCCAGAATGAATGAAAGTCTACAAAATAAACATGACAATTTGATTATATAAGAATAGAACAAACCATCTTTGATGGCAGAATCAAAATCTATACACACTGTATCTCTGAGGAAGGTAAGCAAATAAATGGCTTCTCTGTGCCAGTTTGCACACTATTTATAACCAAGATGGTAAATCCTTCAAAAAATCCAAGAGAATTTAAAATATTAATGCTAAAATTGTTATTCATAACTGAAAATAATACATAATTGTTAGTAATCAAAAATCCTTTAAGATTGTTTTACTTTGTTCAGATTTTAAAAGCAGAGCTCTTAATAAAAAATAAATCTTTCTTTTTTTACTGTTACATTCTATATCCTCTGATATGTGTGTAATATTTTGGAAACATTTATTATCTCTTAGCTAATTGCTTTTCCATAGGGAAAACATTTTGTTTGGCTGTGGGAAGGTGTATGTATATATTGACATTTCCCACTCAAATGTCTGAGATCATGTCTCTCATCTGACACCATCTCAGGAGTTGTTGCCAGCACATAATGTATTTTACAGATATTTGAGGAAAGAAAATTGAACTTAGTCTCCTCAGTGTTAGAAATGCAGCCTTTGTGTCTAATAAAAGGTTTAGTGGATATTATATACCATAATCAGAGGTAGCACTGAGTGAGGAACAACATTCTGAGCTTAGAGGTGGAAGATGTGAGGTCTAAACCTAGCTTTGCCACTAACCAGCCAGGTGGAGAACCTTTACTTCTTTTTTTTTAATTAACCTTTACTTCTACAGCACTTAAAATAAGATCACTGGGCTGAATGATCTGTAAAGGTCCTTTCCAGGAGACCTAAAATTCTAAAATTTTATTATTCTACTCTAAAATAAAATAAATGTTGTTAATATCTGCATGAGGAAAAACTATAAGCTGATTGACAGATTCATTTATTAAAATATTTATTCTTATCTAGACAAATAATTTTTTCATTAAGATGCTCAATTTTCATTGATGGCAGACATTTTAATACATTTAAGATTCATTTTTTAAAATTTTTGGTTTTTTGTTTGTTTGTTTTCTGTGGGGTTTTTTGCAGTACGCGGGCCTCTCACTGTTGTGGCCTCTCCCGTTGCAGAGCACAGGCTCCGGACTCACATGCTCAGCGGCCATGGCTCACAGGCCCAGTCGCTCCGCGGCATGTGGGATCTTCCCGGACCGGGGCACGAACCCGCGTCCCCTGCATTGGCAGGCGAACTCTCAACCACTGCGCCACCAGGGAAGCCCAATTTAAAAAAAAAAAAAAAAAATTTTTTTTTTTTTTTTGGCTGCATTGGGTCTTCTTCATTGCTGAGCACACGCTTCTTCTCTAATTGCGGCAAGGGTGGGCTACTCTTCATTACGGTGCGCAGGCTTCTCATTGTGGTGGCTTCTCTTGTTGCAGAGCAACAAGGCATGTGGGCTTCAGTAGTTGTAGCACGTGGGCTCAGTAGTTGTGGCACATAGGCTTAGTTGCCCTGCGGCACGCGGGATCTTCTCGGACCAGGGCGTGAACCCATGTCGCCCTGAATTGGCAGGCGGATTCTTAACCACTGAGCCACTAGAGAAACTCCTTAAAGTTCATTTTTTTATTTCCCAACTAGAACTTTAGTTTGGCTACACTTAGCTACATTTGCAAGCATTAGCAAGACGCTTAATATGATTAAAGCAAACAAAGGATTATTCCCTATGACAGAAGTATGAGCAAAATGCTGGTTTATGAATTTTCTACTTGTTATTTTTTGCTAAGGGAATTCTATTTGGTAATGCACTTATTTCACTTCTCTTCGGAAAAATAAAGAGAATAAAACCTCTATGCATCTCAAATTGTTAGGATTTAGGTATACGTTAAAAATAATTCAATATATTTTCAAATTAGTTACATTAATTATCCTCTATTGGCTTTCATAAAGTAAACTAATTGCTTTATTTCCTCACTTGAAGGGTTGGATTTCAACCAACGTTAATGACAATCAGTGAGTGAACATAAGTTTTCTATTTATTTAAAAATACCATTTGTTTTTGAAAAGCATAGTTAATACTTACAAAGGAAAATATCTGTGATAAAGAAATGAAACCTGACTAAAGCTAATGGAAGTATAAACTACACTTCCATATAGTTACTACAAGTCTTCAATGTCACCTATAAACCCATTTAATATAAAAGATTCTTCTCACATGAAAAGATGCTCAACATCACTAATTATTAGAGAAATGCAAATCAAAACTACAATGAGGTACCAGCTCACACCAGACAGAATGGCCATCATTAAAAAGTCTACAAATAACATATGCTGGAGAGAGTATGGAGAAAAGGGAACCCTCTTACACTGTTGGTGGAATTGTAAATTGGTTCAGCCATTATGGAAAACAGTATGGAGTTTCCTCAAAAAACTAAAAAAGGAGTTGCCATGTGATCCAGCAATCCCACTCCTGGGGATATACCCAGACAAAACTCTAACTCGAAAAGATACATGCACCCCTATGTTCATAGCAGCACTATTTACAATAGCCAAGACATGGAAACAACCTAAATGTCCATCGACTGATGAATGAAAAAAGATGCGGTGTGTGTGTGTGTGTGTGTGTGTATATATATATATATATATATATTATATAATATTACCCAGCCATCAAGAGGAATGAAATAATGCCATTTGCAAAGCAACATGGATGGATCTAGAGATATCATACTAAGCGAAGTAAGTCAGAAAGAGAAAGACAAATACCATATGATATCACTTATATGTGGAATCTAAGTATGGTACAAATCAACAATCTATGAAACAAAAACAGACTCACAGATATAGAGAATAGACTTGTGGTTGCCAAGGGGCAGGAAGGGGGAGAAAGAATGGAAGTTTGGGATTAACAGATGCAAACTATTATATATAGGATGGATAAACAGCAAGGTCCTACTGTATAGCACAGGGAACTATTCAATATTCTGTAACAAACCATAGTGGAAAAGAATATGAAAACGAATATATATATATATATATATATATATATATATATATATATAAAACTGAGTCACTTTCCTATACAGAAAAAATTTATACAACATTGTAAATCAACTATATTTCAATAAAATTTTTACAAATAAAAAATGCATCTGCCAATTTTCAATATGGAGCTAAAGCCAGCGGACAATACCGATATGCATATCCCAGTATACTAAGACATTTCTACTAAGCTAGGAAGAGTTCCATTTTAGTCAATCCAAAAGGGCATTTGGGGCTTCCCTGGTGGCGCAGTGGTTGAGAGTCCGCCTGCCGATGCGGGGGAAATGGGTTTGTGCCCCGGCCCGGGAAGATCCCACATGCCGCGGAGCGGCTGGGCCCGTGAGCCATGGCCGCTGAGCCTGCGTGTCCAGAGCCTGTGCCCCGCAACTGGAGAGGCCACAACATGAGAGGCCCGCATACCACAAAAAAAAAAAAAAAAAAAAAAAGGGCATTTGCATGGAGAAAATGGTAAATATTTACTAAATACAGAGTGTAAGAAAATAGAAACTCAATAGCGAGCATATAACACAACACTGTAAAGCAACTATACTCCAACAAAAATTAATTTTAAAAATAGCGAGCATAAGTAATGGGGGGTCAATTAAAGCACAGCATGTTGCTCCCCCTGATTAGCATTATACAGACTTAAATAATTATGCAGAAATGACGATAAGCAAACTCTAATCCCAGTTCCAGAAGTAGCCAATTAAAGAACAGATAGGAACATAGGAAAATAAATTACCATGAAAAACTTTAACAATTTTCCAAAAACAGAAAATAATTGGCATGAAAATTAAAGAATTTAAAAATTAGGAATACAAAAAATCAGTTGCAATCCAAAGCCAATAATTCTTTTGGCATGCCAAACAACATAAATATAAAACGCAAAACACTAAGAAGACAGCAGATAATATCCTTAGTATTACTGCCATGCTTTTTTATTTTATTTGTTATAATGTGGCATAATCTTCAGGTTAAAAGATTTTGAGAGAGAATGTAAATAGTATCAGTTTACACCCTACAGAATCCTTTGGGGACAACAGCACGAATAACATTCAAATTATTGTATTTTTGCAAACTGTGTTCTCTCACATATGTTCCTATGTAGTTATAATGATGGTAGGCTTTGTCATTAAAACAGGCCTGGGTTCAAATTTAAATACCATTTTTAGCTGTCTAAACTTGAGCAAATTATTTGATCTCTTACAATGTGCATTTCTTATAATGTGCATTTCAAAAGTGAATATTAATAATATTCCCTCTGCAGGGGACACGGGTTCGAGCCCTGGTCTGGAAGGATCCCACATGCTGCGGAGCAACTAGGTCCATGAGCCACAACTACTGAGCCTGCACGTCTGAAGCCTGTGCTCGGCAACAAGAGAGGCCGCGATAGTGAGAGGCCCATGCACCATGATGAAGAGTGGCCCCCACTTGCCACAACTAGAGAAAACCCTCACACAGAAATGAAGACCCAACACAGCAAAAATAAATAAATTAATAAACTCCTACCCCTAACATAAAAATAATAATAATAATAATATTCCCTCAAAAATTAGATGTGGGGGTGCAAAATTACATCCACAAAGTGTCTAGCACATAAAAAGCATCTGGCTCATAAAAGGCCCAAGCCTATTAGTTGTAGTTACTTACAAAAATAACCATGTCTTACAATAAATTATATGCCTAAGCCAGGTACCTTAGAGATAACATTTGAAAAATACTCTTTTAACAGGCAAATGAGACTCTAGTCATTAAAAAATCTCCTATGTCCAGAAAAAAAAAAAAAAAAAAGCTGCTCAAGAAAGAGACTCGACCCTGTTAGTGAAGTGTACAGTCTTTTCATGCTACAGCCTGGGGCTGCCCAATCCCACCCACAGCAAAACATAAAAATGACTCTCTTTATCAATTAAATAGTCTTTTATCAAATTGATTTCACTTACTAATGAAATAAAGCAACAAACAAAACTATAAATCTTTAGATGTGAACATGGAAGTGAGGTGGTGAGGATTAAAAGCACTTAGTGGAATGGTTTGAGTAATACTAAGCAGTAGTCAGATTAAAAGGCACAAGTAGATTTCAGCCATAAAATATGATGAACTTGTCTTTCAATTAACCATTACTCAGAATTAAGCAAGAATTTTCCGTTTTATAATTGAGGAGTGTTGACCGAATTTAAAAAGTCCCTCAGCTTTGCTGAACAAGGCCAAGATTTTTTTTTTTTTTTTTTTTTTTTTTTCCGGTATGCGGGCCTCTCACTGCTGTGGCCTCTCCCGCTGCGGAGCACAGGCTCCGGACGCGCAGGCTCAGCGGCCACGGCTCACGGGCCCAGCCGCTCCGCGGCACGTGGGATCCCCCCGGACCAGGGCACGAACCCGCGTCTCCTGCATCGGCAGGCGGACTCTCAACCACTGCGCCACCAGGGAAGCCCATGGCCAAGATTTTTTAATATGTTTCTCTTTATTCTTCAAACGGGAAAAATGGTATTCCCTTGGACAACAGATGCCGTCATGCTGAAGGCAACCACAGAAAACTAGCGTCTGAGGTTAGACGGTTCTGCCATGTCCCCCGGCTATGCCCAGTCAAATAGCTTACACTCAGTGATGCTGGGTGCACCAAATCTGGGCAGGTGACTTGATCATCTTGGTCCCCCCTTAAAAGGAAAGTCTGATGATGTCACTTTTCTGCGTATGCTCTTTCAGGTACTGTACATAATATGAATAATTCATGCCGGGAAGGCAAATATATTGAATTATGTCTACCCTCCCCTCCCGGAGCCCAGAGCATTCTTCAACCACAATCTCCCAGCTACTCTAGTCCACCGAGCTTGTCTGGGTCTTGGAGTCCTTCTCAAGACTGCTCCAGGCAGCCAATTCCAATCAATCAGAGGTGGCCCATGAAATAAAACCTATTCACCTCCTGAATACATTGCTAATGAGGAGAATGCTCTGACCAGATGACAGTCTGGGCAGCAGTGGCCTCACAGGTAAAGCAGAGTCAGAGAAGAAAGATGTGGACAGTGCCAGTCCAAGCAAGGGAAGTGATGCACTGGCCCTGCATCATCTGCATTCCTACCCTGCTAGCCAGATAATCCTTTTTATGCAGATGGTATCTTGGGATATTAGGCTGATGCCATTGGCAATTAAATTATATAATTATCTTCCTCTGGTCTCATGCTTATGTAAAAACCTTCTGTTAGAAGGCTCTCAACCTTCTGGTTGAGAATCTGCCTGCCAATGAAGGGGACACGGGTTCGAGCCCTGGTCTGGGAAGATCCCACGTGCCGCGGAGCAACTGGGCCCGTGAGCCACAATTACTGAGCCTGCGCGTCTGGAGCCTGTGCTCCGCAACAAAAGGCCGCAATAGTGAGAGGCCCGCGCGCTGCGATGAAGAGTGGTCCCCGCTCGCCGCAACTAGAGAAAGCCCTCGCACAGAAATGAAGACCCAACACACCCCCCAAAAAATAAAAAAAAATAGTACTAAGGGTTCTGACAAATACTATAAGAAAAGAAAAAGAAATAAGAAGGTAAGGAGTAGAAGGGAAAAAAAACATTAAAAAAAAAAACCCTTCTGTTAATATTTGGTTCCCATATAATTTCAGTTGCTTTTAAAGTTAGAATACCATACTCACGTTAGCACTACTATTCAAATGCCGTGACAATACAGTGGAATCCTGTTTAATACATCACTTTCTGCGAGCTCAGTTAATATGAATTCACTCCTGAGACTGCTCTATTCTTGATGTGCTGACAAACAGTTTCTGAGCCTACAAAGTAAGGATTCAGTACAGAGCCATGATGGATTCCCCAAGATCTGTGGCATCTTACAACATATCATAACAACCAAACAGCTGGAATTTATTTCTAATGCCACTTCTTTCTCATCAGACCCTCAACATCTAACACATGGAAGATAGGTCCCCTGTGATCTGAGCCCCACCCTTTTTGTTTCTAATTTTACATCTCATGTGGTCCTCCAGTTGGTACCAACAGCAGGAGTGCCACCCATGGCAGTGCTGGTGGTGGAGAGTGGAGAATAGGATGCATCAAATCTAAAGTTATGAGCAAAATCTAAAATAGGAGAATGAGAAACAACATTGGAAGCTAGGAGCATCAAAAGCTTGTAGAACTGACCCGGATGTAATATGATATGGGAAGTGGTTTACACCCAAGAGAGCTATCCATAAAGAGACTTTTATGAGTTCTGTCTTCTTGTGGCGTTTGGTGCTTTGGCAGAAAGATGGTAGCTGAAAGCAGTTGTGTGACTCTTGGGCCCTCTACTTAGACTTGTTTTGTGCACAAGCCCTGAGGACTAGCTATCCTGAATTACTTGCTGTTCTGGAATCGGCATGTTCCACACACCCTTGTGCCTTTGCACATGCTTTTCTTTTTTTCTGAAATACCCACTGTCCTTTACTCAAGCCTTCCCTCCTCTCTGCTCCCACAGCATTTTTGGAACTGGAATATAAGTTGCCCCTGTATATTTCCTTTATGATTGTAAGTTCCTTAAAAGCAGAGCCCTCTTTAAGTCATCTTAATTCCACTGAAGTGCTATAACAATACTTTATATATAGTAAGGATATATGTAATTTGATCATTGAATTACTGATTAAAATACATTGAATGGAAATCCTGATGCTATTATAATGGTTGAAGATATTCTCACACATGCTCATTTATTCACTTATCTGACAAATGCCTATTGAGGTTTTCGTTTTTTACCTCTTTAGTGTGTCAGACCTTGTGCTAGGAATGGAAGGTATGAAAGTGACTCATTCCTGACCCTTAATGAGAGTACAGTCTTGGCAGAAAGTTGACGCATTTACTCTCAGTCACGTTACTACCCAAATACACTCCATCCCATATTCTTCTTCGACAATTTTAACCTATCCTTTTAAGAAAAGTCCCTTAGGAGACGAATTTTCCTCTCAAACTTCATATTCTTGGTAAAGATTTCTTTAAATCTAGTTTGGCATTTACCATTTATTTGTTTAACCCAATATGATTACTGAGCTCCCATCATGAACTTCAAGGCACTGAGGATCCTGAGGTTAAGAAAACAGACAAGACTCCGGCTCCAAAAGAGCTTTCTCTAGAAAACACACAAGGAAGTAGAAAGAGAAACAATAACTAGAGAAGAAATCGAAATCTAATTTTTGTAACTCAATTCTATTCACTAGAAGTCATAGACTTATTATCTTGGGAAAATCAGAAAATACAGACCCCATATTTAGCCACAAACTTCAGTCTAGATGTATTTTCTAGTAACTATTCAGAAGACAGCAGTCATTGGGACTCAGCCCCAGAAGCACCTGTCATTACCATTAATATTAAGACTGTGTTGCATTAAGCTTTCAAAAATAGTATATTCACACTTTCAAATTCACATGTTCCTTCACGTATCCTCAACAGATCTCTCCTCCAACAGAAGAAACACCATGTGCTTCCTAGACTATCATTTCAACCGTGATTTGGGGATTCGAATGTAAAAAGAAAAAACAGGGGTTGGACTAGCTCTCTAAGGCCCCTATAAGCTCTAAATTTTAGGAAACAGCAGGTGCTACTCCCTCCCAATCTGAATACCCATGTGCTGGGGCCTTTCCCCCCTCAGGTTACAGAAATAAAAGTAAGCAGATGTGGAATCAGATTGTAGCTCACATTAGAAACCCTATGCAATCACATCTCATCTTACCCTATGTTAATTCTACCAATGACTGGATGTAACTAAAGTAACACAAATGGATATTTCATTATTATGTTTACATATGAGAGTTACCTATGTATTTAGATACATAGGTTGCAGTTTGATTTTGTGATTAAAGGCATGAGTTTTGAAATCAGACAGGTGCGGATTTGAAGCCTAGCAGCTATGCCACAATTGATGTGACCGAAACAAGTCAATAACCATGCTAAGCCTTGGTTCCCACTTCTACAAAATGGGAATAAAAGTCTACCTCAAAGTATGATGCGCCTGGGACTTCCCGGGTGGTCCAGTGGTTAAGACTCTGTGCTTCCCCTGCAGGGGGTGCAGGTCGATCCCTGGTCGGGGAACTAAGATCCCGCATGCCGCGTAGTGTGGCCAGAAAAAAAAAGGGGGGTATGATGTGCCTGAGGTCCTTAGCACGAAGTAAACACTAAAGATGTCTGCTCTTACTGCAATAAAACATTTCCATTGAAAAGAACATAAGACAAGTATCAGTGAAAGTTCCCTAATACAAGAAAACATAAATACAAAAAAAATATTTTGAAGATGCTATTATATCTAAATTTCATAAGAAACTGCCCCATGTTTATAAGACTTGGATCTCTTTTCAAACTCCACACTACAACTTCTCTGTGGTTTCCAAATAAGGCTTTCAAGCTACTGAATAAAAATAGGTACATCTTAACAGTTTGATGATACATGTCTAACAAATTTACAGACAAGGCCAACACAGATGAAGAGAATAAAGGATATGAAGAGATTTTTTTAAACATTTAGAGAATTCAAAGTGTTGAACTCAAATACAGACTCCAAAATCTAACTGGGAAAATTCAAGAACATATCCTTTTCAAAAGCTATTATTAAAAAATTAATCCTGATCTAAAATAATGTTTTAGGAAAATAATTTAAAAGTACAAACTAAAATCAATTTTCAACATTAAAATATTCCATTTAAGGGGCTCATCTGGACTTGACAAAGTAGTCATGATACACTGGAAAGTCTTTCTCATTCTCTCATTCCCTCTATCTCTCCTTTCCTTCTTTTTTACCCCTTTTGTTTTTAAAATGGTAGAGATTGTATTCATTTTTAAACACTTTTATTAAGAATTATTATATTGAGCAAATCTCTTATTATCTCAGTATCTTAATTACCTTGGCTCAGAAAGTGGGAATGATATGGGCTTCCCTGGGGGCTCAGTGATTGAGGGTCCGCCTGCCGATGCAGGGGACACGGGTTCATGCCCCTGTTCGGGAAGATCCCACATGATGCGGAGTGGCTGGGCCCGTGAGCCATGGCCGCTGAGCCTGCATGTCCGGAGCCTGCGCTCCACAGCGGGAGAGGCCACAGCAGTGAGAGGCCCGCATACCGCAAAAAAAAAAAAAAAAAAAAAAAAAGTGGGAATGATAATAACTTTACCTATTCAACAGGGAAATGAGTTACACTGGTCAAAAGTATTTACAATAAGCTTCATTTTGCTATAAAATTGTACTGCAAAAAGATACTGAAGTGCCGATGACAGACATTTTACGTAAATATTTCATATTATATAAATATGTATTATTCAGGCAATATTTATTATGGCACTATTTGAGTGTTATCAGATAATGTGGATAGTTACAATGGGAAGAACTAGCAAGAATAGATGTGAACAGCTATATAAAGTACTCTAACCACAAGCTAATATTAGTTCTTTTACTGTTACATAGGTAACCTGGGCCAACGTAGTATATCTTGTTCCAATCCTTTATTGACCTATTATATCAACAAATTATAGATCTGGAAGAAACGTTAGAGACGTCAGTTAAGTATTCAGTTCAGTACATTTTTTTCCCTAATATGTTTTCCTAGAGGTAGTCATTATCATGCTCCTGAAGGATACAGACCAGATGGAATTTTAATGTAGATTTATAGTAAGTGAAACTGATGGACCCAAACCAAAACTCTACATATGTTATGGGGGGGGGGACCTCTAATTGCTAATTACTTTTCCACTCACTAACAATGGCTAATGATGTATTTTGTAACTCCACCACATACAGCCTTCTCTATCACAGGGAGGCTTTTGTGATTCCCCAGTTTCAGTCTTTTTGGAGTAACATTTACAAACAGAAATAACTTTATGTCAGTGCTACTCTCTTGACACCATCCTAACTCTACACTTCCTGCAAAGTTCTCAGCCTAATTTTCTCAATAGAACTGCAACGTTTTCTAGTTGTCAGTGTCCCTATTTAACAACAAAAAAGTTAATCTCTTCCTCATCCATAATTTCAAATGATTCTCATAATAATCATGGAAGATAAGCAGATCTATTTACTTTTTTAAATGGTCACACACTCAATAGCAAAGTTAGGACTAATAGTCTTTCCACTATGTTATTCTCTCTAAAATATATACATATTCCCTTAGAAAAATAAATATATGTGTGTGAGTGTTAATACACGCTCATTGAAAAAAGATCCAAACAATACAGAATGTATTTATAAAAATCTCCTATGTCTACTCAGAGTCCTATTTACCAAAGGCAGCCACCATTAACAGTTTAGTGTCCTTCAGATATTTACTATGGCCAGGCACAGAAATAGATTTAATCATAGTATTCTATGCCTTTCTTTTCTTTCACTTTGGCCATGTTTCCACCTCAGAACATATAAATTTATTCATTTTATTTAAAAAACTCTATCCACCAGTCCCCTCTTAAAAGTGCATGTTCTCTTTAATGTTCCTATTTTAAACACATTAAATATTTTGTAATGCCACAACTATAACTAAAAAATTCTACAAAATGTGAAAATCAAGGATTTACATTTCAAGTAAGTCAGTCCTCTCTACTATCTTGTATGATTTAACTTTTTTGATAAAAATACTTAAAATATGTATACTGGAATTTAAAACACTTAGGTCCAATTACTTTAAATTGCTGCAATAATTTGTTCTGAAAGACCGTCATCCACCCATCTCATATATTTTCATACAAACACATATACTATAAAACATATACTATAATATATGTTAATATCGATATAGCAGAACATTTTCATATATGCCAGTATTTTCTAGGAAATATTCTTTGGAGATAAACTCATCTCTACTCTTTTGTAGCTTGTTTTTCTGTAATGTAAATAATCTGAGTCAGTAAACAGGGATTGTTTCATACAGATACATAATTAAAGAAATAATGGCATTGGTTTCATAACGATGAAACTACAGCAATAAGCAGCAAGAAAAAAAAAGATAATGGGTCTTCCCTGGTGGCGCAGTGGTTGAGAGTCCGCCTGCCGATGCAGGGGACACGGGTTCGTGCCCCGGTCCGGGAGGATCCCACATGCCGCGGGAGCGGCTGGGCCCGTGAGCCGTGGCCGCTGAGCCTGCGCGTCCGGAGCCTGTGCTCCGCAACGGGAGAGGCCACAACAGTGAGAGGCCCGCATACCGCAAAAAAAAAAAAAAGATAATGAAAGAGAATTTTTTTAGTTAAAAGGCAAACAGCAAATAATAAACAAATGTCTTCAAATTATAAACCATATGGCTTGGACTACTGTTAATTATGATAAATTATTTAGGGAGCACAAATGGGTATTAAAAACATTTTTGAAAAAGGCTAAATATAGGTTTTTCTTTCACCATTTTTCAAACTTTGCTTCTAAAATCTCTTAGCAGTTAATCATCTTCCAAATATTATCCTCTTTCTAAGGTGAAAAAAACAAAAGATAATTAGTTCCTCTGGAAGTCTCTATGTTTGCCTGATTGTTCTGAGTAGAAATATGCACATTTGCAGATTTGCCAAGTTCAACCCATTTTGCTGGAGAATTCCCAGTGCACTGGATTTTTGCCAAAGAGCTAAGCTAGGTTGTTGAAAGTTCCTTTTTTATCCATCTGCAAAGTTTCACTCTCCCTCTGCTGGCGGCCATAGACACCCTTTTCAGATTAGGTTTAGATGAGCAATGAAACAAACATTTGTTCCCTTTAAGCTTTACAACAATGCACACTTCAGCATCCCCTTCTTACAAGTATTTTACTTTAGAGCAGCTCTCACTCACTGGCGTTCACCATTCCCTGTGGAGTTGAATAAAGCTTTTCTGTGATAGGCTCTTCCTATAAGATTTGCAACTCTTACCATTATTTGAAGTGTTCAGAAGCACTTCCAAAAGCTGTAAGCATTTTACAATGTTTTCTTTGCACCACTGAACAGCCCCAGCTGATGAAAGCAAAATGAAAAGGGCCAGATGCATGCTGAGAAGGGCATGATCTTTTCTGTGAGATCAGTATTTCCAGCTTCAGTCCACTGATCAGGGTAAGGCCCTGCTTTTCTCCTATGCTTTGCCTCTAAGCATGTGGACTCAGACATGGAGATTGCTGTGATTCATATGTTTGTGAAAAAAAAAAAAAAAAAAAGGCTCTCCAACATGCCCAGGAAGAACATACTTACTCTACTGTTACTTTGTTTGCAAAATGTTAAACACTAAAGAATATGGTTGATAAAAATAATTAACACAAATTTTACTCTTGTGCCCCTGATTATGTGACCAATATAGTAGCTGTAATAAAGAATTACTAACTTTGCTTGAATTGCAAATAATTTATACAAGTTGAATGGAGGGACTGTGGGAGAGGAAGGCAAATTTTGCTTTGAGAAAATTAAGTAATCAATTAGCTCATTAGAGCTTTGTTCATTTTATCGGATATCAATTCTTTCTACACGGTCTGTGTTGCACATAGACTGACCACAGAGTGAGGGATTAGTTTCCCCAAAAACTCGTCATAGAATGAACACGTTACCCTCCCCAAAAATTCTCTTCTTTTCTTTCAGAAAAATCAGTAGTACTTTGGTTTACTGAGTTTTCATTTTCCCCCTCTTTCACAGCAAAGACAGAAAAAGGGTTTTTATGCCTATTGTAAATAGCTTTAACCAAAAACAAAATATAACAAAACAGGAAATAGAATGAAGTGAAAAAAGATTCTTATCTTCAGTCACAAGAACTGTATGTAAAATACCATTTCAGTAACACAAGGATAGTATATCTATTAAATTTAGCCGAGGAGAGAGAGACCAGAAAGCTGCCACTTTGATTTGACGGTTAGTAACACTTAAATGGGTTAATATGAACAAATCTAATTCTATCATTATTCCCAATTATATATGTTCTCCAGGAAAAAAATATTCCAGAAGATACAGAGCTTAAGATTTGAGTTTTCTAAATTAAAGCAAGTTATGTTATAATTATTGATCAGAACAGAGGGTCAATATTTCATCACTGTAGGAAAGTCGCAAATATTACATTTGATTTACACCAAAAGATAAGAAATTGACACCACTGAAGTATAAAAAAATGTGTTTGACATCACAGACAAACAAAAGTACACGTGTTATCAATGATCATGTCCATGCAGGGTATTCTATTCCCTAACATCTGAGAAGTTTATTAGTCTTTGCTATTTTCTCCCAGTAACCCTACACATTTTAAACAAGCCTTAAAAAACCTTTTAAAAACTCAAGATTGTAAACTTTATATCTGGCTCACATGATGTCATACTTAACCCTTTTAATTTTTCTTATTTCCTTTCATTACTTTCTTCTCCATAACTACAACAAGATTTCACATACTAAGAGATACAGATCTTAGTGTGTGATTCAGGGATAAAAACCTGAATAGAAGATGTCAGGACACAACCCAGAACTGAGCTCCTTTTCCTTCTCCAGGAAATGAATCTTGGAATGAAAAGACAAAGCTCTCCCCATCAATGGCCAGACTCTCAAGTCAGGGACATCATGGGGAGTCCTCAGCCAGCTAGAGTTTTTCCCATCTGACCTCAGTGCTAAAGCTCTTGGTGGCATAAGCCCCAAGTGACCTGAGCCCTGAAGGGACAGTCCTCTAATCACCGTAGTATTTGGAGGAAGGATTGTCTGGAGGCATTGAAAAAGGCAGTAGATTTTAAGGATACAAACCGTCATTGGACTGTCAGAATCACTTCTTTCTCATGGAGCTATTGGAGGTACTTCACTTGCTGGGAAGCACTCTGATGTGGAAGACCAGCCCTCTTCTAGCTATGTCCCTAACAGTTTAGGACATTGCCTTCACTTCAGCTACTTCAAGTTCCAGCTGGCTGTTGAATCTGACTTCACTAGGCCACTCTGGTGATGAAATAAAACGATCCGGATCTCAATTTTGACCCCACTACATTTGCTGGTAATTCACTGTGTGAGATGGTCAAATTGCTTAACCTCTAAGAGACTTGATTTCATCGAATATAAAATCAAGTCATAATATTTTCCTCATTCAGTTGCTATGACTGTTAAAAATAACTCAAGCAAACAATTTGACATTGTATGTGGCACAAATCATATGTTCAATACTGTCCCATATTAGTTTGACTTTATAACTCTGTTAGCAAGTGACACATACTCCACTTTAGCTTTCTTTTGACCATTCTCTATATCCACTTTATCCATTCTCTAGTTTTCAAAAAGGTACTATTATTTTCTTGAAAACATCCAATTCCATGTCTACGGATACTGTCAGTCATAGACAAAGTCATACCCTAACAGAAGAACAACATCTCCGTAACTTATAACAACATACTTTCATGGCTACTCAAGACCAAGGCAGTTAAATCCTTCCTGCTATAGTCCTATGTCCATCCTCTGAGGACAATAAAGAACAGTTCTATTCCTGAACTTAGTAAAGGGGTCCCCGTTTACGAACTTTGGTCATCCTGACCTGCAGAATTAATTAAATTGAGTGCCTGGCTTTTCAAACATAAATAGCAGTGGTTTCTATGGAGTTGCTTTGACCAAACTCAGTATCTATTATATTATCATTAAAATTAACAATATAAGATAATTATACACTTTGGGTCAAAGTAAACACTAACCTGCCTATTTTATTAGAGAGAGGAAAATTATCTTAAAGCCACAGCTAACTTATCTTAAGAACTTTATATTTTAATGAAATTCAGTAGAGTTGTGACCACCTAGAATTGTAATTTGCAAGCAATGTTTCATGGAGGGTCAATGGTGATGTCTCAGGGGACCTACCCAAAAGTGGATGAAGAGGAGGGGAAAGAGGTGACCCGAGTAAGTGGGCTCCAGGTCCCCCATGCCTACTAGAACCAGAATAGTTCTCTTTTTATCTTTATTTACACCAGATTTTATTTTTCAGTGTTGTTTTGCAGCTAAAACAACATCTGAAAGTCCCTCAACTAGAGATCTCTTCAGTTTTATAAAAAGCCCCATACTCTCAAGTAAACAGTCTAAAAAAATCAAAATGGGAAATAGAAATTTAGAGTTTCTACTTAAATAAGCATATTAACATTCTTATAATTCAAAGTCAACAAACTGAAGTCTTTCATCTTCGGGCCTGTTCAATACTTCCACAGTCTAACTAGACCATCCAAAGGACGCGCACCAGAGTAGGAAGAACATGCCAAACCAATGATGCCTGAGTAGCTTCAGACAGCAGGCTCTCTTCAGTCATGGCAAACAAGATATAAGTTATGAATTAAAAGTAAAAGTCATCTTTTCTTCAAGGTCAAACAGTTTCTTAAATTTTGCCATAAAAATACTGTCATTAGGAGACACACAGCAAAAATGAGTACCCGAGAAAAGAATACTCAGTATCTTTCTTTTCCCTTTCATCCAAGCCAAATATGTCTGATTTCTGATTTTTAGAAAGAAATATTCATGCATATAGTACACTTATAAACACACATATGTTCATGCAAATTAAGGGAAAACACCACACTTAGATTAGTGTCTTCAAATATGGCTCTATATTAATTCTATGGGAGAAGGTCATTATATATTAGATTTCAGTAAGTCCTTCAACCACCTAAGGCTTGTCATGGTCTACAATGGTTGACTGAGAATTGTAATCAGACTGGAAGCTTAAGTCCACTGGCAAAATTCAGGGCATCGTATGACACAGTCATTAATTCCCAACCATTACAAATTCCCAGTCATTAATACCAATCTAGTCTAACAACACTGTCCCCAGTGAAACTTTCCCTCTCCCATTCTCCACAAACACTACTTCAAACTCTTCTCATTTCCTCAAATCCCTACTAACTATTCTGGCCACACCCTCTTCATAGAGAAAACAGAAACCTTTGCTGATACTCCCCTAAACTACCTACCAAGTCTATAACCCTATCTGTTTCTGTACATATCCTATTGCCATTGTCTCAGTTATGTTGAGGCGGATTCCTCCCATCAGCTACGAGTAATCCCCCTTCCTGCACTGAGACTCCATCCCTTCCTTCCTTCTCAGAAACCCATGCCTTTAATCTCTCCCCTTCTCTGCAACGTTCCCATTAACATTTAAACATGTTCGAAACTATGTCATCCCAACATCCCAGTCCAGCTACTGGATTCTCTCCACTTTTACTTACAGACAAAATTTTCACAAGAACTATCTATTTTTTGCTAACTTTTTCTCCTAACCTCCTATTTATTCTGCAACCCACGCCAATATGGCATATGCCCTCACCAATCCAAGAAACTTCCCTTGCCAAAGTCACTAAGGACCTTTATGTGGAAAAATTCAGTGGGTTTTCTGAAGTTTTCATCTTCCTTGACCTGTCAGCAACATTTGACACTCCATCTCAACTCATCATTCTCTCCTTTTCTTCCAGTATTGGAACGGGTCCTCTGTTCTTCATCATATACTATAATCTCTACAGAAGTGGTCCCATTGGTTTCCATAGTCTTAGTTACCAACTGTGAGACAATGGTTTCCAAAACCTACCATAGATCTCTGCTCTGCGTTTCTAAGACTCATCTATCTATCCAACTGCCAACTTAGCATTTACACTTGGAAATCTCACTGATATCTCAAGTGAAGCAAATTGTATCATAATATATTCATATAATAATACAGGGTAATATCTGCCCTTTCTAAAAATAGCCCAAGCTAAACAGTGCTCTCTCATTATCAGTTGCCTAATTCTCATTTGACATTCAAAAAATAGCCACAAAGTAGAGAAAATTCATGCTACTTAAATGGTCATCATTGGAAGAGTATAAACTTTTTGGTGTAAAATTATTTCCTTAATTTTTTTTTTTTAACTTCTCTTCAAATTAAGCCTCTTCATAGCACCTGCCCTGAGTCCTTATAAGCCCCTTCAGCAAGATTAGAATTTTTTTTAATTGTGGTTTTACACAGACAAGTTGAGTTCTTCTCTTTTACTATTCTCATGTATCTTCTATTCATTGGAATGAATTTTTAATTTAGTATAAAGGGACAATACATGCTTCATTGCATATAAATGTCATTGGTTTTTTGCATAATTGTCAATGGTAGTGGAGTCACACAGCTCATCTAATAGCTCATAGGGCAATTGTCTCCCTCTCAACCAGATGTCATGGTTTCTATAATATTTTAAAGATTCCTTCTTGAAAATAGAGATTCTTCTAGATAAGGTTCATAACTTCAAAACAGAATCATATTTCCCCAAATCATGCATGTGACAGATATCCAAGACCTCTATATTCTATTATTTAAGTGTAATATTTCCTCCTTCCCTCCCTCCCTTTTATTTAAATTTTTTTTCATATAAACAGAATCTGGCAAATTCTCCACACTGATGCAATCCATTTGAATTATCCAAAATCAAATTGCCTTATTGACAAGCTTAGAGCAATCAATTTTATGAGCAATTCTGAAGATAATTTTTTGATCACAGGAAACAAACCATAAGCCCTTGGAGAAAACATACAGCTTTGATGCACAAATCTCAATGTGTTCACTTTGTTGCATCCGATTTCTTTCCCCCACCTCCCTCATTCCACCAATGAATATGTTGACAAAGTAATCAATTTATTTATCTTTCCATTCCCAAATAATACTTAAAATAATTTCCTAGACTCAGAAAGAAAAGTCCTATCATAAAGGTATTACATTTCTCATAATTAAAATATTATCAAAACTATAACATCTTTAAATCTGTTTATACAAAAGATTATTTTTACCAAAATAGAACTTATACATTCCAACCTCTGTCTTTTTATAGTGCTCCTTCTACAGTAACATTAAAATACCAAAAGTACCTTTTGCAACATGGCTGTCATTTGAAATATCAGTTCTTCATGTCCCTGTTCAGTTACTTACCTAAAAGAACAAAAAAGAAAACATAAGCTTGAAATAATTTCAAATTATCTTTAAGAACAGCTTTTACATTTCTAATAAAAATAGGTTTGTATTAGGCACTGATAAACTTGCTAATAAGAAAATTGTCACTGTATTATAAATGTGAAAGAGCAACCAACAAAATGTAAATCTTTCAAGAGCTCAGAAAAGTAGGCAAAACAGAGTAGATGAAAAGATGGAAAAATAGCATATATAAGAGGAACAGATTTAAGAAATTATGAAAATGTTCATCTAATCATAAGGAACTTTAAGCAACATTAGTAGATTTGAGATGGTCAAGATAATTGAGAACAAGATTAAATTCTGTGTTCGTACTTCAGAATTATTTTTTATTGGTTCAAGTTTCATATGACAAACATCATCTAGCCAATACACTTTGGTTGATGCTTTAGTCATAGTCTATATCAAAGTTTACATAATCTACATTAAAACTTTTATGGTTAAAGCATTTCAAAAACAGTAAGATAATTTCAGGAACAACAAAAATCATTCTTATCCCACTATCTGAATTCAACAAATATATTTATTCATGTTCTTTCTCTTTTAAATCTATGAATATGAATATGTACTCATTTAAACAGGTGAACATACACGGAGCACGAATATGAGTATGTTCTCTTTTAAACCTGGCATATATAATACATTATAATAACAAAATATTGTATTCATTTTTTACCTATTATTTATAATTATTTTTCCATGTGTCTGTCTACTGTTCATACATGTCATTTTAACATCTGCAAGTTTGTGCTGTTTCATAAGTTACTTAGCCATTATCTTTTCAATGACATTTAAATTATTGTCAAATTTCTATAAATAATAATTCAAGTATATGTGTATACATATCCTTTTTATCACTTTTCACTTCCACTTATCTTTAGTCCTAACTTTTGCTGATTTACAAGTATCCCTACATCTGGTAGGATACTTCCTTCCTCATTGTGGTTCCAGAATATACTTTTATACTCATGTCTATGTGTTTTCCAATTGAAGCTTAGTATCATTTTGTTGAGAGTTTAATTCCTTAAAGTCCAACGAGGCTTATTAGGGTTACATTCAGTCTATAAACAGACTTGATAAGAACTGACATCCTAACAACCATTTGTCATCTTATCCATCCCTTATTCAAATCTCCCTTTTCATCTCCCAGAAGAGTATTCAGTTTTCTTTGCATAGTTCATGCATATCCTTTGCTAAGCTCATTAAGAAGTACTTCATAATTTTTCTTGCAGTTGTCAAAAGGAACTTCTTTCTAATTGCATTTTCTCTCTGATATACATTACTATTATTCATTCCTACACGTTTATTTTGTGTTTATTCTCCTTAGAACGTTTATAGCCTCTTAAAAGTTTTTGACATTTCTCTAATTACATCACAATTTTTAAAAACTATAAGGAAAATTCACAAAGTCTTCCTGAGTATTCCCTTTATAGAACTTAAAATAATTAGACAGACTATGATATTCAGAACAATCTGTAGTTAATGACAGTGAGGACGATTAAGATGACTTACTGAGCCTTATTTCAAAAGCAGGCTTTGATTTTAGTGTGTCCGTCCATTTAGAAATTATGCTGCCTCATACATAATATTCAAACATTTTATACCTTTGCATGACGAGCCTGTAAGTACCAACCTAAATAGTTTTCCTGAACAGATTTTCAGAGAAAACTTACTACACAATTGTATCCTTTGGCTTTTCTTAGAAAGCTATTATAAGTGCATTTGCACCTTATGGGAGAAAAGGCCAAAGGATGTGAACTGCAGTTTAACAGCAAGAGGCCTGGCTTTGGGATCATATTGGCATGGCCTCAAGGCCTGACTCTGCCACTTGGTAACAACAGGCCCTGCACAAATGGCTTACTCTGAGTCTGAGTTCTCCTCCTGAAATGAGGTTACTTGGAGGCTTGGAGATAGTAGGTAGAATGCACCTGGCATAAATTTGGCACTCAAAAACTGGTAGGTATCATCACCCATTGACAGAAGGCCATGTCTAGACCTCATCCTAAGCATTTTACATATGTTTATTCATTTACTTTCTCAATAGCCATGTGAAATACTATGCACATTTAGCCCACGAGGAATGAGTTCAGACTCTATATTGGACAAATTTACGGTAATATTCAACACTGATCCAGGATTCTAGCCATT
This sequence comes from Kogia breviceps, assembly GCF_026419965.1. Classification (NCBI taxonomy): domain Eukaryota; kingdom Metazoa; phylum Chordata; class Mammalia; order Artiodactyla; family Physeteridae; genus Kogia; species Kogia breviceps. The sequence continues at coordinate 120,561,348 of NC_081315.1, read as the reverse complement.
GTTTCTCTGATCCTAAGTCAATGTGCTCTCCACTATGACATCCTATCTTCCGTTTTCATTACTCTTCCCTACTAAGATCTGGGATTTCACAATATTCTACAGATTTCCTTTTAATTTGAAATGATTGGAAAAGAGCCTTTTCTAATTTATTTTAAAATCCAGTGAATATCACCTATAATCTTGAAACTGTCATTAAAAACCATTTACCATCTATCTGACTCAAAATAACCTTTTCCAACATTATCACTACTTCCCTTTACTCGTCCTACAACAAGACCAAATTCCTTGATTTTCCCCTTTACATACATACAAAATTTCATCTCAATTTCCTGTCTCCATACTTTACCTCAAGGTAATTCATTTTTTAAAAATTTATTACAAAAGAAATAACTGCTCATGCTGGTTATTTTCTAGGCACCCCTGAGCTCCCATCTGTTCATTTTTCTTCTCTGCCCTGTTCTCATCCTGTGAGGCTGACCCCTACACTATGTCACACAAACTCTCTTGCCCACCGGCATCCATTTGTGTTTGCTCAGTTGAATGCACCAGCAACAGATCCCAAAATAGAATCGGAGAGAGATTAATTTATGTATTCTTCATGTTCCCTCCCTGCTTTGACATCCAGGCAGTAGCTGCATTCCTCTAGCACCACAGCTTCCATTAGAGGTTCCCTCCTCTATATTCTAGTAAACGCAGCTTCCTCCACCTCTTTCAGATCCAGCCTAAGAGTGATGGTGGTTGCCCCATGGTCCCTCACCACCCCTTGATGGTTCCCTTGACCTGACTCACTTCTCTTTAAACTACCTCTTCATTAAAGTCTCTTCAAGAATCCTGGCTGAATGTTTCATCTATTCCTTCTCATTTAAAAAAAAAAAAAAAAAAAAAGTGAAAGCATATAAAGTACAAAGAAGAATATTCTATATATAAAGCATATAAAAGTAAAGGGAAAGGTGTTCTTGGAATAACCAGGCTTAACAAGAAGCACACTACTTCCAGAATCACTTTATATACATACATATAGTTACTGTCTTAAATATTATATAGTGTTGTTATTATATAACATTGATTTTTTTGCCCTCATGGTCCTTAACCATGCCTAAATATACAAACTCACCTCATCTGTTTAAATTTTCTTAGCCTTCCAGAAAATAGGCATATACCATATATCTATTTAATCAAAGAAAGACATGCTTTCTATTACACAATATCTAAAATCACTCTAAATTTTTCTTAGTTTTAATTTGTATCTTCAAGGGTTACATTCATAATTCTTACATGAAAGAAACTTGAGAGATGATGTCTACTTTCAGAGTCAGTCTCAAATTCATACAAAAGCATTGGTTGAAATTGCTGTTCAAGGAATGTTAAGCTGGACAGGCATCTCTTGTCTCAGTTAAATTGCAATGAAAAAAACTAAGAGATGGGAAGTACCTGTGTCCTATTTTTTCTTCTTCCTTCTACAACTACCATTTATTAAACACAATATGTCTCTCTGTTTATATTATCTATTTATTCTTCATGACATGTAAGACAGGAATTACTAAATCCCTTTCACAGACGAAAAAAGGTTAAGTAATGTGCCTAGGCTCTAAGTGCTGAAGTCTGGAACTGTCCATCTCCAAAGTCATCTTTTCTTTTTTTCTTTTAGTCTTCTTTTTCATTATATCTTGCTGCCTCCTTTAAAAGATTTGATTTATTTACATTTTACTTGATATCAGGAGATGAGCAACTTTTTCATGCCAAAATCTTGTTATATTATATTAGGTTTTGCTAAATGCTCATCATATTTTATCACAATATATCATATTTGCATAAGATGTGATTTGGCCTATGATATCATTAGGCCATTAAAATATTATAAAACAAAAACAAAAAAATTGTAAAACAAATATTGAAATGTTTCCATTTTATTTTCTCTTACTCTTCAAGGCATATTAGAACTCTAACAGTCTTTAAGTGACAGTCAGGTTATAAATAGTTATGAAAATATGAAGGACCCAAGTACTAAAGAGTTAGTGATGTCCCAGTGGCTTGGAGCCCCTGGACCAGTGTCTGTTGGAAGCCAACCTGGAGCCTCTGTGCCACGACAGGGTCATGGAACAACACCAAGACAGCGCTGCAGGGCAGTGCTGCGCCCAGGAAGCTGACTACTTCTCTTCTGAGCTGTTTTGTCATTTTGTGCTTCTGCCTTGAAAAAGTCCGTGGAGGATTTGCGCCCCCCCACCCCGTCCCAAGCTTAACCGTGTAAAACATCCCCTTCCCCCTCCCAAACCAAAACCTACGCATTGGGACTTTTGAACAACAGCCCCTGGCTGGTGGGAGAAAAAACAAACTACCTGGAAATGTAGGGTTGTTTTTATGGAAAACACCAATTAAAAAAAAAAAAAAAAACAATGGCCCTACATGGGAGTAATAGATGATTATGGGTACTGTTGGTTCTGGTATAAGGATAAATTAATCATACAGAGTCAACTGCCAACATTGGAATTGTTGACTCGTCCATTCAAACAAGGCGTCATGCCCAGAGAAACACAGTGATAGATTAAATTGTGAAAAATATTGTAGATGATTTAGGGGATACATTGTTCAAACCTGTCCATGCGGACCTCTGGGACACCTAGGAAAGTTTAGGAAACTTCCTCCTCCATAGTTTCTTTTAATTGCTTGTTACATATTAGCTGGCTTTTTTGTTAGTATCGATTGAATCTACTCTAAGAAAACACAATGATGTTTTGAGAACATTTAGAATTATTTTAAGTACATCTAGAAATATTAGGTACAATCTATTGTGAATATCTTCTGAGGTTTTAGTTAAACACCTGATGATGTCATCACTTAGGGTATATAAATCTGACTGTGAGAAAATAAAGAAAGAGAGACCATGCTTGTACATACACAGTGTTATTGATTTATTTAACGTCCCCTCGCCGACGCTGTCCATCCCTCCGGTACTCCTGGACCTGCAGGAGCTGCACTCCCGCAAGTGTCCCTGGGCCAATTACAACAGACCAATCACTAAGGGTGCTTTTTTCTTTTTCTAATCACAGAGTCTTGAGCCTCACTCCAGTATAATTTTTTGACTTTACATTTTTTACAACCTCTGCAAGGTGATCCTTCTGCATATTAAAGTTTGAGAGAACAAGGCAAGAATCATTGCTTTATTTCAGAGATCCCAGGACCAGCAGTATATCAGCATCACCTAGAAACCTATTAGAGATGCAAAAATCTTGGGCCCTACGCCAGACCTTCTGAATTAGAAATTCAGGAAATGGGCCCAATAATATGCGTTTTAGCAAGCCTTCCAAGTGATTCTGATACAAGTGAAAGTTTGAAGACCACTGCCCTAAGTGAAGCAATTTCCTGGATCCTTTGTCCTATTTGCATTCTCTTATTATGGGACTATTCTAGAGCCACTATGGAGCCAAGGCATTGTCACTCTTCACTTTCCCAGGAGGCTCTCTTAAGTCCCAAAAAGAGACCTCTCTGGTACACACATTATCAAATGCTTACCATTTCTCTTTCCCTGCCCTTATCTATTTGACCTACCCTATGTCTAGATTAAAAGATTAAAGTTTCAACAGATGCAGTGTCCACACTCACATAATCTTATTAGGAGCTACCAAAATCAGAGAGGTATTCAGACACTTAAATCAGAACCGTCATTTCAAATTCCTTTAGAATCACATATGCAACCATAGAGATCACACAGCTTGCATAATACCATTTAGAAAAAGTCTTCCCCTAGTCCACTTTGTCTCTGGTGAACAATCCTCTCTGTGCCTTAGCACCAATTTAGAAAGTACAACATTTAAGCATTCATAAGATGTTTCCATGGAAAAGGCCAATCAAATCGAAAGAAGAAAAACATCGTCTCCAGGTGTCAAAAGAATAAAGCAAGTTCACAAATACCTTGTCCAATTAAAGTTCAAGGCAAATAGGCAATAACATCTCAGAACAGTAATTATGGATGGAGTTGCCTTCCAGCTCTTATATTCATGAATGAACTCACAGGGACCTGATTCAACATCTCACGCAACGATGTGGAACACAATAGGAAAATCAGTGTTGTACACCACACGCTGAGCAAAGTGTTTCATCTGACACTTAGAACTGGCTGCACTCAACTACTTTTAATTTTAGTCCCAATTTCAAGAGACTGCCACTGACACAGAGCTACTACGTGAAGTCCTTGCATCCAGCTCCCATCGGGCTGTTCTGTCGAGCCTTTGAATAGTTTGAGCTCCACTGACAGAACACACATTATTTCCTTTTGAAACTGAAAACCAGAGCCTGGGCATTTGCATACGCATTTATTCTTCTCCAAGAGAATTGAGAGCAATTTACGTGATCTCCTCTTCACTGTGAGCCTGTAACTCTCCTCTCTTAATGAGGCAGTGTCTTGTGCTTAGCTTGGTTTAAAATGCACTTTTTTGGCCTCCTTCAGATCCGCAATTCAACTGGATTCTCCTGGCCTCTGACTGTGAATAGCTTCCTATGGTGAAATATAACACACCTCTGATTTTTCTTCTTTCAAGGCAGAGTGTTTTGCTTTGAGGTTGGCAAGGAAACAACTCGGAAAACCATTTGCAACAAATAAAATATTAACAAGACAGAATCTCTCAGCATCAGTCTCTCAACATCTCTCTTTCCTGCCTAAACTTAATAGAAAACCCCATATAAAGACAAAGACTCCCTAACTTAATCATTTGGCCTAATTTTAACTCCTTATATAGGATTAATAGCTACCGTTGCTTTCCCTTCACGTTCTAGTCATTTTTCACAATGTATGTTTCTGTTCATACCTTATAGCTGTCCAGTCACAACTGACTACTAAAAACAATATCTGGACAAGTGGATCAATATTTAGATGACTATGTAGGAGACCCAGGGGCTAAAAGTGGTAGGTCAGAAACCTAAAACAAATGACTGCCCACAAAATGACACGCAGTATCAACAGCGTACAAGGAATTATTTAAAGGCCTTTCAGTCAAGTTGGAGATGATGTAATTAAACAAAATAAAATAATTAATAATAATAATAGACTATCACTTATAGAATGCTTCCAAGTACCAAAAATTGCACTGACTACTTTACATACATTATCTCGATTACTATTCAAAACAGCCCCATGGAACTTCTCTGGTGGTGTACTGGATAGGACTCCATGCTCCCAGTGCTGGGGGCCTGGGTTCGATTCCTGGTCAGGGAACTAGATCCCACACGCATGCCACAACTGGGAGTTCACATGTCGCAACTAAGGAGCTGGCGAGCCGCAACTAAGGAGCCCACAAGCCACAATGAAGGAACCTGTCTGTCGCAACTAAGACTCAGTGCAACCAAATAAATAAATATTAAAAAAAGAAAGAACAGCCCCATGAAAATCATCCTGTATTTATATTCTAAGACAAGGATAGTGAGACTCCAAGAAATAAAGGGACTTGCTGCAAGACCCTATTACTAATAAGTGACTGGACTGAAAATCAGATCCAGGCCTTTCTGGTTTATAAAGTCTAGATCTTAGCCACAGCTGGTTGTATAAATGAAGGCAAGGTAAACTAAGTGGCACATTGGTGGACTGGGCATTAAATGGTTTAGTGGTGTGTAATCTTAACTAAGGTGATGAAACTTGTGCTGAGCTTTGAAATAGATAAGAAGAGAGAATAGGGGGTTTCCCTGGTGACACAGTGATTAAGAATCCACCTGCCAACGTAGGGGACATGGGTTCCAGCCCTGGTATGGGAAGATCCCACATGCTGTGGAGCAACTAAGCCCGTGCACCACAACTATTGAGCCTGTGCTCTAGAGCCCGCGAGTCACAACTACTGAGCCCGTGTGCCACAATTACTGAGCCCGCGCGCCTAGAGACCATGCGCCGCAACAAGAGAAGCCACCACAATGAGAAACCTGCGCACCGCAACAAAGAGTAGCCCCCGCTCACCGCAAATAGAGAAAGCCTGCACGCCGCAATGAAGAGCCAGTGCAGCCAAAAATAAATAAAAATAAATAAATTGAAAAAAAAAAAAAAGAGAATAGGAAAAGAAATTCGAGGGAAGGAGAGGGAAGGGAAGAGAATGACCCAAAGAAGAATGTAAGATGCATTACTATTGGCCTAATGTAAAGATACAGAGCAGATACTCAAGGTAAGTTCAAAAGACCAGTCTGGCTGCAGTAAACAAAACACAAAGATAAAATTGAAAACATAAGGTCAGACTTCAATGTCTTAAGTGTCAAGCTAGGCAGTTTGACCTTTATTGACAGAGTATGAGTCACACTTTAGATTTTTCAGTAAGAAAATGACATGATCAAAACAGAGTTTTAAGAAGATTCATCTAGTGAGTAGGCAGGCAGCTTGGATAGGGGTTAGAGAAAAATAACTGCAATGGAAATAATGCTCTAATAAGGACCTGACGACTGCAAAACACTTCAAGTCTTAATATCTTAGCTCCTAAATGCCAAATCTGCATCAGTTAAATCTTCTGGACTTACTGCTAAACTTCCTTTCCTCCCTTCCAGGTCAAATCTAGTGCTATCACCTGCAGCGGCTCCAGCCACCAGAATGCAAGCTCCATGAGGTAGGGATTGCTGATGCTGTTTTAATTGTTGAAACTCTGTGCCTAGAACAGTGCTTAACACTGAGTAGGCACTCAGTAGGAACTTACTGAATGAATGAACACATGAACCAAAATGCTCGATCATGAAAATGGCTAATTCTAGGCCTAACGCTATTAAATGTTTAAGTAGAACAGAGAAAAAGTGAAGCAGAAATAAACTTTTTATGCAGACCATCATTTATCCATCTTTGACATAAATCACATTCCCCTACAAGTGAAGATCAAACAAGGCTTCACTATAACCGAATGCAATGTACGGGTCTTGTTTGGGTTCTGATTTGAACAAATCAACTGGAAAAAAAAAAAAAAAAAAAAAAAACAGGTTTGAGACAATCAGGGAAATATGAAAATTAGATATTTGGTATTAAGTTATATGAATGAGGTGTGATAATGGCATGTGGCATGGTGGAAAAAAACAGAACTTACTAGGTAGAGGCATAATGAAATATTTACAAGTAAAATGACACAGTGGGGCTTCCCTGGTGGCACAGTGGTTAAGAATCCGCCTGCCAATGCAGGGGACACGGGTTCGAGCCCCGGTCCGGGAAGATCCCGCATGCCGCAGAGCAACTAGGCCCGTGAGCCACAACTACTGAGCCTGCACTCTAGAGCCTGCGAGCCACAACTACTGAAGTCCGCGTGCCTAGAGCCTGTGCTTGGCAACAAGAGAAGCCACCGCAATGAGAAGCCCGCGCACCACAACGAAGAGTAGCCCACGCTGGCGACAACTAGAGAAAACCTGCGTGCAGCAACGAAGACCCAATACAGCCAAAAATAAAAAACAAACTAATTAATTAATTAATTTTAAAAATAAATTCTGTTAATTTTTTTAAAAGGTTCGCTTCTCCCTTGAATAAATCAAAATATATTACCTTTTAAATGTATATTTCATTTTATAAATTAATATCATGACTAGATATTAAATCTCTGTTCTTTTGAGCTACTTGAGAGGAATATTTTTTTTCTCCATTACCCCAAAATAGATTTCCCAGGCTCGGAAAGGAAATATGAAGGAAACTAGCTCTTATAATATTCTTGGAAATAATAAGAATAAAAAGCTCTTGCAGAGACAAGAGGCCTGATGCCTTCTGGAGAGGCATTCTGTTGCTGCCAGCTGAAAGACAGCAATGGGAACTGCAGTGCAGTGGTATCAGAAATCCCAAACAGATGTTCAACCCACTGATCCAAAAGATGAGTGGTGTGAAAGCTGAGCATCCATCTGTCCTCTCCCACAAGGAGACAGACCATCATCAGTGCATGGCAACTTTTAGCGCGAGAAAGACCCTTATGAGATCCTTTGCTCTAATCCCTTCATTTTCACAGATGAGGGAATTTTAACGGCCAACTAATTTCTGATAAGCAATCCTCTCAATACTTTTCTGAAACATGAAAGATAAAGACCCTGATTCTAAGAGGTTAGAGAAAATCGGCCTCTTTTCTTTATCCTCATGTATGCAAATGATTTTTGCTTGAGACAGGAGGTATTTTCCATTTGAATTCCTATTATGGAGAATGAAAATGAAACAGTAACAAGGACGAAGTCACAAATAAGAGTCACTGGGCAAAGAAACAGAGGGTTGGTAGACTCAGTCAACGCACTTGAAGCTCCCAGGAAAATCCAGGAGATGGGAGAAACTTCTGTCATGGGGTCCAGAAGCCATAGCCATACAAGGTTTTTGAAGGCAGATACAGTTTTTGTTTTGCTTGAGTGAAACCCTGAGTACCCATTGCCAGATCCCTAAAGAACTGTCCACTTCCTCAGTTACCAGTTATCAGAGAAGCTCAAGTAGAGAGGGGACTCTAGCCTTGGCTGTAAGAGAAAGACTTGTCAGATCACCAGCTGGAAAAGAACCAGTGGGAGAGTGCCCTGGAGAAGGGAAATTGAAAAAAGGAATTCGTGACTAAGGAATGATCTTCACCTAGGATACAAGAGGCTGCACTGTCACTGACACGTCTGTAAACAGTTAATGCGCTCAGCAAGCTCACACTTGGAGTTAAGTGGTTTGTTCTCCTCTAAAGGACAGTTTGACTATAACGTCAGTAATGACTCAGTGGAAGGAGCTGTCCTTAGAGCAGGGAAGTGGCCATGGCCATGATTCCAAGGTCAAATACAGACAGAAGCCCCTAATAAGGTCTCAGGTTGGTGACAACAGAAGTGACAACCTGACAAAGCCGCCAGTGTGAGCCCAGCATTCATAGTGTTTGTCCAAACCAGCCCCATAGCAGCAATAAAAACCTCGGCCAAAAGCTCCTTAACCCCTTCCTCAGCGTCTGAGATGCACTAAATGAGAACTCAATGGCTGCCTTTCTCTACCCGGAGAAGAGGGTTACCAGCACCCAGACAATTCATTTATCCCTTCTGCAAGGATAGAGAGATTTCAGTAAGCTAAGTTTTATGCTGTGTTCCTCAATCTTCTTTTCTCCCCCTCTTTATTTTGTTCTGGTGAAAATAGTTTGAACTTTCCAATGCACAGATTTACCTCTCAGAATCGTCACTTACTTAGACAAAGCTAAGGGCTTAGCAACAAATGGAATGGAGGAGAAGTTCACGCTTGCACCTGAGAATACGACCCTGGTGAATAAACAGAACTTTTTCAAACCATAGTCTATATCACCCATGGCAAAAGAAATAATTTTTGCAAGTATACTGTAGCTCCTCCCCTGTGGCTGAGAAACAACATACACACAGCTAAGCTCTCAAAATAACCAATGGATATAAATTAAGTCAGTGCTTTACTCCAAGTCCAGCAATCCTGCTGACCCTTCAAAGCATTCTAAAGTGGGTTCCTTTTTCTCCGATGAGTTTGGGCACAGTGGCCTGGAACGCAAGCAGTGCGGTGACAGGAGACTGAAAACAAATGCCTCCATTGTGCAGCTTGCTAAGACAAAAACGAGAGTTTGACTCACAAATACAACACAATTAGAGGCAGCCCTGAGGCCACAATGGGCCAACATGGAAACACAGACGGTTTGGATGCTTTCACTTTGATGCATACCCTGAGTCCCAAATATCTCCAGCTTGCCCCTGAAATTCCTGCCAACCAAGAAAACTATTTTTAAACTGCTTTTGTTCATATTTTGATTTTGGAATTCATAAATGCTTAGGAAGGTAGACTTGACTGGATGTCTTGCCTGGTTTGTTGTTGTTGTTTTTGTTGTTGTTGTTGGCTTGTTTTTAACATTAGAATCTGGCATTTCTCTTTAGTTTGGGGACACACGGGTCGGGGAGGGCGGTGTTAGGCAGAATTTCAAAGTAACTGAACTACACAGTGCAGTTGCTTACGAATTAAAAGTGTTCCTATGGGCTCTTATCACTTGTCTGAAAAACACAGAAGTGCCAGCATCTGCAAGCCCTGATGCTCTATGAGCATAAAAGTAAAACTGTGACCTCACTGGAGCATTTAAAAGATCTATTTAATTCCCCTGAAGAATAGACAATGATAACTTTCTGTCACTCTGGGGAGAAGTTGATGACATTTTTCACCTAAAAGGTCATATAATTGGTGGGGAAAGTAATCCTGATCTTCACTATGAATGAAAATTCCTTTTGCAAGTCCTGCTTTGAATGATTTTTTTTTCTTTTAAATTGAAAATAGGCTTACATTTAGACTTGGTTCTGCTATTAAATAACTCTGTAATTTTAAACATATGAAAGCCTTTTTTCATCACTCTCATCTGTAAAATTAAAATTGTTGAACTAGAAAAAAGAAAAAAGAAAAAGAAAATAGGCTTACCTCCTCAAGTCTGGGAAAGAGAAGATTCACTGGCTTTATGGCAACTCTAACGAGTTCCCCCTAAGTACTGTACTGATGTCATCCATTGTGGCATTAGGCTAATTAGGCATTACGCCTGTTTTTAATGCCATCTGTATTTTTACTCAGACAAATGGAATATGATAGCAATGATACTAAGTGGTTCAATTCTCATCACAATAAAAATTTCCATTAGGAAAATATGTTTAAGAATGCTCAGGATAACTAAATTACCCTTAGGTCATTTACCAGTACATTGATGCTTCATTTCTAAGCGTCTCCAACGGAAGCAGCCTTATAAAACTACTGCACAAAACGTGTCTAATGCACCAGCATCCTGGTGGTATAATTGGTACATTAACCCTGTCAGGCATTTAGTGAGTTGCTGAAATTTTATCACTTGTTAGTCATGAAAATTGAGGGGAAAAAAGAAATATTATATACCAAACTGGGCATTCAACCCATGCAGTCTCATCATATCTATGAGCTCGGCTGTTCTAAAGCATGTTTCATTGATGTGACTCAAAGAAAACCACAGCTAAATCATGAGTATACCAGACTCCCCTCGTTTCCACTCCTGTGAAGTCATGCTGGAATAGCCAAGGGATGGTAAAAAAAATGGGGTGGTGACTGAATCCAAGAGAACATCATGCTTCCAACGAGCAATGACAGGGAGTTTGAGTATTTGTATTTTACTGTGTTTTCTAACTCTTAGGCAATTGTGGAACATTCTATAGCACACCCAGAGAAAATAAGCAGTCCAAAAATTTTATGTCAGTCAATAACATCAAAGAAAAGACTAGCAGATGCCATCTATACAAATGAATGGAGTCCTCCTTCCCCATAGAACTTTTTTTAACATCTTTATTGGAGTATAATTGCTTTACAATGGTATGTTAGTTTCTGCTTTATAACAAAGTGAATCAGTTATACATATACATATGTCCCCATATCTCCTCCCTCTTGCGTCTCCCTCCCACCCTCCCTATCCCACCCCTCTAGGTGATCACAGCGCACTGAGCTGATTTCCCTGTGCTATGCGGCTGCTTCCCACTAGCTTTCTATTTTACATTTGGTAGTATATATAAGTCCATGCCATTCTCTCACTTCGTCCCAGCTTACCCTTCCCCCTCCCTGTGTCCTCAAGTCCATTCTCTACGTCTGCGTCTTTATTCCTGTCCTGCCCGTAGGTCCTTCAGAACCATTTTTTTTCTTCTTTTTTTAAGATTCCATATACAGGCGTTAGCATACGGTATTTGTTTTTCTCTTTCTGACTTACTTCACTCTGTATGACACACTCTAGGTCCATCCACCAAACTACAATCAACTCAATTTTGCTTCATTTTATGGCTGAGTAATATTCCATTGTATATATGTGCCACATCTTCTTTATCCATTCAGCTGTCAAAGGACACTTAGGTTACTTCCATGTCCTGGCTGTTGTAAATAAATTTATCTGTGCAGCTTTGCTTTTACCATTTGTCCTAGGGTTCTGTCTGTCTGTTTTTTTTTCTTTTTTTTTTTTAGTATAGTTTTTAACACTTGTTGTCATTGGTGGATTTGTTTTTTGGTTTGGTTGCTCTCTTCTTTCTTTTTTCTTTTTTTTTACTTTTATAATTTTTAAAAATTTTAATAACTATTTTTTATCTTAATAACTTTATTATTTTTCTTTATTTATTTATTTTATTTCTCCCTTTTCTTCTGAGCCGTGTGGCTGACAGGGTCTTGGTGCGCCAGCCAGTGTCAGGCCTGTGTCTCTGAGGTGGGAGAGCCAAGTTCAGGACATTGGTCCACCAGAGATCTCCCGCCTCCATGCAATATCATACAGCAAAAGCTCTCCCAGAGATCTCCATCTCGACGCCAAGACCCAGCTCCACTCCATGACCAGCAAGCTACAGTGCTGGACACCCTATGCCAAACAACTAGCAAGACAGGAACACAACACCACCCATTATCAGAGAGGTTACCTAAAATCATAATAAGGTCACAGACACCCCAAAACACACCACCAGATGTGGTCCTGCCCACCAGAAAGCTAAGATCCAGCTTGATCCACCAGAACACAGGCACTAGTCCCCTCCACCAGGAAGCCTACACAACCCACTGAACCAACCTTAACCACTGGGGGCAGACACCAAAAACAATGGGAACTACGAACCTGCAGCCTGCAAAAAGGAGACCCCAAACACAGTAAGTTAAGCAAAATTATAAGACAGAGAAACACACAGCAGATGAAGGAGCTAGGTAAAAACCCACCAGACCTAACAAATGAAGAGGGAATAGGCAGTCTACCTGAAAAAGAATTCAGAGTAATGAGAGTAAAGATGATCCAAAATCTTGGAAATAGAATGGAGAAAATAAAAGAAATGTTTAACAAGGACCTACAAGAACTAAACAGCAAGCAAACAATGATGAACAACACAATAAATGAAATTTAAAATTCTCTAGAAGGGATCAATAGCAGAATAACTGAGGCAGAAGAACGGATAAGTGACCTGGAAGATTAAAAAGTGGAAATAACTACTGCAGAGCAGAATAAAGAAAAAAGAATGAAAAGAATTGAGGACAGTCTCAGAGACCTCTGGGACAACATTAAACACCCCAACATTCAAAATTATAAGGGTCCCAGAAGAAGAAGAGAAAAAGAAAGGGACTGAGAAAATATTTGAAGAGATTATAGTTGAAAACTTCCCTAATATGGGAAAGGAAATAGTTAATCAAGTCCAGGAAGTGCAGAGAGTCTCATACAGGATAAATCCAAGGAGAAACACACCAAGACACATATTAATCAAACTATCCAAAATTAAATACAGGGCTTCCCTGGTGGCGCAGTGGTTGCGAGTACGCCTGCCAATGCAAGGGACACGGGTTCAGGCCCCGGGCCGGGAGGATATCACATGCCGCGGAGCAGCTAGGCCCATGAGCCATGGCCGCTGAGCCTGCACGTCCAGAGCCTGTGCTCCATAACGGGCGAAGCCACAACATTGAGAGGCCCGTGTACCACACACACAAAAAAATTGAATACAAAGAAAAAATGTTAAAAGCAGCAAAGAACATACAAGGAAATCCCCATAAGGTTAACAGCTGATCTTTCAGCAGAAACTCTGCAAGCCCAAAGGCAATGGCAGGACATATTTAAAGTGATGAAAGGGAAAAACCTACAACCAAGATTACTCTACCCAGCAAGGATCTCATTCAGATTTGATGGAGAAATTAAAACCTTTTCAGACAAGCAAAAGCTAAGAGAATTCAGCACCACCAAACCAGCTTTACAACAAATGCTAAAGGAACTTTTTAAAGCAGGAAACACAAGAGAAGAAAAAGACCTACAATAACAAACCCAAAACAATTAAGAAAATGGTAATAGTAACATACATATTGATAATTACCCTAAATGTAAATGGATTAAATGCTCCAACCAAAAGACATAGACTGGCTGAATGGATACAAAAACAAGACCCGTATAAATACTGTCTACAAGAGACTCACTTCAGACCTAGGGAAACAAACAGACTGAAAGTGAGGGGATGGAAAAATATTTTCCATGAAAACAGAAATCAAAAGAAAGCTGGAGTGGCAATTCTCATATCAGACTAAATAGACTTTAAAATAAAGACTATTACAAGAGACAAAGAAGGACACCCCCACAGAATTTCTCAAAGACAGGTACACTTCTGTATTACTGGGAACTAATACATGCCTAGCACATAGTAGGTGCTCAAGAAATGAAAGAATTAGGTTTAAAAATATATGCTTATGAGTAGTCAACTAGGACATCTTGAATTGAGACATCACTGAGCTTCGAAACTAGGAATCAACAAGACATGGTGGAAACTGCACAAGCTTTGGGGTCACACAGGCTTGTGTTTGTATTCTGATTTTACAATTTCGTGTCTGTGTGATGTTGAATAAATAACCTCTGTGGAGATTTCCTCCATCTCTAAAAAGAGAAGAATCTTGCAAGAGAATATATGCAAAATGTAAAGTTTGATAAATGGTAATTATGATGATACCCTCATTTCCTGAGGTTACTTATAGCAAGTTAAGATTTAAGATGTACTATTATTCATATTCACAATAATAATATCTCACACTTGTAGGTATAATGCACTTTTCTTAGCATCTCATAACTTCTATCATGTTAACCCAATCAACAACCATATAAAGTAGTAATACCTCCATTTTATATCTGAGAAAATTGAAGTTCACATTCCTAGGTATATTCACAAAATTAGAGTTAGAATATCAGAATGGGCTCTAAAGGAAACATAAAAACAATTAAAAAGAAAAAATCACACATTTATCCAAAATGTGGTTGAAACGACTATTTTTTGGATATATTACCTGTTTTAATGAATAATTTGTAAAAACTATAAATAAGATACTTAAAGCACATGTAAATGCAAGAAGATTATCTCTTCTCACCTTAAAGGCCACTGATGCAGCAGCATTCGATAGTCAAATATGTGGAGTGAAACTGGTTTTTCAAAGATCTTTATTAAGCTCAAAACTACTTAAGCCTCATTTTTTTTTCAAGGGAATTTAAAAAGTAGTTATGCTTTAAAGTTTAACCCCAATACACTCTTAGCAAACACATCAGTCACAACCTCGACTCTTGAATCCTTGCTGCTCTGACCACGTGAATACGGAACACTGCTGTTTCCTAAGAACAGCACACCCAAGGTCCAGAGATTGTAACTAGAACAATGTCAGCATTCATAGCAGGGCCACATCTTTGTAAAGCACTTTACAGTCACAAAGAGCTTTCAAGTACTTGACTTCAAAATTCTATGAGTAAGGTAGTTGTTACGATCCTTAAAAATTATAAAACTATCATGCGTTGAATTTCTACTATGAGCAAACATTATATTCATGTATACACATTTGCATGCACACACATACTTCATTCTAATCCTTACAACAACTCTATAAAGGAAATATTATTATCCCTAGCTTTCCAGTGAAGCAGCTGAGGCTGCTTGCCCAAGGGACTTACTCAAGTTTAATAAAGATAGTCTGACTTCAAGGGCCGAATTTTCCTGCCATGCAAGAGCTATTTCTCTTTTCCTAGCATATAATGCCAATAAAATCTTTGTGCAAATGACATTTGTCTAAGGGCCTCTTCCATTTCTACCTCTTCTTTCCATCTGAACTCTAGAAGTTTTACTGGCCCACAGAATTTGTCTAGAACTCCCACATCCCATCTGAGTCTGCACCCCGAGAAGCTCCACACAACATTTCTCCTACCCAAACTCCCATCCTCTACTGCCACCTTCAAAACCTACCTACCTATCTCTGTTCTTTTATGTCTCTTTAAAATACAAATTATCTTTGTAACACAAATGGATGTTAGTGCATTTTATTTCTCTGGAATAGTATATTCATTTATTCATTTAATAAATATTTATTGAGAACTCATTATGTGATACTTCCCCAAAACTAATGTTTTAATTCTAAGAACCAATAAAGCTACATTTATTGTCAGACAAGTGTTTGGATGACATTCAAAATTCTCTATGTATAATAATAGATAATACCAAGTGTTTATTCTGTTTTAGTGATATACGTGTATTACCTCATTTAAATCAATGACCTTATAAAATAGGTACTAATAATATTATTTCCATTTTATATATAAGGAAATTGAAGCATAGTGGTGAGATATTTTGACAAAATTTATTTGGCTAGTAAATAGCAGAATCATGGTTTGAAGTAAGTTCTGTCTTGAGAGCTGCTCCTCTTAATAAGCTATACTTGCTTTAGGGTTTTTTGTTTGTTTTTATAATTAGGGCATGTATACATTCTAACTTGCCTAGGATAATTCTGGGATGAGCCTGTTTTCCCAGAATAATTAACAGCACCCCCTTTCACTCTCAAAACTGTCCTTCTTTGGAAACTTCCTTGATGGTCCAATGGTTAAGACTCCGTGCTTCCACTGCAGAGGACACAGGTCCATCTCTGGTCGAGGAACTAAGATCCCGCATGGTGCGTGGCCAAAAAAAAAAAAAAGTGTTTGAAGAATAAATTATATTGTCACCCTATTGCCAATAAAAGAATAATAGTTAAGTGGACATGGCCAAAAGAGAAAACAGCACAGGAATATTCTACAACATAGGCACTAGGATACAAAGGGACTACGGAGAGGAAGGAAAAACAAAAAACTAGGAATCAATATAGACCTTGATTCAAGATCGGGCTCTGCTACTAGTCAGTTGTGTGCCATCGTCCAAGGAGCCTCTGTGTGTCTCAATTAATATCTTCTATAAAACAGAGTTAAAAACACCAACTCCCAGGGCTATGGTGAAAAGCACTTAAGATTACTCAGGAAAAGTACCTGGAACATGATAAGGTCTCAAAAAAATAGATGTTTAGTTATTCTTTTGAACAGTTTCTCTTATATATTACATGATTTTTCTACTGCAAATGAAAATGAGTTCTTAGAGGAATTAAACAGCCTTTGGACAGGCACCTAACATTAAGAGCCAACAGCAATTTATACCAATACTTCCTGCTGTAATCTTAATTCTTCAGAGTTATAGAACTGGGAATTATTTACAAAAATGAATCCATTACATAACGCATTTCTTGAAGGCCACACAATATCCTAAAGCCCGACTGTCAACTCATTGTAGGTGGTCTTACCTTGTAGGTTGAAGTAGGAAAACCACACCACACTCTTGGATACATATTTTTATTCTAAAATCTGGGACTTCAAAGACTGAGGAGCTAAGTTTCAAGACATCTCAAGGGAACAGGAAAGGAAATCCCAGAGCCGCAAGGTAAAATGAAGCTCTTTTCCTTTCTCCCAATGTGAAAGAAAACTATTTGGCAAGGATACTATGCTTGTATCTCCTTGTACTATATTTAAAAGAAGAAGAAGAGGTGAGAAAGAATGGAGGGGGTGTGAATGTATTATAAACCACTAAATATTATTAGTTTAACATTTCCTAATCCTATTTGTTTATTTCATCTTTTAAGTAGTCTTCCTTCATAGCATGGCTTGGCTATATAGTCATGAGGCAAGATGCTAAAGAATTATGTGTTTTCACCTAACAGGCTATAAAAAAAGAAATCAATTTAAAATGGCACTCAACTAAGAAAACATCACAGACCTCTGGAACCCTGAATCCTTGACGAATGTAGATTTATCCAGCACTGTGTATCACTATATTGTGGGGTGATTGTGTTTCTTTAAACTCAAATAATTCATGCCAATTACAGAGCTGATGCAACTCCCTATGGATTTAGTAATTCCCTAACAGCTGGGATGTGAAATAAAGACCATAAACTCAGTTCTTTTCAAGGATAAATTAAAACATAAACCTATTTTATCATGACATGCTTTACTAATAAATAAAGTATCATGGTGTACTTTCATTTCTCACATTAATTTTGTAAAGTAGAAATAACTGGTCATTTTTAAAAAGGAAAAAAATGAAAAAAATCAGGAACCCAGCAAAAAAAATGGTGAAAAAAGGAAAGATCTTTAAAAAATAATGATATCCTGAAAATCTACAGTATGACATCTAAAATACAATTGAGATAAGTGTTTATTCTATTCTATTCAGTGTAGCTCTGCAGAATTATGGGCTCCACTGCACCTAGAAGAATCAAAATAGGCCATGTAGAGCATACATCTCTAAATGTACATTATAGCCTGTATGTAGTACTGTATTATAGAAGCAACATCATGCATCACTCACCCCAAAGAGAAAAGTCAATCTCTCCCATAAAAGAGATGATTAATAGTAGCCATAGTGTTCAAGTGAATTTAAAGTTAATCTTTTTGAACGAGAACTTCAAGAGAAATAGCACTCATAGAATTCAGGAACTGTAACTGAAATAGTTTCTATTTAACAAGCTTAAAAAAGCTGGGAAATTTTGTTATTTTAAGGAAACCTTCATAAATTGAGATTTTAAGGAGAAGAGAAATGTCATTTACAGGAGAGTTAGGAATTGCAATTCACATTTTTGTGACACCACTTGATGTATGTTAGTTGATAAATCTGTATCAGTCACAGGGACCAAATATAATGAGGGGTTTATGCCCTCATTGCTTTTTTGCATCACTATTAACAAGGCTTCCAGAAAACCCACCAGAGTCAATAAGGTTCAGTGTACTGGGGTCAGCATTCTGAATCATCCCCTTCTTTGTTTGGCTATCCTGACATGATACTTGTTGGTACCACAACAAGGACAGCTGACAACTGCTTTTCCTATTTGAAAAGACTTTGCCATTCAACTTGAACCAAAAACATTTGTCATGTTGTAGGCAGTGGATTAACTATAATCGGACCAAGCCAGTGGTAGTGCCAGTGCCAGGTTGAAAGAATCTTGTGGAACAAAGCCTGGATTTATCTCTTTGAGCATTGTTAGTTTGTTTCTTTTTTGGGGGGTGGAAGGGTGAGAGGTTAGAAAACAGGCAGAACTCCCCTTTGTAAAGTAAAAAGAAAATATCAAAATTAAAATTATTTAGAGCTGTTTACCTTGCTAAAATTTTCCCCAAAAAATACGTTTGGATGATGAGTATTTACCTTAGTTATATTTTAAAATGTAAACATCTGTTTATTTTCAGAATGCAAAAAAAAAATCTTCCTTGTGTATTTTTATTTGAAAAAAGTTTTATTAATTTTCTAAAATATCAATTTATCCTGACTGTGAACTACTCTCTTTAACTTTCTAGAATTTTTCATCACCTCTAGTGATTAGATGAATCTCTAGGGTCCATTTTGGCTTGAGAATGTGATGACAGTAAACATTCTGTTAACCACTGCCATGTTTTATATAACTAGCAATTCCCCATCAACTGATTATTTTTAACTTGTGAGTTGTTATCAAAGGGAGAATAAAATTACTGTCAGTATGGTACGTATAAATAGCAAATAAAATCTTCAGCTAAAACCATCTTGAAAGAAACTAACAAGTAAAGGAAAAGACTACTTATCTTAATTTTTGTTAAAATATAGATTTACTTAATAGGACTTATATGCAACTATCATTTCTGAGAAAAATTATTTGGAAACTCTGAAGGCTTTTCTTGATACACTTAACGGGTTTAAAATAAATTATCATGAAATGCTAAAATGGGTACCATATTTATCAAAATTTGGACAAATACCAGTCAATGTAAGAAATTTAATAAATATTTATTGAGCATTTACAATGTGACACAAATTGTTGAGAATACTGGGAATATAAACAAAGTCTCTATTCTCAAGGAGCTTATCTTCTAGTGGAGAAGACAGACATAAATAAATTTATATTCAACGTTCTAGGATAAAAACAATAAGCAATTACTTTTCCCATTAATACAAAGGGAGTGAAGACTAATCACTTTAGCCTACTAATTTTTGGAAAACTACGAAAAGTCATAATTCATGATAACATTGAGGAAGATTTTCCACTCACACACATATGTACCTAAGTAAACACAAAAATTTCAGAAAGTAAATATTTTTAAAATGGGGAAAAAGAACAGAACACATACATCTTTTACTCATATATTCAAAAATAATTTTTGAGTGCTTACTATATGACTTTAGTGGGTAAATACATTAGTGAGTAAAAAGATAAGGAAATACAATCCCTGACCTCAACCAAGAAAATAAAATATGCATGGAGGTAACTATAATATAATATAATATAATATAATTAGGTACCATGGAAGAGGCATAAATCAGTGAGAAGTCAAAAGAGAAACAAATTATTTCAAGTTGGAGGAATTCAGGGAAGCTTCTTAAAATTTTCCTACTATTTAAATAGAATCTTGAAGGATGTATTAAATATTAACTTTAAAAATGGGAAAAGGCAATATAGGTTTTTTTGTGGGATGGCAATATCTCGGTCATCCCAGGTACACCTTCTATTGACTGCATTTTTTTCTTGATCATGGGTCTCATTCGGCTTTCCCACATGACCGGTAGTATCTTTTCAATGTCTAGTGAACACTGCTGGTGATAAATTGTAGGAAGTCTGGATTATGTTATCTTCCTGTAAAGTATGTTGAGCTTTTTTCTGGAAGGCAGTTAAATTACTCAGACACTTTTAGTCCCATCAGAATCAGTTTTGCATTCTTCGTTAGGGCAAGTCTATTTTGAACTTAAACTTAAGGCATAGCTCCTATCCCTACTCCACACACTCACTGAACTGTGGTCTTTAGGGAAGCTCAACTGAACACTTAAGGTGCCCAATGTGGTGTCTCCATTCTTGCTGGACCAGAACTTGAACATCTCCCAGCATAGTACAAGCTCTGTATAGCATTCACCTCTCAACCCTGCACCAGGCAATTTCTGCTGGGCCTCCTGGAGCCTTGCCTTATATATATATATATATATGCAGGTCTGCCTTTGGCCAAGGATGAACAGTAAGTCCCCAAGAAGACTTCCATGACTCTCCTCTTCTCCAGAGTCCTGCCCTACAAAGCCCAGCTACTTCAGCAGGCTCAAACTCTGATCCTGGCCTCCTCAGCCCAATTAAACTGTGCTTCAGTTGGGCTCCACCTCCATGTGTCATGGCAGGAAAGTGTTTCCAGAAAGAAGTGAGGGCCACCTCGTCCCTATCCCTTTAGATATCCAAAATATATTATCTCAGGAAAAATGAAATGCCTTAACTCAGTAAGGAATACATGAATACCAATAAAGACAGAAAGCTTTATTGTTATTGTTGTTAGTTTTTTAATAAAGTGGAGACTTGAGCATGATTACGAACAAGGAGGGAAGTCAATGGAGAAAGACTAAGTAAAGATAGAGAAATAAAAGGATATTTGAGACCAAAGACCCAAATCAAAATGCTTTAAAACTTAATGAAAGAATAATAAGTATCGTATTTTGATAGCAAACATGTCAATCTATTAAGTATTTATCCTTCTATGTGCTCAGTACTATGCTGAGGGGAATTAGAGGGAGTATATATAATACATGACCTCTGATCCTAGAAATTATAATCAAAAGAATCAAAGCTCACGGGTCCGGAATAATAAAGGACTAATTCACACTAATCATAGGAAAGAGACCGAAGGTACTCAAAAGAATTTGAAAGCAAAGGAGACACCTGAGGGAAGCTGGGAAAGTTATGAGGAAAGGCAGAGGAATTAAGCTAATTCTGGATTAGAAGACACAAAGAAGCTATTCCAGGCAATAAAAAATGTGAGCAAAAAAATGTGTTAGCAAATATGAACACAACATGTTTCTGTTTTACTAAAACATCCTGATTAGGTCATGAAAAGGCAACGCTGGATAACCTGAATGAAGGATAGATCAGGGGTTGGTACACGAGGGCCCAAGGGCCAAATCCAGCCTACCATGTGTTTTTTTAAACAGCCTGTGAGCTAAAAATGGTTTTTATATTTTTTAATGGTTGAGAAAATATCTGAAGGAGAATAACATATCATGACATGTGAAAATTATATGAAATCCAGATTTCAGTGCCCATAAATAAAGTTTCATTGGAGCACAACCATACTGACTCATTTACATGTTGTCTGCAGCTGCTTTGGGCACAAGAGTAGAATTGAGTAGTAACCATATAATCCACAAGCCAAAAATATTTACTATCTGGTCCTTTACCAGAGAAGCTATAACCCCTGGTCTACAAAAATGAAACTCCTAATTTATTCTATTACCCACAGACCAACAAGTTTAATAATTTAAGTCAAAATAGGTCAGTTCCTTTCATTTTTGTGATAAGACAACTAGAGAGAATTTTAAAGATTACAAATTTATATTGTTGTCGATCACTGTTTTGAAAACCTTTTATCAGAATTTCAAGTTTTCCTATAATTGCTTACCAAAAGTACTGATGAGTCTAAGTCACATTTTCATAGTCACTCAGGGGAATTTATGAAATGAGACCAAATTTGATTGAACCATTACTGAATCTTTTTTTTTTTAATCTCTATTGAAAACCACTCACAGTGTTAAGTCCACTCTCTTATCTCCTTCTCTAGAGCAAATCAGGTCCAGGTGTTGACTGATAAATTGAAAAGTCAGAACGGAGAATTAGTTTAAAAGATGTATACGTAACTTAAATATTTTATTTTAACTTAATTAAAAGTGCATTTATTCACCATTTATTGCAAAGGGACAAAACCCCTTGTTTAATTTCATGTCTACAATATGGAGTTCCAAGTCTTCTTCCCTGCATACACCACATCCTCAGTGGATATTCTCCTACTTCAAATTTCAGTTTCTTTAAGTGGAGGAAAAATGTCAAGCCAAATGTGAGGCAATCTGAATATAGATCCTTCATGATTTATATTTATATAAAAGGAAATTCTCTCTAATCTTTTACAATTTTCTGGCCCACCTTGACTCACTTTTATCACCTTTCCAAAGCATTCCATTTTTCATACAAATAACATTTTTTTCAAGTATGTTTCATCTACAATGTAACATTTAAGCAGTTTGCATGACTATAATAACAAATACAAAGAGACAGAAACACAAAGGACTATGGGTACGCACACAACTCCCAGGCAAACGAGAAAGTGGTCACTCGCCACATGCATTCAGCATATCACGGCCACATTCAGCATATTCTCCAGGGGAAAAGAGTATATAGGTTAATCCAGCTTGATGACTTTGTGAACACTTACTGTATTCTGTTAAAAGCTAATAAAGTTTTGTATCCTTTGTACAAGACTGTTATTTTCATGGAATTTGTCTAGAAATATTTTTCATATTCTCAGAATTCCTAAAAAAATTAAGTATTTTCTGCTTATATTAAGTGATGAAATCAACAGAACCTAGGGATCTTGGCTTTGTTTTATCTTTTAATCTTTCAATTATCGATGCATTAGACCTGGTATTCTTGCTTAACTCTAATTTGGATAATTCCATGTTGCTTACATAAATTTTCCCAAAGTTTCAGTTAGGTATGGCATCCATTGATTCTGATCCTAAACCAACATTCTTATTGTTCTGAACCATCGATCAGCTGCCAAATTCCATTTCCCAGATCAGGTTTCCAACCATTCCAATTAGTAAACATCATTCAGAATTTGAGATGGAAAATACATTTTAAACTACTAATGAATATTTCAGCAACTTAAAAAAATTAATATTTTCTTCTTTTCTAACTAAGCTGGCAATTCTGTATATTTTTCCCTATATGTGGGACTATAAAAACAATTCAAGGGGGCTTCCCTGGTGGCGCAGTGGTTGAGAGTCCGCCTGCCGATGCAGGGGACACGGGTTCGTGCCCCGGTCCGGGAAGATCCCACGCGCCGCGGAGAGGCTGGGCCCGTGAGCCATGGCCGCTGAGCCTGCGCGTCCGGAGCCTGTGCTCCGCAACGGGAGAGGCCCACGTACCAAAAAAAAAAAAAAAAAAAAAAAAAAAAAAAAAATTCAAGGGTCAAAAGCTTAGAGAAAAAAATATCTTTATTCACAGCAGCTGATATATTCAAATTTCATTAAACAACAGTATACGTTAGCTATTTTAAATTGTGCTATAGACCATAGTTGATAACATAATTCACATAACACTTAAAACGTGTAGTATATTTTCATTGTTATAAAGAAGAATGAGAATTCTGTTTATACTAAAATATAAAATAGTTAATAAAACTGTAATTGTTAAAAACTGTATATATATGTAGTTATTTCTGTATGTTAGGCATAGTCATGACTTTTACTTTCTTTTTTTAGCTTATGTGTACATCTGATTTCAAGCTATTCTCCAAGAAACAAACAATTGGAGCTATTCTCCAGGAAAAGACTGTATTAATTCATGAATTCTAATCTTATCCTAATTCATCAATCTCTTTGCAGAATTTATAGGGAAGTTACCAACCTCTGGTCTAATCAAATAGAGAAAAGAGAAAAAGGAAAGAGGATCAGAGGATACAGATAGGGGATGCTCTGATCAAATTTGTATGTGATAATTAAATGGAAACAGCAAGTTTTGTTTTTCTTCTACCTCAATCAAAAACTACAAATCTCTCTTTCAACCTATAAAGATAACTTTTCTAATTACACTCAGAAGCTAGTTTCCTGGAGGAAGATGATGCTTTGCTGTTGGCATTTCACACTCTGCTCAGTGGTGTAACTTACTATATCTCAACCGATCTGGCAAACAGATCTCTAAAACCCAAGAGCCATCTCATCACAACTGTCAATAGATAGAACTGTTTCCCTGCATTATTAGGTTCCAATGCTCAGTGACTTTGTAAACAACTAGTATATTAACTACAACAAAATGGGGTATTCTTTACCAGACTTACACAAGCACTTTCCAGTAGAACTTTCTGTAATGACGGAAATGTTCTATAATTTGCACAAAGAAGTATAATTTGTCCAAAGTAGTTTGGAGAAGAAGGGGGTGATGTGAGAGGAAGAGGTTTGGAGGAAACTTTTAAGCATAATGGATATTCACTATCTTGGCTGTGGTGATGTCTTCAAATTTATTTTAAATTTATCAAAGTGTATGCTTTCAATATGTACAGCTTATTATATTTTAATTATACCTCTGTAAAGTTGTGTGTGTGTGTGTCCCACTGTGCTAGTAATATGTAGGGGATATCACTTTTGTTAAAGAGCTGCTTTAGGGTATACAGCTGGAGTTTCAATTCAAGAAGCTGATCTTTGTTGATCCTGGAATTCCAAAATGTCAGAACATAGATGAAAGTCCAGGGGAACCAGCACTAAGTATCTCCTGGCTGGAGACGCTGAAGAGGAAAATGGAACCAGATCACATAGACTGGGTAAGTGCAAGGAATTCGAAATGTAATGAGAAACCATTGGGGGATTTAGGGAGGAATTTAATTTTCAGAGCTCCGTTTGTAGTTGCCGTTGCTCTGTTTGTTTATACATATAATGCACCATGGTTCAAGAGTTCAATACCTATAAAAATGTATACAACAAAAAGCCTTCTGCATTAATTTTCTATTGCTATGTAACAAATTACTCTAAAACTTAATAGCTTAGAACAATAAACATTTATTATTTCACAGTTTCTGTGGCTCAGGGACTTGAGAGTGCTTTGCCTGGGTGGTTCCGTCTCAAGGTCCCTCACAAAATTGTGTTAAAACTCAGGCCAGGACTCCAAACATCTGAAGGTTTGCCTGGGGAAGAGGATCTGCCTCCAAGAAAAAACACACATATGGCTGTTGTCCGGAGGCCTCAGTGCCTCAACAGATGACCCCTCTACAGGTGTGGAGCTGTTTGAGTGCCCTACACCAAGGCAGGTGGCTTGCTCTACAGATACTGAGCCAACAGAACAAGATAGAAGCTGCATATCTTTTGCTTTTTAAGAATTTTATTTACTTATTTATTTTTATTTTTATAAAAGATATGTGGCTTGGGACTTCCCTGTTGGTCCAGTGATCAAGACAAAAAGCTCAATTTAAAAATAAGTAACATATCTGAATACACATCTCTCCAAAGAAGACTAAAAATAACCAATAAGCATACGAAAAGATGTTCAACATCACAAACACAATGAGTTACCACTTCACACCCACTAGGGCAGCTCTAATCAAAAAGTCCGGGGACTTCCCTGGTGGTCCGGTGGTTTAGAATCCGCCTTCCAATGCAGGGGATGTGGGTTTGATCCCTGGTCAGGGAACTGAGATCCCACATGCCGTGGGCCAACTAAACCTGAGGCACACCACAACTACTGAGCCTGCACGTTCTGGACCCTGCATGCCACAACTAGAGAAGCCCAAACACCACAACTAGAGAAGCCCACACGCCACAACAAAGCTCCCGCATGCCGCAACCAAGAACCGATGCAGTCAAATAATAACATTTTTTAAAGTCCGATAATAACAAGAGTTGATGAAGATATAGAAAAATCAAAACCCTCATACTCTGCCAGTGAAAATGCAGCCTCTTTGGAAAACAATCTTGCAGTCTCTCAAATGATTAAACCTAGAGTTACCATGTGGCCTAGCAATTCCACTCCTAGGTAGAGCCAAGAGAAATGAAAACAAATATCCATGTGAAAACTTGTACATGAATGTGTATAGTAGCATTATTAATAATAGCAAAAAAGTGGAAACAATCCAAATATGTGTCAACTGATGAATGAATAAACAAAGTGTGGTGTATCTATACAGTAGAATATTATTCAGCCATAAAAAGGAATGGAGGACTTATACATGACAACATGGATGAATCTTGTAAGCATTATTCTAAGTGAAGCCAGACACAAAAGGTCATATAATATACTGGGTTGGCCCAAAAGTTCCTTCAGTTTTTAAGTAAAAATAAAAGACACATTTTTCATTTTCACCAAGAACTTTATTGAACAATGTATTCACCATTTTGTTCTACTACCTTCTGCCATTTTTCAGGCAACTTCATAATTCCATCTTCCCAAAACATTTTATCTCTTTGAGCAAAGAACTGTTCCAGGTGCCTTTTACAGTCTTCCAGGGAATTGAAATTTTTTCCATTAAGAGAATTTTGTAAAGACCGAAATAAATGGAAATCCAAAGGTGCAATATCTGGTGAATATGGTGGATGAATCAGAACTTCCCAGTCAAGTTATAACAGTTTTTGCCTGGTCATCAAAGAAACATGGGGTCTTGCATTAACCTGATGGAAGATTATGCATTTTCTGTTACTAATTCCGGATGCTTTTCATAGAGTGCTGCCTTGTTGGTCTAATTGGGAGCAGTACTTGTTGGAATTAATTGTTTGGTTTTCCGGAAGGAACTCATAATAGAGGACTCCCTTTCAATCCCACCATATACACAACATCATCTTCTTCGGATGAAGTCCAGCCTTTGGTGGTTGGTGGTGGTTCATTTCTCTTGCCCCACGATTTCTTCCATTCCACATTATTGTACAGTATCCACTTTTCATCACCCGTTACAATTTGTTTTAAAAACAGAACATTTTTGTTATGTTTCAGTAGACAATCGCATGCAGAAATATGGTCAAGGAGGTTTTTTTCACTTAACTTAGGTGGAATCCAAACATCAAAGCGATTAACCTAATCAAGCTGGTGCAAATTATTTTCAACACTTGATTTGGATATTTTGAGTATGTCAGCTATCTCCCGTGTGGAATAACGTTGACTGTTCTCAATTTATGCCTCGATTTCATCATTATCAATTTCAACTGGTCTACCCAACCGTGGAGTATCACCAGCTTGAGAAATCTCAAGCATGAAACTTTGCAAACCACTTTTGACACATTCGATCAGTCACAGAACCTTCTCCATACACTGCATAAATCTTTTTTTGCGTTTCAGTTGTACTTTTATCTTTCTTGAAATAATAGAGCATAACATGCTGAAAATGTTGCTTTTTTTCTTCCAACATTAAAATGGCTATACAAAAATTCACCAGTTTTGATGAATTTTTTTAAAAATGCATGCTCATATGACAGCTGTCACAGTACAATCTAACAAAATTGTTTTGAATCAAGTTAAAGACAACTAAGCGCTATTAGAGCCATCTTACAGAAAAAAAATGAACGAACCTTTTGGCCAACCCAATATGATTCCATTTATATAAAACATCCAGAATAAGCAAATCCACAGACACAGAAAGTTTATTAGTGGTTGCCAGGAACTGGGAGGAAGTGGGAATGGGGAGTGACTGCTAACAGGTACAGAGTTTCTTTTTGGGGTGATGAAAATATTATGGAATTAAATAGTGGTGTTAGTTGCACAACTGTGAATATGCTAAAAAAAAAAAAACACTGAATTGTATCCTTTAAAATGGTGAATTTTATGTATATGTATCATACCTCAATTTTTTAAAATAGAATTTATTCCAAAAAAATGCAACAATGAAGAAAAACAGAAGAAATAAATAACAAATTAAGAGTATTCACCAGAAAAAATGCTCCCAAAGACATATAAAATTTAATCAAGTATATTAATACAATTTTTTTAAAAAACTTTTAAAAGTAGTTACCTTTATAAAATAAGAGCACAAAGTAGAAATACAAGTACTTAGGGAAGATAGGGAAATACTTTCAAAGGAGATAAAACATGAACTGGTAGAGTTCAGAAAAAAAAAATGAAAGAAAAAAATTAAAAGACCTCAGGAGTTCCCTGGTGGCCTGTGGTTAGGATTCCAGGCTTTAACTGCCAGGTCCCAGGTTCAATCCCTGGTTGAGGAACTGAGATCCCACAAGCCATGTGGCATGGCCACACACACACAATTAAAAGCCCTCAAAAAAGGAAATCATTATGAAAGCAGAAAAGAAGTACATTACAAACAAAACATAAGGTCTTTTGGAGTATATTAAAGGAGAACTTAGAAATCCAGTATAGCATGAATCTAGGAAATAGCTAGATCTATAGAAATACAAATAATTTTTTAGTGTATGAAAAGTAAATTTGAATTGCAGAAACTTAGGTTTATTTACAATTTATGTAATTTTACTTACAACGAAGTAACTATTCTGACACAGACCAAGACTGATAAACCACCACAAAAGATTATCAGCAGACAATGTAGAATTGTGAGGGAAAAAGAAAAGACTATAGTTTTCCTTTAGATATATTTGACTTTTAAGAAAAAGTTAAGAATTTAACATTGGTACCACAGCATAAAGCTCCCATCTCTTTAAAAAAGAATAATAAACATGAGGAAAAATACATTAAAAGTTTACACCAGTGTTAACATCAAAAATTAACTGTTAATTTCTGGGTGGTTGGATAATAAATGAACTTTATTATCTTCATTTTGCTTATTTGTGTTTTGTTAATGTTTTATCATTTTTCTGCAATAACCAAGTCATAATAAAAGAATTAAAAAGAACAATGCTGTACATTAATCTTAGCTTGTTATGTAAATATAATTATGTACCTGAAGGTACCTGAAGAGTATTCAAATTCCTATCATTCTTATTCTGAGGTTTGGGTTTAGTCACTCTATCTTTTTATTGTCATTATATAATCTCACATAAATGGTTCCCCCAGGTATGTTGACTAAGACCTTAACTGGACCTCTACCGCAATCAATATTTTGATACTCTTACCCAGCAGCTGGGTAAGCAGCACCTATTGTATCATGCTGCTTAAGGATTTTTCCTGTCTAGGACATACAGGAGGTAAAAAGACATAAATTACAGTCACAAAGTAGATGTCCAATAATGAATAATTAAGAATATTTAATTCTCCAAAAGATATTTTTCCTTGCCGTAACATATACCACACACCAATTAAAAAAGTTATGGTTGGTATTTGTTTAAGAAAAACAGCAGTGATGACTCTTTTTAAAACAGAATGCTTCATAAATGTAGCAAAATGATCCACCAAAGAGTTAAGTAAGGCCAAAAGTAAGTGTGTTTTTGATTTCTGTTACGATGAGCATTAACTTGCTATGACTGTGTCATGGTGGAGTGCAGGTCCTTTCCTGTGGATTATACCAAAGGGAGAAGAATGAATGAAGTGAGAAAAGCTGCACTCACTCATGGAAATCGTATTTTTTCTTGTATCATATTCAAATAAAAATGTGCTTTGTAAAAAAAAAAAAAAAAAGATAAAGTGTTTGTGTGTGCATGCGTATAATTAATTTCCCACAAAACACTCTTAAACAACTGAAATGCACATTACTATGGAAAATAACAGGGTACTTAATTGCTTTAAAACTTCGAGCAATGATTTTTTTGGAATGAACATGTAAGAAACCCAGTAGACCATTCCTACCAATGATAGATCTTTTTAAAGGTGTAAGGAAATTTGTGAAACTCATCCATCTTCAGTGTTTCAAGTATATATGTCAGGAAATAAATCTTAGGTAAATGATAATATATTTTTTAAGGTTATGGTGTAAAATTAAATTAGATTCCTTGTAGTATTTTCTATGAATTCTAACTGCAGCAAAAATTCGTTCAAGTGACTCCTTATGTTCCCCATCTCCATATCCCCACACCACATTTTGTTTTGTCCTCGCCACTCTGTAAGTAGTTTATTCATCTATTTTTCATGGGTGAAACTGGCAGTGAAGTGAGATTAGTGCAACAAAGTACATCCTTTTTACGTGGCACAGAAATGCTTTTCATATATCCAGAAATCTTTTAAAAAGTGATTTTTAAACCATTTTTTTAAATTGAAGTATAGTTAATTTACAACACTGTGTTAGTTTCAGGTGGACAGCAAAGTGATTCAGTTACACACATACACACACACACACACATATATATATATATTCCTTTGCAGATTCTAAAAAGATTTTTTATTTAATTTGAGTTAAAAACAATACACAAGCATTCTCAGTGAGACCTTCTACAGTTGTGAGTTTGGTATAAACCAAAATTCATTGTAACTACAAGTAACAGAGCTTTCAAAAAGTTTTGAGAAAATGAAAGATGGGAAGGTTAATTTCTTTACTGCAATTTTTAAACTCTCCACATTAAGTTTCAAGACTGTATACAGTGCTTTTGGGAGATTATGACTTAAAATGCTGAGCCAGAGTTCTCCCCATTACTTTGGCAGCAGCTGAAGTAACCTGTATCATTGGGTGGATCAGAGTCATCATAATGCACAGGTCTTAGCTAATGCCATTTCTAAGGCTAAAGAATCCCTAGTTTCTACTCCTAACTGTCACCCAAATTAAAGTGCCACCAGCATAGCACCTAGTTGTTTTTATATGGTTTCAAAATACAGCATTAGTTAATCACTTTTGACCAAGTAAACATTAAAGAAAAAAAATCTTGGAGGTGTGGACTCAAACCTTAATAAAAGATATTGCCTGATTTTTGTTTTTGTTTTGTTTTGTTTTTTGTTTTACAGGCAGTACATAATATCAATAGTCACAAGTGAGAAATCTGATCTCCTCAAAGAATTAACATATAAAATCAGCCCATAGTGCAAAGTCATCTTAAAGAGGCAGAGTAGCCTAAGTTAAAATAAAGGGAATGTCATACCTGCTACTCCCCTGCCCTGATCAGCACCTACTACATAATAAGGATCTCAACAAATATTCATTGAATGAATGAGTGGCAGTCTCTGAGATCATTAACACTCTGAGATCTCATTTACTATATGAACATATCCAAAGTAAGAATGTACTATTTCGAATTAGAATTCATCAGTAGCAGAGGAACACAAATGGAAAGTCGTCGATGCAGATGTTGGCAATGTCCATTTAAAAAAAAATTTTTTTTTTTAATTCTTATCAATGTGTTAATTAACTAGATAGGGGAAAGGATTCCTTTCACAAAGTATACATATATCAGATCACCAAGATGTACATTTTAAATGTCTTACAATTTTGTATGTCAATTGTACCTCAATAAAGCCTAAGTTTTAAAAAAAATCCCTACCATTTAATGAAAATGTTACTCATCCTTCCCAAAATGTCATAATGATGAGATGGCACTGAGAATCAGTGATGTAACTGGTTAAGGGATATCGTGATCCCACCTGGAACAAAATCTTTGTTGAATGCTAAATGAATGTTAATAATCATTTATTAACCAGAACACTTATTTTAGTCCTTCCCTATTATTTTGAATTTGTTTTCTTCCTTCTACAAGTAATTTTTGGCTCTTCTCCATAATACCCTATCTAATCCCTGTTTCTTCTTCTCATGACCTCTACATTTAGATAGTTTTTCTGGTTGCATGTATACCTACATAAATGTAAGGCCCTTGGGGACCCCTGAGTATACTGTCATTTACCTTTTATTAATTCCTTTAATAACAGTATTTTATCACATAATATTTGACCTTCCTTTGTTTACAAATATTTGATTATTTTCCTTGTAATATTACAAAAGATGGAGTTGCTCAGTTATAGTCATCACCAAATCAAATACATATAAAGATACTCTAAAGTTAGATATTTTCCCCAAAATTACATAGGAGTAAAAAATTTACAGAAATATTTTTTAAAATTTATTTACTTTATTTATTTTTGGCTGCATTGGGTCTTCATTGCTGCACACAGACTTTCTCTAGTTGCAACAAGCGGGGGCTACTCTCTTCATTGCAATGCGCGGGCTTCTCATTGCAGTGGCTTCTCTTGTTGTGGAGCACGGGCTCTAGGTGTGCAGCCTTCAGTAGTTGTGACACGTGGGCTCACTAGTTGTGGCACGTGGGCTCAGTAGTTGTGGCTCACAGGCTCTAGAGTGCAGGCTCAGTAGTTGTGGTGCACAGGCTTGGTTGCTCTGCAGCATATGGGATCTTCCCGGACCAGGGCTCGAACCCGTGTCCCATGCATTGGCAGACAGATTCTTAACCACTGAGCCACCAGGGAAGCCCAAAACAAGATTTTTTTTAACCTTTAAGATAATGCTGAAATCTCAGGCTATTGAATTTATTACATCTTACATAAAATTAGAAATTGACTTTTTAATTTGAGAGTAATACATGATCATTAATATTTTTTTAATGAGACTATTTGAAAGATAAAAAACTCTAAACCACCAATGTTTCCACTACCCACACATAGCCACTCTTCCTCCTAGGTTTTTTCTGTATTGAAAGACCCCTTGGATTTTTATAGTTACAATCACACTAACGATGTATAAATTAATATCCCTTAAAATCATTTTTTTTTAATGAAATAGCATATTTGGTGCGGGGGGACATAGCTTACTAACCTTTTGTTTTAGGAAAAAAACAAAAACATAAATTAGAAGAAATTATAAAATGTCAAGGCATTTAATAGATTCCAAAATCTTTACTTCATCACTAAAGTTACACGTGATCATTTATGTATAAAAACTGTATTTACAGGAAAATTCAAATTCTGGAATTGCCTGAATCCTCTAGAGTAAATGGTTTTCATTTAATTTTTTATTCATAGGAAAAACATTTATCTCATGCCTTAAGAATGTTTTCCAAATCAAATATATAAAATAACTGAAAAGAAAAAAACTATTTAATCAAACAATACGATTAGGTCATAAGACTTCACATTTGAGTATTTGACTGACTAATTTCATTGCCATCTAATTTGAGTAGAAATAACCCTTCTCAATGGAATTAGACTCAAATCAGAGTCCATAAACATTTCCTCCACTAGTTTTGTTTCTGAGCTTTTTTAAAAAATCCTATAAAAAACCACTGGGACTCTGGAATACAGCTGCCCTTGTTAGCATTCCAAAAATTAAAGCTCTCATCTGCCTTGGCCAGGAACACTCCAGAAATAATGAAGCCCAGCTTTCACATGGAAGATAAGCATGTTTTAAAATGTAGCTTAGAAGTGCTCTCATGGAACAAACCATCTCTATCTCTTTATGAAATCAAAACATAATAATTGGATGCTAAAAATAATGAGATGAATTTATTCCAAAAGGAAGCATCATTCCTTAAGTCTGTCAAATACTACCATAAAAAAGCTCTTTGTTCCTATTTTTGATATTGAGTGCTCAGCAGTTTAATGCCAGTGGTGGAAGTAATGATGATCCTTAACTTCTACTAGGTGTTGGGCAAATGCCAGATATTTTCTTTCCATCCTTTATTTCCTTTCATCTTCACAACCACCCCCAGTGAAACCAGGACCCCCTGAAACTGAGCTTCTCTGCTGAGTTTATGATCAACCTCTCCACCCAAAATTTTATTCCCTTTCTTGTCCCACACCTGTTCCCCCTCAAAATTGAGGAGTATCAAAGAAAATGGGAATTGAAACTGAGCAGGATTCTGCGAGGTCTTCCCAGGTACAAATGCCCCTATGTGCCCCCCTCTTTCTCGTTTGTAGCAAAAAGAAAAAAGGCTTTAGTCTCCTAGGCCTCCCCTGAGTTCCAAAGAGCAGGCTTAAGCAGTTAATAATTAGGACAATAAAGGCACAGGACTTAGTTCCTCCTGAAGGGATATACATCTGATGATGAGTTGTTCAACAGAAACTGAGACTCCCACCCAGGTGGAGGACTGTGACTACATGCTAACCACAAACACTAGACCCCAGACTGGTTGGAGCCAGAAGGTTGAGATTCTGGAAACATCACCCTGTTACCTCACCACCTACCAGTCAGAATAAAGTCCATGAGCTGATCATAAACCTATGACCCTCTCCCTTAACACTATCTTTGAAAACCCTCACCTGAAAGCCAGAAAGTTTGGATCTTTGAGCATGAGCTGCCCGCTCTCCTTGCTTGGCCCTGCAATAAATCTTTCTCTGCTCCAAACTCCGATGTTTCAGTTTGTTTAACCTCACTGTGCATCAGGAACCCAACCTTGGGTTCCACAACACTAGGAGTATTATTACCTTCACTACTTTAGATGAGGAAATTGAAGCAGAGAAGCTAAATAACTTGCCCCAGTCACTTAGTAAGTGGCACACTCTAGATCTGAATCTAGATTTGAACTCAGTGCCAAGTTCTTGATGCTCTTATATTATAGAATAAGGAAAATTTTTCTTTATGTTCTCCACATAGCTCTGAATACCACCCCCTATTCTTCCCTCATTATCTCTCACCACCTTTTTGTTTGCTTGTTTTTAACAAAGAATTATCTCAATGCACATTTATGATAAAATGTTGCACCCTGAAAGAGCTATAGTTTAAAACATCATACCAAGTAAGGATTAGAAGCACTATCAGGTCCCTTGGGACACGGACCATGCCATTAAATTTTATTTAATCCTCTCAATAACCCTTGACGTACCCCATTTTATACAAAAACTCAAATAACTCAAGTAACTCCCCTCAAAGCAAATAGCTATTTATAAAGCTGAAATTTTTGTACGGCAATATTTGAAACCCACATATTGTTTACTCCAGAGTCCATGCTCTTTAATAGGCTAAAACATGTGCACTGCCATGCCTGCAATAAACAGGGTATTTAAACAACCCTCAGTAAATCAGGGTAACCACATGTTTAGTTTGGGTCTCAATCTAAATCCTCGTTAGTCAAATATGATCAGCCTTTGGGAGAATCCTAAATTCCTCAGAAATGGATTAGAAGTTCCACATTTCAAGGAATTCCAACCTATTTAGTAGTCCATATGCAATTTCAACCTTTCGTTTCCCTAAGAGGACAAAGAGTGTAGCCCAGCTAATTAGGTCTTTGTCAAACAATAGTTCTTTTCTTTAAATCTGTGGCTTCTCACCCAGATGATAAAAAGCTATTTCAGCTCAAGACTTCTACTTAATTGGTTTGCACCCTACCAGGGACCTCCTGGGCTCCTCCTGCATATCCCCACATCAGAGTGTAGGGAGAATTCTCTGCCTGCCAGCAAAGCACAGTGCTAAGATTTATGCCTGGCTTTCATGTTCACCCAATGAATTAACTGGAAAGGCTTTGCTCCTATTGCTGCAACTACCTTCCCTAAGGAAAGCACTGCTTTGGAAGCTTGTGCATGTCAAAGGAAGTTTGTTTACCATTAGAAAAGTCCACCAGAATTAACAGTGAAGCGATTCTTTTGCAGCCTTTGGCAGTCCACATAGCTAAGGACCCCAAATCCCAATAGCCTCAGTCACCCAAGCTTGCAAAGCAAAACTCACATCCAAAAACTAGCCATTCTAAAACCTTTCCACTTTAAAATGTTAACTTTTTAAATATTCTACTGGTACTTTTTAAACCCACATATTTAAACAAGCTCCTAACTTAGCAAGTATTGCCTTATGTTGAAACTATATGGTGACACAATTTTAGACCTAAAGATACCAGTAATCACTTTTTCTAACTGCTTCGTTTTTCCAGATACTTAAAGACCAGAGGGTTCAAATATCTTTTCCAGTTAGTAGCAGGGAGGGTCCAGAACCCAGATCTTCTCAATTATTTCTTAGTGTTCAAATAAAAACTTTTTAAAAAAAAAAAGGAAGAAAAAAACTTCTGTTAAAAACTTGGGTCACAATAAATGGTAAATTTGACTCCAAGAGACTGTGGGAGGAGAGAGTGACTGGGAAAGGAAGCACAGTCAATGGCACTTAATCAAATAAATGTTTTATTCCCTGAGTGATAGGATGCTGTCATAAAGAAACACTGACATGAATCTTCCTTTCACTACAGCTATTTTCCCCCACAGAATGGATCAGATTTGCTGGGATACACCACCCACCCAATGTAGAGAATGGTATTCTGTATTCTGTAGAGAATGGCTGCTCTAAGACTGGCAGATCAGCCAGTGAATTCACCTCTGTTAGGGAGCAAACAAACATCATGGAAACCAGGGCACATTTAGTAAGCAACTAAAATTTCATCTTTTCATTATTATTTTTTTTCAAGCAATAAAGGTTATCAGTTCAGGAGAGTGCTAGCTCTCTTAACCATCTAAGCTGAAGTCAGTCAGGTGAGAGGGAGCCTCAGAAAGGGCTTGTGGACAGGCAGGGTGGTCACAGATGAGTAGGGATGCAGCTGCCCCCATGCCGAATGCACACACACTTGCAGCTCAGCAGAGACTTTGTGAAAGAGACTTCAGGCAGCAGAACAAAAATCTCTGGCTTCCTGCCATATAAGCTGGCAGCAAATAAGAGACAATAGAAGGGCACAAGCTTGGGCACAGCACCGCTGAGGGTTGGGGCCTTCTTGGACGTGAGGAGGGGGAGCCTGCTGAGGCCAGACAACTCAGGAAGACTGACATCTATCTGGGTCACCTGCACTTATCCTTTCCCAAATCCAGAAAGCACAAAAGAAGAGTACCAGGAGTATAACAGGCATGGTATTTTAATGTAGATATTGAAACAAATGATCACAATTACCTTATTTAAAACTACAGCTC
Organism: Kogia breviceps; assembly: GCF_026419965.1. Taxonomy (NCBI): domain Eukaryota; kingdom Metazoa; phylum Chordata; class Mammalia; order Artiodactyla; family Physeteridae; genus Kogia; species Kogia breviceps. Next base: position 120,524,417 of record NC_081315.1, on the reverse strand, counting down.
TTGGGCTTCCCTGGTGGCGCAGTGGTTGGGAATCCGCCTGCCGATGCAGGGGACGCGGGTTCGTGCCCCGGTCCGGGAGGATCCCACATGCCGCGGAGCGGCTGGGCCCGTGAGCCATGGCCGCTGAGCCTGCGCGTCTGGAGCCTGTGCTCCGCAATGGGAGAGGCCTACGTACCACTAAAAAAAAACCAAAAAAAAAAAAAAAACTACAGCTCTTTAAGAGAGTATGGCTAAGAAAACCCCCAAAGGTCTCTCTTTTTGCTTTGACCAGGAACTATTTAGCCCAGTGACTATATAGCCCTTGATCCAGACATACTTGTCTGTCATTTACTTCAAAGACTTCAGGGTAGGCAGCAGGATAATGTGGTTGTACACTGATTTTAATCCACACTCTGAGGGCAGCTGAATCACGTTTCCTAGGGGGTGGTTTTGGGCACTGGACAAACCCTCACCAAGAGTCCAAATTCCCAAGGTTGCCTGGGCAAACACTTCAGTCATCTCCCTCTGAATCTGTGCAAGAGGGGTCATTAATGAACACAAGGGCCTTAGATATAATCGATTACTGGTGAACTGAGTGGTGCTCAGGCAATGGGGACTGGCTGGAAAGCTCTGCCCTGCAGGGTCGAGAACCTGTCCAGCCCAGCAGCATAACAATTTTAAGACAGCTCTTATGACAAAACAAAGACTTCATTTGTTCCTGCGTCTGTCACATAACAGAAAATTCTGTCACCTGGTCCAAATACAGCGTTAGGAACCCTGCTGTCAGACCATCATAACAATGCCTCAGATGTTGGTGATTTCAGGAAAGCATGAAAGGGTGGAGACCAGAAGTTGCATTCCAGGTTGTAGGACTGCTTTTGTGCTAGCTCGCTATTAAATGTATGTTCATGGAACACAATTTGGTCCAACACGTGCTTTTATTGTATTATGTCACACGGTAGTTAGGTTGTAGATGGGAGAGAAAACAACTCTCACTCACTTCCTCTACTCACAGCACCTACTACGTGCACAAAAAGAACCTGAGAACTGCCCACACTCTCAAGAGAGACCAGTGGTGGGTGCCACTGGATTCCACCGCTGCCCACCTCTGCTTGTGTTTGTTCTTCCTGAACAAAGAGGGAATTAAAAGGGAAATTTCCCACATGTAAGTCCCCCTCTAGAACAAGGTATTACTATAAAAGTTGTGAAGTTACATTTACTTCTATAATCTCCAAGTTTGTTAGCAAAATGATAAAACAGTACAGACAGGAATGCGATATATATGGGTGATGTGTGATGTTGGTGGCTGAACTTTGATTGATCCCACTAACTGCTGACAAGATAGCACTGCGGGATTCTAGGAGGACTAGAGGCACGGCCTCTGAAGGTTAAGTAAGCTGTGAAATGCACGTCCCTTTCAGTAAATAGGAGCAGTCAGGCCCTGTGGTTTGGGTTTTGTTTTTAAGCCTTGTCAGATTATATATCAAGTTTTTTTTTATATATATACAGCAGGTTCTTATTAGTTATCCATTTTATACATATTAGCTTATATATCAAGTTTTTTTGTTTTCAACTAGAAAAAAATTATGCAGCGGGCTTTGCTGCCAGCGTAGCAATTCACTGAAAATACTTGTGTATGTGTGTTAATTGACTGATTAGCATTTGTAGTATATAATCATGAATCAATACTCCAGGTCAAGAAAAGAGAAACTTTCAAGGAAGACAATAAGAGGGTAAATATTCTCTAAATCATCTTTGTCCTCAAAGATGTTACATACAGCCATAGTCCTAAAGAAAATCATTAAGCCAAGCTGGTCTTATTTTCTAATTTTCCCTTTGTTTCAGTCAATACAAGAACTAAGATGTAGGGTAAAGAATAGAATCCTGGAAAAATAAGAGACCTTGACATCATTCCCGTTACCAACCCCAAAATTGCTCTTATAGATTAGAAACAACTTAAAAGTCGAGCAGGGCTTCCCTGGTGGCGCAGTGGTTGAGAATCTGCCTGCTAATGCAGGGGACACGGGTTCGAGCCCTGGTCTGGGAGGATCCCACATGTTGCGGAGCAGCTGGGCCCGTGAGCCGCAACAACTGAGCCTGCGCATCTGGAGCCTGTGCTCCTCAACAAGAGAGGCCGCGATAGTGAGAGGCCGGCACACTGCAATGAAGAGCGGCCCCCGCTTGCCACAACTGGAGAAAGCCCTCGCACAGAAACGAAGACCCAACACAGCAAAAATAAATTAATTAATTAATAAACTCCTACCCCCAACATCTTCTTAAAAAAAAAAAAAGAAACAGAAGTCAAGCAGGGCTTCCCTGGTGGTGCAGTGGTTAAGAATCCACCTGCCAATGCAGGGGACACGGGTTCGAGCCCTAGTCCGAGAAGATCCCACACGCCATGGAGCAACTAAGCCCGTGCGCCACAACTACTGAGCCTGTGCTCTAAAGCCCATGAGTCACAAATACTGAAGCCCACGTCACAACTACTGAAGTCCGCATGCCTAGAGCCTGTGCTCTGCAGCAAAGAGAAGCCACCACAATGAGAAGCCCGCCCACCGCAACGAAGGGTAGCCCCCGCTCGCCGCAACTAGGGAAAGCCCACGGGCAGCAACAAAGACCCAATGCAGCTAAAAATAAATTAAAAAAAAAAAAAAAAAAGTCTAGCAGATCTAAGTTCAAATTTCCCTTCTTTCATTGCAGATACCTAACTTCTCTGAACTATGATTTCCACATCCATCAACAAAACATATTTAATAATATCTACCTTGCAATGTTGTTGTAAGGACTAATACAGAAAATAGATAAAGAGCACCTGAAAGAATGCCTAACACATAATCTGTGCTCAATATATGACAGTGTTATTATTTTTCTTATTGACCTTATTTTTGTGAGTAATAATATTGTCATTCATTAGGAGCTTGCCTAGAATGAAGGAAGCAGTAATACCTATAAATAATTCATGATATTTCATGAAATAACAGTCATCATCATTGCCTGGAAGCAATAAATAAATTAAAATTCTGATTTTCTTCATGATGTGACAAGAATGTGAAGAGGATCAAAATATGCTGCCCCCAAATATGCCACTTTAGCATAAAAATTGTTTTGAGCTGAAGGCCATTAAAAAGCAGCACATGTAGAATGTAGAATGAGATCTCTGCTCTCACCATATCTGCCTAAAAGCAAAACATAAATTTCCCTTTTTGAAGTTGTTCTCCCTTTCTTCTCCAAAACCAGGAAAAGGAAAACAGCTATTATTACTGGAGACAGAAAGATGACAGCAAAATCAGTCTGCACAAACAAACCTTACTAAAATAAATTTTATCTTTCATTACTTTCCCCCATATACTTACTTTCCCCCAATATACTTTCCCTAGAAGCCCAAACCCTTCTTCCTTTGTCTAATCACTTCTCCACAATTTACCACTCTTTGTTAAAATGGTATATGAGATCTCAAAGCTAACTGCTTCTTTAGATCTTCATTTCCTTTCTATGAAGGGCTCTGTACCCTAAAATTAAAATATTAACATCAAATAAAATGTGTATGCCTTTTCCCCTGTTAACCATTTTGTCAGTTTCAGTCTAATCTGAACATCTCAATAACAGAAGGTAAAGGGTAGATTAAAAGGTTTTTTTTTCCTTCCCCTACAAATTTGTATATGTTTTGAAACTAAGAACTACTCATCTTAATCTTAGGGGAGACAAGTAAATAAACAGTTTGAAAGAGCACTTAGTGCTATTCCTTCTGAGTTAGATCTTTGCTACACTCCAAGGACCAGCAGAATCAGCATCACCTGGGAGCTTGATAGAAATGCAAAATTTGAAGGCCTATCCCAGATCTATGGAATCAGAACCTGCATCTTAACAACCTCCAGGGGATTTGTATGCACTTTAAAGTTTGAGGAACACTGGACCCTTACTATCCATATTCCTCCACTTGCCAGCCAACTCAGAGTGGTGACATTCTATTATTCTGTTTCTAATCAGTAGGAGGTGACTAAGTAAATTATTACAGCATAGTAACTTGTTATTTCTTTTTTTAAAATCCAGTTAGAGCCTTGTACAATGTGTAAAAGGCTTGGACTATCCATGGTGCCAAATTCTGGACAAATATATTCTTGTGAATTTAAACATGGTGGAAGAATATTTCCTAATGATTTTTCAAGCTGCCTAAGCCTAACCACGAGCACCTGCCCTTTGTGCTATGGCCAGTGTAGCACAGAATACATTTTACATAATATGTTATGGTGAGCTCAAAAAGTAGACTGTCTTACATACACTGCTGATTTGATATTCCCTGACTTTTTGAAATACGAATGCTCAATAAGTCTGAGGAATACCTTCCTCCATTTCTTAGAAAACTAATTTCACCCACATCACACGTCTATTGTTCACAGTCCTTTTAAAATTTTTTTTCTTTTTTTTTTTTCTCCAATTGACAAAGACCCTCTTTACCAAAATTTAGTTAGGTTCCTTTAAGACCTCAACTAAGCCTCAATCTTGACCCCCATCCTTGCTGGGATAATCTTGACCCCATCCTTGCTATCCCCTAAAGTTGGGATAGCCCAACTTTAGAAAGAATCCTGCTAAGTCAGTTTAGAAAGAATCTCCCACCCTGGATATCTGAGCAAATTCTTCATCTCCCATTCTTGATATCTAGTCACAGTGGCTTGCCTTCAGCAAGAATCCTGTTAAGTCAGTTCAGCAAGAATCCTCCTACTCTTGAGGCCTCCTCTTATTATCTTCCATCCACTGGCCCCCTCACTCTGCCCACTAGTTCTAAATTCCCAGCTCTCTTTGCTATATTGAGAGTTGAGGCTGATCTCTCACTTCTGTTACTGTAGTCTTGACATCTTTCATAATACTTCTAAGTAGTCTTCCTTACCATTTTAACAAGTGTCAGAATAATTTTGTCTTTAACAATACCCTTTTTAAAACTTCTTATTAAGAAGCAACCAGGAAAAAAAAAAAAAAAAGCAGCAGCCAGAGCACAGAAACATTGGCAAGAACTGTAGCTTACTCACTGAGAACTGTAAAACACTGGGAACAGTTTGTTTGAACCAAGTTTATTTTATTAAAAGTATTTTTGAGACTATTTAGCTCAAAACAAAACAAGTTAAGTTATTCAAGGCTGTGATTTTACCCAGAATGCTAGATAGAGATAGTCTAAATAAAATCAAACATCTAAACAATGGTCCAAAAATGTGAAGCCCCAAAATATTAATCATCTATTTCTGTTGGGAGTATAAATAGAAATGAGCAAGCTGAACAGAGGTCCAGTGATCCCGCATTAACTTACCTCTTGGGCAAGTACCCACATCTGAATTTCACTCATACTCCTCAATTTAAGTCCCAGAAACAAGACAACAGGAGACTCTTCTCACATCCCTCCAAAGGCCATCAAAATGACAACAGGATGGTCAATTTCCAAAGGTCCAGGCACTCTACATAATACTGCCCCCATCACATCAAGCATTCCCACTGGGGATAATTTTTATTTTTTAAAAAATATTTATTTATTTATTTAGGCTGTGCTGGGTCTTAGTTGTAGCATGCAGGATCTTTAGCTATGGCATGCAGGCTCCTTTATTTTATTCTATTTTTTTAGTTGCAGCATGTGGACTCTTAGTTGTGGCATGCATGTGGGATCTAGCTCCCCAATCAGGGATGAAACCCAGGCCCCCTGCCCTGGGAGCACAGAGTCTTACCCACTGGACCACCAGGGAAGTCCCCCACAGGGGATATTTTTTAAAAGACCTCTAAATACTCTCAAGTCTAAAAATTAACAAAATAGGTCAAAGTAGATGTAGTTACTAAAATGTGGATAGATTATAAGAAAATTTCAGGCCACTTTTACAGGCATCTCCTTGGTTTCCTTGATCAACTTAACTTGGAAAAGAATGAATGCTCTATCCTCCCTGAAAAGAATCATATGTTCATTAGCATACAAAAGATTCTAAATCATATTAGCATGTAAGGTTCCGAAAAGTTCCGAAGGAAAGGAGCCTGTATAACTTTCTTTGATCCAGGGTTTTCCCAAATGCAATTGCCACAGAACATTTTCTTTAAATCCCACATTGTGTGGGAATTCCCTGGTGGTCCAGTGGTTAGGAGTCGGCGCTTTCACTGCTGAGGGCCTGGGTTCAGTCCCTGGTCAGGAACTAAGATCCTGCAAGCCGCATGGCCCAGCCAAAAAATAAAAAGTTTATTTTAAAAATCTCACAATGTGAATTACTCATTGAAAATTGCTAAACCTTATGGTGAGGACTTCATCTTCTTGGAGAAAGAAAAGGAGGAGATGGGAGGGACGGGTGTCTTATATTATCAGTGAAGCTTATTTTTAAAAAAAGGATTAAGGTATGGCATTCACAATACTCGCAGACACACAAATACACTACCATGATTACTTCTCATCTCCCCAAAAGTTTAGAATAATGGGGAAATTTTGCTTTTCCTTTAAAGGTGGAGAGCCTAGAGGTAGAGTGCAGTCATCCAGAAGAGCCCCTACTGTTAAGAGTTAGAAAGTGAGGACAGGCATGGAGGATGAGAGGCGTTCCATATGGGGCTGGGACGAGACACCTGCACCTGACAAATCATTCCCATTTATTCAGAAGGATGAAACACAATCACTGAGGGCACTAGAAGACTGGGAGGAGGGCTGCAGAAAGCAAAGAATGAGGAGGGTAACAGAGGCGACGGCTGCACCCATTGCTATTCACCATTTGTTGTTTCCTTGAAGAGACGGGGTAACTTGGTGGTTAAGCTCAGGGACTCTGAGTCTGAACCCTGGCTCTGTCAGTCTCCAGGTGTGGGGTCTCGGATAAGTCATTTAACCTTCCTGTGCCTCTCGTTTTCTTGCATATAATCATACTTACCTCATAGGGTCGTTGTGAAGTTAGTATGTGTAATTCGATTATGGCAGTGCCTGGCACACAGTAAGTACTAGAGACATATTAGCTATTATCATTACAGGTATTTCAGCTATAGCTTGATATATACACCCTGAAAAAAATTCTATATTCTACAAAACTGTGCTCTAAAAATACAGTCTATGGGGGGCAAAAGAGGAATAGAGGGACTTCTTAAAACCTATGCAACTGGGGCTTCCCGGGTGGCGCAGTGGTTGGGAGTCCGCCTGCTGATGCAGGGGACGTGGGTTCGTGCCCCGGTCCAGGAGGATCCCACATGCCGCGGAGTGGCTGGGCCCGTGAGCCATGGCCGCTGAACCTGTGTGTCTGGAGCCTGTGCTCCGCAATGGGAGAGGCCACAACAGTGAGAGGCCCGCGTACCACAAAAAAAAAAAAAACTATGCAACCTGTCATCAGGGCACTACCAAAAAGTATAACTGGTATTGCTTGGACTTCCTGGCCAGGCAACTTAGCTTAGCTGAAAGTTGCCTCAGCAGGTGTTCAAACTGCACAAAGACAATCGAGTAGAAAAGTGGACAATACTTCAGTCTGAGCAGGCTGGTAGGTACCAAGGGAATGCAGATGGACACAGGACTCTGGGCCAGACCGGCTGCCACTGAGGTGATCCCAGGAGGGCAACGCAACCCACCAGGAGTAGTAAGCTGCGTGTGGCCAGGGCTGTGTCCATCTGGGAGGGTAGCCCTTGGTCCAGACACCCGTTTTTAATTTTCACAAAATCTAGCAGAAAGTATCCCTGGTAACAGTGTAATTTATCTATTCCAGGGTCTCCACTGAGAGAAAGAGACAATTAGGAAGCTCACTGTTTCCACACATCTAAGCCACATCCTTTCACCCAGCTTTTTCAGTACTACAGTTAGTAGTTTGCTGTTTCCCTGAATCCTTTGTCATTCTCAGTTAATTTTTAACTCATGGGGAGAAGAGGATTAATTCTATATTAGCCCCCTGCTTAATACATTTTCCCATTTCAAGATGAGGAAACTGAGGAAAAAAATCATTAACTTGCCCAACGTTAGACAGCCGTGCAGAGAGCAAGTTCATGGTCTGTGCCCAGAGAATGGGTAGCCTGTCTTACTCAATGTATTTGTGGGATTAAGAAACTGAACTGCAAAAGCAACACTTCTGTCATCCGGAGCTTAATGTTGAGAAACAAACTAAAATCTTCTGTGAGGTTTGTCTATATACCTTCAACCTAACTCTTCGACACCCGATCAGAAACACAAGTAATATTATACAAAGACGCAAATAATCAAAATCAAGCCAGAGCACCTCACCCCCCCCCCATGCTACCCCATTCCTCCCACACCAAGCACCTTCTCAGCACCCACGCCTCCCATTCTTTTTCCTCACCCTAGCCCCTACCTCTGCACAATCGGTTCTAAACTGAACCCTCCATCACAAGCTCATTATGAACCCATTATGCAGCTCTATCAGGTGTTGTTCCTGATCCCACTCTTCCTCCTGTAACTCCAGTCTCGGTCAATCATTTCTCACTCTCTCTTAAGCTAGAACTCCTCAGCACCTTCTTGAAATACTACTTCCAGACAGCTGAACTGCTAAACCATGTGGATCTAACTAACCTCCCATTCCTACAGTACTGGCCCTTATCGTCTGTCCCCTGGAGTCTACAACACTCTCCCAACTTATCTCCTGCCTCCCTGCCACCACCTATGGGGTCTTCTCCCAATGTGACCGCGCTGGAACACAAGGCTATCCCGTCACCACAGCATGGCAGGCTGTCCGTCATCTGACCTGCACTGTCTACGGGTTCCTCTCCTACTGTGTGCCTTAATCATACTAAACTGCTTAACGTTCCTTAAACATGCCAGATTGGCTCTTAAATTTTTGGTCCTTCAATCATGTATTTCTTTCTGCCTAAAAGCCCCTTCTCTACTCCCGGGCCCCACCTCCTCCAGTTCTACAATCTATATAACCTACTTCCTACTAACCCCCCCCCTCACACCAAGTTCATAAGACTCCATTTAAGAATCATTTCCAGAGGAGCTTAAAGATGGAGGAAGAGTAAGACGCGGAGATCACCCTCCTCCCCACAAATACATCAGAAACACACCTACATGTGGAACAGCCCCTACAGAACACCTACTAAATGCTGGCAGAAGACCTCAAACCTCCCAAAAGGCAAGAAACTCCCCACGTACCTGGGTAGGGCAAAAGAAAAAAGAATAAACAGAGACAAAAGAATAGGGACGGGACCTGCACCAGTGGGAGGGAGCTGGGAAGGAGGAAAGGTTTCCACACACTAGGAAGGCCCTTCATGGGCGGAGACTGTGGGTGGCGAAGGCGGGGAACTTTGGGGCCACGGAGGAGAGTGCAGCCACGGGGGTGCGGAGGGCAAAGCAGAGAGATTCCCGCACGGAGGATCGGTGCCGACCTGCACTCACCAGCCCGAGAGGCTTGTCTGCTCACCCGCCGGGGCGGGCGGGGGCTGGGAGCTGAGGCTCGGGCTTCGGAGGTCAGATCCGAGGGAGAAGACGGGTTGGCGGCGTGAACACAGCGTAAAGGGGGCTAGTGCGCCACAGCTAGCCGGGAGGGAGTCCGGGAGGAGTCTGGAGCTGCCGAAGAGGCAAGAGACTTTTTCTTACCTCTGTTTCCTGGTGCGTGAGGAGAGGGGATTAAGAGCGTCGCTTAAAGGAGTTCCAGAAACGGGGTCGAGCCGTGGCTATCAGCGCGGATCCCAGAGACAGGCATGAGACGCTAAGGCCGCTGCTGCCGCCACCAAGAAGCCTGAGTGCGAGCACAGGTCACTATTACCTCCCCTCCCGGGAGCCTGTGCAGCCCGCCACTGCCGGGTTCCCGTGATCCAGGGACAACTTCCCCGGGAGAACCACGGCGCGCCTCAGGCTGGTGCAACGTCACGACGGCCTCTGACGCCGCAGGCTCGCCCCGCATCCATGCCCCTCCCTCCCCCCCGGCCTGAGTGAGCCAGAGCCCCCGAATCAGCTGCTCCTTTAACCCCGTCCTGTCTGAGCGAAGAACGCACAGCGCGCCTCACGCTGGAGCAACGTCACGACGGCCTCTGCCACCGCAGGCTCGCCCCGCATCCGTGCCCCTCCCTCCCCGCGGCCTGAGTGAGCCAGAGCCCCAGAATCAGCTGCTCCTTTAACCACATCCTGTCTGAGGGAAGAACAGATGCCCTCAGGCGACCTACACGCAGAGGCGGGTCCAAATCCAAAGCTGAACCCCGGAAGCTGTGCCAACAAAGAAGAGAAAGGGAAATCTCTCCCAGCAGCCTTAGGAGCAGCAGATTAAAGCTCCACATTCAACTTGATGTACCCTGCATCTGAATGGACAATGAATCATCCCAAATTGAGGAGGTGGACTTTGGGAGCAAAGATATATTTTTTTTCCCCTTTTTTCTCTTTTTGTGAGTGTGTATGTGTATGCTTCTGTGTGTGATTTTGTCTGTATAGCTTTCCTTTCACGATTTGTCCTAGGGATCTGTCTGTCTGTATTTTTTTTTTTTAGTATAGTTTTTAGCTCTTGTTATCATTGGTGGATTTATTTTTTGGTTTGGTTGCTTTCTTTCTTTCTTTCTTTCTTTCTTTTTTTCTCGCTTTTATTCGGAACCATATGGATGACAGGGTCTTGGTGCTCTGGATGGGTGTCAGACCTGTGACTCTGAGGTGGGAGAGCCAAGTTCAGGACATTGGTCCACCAGAGACCTCCCAGCTCCACGTAATATCAAATGGCGAAAATCTCCCAGAGATCTCCATCTCAACACCAAGACCCAGCTGCACTCCATGACCAGCAAGCTACAGTGCTGGACACCCTATGCCAAACAACTAGCAAGACAGGAACACACCACCACCCATTAGCAGAGAGGCTGCCTAAAATCATAATAAGGTCACAGACACCCCAAAACACACCACCACACGTGGTCCTGCCCACCAGAAAGACAAGATCCAGCCTTATCCAACAGAACACAGGCACTAGTCTCCTTCACCAGGAAGCCTACACAACCCACTGAACCAACCTCAGCCACTGGGGGCAGACACCAAAAACAATGGGAACTATGAACCTGCAGCCTGTGAAAAGGAGACCCCAAACACAGTAAGTTCAGCAAAATGAGAAGACAGAGAAACACACAGCAGATGAAGGAGCAAGGTAAAAACCCACCAGACCAAACAAATGAAGAGGAAATAGGCAGTCTACCTGAAAAAGAATTCAGAGTAATGATAGTAAGGATGATCCAAAATCTTGCAAATAGAATAGAGAAAATACAAGAAATGTTTAACAAGGACCTACAAGAACTAAAGAGAAAATAAACAACAATGAACAACACAATAAATGAAATTTAAAATTCTCTAGAAGGAATCAATAGCAGAACAACTGAGGCAGAAGAACGGATAAGTGACCTGGAAGATAAAATAGTGGATATAACTACTGCAGAGCAGAATAAAGAAAAAAATGAAAAGAATTGAGGACAGCCTCAGACACCTCTGGGACAACATTAAACGCACCAACATTCGAGTCATAGGGGTCCCAGAAGAAGAAGAGAAAAAGAAAGGGACTAAGAAAATATTTGAAGAGATTAGAGTCAAAAACTTCCCTAATATGGAAAGGAAAAACTTAATCAAGTGCAGGAAGGGCAGAGAGTTCCATACAGGATAAATCCAAGGAGAAACACACCAAGACAAATATTAATCAAACTATCAAAAATTAAATACAAACAAAAAATATTAAAAGCAAGGGAAAAACAACAAAAAACATACAAGGGAATCCCCATAAGGTTAACAGCTGATCTTTCAGCAGAAACTCTGCAAGCCAGAAGGCAGTGGCAGGACATATTTTAAGTGATGAAAGGGAAAAACCTACAACCAAGATAACTCTACCCAGCAAGGATCTCATTCAGATTTGAAGGAGAAATTAAAAACTTTCCAGACAAGCAAAAGCTGAGAGAGTTCAGCACCACCAAACCAGCTTTACAACAAATGCTAAAGAAACTTCTCTAGGCAGGAAACACAAGAGAAGGAAAAGACCTACAAAAACAAACCCAAAACAATTAAGAAAATGGTAATAGGAACATACATATCGATAATTACCTTAAATATAAATGGATTAAATGCTCCAACCAAGACACAGACTGGCTGAATGGATACAAAAACAAGACCCATGCATAGGCTATCTACAAGAAACCCACTTCAGACCTAGGGACACATACAGACTGAAAGTGAGGGGATGGAAAAAGATATTCCATGCAAAAGGAAATCAAAAGAAGGAAAAGAAGGCTGGAGTAGCAAGTCTCATATCAGACAAAATAGACTTTAAAATAAAGACTATTACAAGAGACAAAGAAGGACACTACATAATGATCAAGGGATCAATCCAAGAAGAAGATATAACAATTGTAAATATTTATACGCTAAAAATAGGAGCACCTCAACACATAAAGCAAATGCTAACAGCCATAAAAGGGGAAATCGACAGTAACACAATCATAGTAGGGGACTTTAACACCCCACTTTCACCAATGGACTGATCATCCAAAATGAAAATAAATAAGGAAATACAAGCTTTAAATGATACATTAAACAAGATGGACTTAACTGACATGTATAGGGCATTCCATCCAAAAACAACAGAATACACTTTCTTCTCAAGTGCTCATGGAACATTCTCTAGGCTAGATCATATATTGGGTAACATATCAAGTTTTGGTAAATTTAAGAAAATTGAAATCATATCAAGTATTTTTTTCGACTGCAATGCTATGAGACTAGATATCAATTACAGGGAAAAAAATCTGTAAAAAATACAAACACATGGAGGCTGAACAATACACTACTTAATAACCAAGAGATCACTGAGGAAATCAAAGAGGTAATCAAAAAATACCTAGAAACAAATGACAAAACACAATGACCCAAAACCTATGGGATGCAGCAAAAGCAGTTCTAAGTGGGAAGTTTATAGCAATGCAATCCTACCTTAAGAAACAAGAAACATCTCACATAAACAACCTAACCTTACACCTAAAGCAGTTAGAGAAAGAAGAATAAAAAACCCCACATTTAGCACAAGGAAAGAAATCATAAAGATCAGATCAGAAATAAATGAAAAAGAAATGGAAGGAAACAATAGCAAAGATCAATAAAACTAAAAGCTGGTTCTTTGAGAAGATAAAACAAAATTGATAAGCCACTAGCTAGACTCATCAAGAAAAAAAGGGAGAAGACTCAAATCAATAGAATTAGAAATGAAAAAGGAGATGTAACAACTGACACTGCAGAAATACAAAGAATCATGAGACATTACTACAAGCAACTCTATGCCAATAAAATGGACAGCCTGGAAGAAATGGACAATTCTAAGAAAAGCACAGCCTTTGGAGACCAGGAAGAAATAGAAAATATAAACAGACCAATCACAAGCACTGAAATTGAAACTGTGATTAAAAATCTTCCAACAAAGAAAAGCCCAGGACCAGATGGCTTCACAGGTGAATTCTATCAAACATTTAGAGAAGAGCTAACACCTATCCTTCTCAAACGCTTCCAAACTATAGTGGAGGGAGGAACACTCCCAAACTCATTCTACAAGGCCACCATCACCCTGATACCAAAATGAGACAAATATGTCACAAAGAAAGAAAACTACAGGCCAATATCACTGATGAATGTAGATGCAAAAATCCTCAACAAAATACTAGCAAACAGAATCCAACAGCACATTAAAAGGATCATACACCATGATCAAGTGGGGTTTATCCCAGGAATGCTAGGATTCTTCAATATACGCAAATCAATCAATGTGATAAACCATATTAACAAATTGAAGAATAAAAACCATATGATCATCTCAATAGATGCAGAAAAAGCTTTCGACAAAATTCAACACTGATTTATGATAAAAACCCTCCAGAAAGTAGGCATAGAGGGAACTTACATCAACATAATAAAGGCCATATATGACAAACCCACAGCCAACATTGTCCTTAATGGTGAAAAATTGAAACCATTTCCACTAAGATCAGGAACAAGACAAGGCTGCCCTCTCTCACCACTGTTATTCAACATTGGTTTGGAAGTTTTAGCCACAGCAATCAGAGAAGAAAAAGAAATAAAAGGAATCCAAATTGGAAAAGAAGAAGTAAAGCTGTCACTGTTTGCAGATGACATGTTACTATACACAGAAAATCCTAAAGATGCTACCAGAAAACTACTAGAGCTAATCAATGAATTTGGTAAAGCAGCAGGATACAAAATTAATGCACAGAAATCTCTGGCATTCCTATACACTAATGATGAAAAATCTGAAAGTGAAATTAAGGAAACACTCCCATTTACCACTGCAACAGAAAGAATAAAATACCTAGGAATTAACCTACCTAAGGAGACAAAAGACCTGTATGCAGAAAACTATAAGACACTGGTGAAAGAAATTAAAGATGATACGAATAGATGGAGAGATATACCATGTTCTTTGACTGGAAGAATAAACATTGTGAAAATGACTCTACTACCCAAAGCAATCTACAGATTCAATGCAATCCCTATCAAACTAACACTGGCATTTTTCACAGAACTAAAACAAAAAATTTCATAATTTGTATGGCAACACAAAAGACCCCGAATAACCAAAGCAACCTTGAGGAAGAAAAACGGAACTGAAGGAATCAGGCTCCCTGACTTCAGACTATACTACAAAGATACAGTAATCAAGAGAGTATGGTACTAGCACATAAACAGAAATATAGATCAATGGAACAGGATAGAAAGCCCAGAGATAAACCCACGCAATTATGGTCATCTTATCTTTGATAAAGGAGGCAAGAATATATAGTGGAGAAAAGACAGCCTCTTCAATAAGTGGTGCTGGGAAAACTGGACAGCTACATGTAAAAGAATGAAATTAGAACACTCCCTAACACCATACACAAAAATAAACTCAAAATGGATTAAAGACCTAAATGTAAGGCCAGACACTATCAAACTCTTAGAGGAAAGCAAAGGAAGAACATTCTATGACATAAATCACAGCAAGATCCTTTTTGACCCACCTCCTAGAGAAATGGAAATGAAAACAAAAATAAACAAGTGAGACCTAATGAAACTCAAAAGCAAAAGAAACCATAAAGAAGATGAAAAGACAACCCTCAGAATGGGAGAAAATATTTGTAAATGAAGCAACTGACAAAGGATTAATCTCCAAAATTTACAAGCAGCTCATGCAGCTCAATATCAAAAAAACAAACAACCCAATCCAAAAATAGGCAGAAGACATAAATAGACATTTCTCCAAAGAAGATATACAGATTGCCAACAAACACATGAAAGAATGCTCAATATCATTAATCATTAGAGAACTGCATATCAAAAGTACGATGAGATATCATCTCACACCGGTCTGAATGGCCATCATCAAAAAATCTACAAACAATAAATGCTGGAGAGGGTGTGGAGAAAAGGGAACCTCTTTCACCGTTGTTGGGAATGTAAATTGATACAGCCACTATGGAGAACAGTATGGAGGTTACTTAAAAAACTAAAAATAGATCTACCATACGGCCCAGCGATCCCATTACTGGGCATATACCCTGAGAAAACCATAATTCTAAAAGAGTAATGCTTATATACACTACCAAACGTAAAATAGATAGCTAGTGGGAAGCAGCCGCATAACACAGGGAGATCAGCTTGGTGCTTTGTGACCACCTAGGGGGGTGGGATAGGGAGGGTGGGCGGGAGGGCGATGCAAGAGAGAAGGGATATGGGGACATATGTATATGTATAACTGATTCACTTTGTTATAAAGCAGAAACTAACACACCATTGTAAATTAATACTCCAATAAAGATGTTTAAAAAACAACAACAACAAAAAAGAGTCATGTATCACCATGTTCATTGCATTTCTATTTACAATAGCCAGGACATGGAAGCAACCTAAGTGTCCATCGAGAGATGAATGAATAAAGAAGATGTGGCACATACATACAATGGAATATTACTCAGCCATAAATAGAAACGAAACTGAGTTATTTGGAGTGAGGTGGACGGACCTAGAGTATATCATACAGAGTGAAGTAAATCAGAAAGAGAAAAACAAATACCATATGCTAAAACATGTATATGGAATCCAAAAAAAAAGGTCATGAAGAACGTAGGGACAGGAGAGGAATAAGGATGCAGACCTACTAGAGGACTTGGGGACATGGGGAGGGGGAAGCCTAAGCTGGTACAAAGTGAGAGAGAGGCATGGCCATATATACACTACTAAATGTAAAACAGATAGCTAGTGGGAAGCAGCTGCATAGCACAGGGAGATCAGCTTGGTGCTTTGTGACCACCTAGAGGGTTGGGATAGGGTGGGAGGGAGGGAGACGCAAGAGGGAAGAGATATGGAGATATATGTATATGTATAGCTGATTCACTTTGTTATAAAGCAGAAACTAACACACCATTTTAAAGCAATTATACTCCAATAAAGATGTTAAAAAAAAAAAAAAAGAATCATTTCCATTGTTGTGCCTTTGCAAATCCACATTCCCTCCTCCATCCCCCAACTTCTGTAGACGTGCCCATCCCTTCTTTCTGGTCCCCATTCTTTGTCATATAAAGTTCCACCTTAGTCCCTATACCACTCTTATTGCCCTTATTTCCTTACAAGTACATCTCCGTCTACTACACTCTAGGCTCCTTGAGGACACGTACTGTATCTAAGTTGTTTCAATTTCTCTGGTGCCTAACATAATCCCTGGCATGTAGCTGGGGACTATTAAATGCTTGTTTACTGAATGAATCAATGACATGTATGTTTAAGGTATTTATTTCTACACCACTTTGTGGTCATTCCTAGACATGGCACCTTCTCCAGGATCCTGAAATCCTGTGAATTAAGAAACAGTCCCAATTTCTCCAAGATTTCCTCCTAGTCTTAGCAGTTCAAAATATTCATAAAAGATGGAAGACTCAATTGATTAGCTAACTTGTAATAGTTGTTCTACTATTAAAAGGAAGACTTTTTTAACAACTGAAAGTCAAGAACAATAAAAGCTCAGGGAGTCAACCTCTCAAATTGTTCTGTATTTATTAGAAAAAACAACTGTGTGGATATAAGTAAGACAAAACTTCTGCTTTTAATATTTTCCTTTAGTAAATTAAATTCCAGTAGATACTTCTAGAGCATCTTTTGACCTTTCCATCACATATTTTATGCTGTACAAAGTCAATTCAAATTTACCACTATATACATCAGAGAGAAACCAGAGTCATTATAAATAAATAAATAACTTATTTTCTAAGATGAAGGGTCCAGAAAGTGGCTTTAAATATTAAATGTACCCAAATGTTTTCTTTTAAAATCAACAAGCCCAGATGACAACATGTCTTTTCTCCAAATTCCTGCTTAATTCCTTCTGATGCTTTCTTGATTGAGGCCATGTGTTATCTTGAGAGCTTTTTTTTTCCTGTCAGTATTCCATTCCAATACTCTCACTTAGGATTCAGCAAAGAAAAGGGTCTTATATTCCAACAAGGAATGCATCAGAAGAACTCTAAATTGTATACTTATAAATGCCAAGTCATTTACAGAAGCTCTTAACTAGGAAATGGAGAAAATTTTTGTTGTTTAATATGTAAAGACTCACATCTTAGCCTGGAAATTTAACCTCAAACATATTAAGTAACTCATGTTATTCTAACTTTCTTGACTAATCAGTTCCACTGATTTTTTGTTGTGTTTAGCCCATATTAGACATGTAGGGAAAGGGTGGGCAGACATAAGAAGTAAAGGAAATCCTCTTGACCTCAATAAAATTAGTTGAAAAAATAAAACAAAAAATAAATAAGTTGAGAATTGTAAAATAATAAACTTTAAGTACAATAGCAGAGATGCCAACCAGAGGTACACAAAGAGCCATCTAGGAGAGATGGACATTGAATTGGAAATTTAAAAATATAAAGGATCAAGGGGCTGCCCTTCAAGCAGAAATGTCCACTTGGGCAAAGATGCAATAGGAATGAGCATGGAATGTTCCAAGAACATTATCTTTCTAAAGTGCTGTTTGTAAGCTGGAGTATGTTGTAAAAGAATGTCATGCATTAGAGCAATGAAGAGACACTTGAATGCCAATGTGCATCTAATCCAAAAGACCTTGGATTTATAAACAGTCTTCTTTAGGAAGCAAACCAGAAGTGAAGGAGAACACTTACAGATTGGACAAATCCATTCAAGGG
The DNA here is from genome assembly GCF_026419965.1 of Kogia breviceps. Classification (NCBI taxonomy): domain Eukaryota; kingdom Metazoa; phylum Chordata; class Mammalia; order Artiodactyla; family Physeteridae; genus Kogia; species Kogia breviceps. Next base: position 120,506,315 of record NC_081315.1, on the reverse strand, counting down.
TGCTAAGGGTCCGTCATAAGTTAATGGTAGCAATACTGGAGAATGGACAAATTACAGAGGCATTTTAAAGAAAAGGAATGATACTAAAATACTCATCTTTGTGGCATATGAGGGAAGTCGAGTTAAAGGTGATGAAAAGTTCTAGTGTTACAAGAGCAGTCGGGGAGGAAAGCTGTCTTTGAGGAGAATATGATGAACATGGATGTGGATGAGAGTGGGAGATCAGGAAGGAGACCTGTGTGTCAGGGGAGGAGGAGAAATGTTCCTCCCACTCCCGATGTTTCCTCCGTGTGGACAGATGTCCAGTAGTGCAACGCCCTCAGCCTTGCTCCATCTCCTCACTCACTCCTCCCCACAGGAGGGTGACTGAGGAACTTGAGAGCAAAAGCTGGACATGTACAGCATCTCTCCTTTTTCTCTTTATCTTTGGGCAGCAACTGCCAGTAGGAGGTGCATCCTGCTGTATACACTAAAGTGGGCTAATTTTAGGTCCAGCAATAGGAACTCTATTTCTCCCAAGTATAAGCCACCTTTTCCAGTTGCAACTTTATTAATAATAAAGATGGTATTTTGGTTTCATTTGTCTTACTCCTAGTCTATCCCTTAACTGGCTCATATCTTGGGTGTGGAGGATGAGTGCTAGTCATTGGTCCCCTAAAACCTCAGTAACATACATGAGGCAATGAGATCATACACAGCGATGCTAACTTAAGAAATATCAACATATAGGTCAAGGTTAAAGATGAATTCTCTAGGAGCAGATATAGAGAAATAAGAGCAGAAGATGGCAGACAGAGAGATGAATGACCAATCGAGGGTCACCAGCACGTGCTAATGCATTCCAAGCAAAAAGACCAGCGCACACGGGCAAAGTCAGGAAACTATGGGGCAACATAAGGAAAAGGTGATTAACCTTGTTTAACTAAACTATAAAGTCTGTGTAGGGAATGGGAGAAAGGAACAAAGGATAGGCTGTAAAGGTAAATCAGAGCCAGATTTTAGAAAAATTTAGACATTTCTGCACAGCAATGGGGAAACCTTAAGTATTCTAAACAGATCTATGACTAGACATATGCTTCTTTAAGAAGCACAAACTGGAGGCAGTATATTGACAAGCCTGGAAAGGGGAGAGAGATCATATAAGGAGGAGAGAGAGAAATCCATACAGGAGTGATAAACCATGTGTGCAGTGAAATGGAGACAGAGAGAGAGAATGGATATAAGAACTATTACCGAATTGAGTGGTCTTAGGCAACTCTTAGGCAACTCTTCATTATAGGGGACATTTCTATAGGAAAAATAGAAAGAGATATTTCAAGACTTCAGAGCTGTATAATACAAAAACTGGTAATGTCATTGAAAGAAATAAAAAAGTTGGGTAGGACACCAAAACTACAGGCAACAAAAGCAAAAATAAGTGGGACTACATCAAACTTAAAATCTGCACATCAAAGGAAACAATCAATAGTGTGAAAAAGCAATCTACAGAATGGAAGAAAAAAATTGTAAAGCATATATCTGATAAGGAGTTAATATCCAAAATACATAAGGAAATTTCACAACTCAGCAACAACAAGGACAACAGCAACATCCAATTTTTTTAAAAATGGGCAAAGGACTTGAACAGACCTTTCTCCAAAGAAGATATTCAACATAACTAATCCTTAGGGAAATGCAAATCAAAACGATATGAGGGCTTCCCTGGTGGCGCAGTGGTTGAGAATCCGCCTGCCGATGCAGGGGACACGGGTTCGTGCCCCGGTCCGGGAGGATCCCACATGCCGCGGAGCGGCTGGGCCCGTGAGCCATGGCCGCTGAGGCTGCACGTCCGGAGCCTGAGCTCCGCAACTGGAGAGGCCACAACAGTGAGAGGCCCGCGTACCGCAAAAAAAAAAAAAAAAAAAAAAAAAAAGGAAAATGACAAGGATGGTGAGAATGAAGAGAAATTGAAATACTTGTGCACTGCTGGTGGGAGTGTAAAATGGTACAGCCATTACTGAAAAGAACATGGAGATGGAGGTTCCTTAAAAGATGAAAAATAGAATTACCATATTATCCACCTATCCTACTTCTGGGTATCTATCCAAAAGATTTCAAAAGAGAATCTCAAAGCTATTTGCATACCCATGTTCATCACAGCATTAACACAACAGCCAAAAGATGGAAATAATCCAAATGTCCACTGACAGATGAATGGATAAAGAAAATGTGGAATATACAAATAACAGAATGTTATGCAGCCTTAAAAAGAAGGAAATCTTGTCATGTGCTACCACATGGCTGAGCCTCAAAGAACATTATAAGTGAAATAAGCCAGTCACGAAGGGACAAATGCTCTATGATTCCACTCATGTGAAGTATTTAAAGTAGTCAAAATCAGAAATAGAAAGTAAAAGGGTGGTGCTGAGGGCAGGGAGAAGGCAAGAGGAAGAATTAGTGTTCACTGGGTGCAGAATTTCACTGTAACAAGATGAAAAAGTTCTAGAGATCTGTTGCACAATAATGTTAATATACACTACTAAATTATACACTTAAGAATGGTTATTATGGTAAATTTTGCTATGTTTTTTACCACATTAAAATAAAAAGAAATAGAGAAGTAAAGAAGAGGAACTTGTTTATTTGTTTGGTAGGGTGGAGTTGATGTTAAGCCTGATTTTGTCACATATACATACACCCTGCACCTAGTGCCAAAATGTCCTCTATAAAAATAGCAGATTATGTCGTCAACTCTGAATGCTTGAACACATCAATTTGTTTTACATGTCACTTTTTTGGGACTGTGCCCCACTTCAACTTTGGCCTCCATACAGATGCTCCTGTAAATCCCTTACATGGTTCAGTAAACATGGACTATGAAACAACATTCTACCCTACTGATGCCAAAACAAAACACTCCAGGATAAATGCAATTTTGCAAATTGTTTCACAGTCCAGCAGTTGCTATTTCATGTTCAGAATCAGAAGTCTGCTCCTTTGTATTGCAAAACAGCATATGCACATCCATCAAACTCTTGTTCCATTCCTTATGAGAAGAGTAAGTCAGGGCGCCAAGGAAATTGACTGACCTTTTTTTCTCTACCACAACTCCATTTCAATTCAGTTCAATGCACTTCAGTTTAAAAGACATTTATTTTATGTCTATTTTTGCCTGGCACCAAAGATCAAAGGTGAGTCAGTCAAGACTCCTATCTTCAAAGAGCTCAAAATCCAACAGGTGAGACAACTACATACATAAATAAATATAATAATAAAAGTTCTCTTATAGAAGCATTATCAAATGCTATAAAAACAGATTGGGGAAACCAACTTCTTCCTGCAGTATTCACACACACACACACACACACACACACACACACACACACACAGACAATACGGAAGTGACATTTAAGAAGGAGAGAGAAGGAAGTGGCATTTTGATGTTCTCCTATAGCCTGGGTACTTTATGTAGATTCTCTTATTAAACCCATCCAATGAGCAAACCAAGGCTCAAATGAGGCTCTGAATCCAAGTCTGCCTAGCTCCAAAGCTCATGCCCCTTCAGGTGAGTAACGGTGTGGCCAGTGTACAACAAGGAGGCACCGCTCAGGACTGAAGGAACAGGAGCAAACACAGACCTACAAGGACCTGAAGTGTGTGAGGGGGTGTGATTAATGCCATGTGACTAGAGCAGAGAAGATGATGGAAATACTGGCTAGAGGTAAGTTTGGGAAGGTCAGATGGGCCCGGATTGTGAGGGTCTTCTATTTACCAGCAAGTAACCTGAATTAAAATCCTGAGGCCAGTAATTTTCAAATGACACTCTAAGGACGATGCCCATATAAGAAGTTCTGAATATTTTTTATATGGGGAATTTGGGGTAGGATTTATTTTAAGAAAAAAGAAGGGTTCCATTTCTAAAAATCGTATTTAAAGAAAACCCACGGGAGCAAATGGAGGGTGACTACAGACTTTTAATCATCCATATGTGCTTTAGAAAGATAAATATGGTGGCTGTGTGGGGAGGACGGTCATCTAAGGAAACAACGTTTGGACTGGAGACCAGTCAGGGGGCTTCACAAATAATATAAGATAAAGCTTTTTAGGGTCTGGATAGACACAGACAGTGGTAGAAGGATGGATTCAATAATTAAAATATATAGAACTGGGTGGCAAATTTGTGGTGGGGAATAAAAAAATCAAGAATGACTAAGTTTTCTAGTTCAAACAACATAGTAATGACCACTAACTAAGACTGAGAAAGTTTGGTAGGAGGAGTAGACTTGGAGAAAACAATTAGTTCACACTTGTTTCGTTTTGACATGTTGAGTTTGAGGTGTCTACAGGACACGCAGAAGAAGACATCACATGCGTGAATTAATTAGATGGAGGAATTCTTTCACAGTGTATATCAAACCACCACAATGGTCACTTTAAATATCTTATAACTTTATATGTCAATTATACCTCAACGAAGCTGAAATTTTTTTAAAAGAACTAATGAACCATAAAAAAAAAAAAGCATCACAAAGTAGACAGATCTATGAATGTGGAACATCAGAGAGTGGGGTGGAAGGTATTTTAGCAGGGACCACTCATTTTGCCTTCTCCCCTTCTTCCTCATAGTTATTAAACTCACCGTTTTCACAGAGCACATGGCCATTCATTTCCCAGACCCTCTTGATGCTACAGGTGGTCAGGACACTATAACCTCATCAATGCAATTTCAGCAGAAACATTGTGTACAATTTCTTTATCACTTCCTTTGGAAATTATTGACCTTCACTTCCTGGGTGTTGGAACATAGGCATGGTGCCACTGGGCTACTGCAGATGGCGCAGATAAAGACAGCGCCTTAGGAGATGGTAGAGCAACAAGAGATAAGAAAACTGAGGTCCTGGGAGACCAGATGGAGCAGAATCACTCGCCTACCTATTTGTTACAGCAGCTTAGCCTCACTCTGACTAATGCATGGGGCATCAGCATATAGTTCAAACCTCAGGAGGAATGAGATCAGCAGAAAAAAAGAGAGAAAACTTAAAGGAACACAAACATGAACAACAATCTCTAAAAAGTGAAGAAAGGCCCTTTTACAAGACCTAAAAGAAACAGCCACAGGGGTAGGAGAAGGTCAAAAGAGAGGAGAGTACTTCAGACAGGAAGAAGACTAGTTTAGAGATATACAATGGGGCAGAAGAAAACTAAGATGGAGATTTAAAAGAGGCTAATCAATTTGGTGAAGAACAAAATTGATCTTTATTCTTTGCCAGAACAAAGTCAGTGAAGCAGTAGGGGTGGTGGCCTATTAAAAGTTAACAGGAAGGAAGGAAGCAGATAGAGTTGTGGAAGACTACTGTTTCAAGAAGTAAAGAGGGGGCTTCCCTGGTGGCGCAGTGGTTAAGAATCCGCCTGCCAATTCAGGGGACACGGGTTTGAGCCCTGGTCCGGAAAGATCCCACATGCCGCGGAGCAACTAAGCCCGTGTGCCACAACTACTGAGCCTGCGTGTCACAACTACTGAAGCCCGCATGCCTAGAGCCCGTGCTCCGCAACAAGAGAAGCCACCACAATGAGAAGCCTGCGCACCACAACGAAGAGTAGCCCCCGCTCGCCTCAACGAGAGAAAGCCCGTGCGCAGCAACGAAGACCCAATGCAGCCAAAAATAAATTAATTTTTTTAAAAAAAGAAGTAAAGGGAAGAGAGATGGAAAAAAGTATTTTGACGGTCATTTTATATAGGCTTAAAACTCCTAAATGTATGGTGACTCAAAGGAATTAGAAACCTAGTAAGAAGGCTTATTTTCCATTCTATCGATAGATCTGATGGGTTCCCCTTGCCAGCACCAACACTGTAAGTCAGAAGTAAGGGAGGAGGACAGGGTAAGGTTTTATCCTAACCTTAGAACTTCCAATAGTTAGACAACATCCCAAGAAAATCTCTAAGATTTAACAATAACTTTTGGGAATTCACATTTTTGTAAACTCTTCAGTAAATTTTTGCAGGTTGACAAATATCTCCAAACTGCCATTGGTGGTGCCTCTGTTACAAGATGGCAACACAGAATCCACACGGGCACATAAGAGGGAAGCTAGTGATGGTTAATTTCCCAAAAGACATGCTATTTCCATCTATCACATCCCTGCAGTTACAACACTCCCATCCAACTTTCCCATCCCCAAGAGAGGGCTCCAGGTGCATGCTCTTCTTTAATTGATTTCTATTCTCACCTTCCTTTTAAGTCATCATTTTCTGGGATAATTGGTATCTGTGAATTCTCACTAGAGTCCGTTTCCTTCTACTGAAAAGGAAGTTAAATTACAACCTAAGGAAGAAGTATATTCTCTGTTTAACTGAATTTTCCCTGTTGTTTAATAACTAGTTCCATTTGCTGCATTCTGTAGTTATATAGAGAGAGAAAAGTTAAAAAAAAAAAAGTAAATGATGTTCATCAATATTTGAGCCCCATCTTCAGATAATTGATTCTATTAATTGTTTACAATTTATTTATTCTAATAACTAGGCAATAGATTTTACATTATTCCACATTCGTTTCTTTTACCTGCTAGTGAAATTTTATATACACATTAATTGCTAAGTACAGGTTTTGCAAAAAATGTTTAAAAGCTATCTTGCAGTTTCCTTTGAATCACAGGATCTCATGAACCACTGTTTATCCCTTTCTACAGCTGTACTCTTCATATAGGTTATGGTGGGGAAGCTATCAGTATAAACCAAGGGTACTATAAGAAATTTCTCTTTGAAATGCATCGCTGTGTTTAAAGATAAGCTGAATACATCATTCTTTATATTACACAGTAAATTCCTTCTGTTATACCATAAGAAGAGTTTCCCTCTGGTCCTAATTCCAGGAATAACTGTTTCATGTGAGCAACTGACATCATAATTTTCTAGATATTGAAAATCAAATAACCAACTGCTTCCTTCATAGGCTTCCAGTAAGCTTAGCACCAAATTACTGTTCTCCCCCTACAAATGCATAAGATTTTGTGGTATATATTTTTCAGAACTAGGCTCAGTCCTAAATCCATTTTACTTTCCAGCCCTTATCCTTCCTTTGCCTTAATTGTCTTACCTAATTTTAATTTAGCTTTTTCCTTATTCTCTCTATATATATTTGAGAGTTTCCTCAAATTTTAAGTAGGGAAGGATATAAATGGATGGATCAACTGATGGATTATTGACATACACACTTGATATTGCTAGGATTTCCATCCGAAATTAATGCATTCATTCATTCATTGAGCCATTCATTTGACAAACACTGTTCCAGTTCCTGCTAAGGGAAAAGCACTGAAACAGGCACACAACCGATATATTGATGGCTCCTACCCTCAGGAACTTTACTTTGTGCAGGTAAGCCATAATATACAACTAATAATGTATGATTAAAAAGTGATCAGTGTCATAAGAAAGTGCAATGAAAGTCTTATCTGACAAAGATTGCATTGCCAACCTATGCTAAGGACCATCAAAAAAAATAAAAAGACATTATCTTCCTTTTCAAAACAATTTTGTGCTGTCATAGTCACAAAATGTTTTATGCACGTAATATTATTCTAAATATTTATTAACAGAAACTTAAGTTATTCTTAATATCAGGTTTTTAATTTAAATTATGAAAGTTGGTTGCTTTACAGTCTAAATAAGTTCCACATAAGTAGTAGAGACAGAATTAAATAGGAAAAATGTCATTTAGGAGATATTTAATGAGTCAGCTCTGCTATGCCCTTTTTATTTTATTTATTTTTTCAGGGCAATATAGTTAGTTAAGTTTTAGAATGAAAGGCCGCATTAAGAACAACAGTTCCTGAACATGATACATTCGTATCCTTGAGAAGGTCATTAATAAGCATTCTTTTTTTTTTTTTTTTTTTTTTTTTTGTACGCGGGCCTCTCACTGCTGGGGCCTCTCGCGTTGCGGAGCACAGGCTCCGGATGCGCAGGCTCAGCGGTCATGGCTCACAGGCCCAGCCGCTCCGCGGCATGTGGGATCTTCCCGCACCGGGGCACGAACCCGTGTCCCCTGCATCGGCAGGCAGACTCTCAACCACTGCGCCACCAGGGAAGTCCAATAAGCATTCTTTCAAAAACATATATATATATATATATATATATATATATATATAGATATAGATATAGATATAGATATAGATATATATATATATATAGAGAGAGAGAGAGAGAGAGAAAATATTTCATTGTAAAATACATTTGGAATCACAGACAATAGTAACAATTCTCAGTAGTTTTCCCATATGCTAATGTGTATTAAAGAGGAAGGTGAGTGGGAAATGTAAAATAGAGAGATAGTGGGAAGCAGCCGCATAGCACAGGGAGATCAGCTCGGTGCTCTGTGACCACCTAGAGGGGTGGGATAGGGAGGGTGGGACGGAGACGCAAGAGGGAGGGGATATGGGGATGTATGTATATGTATAGCTGATTCACTTTGTTATAAAGCAGAAACTAACACATCATTGTAAAGCAATTATACTCCAATAAAGATGTTAAAAAAAAAACAAGAGGAAGGTGAGTGGGAAGGAGCATACAATGTATTGAATATTTCAATCTTATTTGACTCAGAACGCTATTTTTGTTTTTTTTTTTTGGCTGCATCAAGTGGCTTGCAGGATCTTAGTTCCCGGACTAGGGATTGAACCTCGGGCCACGGCAGTGAAAGCACGGAGTTCCAACCACTGGACCTCCAGGGAACTCCCTCAGAACACTTTTTAACACAGAACATCTTTAACATTTCATAAATAAATCAAATGTGAGACCTTAATGGAGCTTCTGGTATTTGGATGAAAACAGAAAGAAGAGTTGAGGGAGAAGTGCTAATTTAATATGAATTTCTCCCACACAAAATCCCTGAGCAAATCAGAGTCATATATCTCTGTGGTAGCTAAGTAATGCCTCCACCACAAGATGTCCACCTCCTAAGCCCTATAACCTGTGAATGTCACCACAGATGGCAAACGGGACCTTGCAGGTGTGATGAAGCTAAGGATTTTGAGATGAGAGATTATCCAGATGGACCCAGTGTAACCACAAGGATCCTTGTGAGGGAGGCAAGTGGATCAACAAGGGAGAAGGTGATGTGATGACAGAACCGGAGGCTGGAGTGATGTTTTTTGAATATGGAGGATGGTGTCAGGAGCCAAGAAATGCAGGCAGCCTCTAGAATGCAGACAAGGCAAGGAAACAAATTCTCCCCTAGAGCCTTCAGAGGAATCACAGCCCTGCCAACACCTTGGTTTCAACCCAGTGAAACCCACTTGGGACGGCTGATCTCCAGACTGTAAGGTAATACATTTGTGTTGTTTTAAGCCAGTAAATTTGTGGAAATTTATTAAAGCAGCAATAGGAAACTAACATAGTCTCTTAATAGTCAAAAATTTAAAAATAACTCTTATGAATCATAACTCTAGCTTTCAGAGGTTTAAACTATTGTTTTCTTCGGTGGAAAAACGGTTTTAAGAGAAGCACCAGATATCTGTGAACATTGAAAATAATTGGGAGTTGAGGGTCACTCACCTTTTACTTCAAATATTTCTTCTACTGAATTTTTTATAAGAAGCACATATTATTTTAATGGAAAACAATTAGTTGAAATTAATAACATAATTTGGGTTTGGATCTTCAGTAGGGTCTATCAGAAGTTCATGCAGCTTTTCATAGTCAGAAATAACCATGCCCTTCAGTAAAGCTGCAAGAGCTGACCCAGTTAGGCAAGGGTATTGATGAGTGCAGGAATAAGTGTTTATGCAGCAAACCTACACCTAAGAATGATTTGGTCAGTGTTGGATAACGTTTTGTGGGTGTAATTCTTCCAACAAGGAGGCCAGGAAGATGTCTACATTGCCAGACTACTGGGCAACATTTCCAAGAAACGGCAGGCCTCTTGCTCCTCATGCTACAGAAAAAAAGAGAGCCATCTCAATTCACCAATTTCCTTCTGATTCAAGACAACTCCAGATCTGTTTGTAAGCCAGGTTTCTGTCAGCTGGCACAATATGTAAAAATGTTCAATAGCTCCTGAATAAGAACTCAAGTCAAATAACTCTCCATGTCAGAAGCTCAGACAGAGTTCAAAAGTATTTTTCCTTGTTAACATTTTTTAAACTTGTTAATAATTAGCCATGTTACTGAACACACAAAATGAAAGCTTTTAGATACTCAATCTGATATTAAAATCAAATAAAAGAAACTAAAAAAAAAATTTTTAAATAAAAGAAACTGAAAGGTTGTTCAGCCTTCTAAATATGCACTGTGAGTTTGGGGGGTTTTTTGTTTGGTTGGTTTTGTTTTGTTTTGTATCACACACTTGCTTAAAGACTAAGACGTCGGGGCCTTAATCTCTAAAAAGAGTGCATCCAGTCTGCACTCAGGCAGTGAAGTGAAGGACCACATCTTCTGCAACAGGGATTTTCATGTGCATCTAGATTGTAAGGTAACAACAAAAAGAAGCATGTAATTTCTTCTCTAAAACCGAAGCCAGTCCTAAAGGCATTTAAGAGGGCAGTTGTCAGGGCTTCCAAAAGTGTTCTTTGTGCGGCCCATGGAGGAGGGAGGATACTCCTTGGTGAAAAGCTGAAGAAATCAATGCTCAAGTAGAACAGTATGAAAGGTGTGCACTTCCGCTTTACCATTTTCACGAGGCTGCTTCTAAGAGGCAGCTGGCTGCAGTGGTAATGAGCTAACCTTCTGTACTACACTTACCTGTGTTGGAATCCTGGGTCCTCTAGGGGACTTGGAGCATTGCTTAACCTTCCTGTTTCTTCGTTTGTAAAATGAGAACAATAGTACTAACACAGTGACTCATAAAGTCGTTGGGATTGAATGAATTAATATATGTAAAGTCCTTCTAAGCACCTAGGTATAACAAGACATTGCATATGTACTAGCTCTTATGGTTTTACCTCTACATTTTTCTGTCCTTAAATGAATCTTCAGAATATTAGCTGCCAGCTATATTCTCCCCTTGAACACTCCAGGGACTAAATTATGGACCCTCTAGGGGTACAAGCCCTTGGCCCTTATCCCCACCACCACCACTCCTGACCCAAGCCAGAATCTGCCCCTCGATCCAGGACTATGACTTTCTGGAGGACAGAACTCATACCATTCCCAGAAGCCTTTACATCAACACTCGGCCTACCCCTTCCAAGGGAAGCTCCTTCAAGCCAGGCAAGGTGCTCCCCTTCCGTGGAGCCTCCCAGAAATATTAATGCTGAGTGGAAAGAAAGCTCTCTCTGAGGGATGTGCTGCACCGCATGCGGGCTGTTACTCTCCCCCTGAACCACCTTATTCCTACTATGCTCTGGACCAGTGCATGAGAAGCATCTGATGAAAATGCAGATTCCTCAGCCTATCCCGAGATTCTGACTCGGTAGCTGAGGTAGGGCCCCAGGAGAGGCCACAGACCACACTCTGGGAAACGCTGCCTGTTCCAGGCAGAGATGCTTAACCTAGTGCCAGCTGTTAGAGCAGGACCGCATCTTATTTGTCTTTGTACCACCAGATGTAGCACTTAGTAGTTGCTTATTAAAATAGCTGTTGCATGAATGAGTGAGAGCAGGAAGAATAATGCTTGTCCTTCATAGGTGGGAGAAACAATCTATTGCCCAAAACATAGAGGAGTGCAAACCTAGCAGAGAAAGATCACAAGTTGACATTTTTAAGAGGTCTTCCTCTTTAGGAGTTCCAGGTACAGAGAATGTACAAGACAAAGTTTCAACTTCTACATATAATTTTTTAAGTCATCCTTCATCCTAGGTATAGAAATTTTTTGATTGAAGAGCAGACATGGGTCATTCCTGCTAAAAATTGATCACTGACATCTGAACTAACTTGTCATGGATTAATCATAAAGTGACTGAAAAGATAAGCGGCCTCCGTGTTCTTGACCTTCTTTCCTCTGCTTTATACTTTATTTTTCATTTAAGTAGCAAAGCCATTCTATGAGAGTTTGTGATACTCCAAATCTCAATTAATATACCAAATGACAGTCACCTTAACCAAAACCACACCTTAATACCTAAAAGTCATTCAAATTTGGCAAAATATTTAGCCTCACCACTCTTTAAAGACTCGGCACACATTCATGGTATCTTTCTGTCAAAGTAGAGTATCACTAGAATTACCAAAAGTACCTCTTGTTTTCCAGACTGTTACTAAAATATGTGTGTGCTCCTTCAGCAGATTTCATTGAAAATAGCCTGATCCTGGCATCAGGGAGCCAACCATCCTCATCCAGTCTGCAAGGCTGTCTCCATTATTATCTTTGGCATATCATTTCAAATCACTTAACCTTTCTGCATTCTGTGTACCTAAGAAACCTGGGACCAGTGAAAGAAAAGTGCTTGTCAGCTATTCTATAGGAACATGGGAAAAAGAAATGATGAGGTAATGCTGAGAAGGGCCAGTTTTATCCAATCACATGAACAAAGGAATTGTGCAAAATGTCTCCTTACTTCATGGACAGATGATGCTTCTGAAAATTGAAAGATTAGAGCAGAAAGTAAGAAGAGGAGATGCTAGAAGCCTAAATCCCTAGGGGAAAGGGGGAAGAGTGGCCATGATTTGATAGGGGAAAGTACAGGAATAAAGCTAAGATGAAAACCTCACTAAGATGAGGAATACATGGGAAAGAGGAATGCCAAGAGCACAGGAGAAATAGTCATTCTCATAAGTTGCCGGCAAAAATAATTTAGCGTATCAACTTTCAGGCAAATTGCATTTATTCTAGAGTAATGTTTGCTGGGAATGTTAATTTGTCATGGTTCTATCTGGGCAGGGAGGGCAAGGCAGAGGAGAGGAACACTGTTTCTACTGGTCATGGTTAGAACTTAGTGTTGTTTGCATTCTACTTATTCTTTTTTTGGACTGAGACAACCTGAAAAGCGGTTTCTCCGTATGTAGCCAGGCCTCCACAACAGGAAGCTGAGGCCCCAGAACTTCCAGGTGGGTCTCCATCAAGGCTAATACTAGAGTGACAGAATGGTCTCTCAGCAAAAGAGTCAGAGGAACTAAGACTTTGGGGGTTTTATTTTTTCATTCCTGAAAACAGTTGGAAAAAGAATGATCATTACTGCTCAGATTGGGTGCGGGGGGAGTGAAGAAAGGGAGAAAAGTAGCACTATGTATTGAGCATCTATTTGCCAGGGGCTGTCCAATGGATTTTGCATGTGCTATTTCATTTAACCCTCAAATGTTAACCAAGTTCATCTTACTGAGCACTTCCTATGTAGTAAGTTGCTCAAGGTCATGTGATTAATAAGTGATCCAGGGTTAAAATACATGTCTGTGTGACTCCAACTCTTATGTTTATACTAAACTAACACGCAGAAAGTAAAAAATCGAATAATTATTTTTCTATTAAAATATAAATACCTTAAAATTCTATAGTTTTCTCATATGCTTATGTATGTATAATGAATAGTAAATACAGTATGAAAACATATTTAATCCAAGAAATAGCAAAAGAAACACTCTAAATATCCATAAATAGGGACCAGTTAAATTATGGTATGGTAAAATGCTATATGGTCTTTAAAAGAATAAGCCAACTGTACTTAGACTAATCAAAAAGTTGACGAGGGGAATTTCTTCGTTTTGCAATAAATGCAAAGATGAATGGAGAACTAGAAAATCATTTTGCAACCCCTAATGGAAAATGGACTGAGGCAGTAATAGACACTGGATGCCAAAATCATTATATAAAATGTTGATGGGAAGCTTTACAATAGGCAGATCAGATTGACACCACCCAAATCCTCTGCTCAATCTTTGAATCACTCAAAATCAAACGTGAGACATATGAGCCTCTTAAGGTGATGCAGCAAGAACACAGCAGGCACCATCTAGGAAGGATTCTTGCCAAAAATATTCGATCTGAATCCAGTCAAGCCTCAGGTACGAGGGACAGAGGGACAAGTTGAACAACACATGGTGGGAACAGTCAAATCCAGAAGGTTCGGTCTTCTACAAGGTAAATAACTTAAGTTTCTTAAATGAATAGATGCCTTTTGTTAAGGAAGAGAATTATTAAAGTTTAGAAGTGTTAATGGATGCCATATGTGGACCTATTTGACTTTTAACTTAAACAAAACAACTTTTAAAAGATATTTTTGAGAGAATCAGGGAAATTGAAAAATAGACTGGATTGTAGATTATCAAAAAACATTAATTTTCTGAGATGTGATAATGGCATTGTAGTGGGTTTTTGTTCAGTATGTCTTAGGAATACATACTAAAGTATTTATGGGTGAAATTACATGATATCTTGGATTTATTTTAAAACACTCCTGAGAAAAAAGGAGAGCTATAGTTGAAACCAGATTAGCAAAGGTATTCTTACGGAAATCGTCCAACATATACAATAGCAGAGAAATAAAACAATGAATCTGCATTCATCCAACTTCAACATTTTGCCTATATTGATTCAAGCTATTCCTCCCACACACATCTTCTCTTGTATATTTTACAGTAAATCTCAAACATCAGACAACGTATCATTTCACTCATAAATATATCAACATGTATCATTAATCAATAAGGAGTTTTTCTTTTTCACATAACAACTAGGCCAATATCACATGGAACAAAATTAATGATAATCTCTTAATATTTTCTAACATACAGTAAGATTGTCAAAATATTAATATGTATGTTGAAGCTCGATAATAGATATCTGGGGGGGTCATGATACACGCTAATTTTGTGTATGTTTGAAATTTTCATAATAAAACACTTGCTTAAAAAATAAGGAACCTTGTATGTACTGATATGGAAAAATGCTCAAGACATATTAAGTGAAAAAAGACACAGAATAGTGTACGTACTATGCCACAATTTGTGTTTAACAAGATATAGAGATATGTGTGTGTACATATATACATATATATATATGTCTATATATACATGTATATATAGAGAGAGACAGAAAGTCATGAAATACATCCGGAAAATACACATGGAACTAAAAACAGTGGTTGTCTCTGAGGAGGGAAACTAGAGCACAGGGGAAGGAAGAAGATGTGTTTATCCTTTTGTATCTTTTGAATTTAGGGTTGTATATTATATATTCAAAAACATAAATCATTCATAAATTAAAAGAAAAAAACAGTGTATAGACACCTGGTGCATCATGTATCACCAAAACTAATCATTAACTGTGATTATCAGTCACAGCTTAAACTAATCTGACTTTGGTATCCTACCAGATTTATGTTGGAAGATTGCTCTGATATCTCTAAACTCAGAAATCTCCAGCCATCTGTTTAATCCAATATTGTGTTCTGGGTTTTCAAGCTACTATGGTCTATAAGACTGCCACTTCAGCTTATTGGTATCTCCCTTACTTACTACCTCATGTTTGGCTTATTCTGGTTAAACCTTTTTATATTTCTATGTTCCAGCGTTTCCCTCAGTAGAGCAAAGCCTCTCTGTTTATTTCTCTGGTGGTTAAGCTGAAAGCGAGACCACCTTTCAACACTGGCCCACATCCAAATGAGACCTGTATTATTACAATCCAGATGCTACAGATAATTTTCTGTCCTTCCAACCTAGCTAAGTGTTGATCAATTAACATATACCAGTCTAGCTGTCATTAGGGGGGATTTGCCTTTTTTCCAAATTAAATTTTAAATAATTTAAACAGATTAGTGCCTAAACACAAATATATAGTTGTCTCTTTACAGCAACAATTTAGATTTAACTGAGGCAGCATATTGGGAGCTTATAAAGCACCAAGACATCTCCTTTTTAAATATTTTTTTTTCTAAATTTCTTCTTTTCAATCCCAAATGGAAAATGAAGCCAGAGTACATAACAAATAGAAAATCATGGAATGTTATTCCCTTTGTGAAACTTTAGAGCAACAATTATTTTTAGTAACATCTGGGCCAAATGTTCTTACAGGTTTTAGTTTATTCTGAAATTAAATACCATACAATGTCAGGATGAGGAGTTTAAAATTCTGCCGTATTACTCCACAAGTAACTTCACAACTAGAAAGAATATGCTTTTATATATACCAACAGTTTTAGTAAGCATATACAACATGGAGAAATAATAGTATTTCTGGACAAAACATAATAATTGTGTGACTGTAAAATCATGCAAAATCTACCTTGTAAATCAGCTTCACTCTTCATTAGGGATGGTTTAATGTTTCTTTTATTATAAAACCCAATAATATTGAGTTATGAGGAAAAGTTATGAATGGCAGAGTTGATTTTTCAACACCAAGATGAGAAAAAAGATCTAATATGTAAAACTTTCTGAAACCTATTTTTCATTAACACTTGAATAGCACATTTAAGGGTATACTTTTAAGTGTCACAAACAAAACCTGCAACAATGGGTAGGTATTCTGAATGGCTAGCATGAAAGGATTTGTCAAATTGCTTTGCTAAAAACCAAGGCACAAGCAGTTCAGTTTGGATTTCTTAGATTTTTTTCTGTTTTTCTACAATGTGTTCTCTTAAGAAGTCAAAGAAATCCTACTTTGAAGTTTCAACCACTAAGCTTACACCTTTAGAGAGCTGGCCTCTGAGTGGATGGCAATTTTGTGAACAAAGCAACATCCTGTACCAGTTACTGTGCCCAGCTGAGAAGGCAAAGGTAAAAGTTGGCCTCGCTCTCAAGGAACTTAAAGAAATCTAAGCTATGCGGGCAACTGACTACCCAAGTTCAGGGACGTGAACTAATATACAAAAGGAGGAAAATATAACAAATACGATAATGTGCTTTTTTAGATTTTTAGTAATATTGTTCTGTGAAATAATTGTATTAGTGCATTAAACTACATTGATTACCTTGAAGTCCTTAATCATTGCAAAACTTTATAGTAAAGTCTACCATGTTTTGGATAAAGCTAAAAGAGCTACCCTTTTAATAATAAGGACCTGTAATGCAAAATTTTGTTAAATTACATTTTCATTAGGAACTTGCTATGGGGACTGTCTTCTAGATACTGAAAGAAGAACAAGCAGGTAAGTATTACTTCTAAGCATTCCCCATACCTTTCAACCACATCACACCACGATTCATGAACACAACGAAATCTTACCTAAAATAAAG
Source organism: Kogia breviceps (assembly GCF_026419965.1). Classification (NCBI taxonomy): domain Eukaryota; kingdom Metazoa; phylum Chordata; class Mammalia; order Artiodactyla; family Physeteridae; genus Kogia; species Kogia breviceps. Next base: position 120,489,232 of record NC_081315.1, on the reverse strand, counting down.
GCATTCCCTCCTCATCTGTAAATCAACATCCCCCCCCATCACCAAGTCTGTGTTGTATGTAGATAAAAAGGGCTTTGTCACAACTTTTAAGTTGGTGTACAAAAATCGATAGAAGTCTATAGTTGAAACAAGAAGCATAAGTTATAAGAGAAAGCGCTTTAGACTTCGAAAGACCCGGTTAGAATCTCAGCTAACAAGTCATGTGCTTTGGTGCAAGTTTACCTTACCGTCTGTGAAATGTCCATAAATAAATGAAATGTTGGTAGCCGGTATAGCATATGGGAAGTGCTGAGCATGTGGTAATTGCTATTGTTATTATTATTATTGCTTATGATACTTCCTCAAAATATGATAAAAAGGCACAAATCAAATGGGGTAAGATTAAAATAAAGGATCTGAGTCAGTAAAACACAATACTGAGTCTTGAATGATAGAATTGTCTTTACACCTGAGGACAGTAGATAGTCGTTTTCTCAATTAGTATACACAGAACTGTTTTTCTACCCAGTCTTCTCAAAGGCTGGGATGTAGTGGTGCTTTCAAATGTAGTGTTGTGCAATAGATCTTCATGCCTTCTTTTCCATGCTCAAGACAAAGGACAAAAATATGCTGAAGACCTACACCAAACCCAAAGCCCAAAAGACAATAAAGTTTTCACAAGGAAGCCCTCCATCTAAACAGTTTAGACAGTTGGGTGTAAATTAGGTTTAAGAGATTGTTCTAAAAAGCAGCATTCATTAAAACAGACTGGAGTGTAGAAGCTTGAATTCATGATCAGAAAAAAATCAATCTATAACTTCCATTGACCCCAAACTGCAATCTCAGATTTCACATTGAAGCTGGCAGAGTTACTAGCACAGTAAACAGTAGCATCTGGCTCTCATGTGGGATGGTGTATACAATGGACTGATCCATAACTTTAGTCTACTTTAGACATTTAGATGGATGGGCTAAGAGCCCAGTGTGTTATAATAACCCTGAAAAGCTTTTGGCTCTGGCTGTGAACACATTAGCATTAACTTAAATCTGTTGCTTTGTTTACCACAAGAGGTATTTTCTTGTGCTTTCAGCCTAAATGGAACGAGTTAAAGGCACCCAAGACCTAAGAGTGAAATTTACAACCAGGACAGCAGCTATTCACTGTATTGAGGCTCCAGTGAACATCCTTTTTTTTTTTTTTTATTTCCTCTTAAGTTACATCTTTTTAAAATAAGTGGTACCTTTATTTGGAGTCTCTGTCTCTCCACAGTGGAACATTAATGCCTAATTTCCCTTTTCTGGTTTTTTCCCCTCTCCATAACCTGAAGCTGAAAATAAAAAATCAGAGAGTTCCTTGACTATGTCACCATTTAGAAATGTCACACATGCAGCCATTTGTTTCTAAGCTAGAGAGTGCAGGCTCTTTAGAACAGTGTTCCAATTATTCTTGTTGAAACCACTCAAAGCTACCAGAACTAATTTCTCCCAATATATCACTATAGTTTAACGTCTAGAATGAAAAGATGCCCTCACTGGACCAGTAGAAACTGATTATTGCACATTAAGGATATAATCAGAGGGCCTCTGTATTGTAGTCAAGATTTCTAAAAAAATGTAATCAAACCACACCCAATCTAATTACGTGTTTATTGCTTTTACAAATAGCATTAACACAGACAAATTACATGTGACACTTATTCATATTTATATTGATTTCAAACAAATATGTGAATCTCACCCTGACTAAAATTAGACTGAATGATTTACAGATGGGCATTCTAATACCATTAAGGAACATCATAACATTGTGTTACATTTTAAATTTCATTATACTCATAAGCAGGCATTGTAGTATTCTGTATATTCTATCACTCAATCAGTAAGTATTTTTTGAAATCTCTTTGGGGTCTAGCAGTAATCTAAGGAGAGGAGGTCAAGCAGAAACTTTATTTTAAATTAAACATCCCTTATACCTGGTTTTAAATATGTCACCATAAATAGGGCCTGCATAAACAAAGAACATTAATATGACTCCGAAAACTGCCCAAATGGGAAGAAGCTTCTACATGATCTTGTGGTATTTGATTTGCCAAAACTGAACAATAATCCCTTTATTAATTAGGGTGCTCCTCATTTCCGGTACGGCAAGATTGGAAAACTACTGATCAGGTATTTGAGAGCTCATCACATGACCTGCAAAGAATATATACATGCTACGCCCCTAAGAAAAAGAAACTTAATTTTCTCTTTAAGGACTTTCCAACCTATTCCAAGATATTCTTAGGCCAGTGACGTGGCAGTGGTTTCACTATTCCAGCAATACCATAGCTAACTAAAAAGAAAAAGAACCTGAAATTGAAAAAACACCTAAGTTTGTAGGAAAATACTCTTTCCTTAAGTTACGTGACTGCAGAGGTGCACTGAGATCTAGGTTCTGGTCCTGATTCTGTCACTCATCACATGTATAACTCTGGCCAGTTGCCCCCTCTGTAAAATCAGGGGGTGAATTGTCAGTCCTGAAGGTTTTTTTCAGCTCTAAGTTCCTAACTGTGCATGCCTTCCCTGAAAAGTGGTATGGGGTATAGATGGCCTCTCTGCATTAATCATAACCTGCCCAAAGTAATGATGAGGACAAGGGAACACAAAGACAGTAAACGGAGCTTGTGCGAGTGACATGGGGAAATGGGTAACTTTTCTTCCATTTCTTTTCATAGCAGTGTATTAATTTTTGAAGAAAAGAAATTCTAAAGCTCCCATAAATGGGCATCTCTACCCTGAGAAGCACGACTTGTTTGCTTACAGAGAGATGAGGGCTCCTCAAGTTTCTATCCAAGGAATCAACACGCCCAAGCATGGGCATCACTTCATCAGGCTTCCCCTCAGAGAGAGATGGTGTTTGGCACATGGCCAGAAAAGGGGGTGTGGTCTCAGGCTGGTCAGAGAAGGCAGAGAGAGAGGGCTGGGTCAGTAATACCTCTGAAAACATTCCTCACGCTCCGCTCACCTACTCTCTCCCCCGGCAGAGTACCAGCTGCATTTCCTCTGCCCTTTGTCAGCGGCTCTGAAATAACTCACAAATTTACAAGCAGGGATAGGGCCCTTTCCAGCATAAATCTGCCTGCACTCAACAATATGGAAGGAGGACAAGGTAGGGTGGGGCAGGACGGGGGGAAGCTCATTTTTCTATGCTTCATTTGATTTGGTTTGTACTCTATTCCACAGAGCTCATGGGATGAATTGGAACCCTTTCTGCACTGAGTGCTCATGCAATTCAGTGGAATAAAACGGCAAGTGAATAATCCATGTTCACCACACTATGGGTGGGGCAAGCTCTTGTCTGTTGTTCCGTGATTTAAATCATCTCTTGCAAAAGGCTGTAAAACAGAATAGACCTCATCTCAGCTTACTTCCTTTGCTCCCATCTCACCATCTTTCCCACCCAAAAGTTTCTTCAGTGGCTACATGTTTCTGGAACTGGTCTTTGGCCCCAAAGCCTACAGTTCGTGCAGAGACTCACAGAAAAGACTAGGGTTATCCCTCAAAATAAAACAAAAAAAGGATAAATATTTTACAATGCTTAAAGATACAGCCTAATTATTTATTTGCTATTGTCTTTCAAGTGGGCATCCTATACCTTGACCTAAAACTCTGTCAAGTTTTCATAGAAAAGTACGAAGGCAAAGAAACAATTTGTTCTCCTAAATTTCCCTTTAAAGTCCCTTCCAACCACACACACTTATTTTCAGTCTCTAAAACAAATTTAGTGTCATATGCCCAGGAGAAACTGTAAGATGTTATTGAATTTATTCCCTTGCTCTCCAAAAAGCCCACACCTAAACATTGCCAAGGTGAGGATCTCTTCTGATGCATGAGTGTGGGAATGTGATGCTTGTTACCAGCAAAAAACCAAAAAGCAGTGCTTAGAAATCTGTGCTCTCGCACTTCTCACTGCTCTTTAATTGGGCTTTGGAAGCAGGCAACAATTTGCTTGCTGCGAAAAAGGGGAGAGAACTCCATCATTCTTCCACTACCGGCACCTGTTCTGCCAGCTGACCCCACCTAAGATAAATTAGACCGTTAAAAAAATGCAATTTACCAGTAACTACCTAAATCTACACGCTCCTCACTGCTGGTTCACCCTCCTTCCTCTCTCACCACCCGCTCACCCAAAGCAGAAAACAGGCAGCAACCACTAAATATTTATCCAGCTCAGACACAGCCAATATCTTAACAGAAGCAGTGCTTTTGACCAAGAGAGCCACCACCCTCTTTCCCCTCTCCCTGCTTACCATACAGAGAATACCAAGTCCACTCATGGGTCTGTGAATCTGAAATCAATTCGCTTTAACCAGCTCTAACAAATCTACCCTACAATTACAAAAATAGAAAATGAAATTCAGAAAGACACATCACGTGGAGAACAAACAGGAATCAGGGCTGGGGGACATTTGCACATCAGTGCTGCCTATGAACTCCAGGATGGCACAGAAAGCAATGCTGCCCAGCCCAGATCTGGGAGAGCGTTTTACAAAGGGCTTCCAGGAACCCCCATCAACACCAGTGCTTCCTTTCCGCTTCCAAAATGCTCTGAATAAAGACCTTCTTTAAGCACTTACTGGGAGCAGCAGCTTCTCTCAGCAATGTGAGTCACGCAGCAGGAGGGGTCCCAGAGCAGGGCAAATCGGAGAGCCCCCAGCTTCCCAGCAAGCTGATGTCTAGGAGACAGTAGCCCAGGAGCCGACTTTCCCATTACAGCCTCAGACTGTAATCCATGTGCTTTCGGCGGGCCAGTCCCAGCTGCCCACAGAGCACCACATGATCTGCTCTGACATCAGATCAGCCAGACGTGACAGCCCATCGGCCAGCCTCTTCCACACTCATGGGTTGCATCATTTGGGTGCCTTTAGCTTGCCTTTAAGCAGGTGGTACAGAGTAAGGAACTGTTGTTTTCTCACAAAATGGGTTTTTTTGCCTGATTCCTTCTGTTTCTAACAGAAGGAAAAAATAAGTAAGAAAGCACTTGGATTCGTTTGCAGCCAGAATTTATCAGCTATATGGGAAGTAACTGGACTTCCACACCTGGTTCAGGGAAGGTGATGAATGAGCCACTGTCAAGATGCCAATACCAGGGGGGTGATTTCATCTGCAAATCACCACCACCTCCCCCATGTTTCTGTAGATCATCATGTATATTATATATATTATATATATCATAAAATAGCAGTGGGTTTTGTGTAGACTTTATAAGCTAGGCACCACTGATGTTAGTTCATGGAAGAAGATCTCAGGGAGGTAACCATTAGACTCAGTGCCAATTACAATAATTCCACCGTGAGGGCACTCATATACAGTCCAACAGAAATGACTTGTAGATCTGGACGGACAGAGAGGTAAGTAGGTAGAAAGTCAGGATGATCTATTCTTGCTTGTGTTCATTCATTCAATAACTACTTATTGATCACCTGTTAGGTACCCAGAACAAAGGGGGAATATTAAATTGGGGGGGTGAATATTTGAACAATATGCATAGCTTCAAGTTCTTTTTTAACTTGGCACAGGGCTTCTAATTCTATTTCTGTAATATGCTGTGGAAGTAATAGCTTTATGAAGGCTTTTTACGATATGTTCTGCGTCGAATACTGAATCTGAAGGCTGATAACAAAACCATGTTCTACCCTAATTTCATTATGATAAATGGGGATCAATGTAACCTTTAAGGTAAGAATAACCAAAATTATTAAGCTTTTATGAAGCAAAATAGCCAAGCTAGGCAGCAAGAACCAGAAATGTATTCTTCCCTAATCAAGAGGAGAATTCACTCTGTCTGCTTTAACTATATTACTTCCTGTGAATTTGGTTAATCAACTGCATTTCAGATATTTATGTGGAAACAGGAGCTCCCTAACCAGCTTAGAAACCCATTGAATGCCATGTACCTCGGTATTATTTACAGTGATTTAAACATAATAGGTGTTCAATAAGTAGTAAGAATAAATGAATTGACTCAAACAGTTTTGTTCTTTATATGGCTTATTCCCAATAGAGATCAAATGGAAATTAGTTGCCTCATGGAATCTCATATTGAATTCCACAGTCACAAGCAACCAGGTAATCTTCTCAGGGGTAAACATCACAAGTTTGATGCAAAACAAATAGATGACTTAAATATTACATATAAAATAACAAATAGATTATTAGATTAATAATTATATAGATAATAGATTGCTATTAGATTAGATTGTTTCCATAACAAAGAGGATATGGAGACACTATCTAATCACTGATATTATAGCTTTAATAAATGCATAAGAAAACAATACAGTCCACTTTAAATATAAAGAACAAAGCTGAAAAGCTGCTCAACATCACTAATTATTAGAGAAATGCAAATCAAAACTACAATGAGGTATCACCTCACACCAGTTAGAATGGGCATCATCAAAATCTACAAACAACAAAAGCTGGAGAGGGTGTGGAGAAAAGGGAACCCTCCTGCACTATTGGTGGAAATGTAAATTGATACAGCCACTACGGAGAACAGTATGGAGGTTCCTTAAAAAACTAAAAATAGAACTACCATACGACCCAGCAATCCCACTACTGGGCATATACCCTGAGAAAACCATAATTCAAAAAGAGTCAGGTACCACAATGTTCATTGCAGCTCTATTTACAATAGCCAGGTCATGCAAGCAACCTAAGTGTCCATCCACAGATGAATGGATAAAGAAGATGTGGCACATTTATACAATGGAATATTAGCCATAAAAAGGAACAAAACTGGGTCATCTGTAGAGACCTAGAGACTGTCATACAGAGTGAAGTCAGAAAGAGAGAAAAAAATATCATATATTAACGCATATATGTGGGATCTAGAAAAATGGTACAGATGAACCGGTTTGCAGGGCAGAAATAGAGACACAGATGTAGAGGACAAATGTATGGACACCAAGGGGGGAAAGTGATGGCGGGGGGGATGAATTGGGAGATTGGGATTCACATATGTACACCAATATGTATAAAACAGATAACTAATAAGAACCTGCTATATTTAAATAAATAAATAAAATAAAATTTTAAAAAAACAAAGCTAAAATGATTTTGGTTATTCTGTAGGAAAAAGCATATTAATAAACTAAGATACAAGAAAATGAAAATGATATATTTTTCTACTTAAGAAATGTCCTTTTGTTTAGTTTCTTGGCATTTTGCTCACCTTTAACTTTATAAACATAATTAACTTGAACATTTTAAAATAATACTTCCCAGAAACGTGTCTGTACCAACACGCCACTTAGTGATCTCTTGCCATTATCTCTTACTATATGGGATAAGTAAAGTGAGAAATTTGGCCTCACAGACAAAATGCTACTTCCAAATCTATACAGCTAATAAAAATTTAATATTCAAAAGACTATCACTGCTCCTGCTAAAACCCTAGTTCAAACTGTATCATCATTTGTCTCCTAGACTATGGCACTGCCTCTACTCTGTCCTCCATTCAGGAAGCAGAATGTTCTTCTTGATCAAATTGAATCACTCTTTTACTTAAAACCTTCCACCAGTTTCCCATCTCATTTAATTCCTTACCACGGCCCTTAAAACCCTTCAATAATAGTGTATAGATGTTTCTCAAGAGCCTTTCCTCTCTAGTAACATATTGAACATTACTCTCCTTGACTGAATTATTGTTCTTTAAGGAATTAATACATTTTCTATAATTGATTTATTTCATTAGGGTAGACTATCAGAAAATGGAATTATTGCATCAAAGCATATGGTCTTCTTCCAAAGTAATAATGTTTAAGCTAGATACATAGTTGACTGTGCAAAGACTAGAGCTCCCAACGTCCCTTGCAGCTGGGTGTGGCCTTGTAAGCAGAATTCTACCTCTCTTGCTTAAAAGAAAATTGCTTGTCTTAGAGTTCTTTTTTTTCCCCTTCATGCAAACTGGAACACAGACTTGCCTGTGACCGAGCTTCAACCACACAGCTTTAACACTTTGGAAATGGCAGAGCAAGAGAATGGAAGGAAAAGTGGCCCCTGAATAACGACAGAAAGCAGAGCTCTTCTTCCAACCCAGACCACTCTCTATGGACTGTTGTTATATGAGAGAAAAATAAATTTGTTGTTTTAAGACATTTTATTTGGTACCTCTTTGTCACAGAATCTTAGGCGCTATCCTAACTAGTATAAGTGGTCATAACTTTCTCTTTTTTTTTTGGATCACAACTTTTTAATATTACAACTTAATTCATATTGCACACTTAGCAGAAAGCCAAAAATCAAGTGACATTTCCACCAATGTGTACAAGATTACAGTTTTACTGCATTCTTGTCAACACTGAAGCTTATTTCTTTTAAAGAAAATCTACTAAGTTGATTAAGGAAAATAGTAGTATATGTTCTCTCTTTTATTATTAGGAAGTTAAACATGATTTAGTGTTCATTTGTATTCCATCTTTTGAGAATTGCTTATTCATGTTGTTTTTTCATTTTTCATTTTTTCAAAATGCCCAGATTTTGAAACCTAAATACCATTACCTCACTAAAAAGAGTCAGGGTTTTTAAGGGAAAAGGCTGATTTCAGATCTGAGGCCGAGAAGGTACAAAGTAAACTTGGGACATTCTCTTACGCCAGAAAGAAAGGAAACTATTGAAGAGCATTGGCGTCGTGTCAAAGGACATAGGAATCAATTTGGGGAGGCTCCCAAAGGCCAGTTTCATCAAAGCATCTGTTCTACTTACTATGGATATATAAGAGCCACACCAAACCTGACTTAAAACAACATTTATTTTTGCTCAAATCTTTAGTGTCGGAAAGGCTCAGTGCGTCAGCTGGTGTCTACTCAGTATCAACTGAGCATCTCAGAAGCTGGAGGCTGGGGACTTCCCTGGTGGTGCAGTGGTTAAGAATCCACCTGCCAATGCAGGGGTCACGGGTTTGATCCCTAGTCTGGGAAGATCCCACATGCTGCGGAGAAACTGAGACCGTGCGCCACAACTACTGAGCCTGTGCTCTAGAGCCCGCACACTGCAACTACTGACCCCCCGTGCTGCAACTACTGAAGCCCACGCACCTAGAGCCCGAGTTCCGCAACAAGAGACGCCACCGGGGCTTCCCTGGTGGCGCAGTGGTTGAGAGTCCGCCTGCCGATGCAGGGGACATGGGTTCGTGCCCCGGTCCGGGAAGATCCCACATGCCGCAGAGCGGCTGAGCCCGTGAACCATGGCCGCTGAGCCTGCACGTCCGGAGCCTGTGCTCCGCAACGGGAGAGGCCACAACAGTGAGAGGCCCGCGTACAGCAAAAAAAAAAAAAGAGAGAGAAGCCACCGCAATGATAAGCCCGTGCACCGCAACAGAGTAGCCCCCGCTCGCCGCACCTAGAGAAAGCCCGCACGCAACAACAAAGACCCAACACAGCCAAAAAAGAAAAAAAATGGTAGAGGCTGAAATCTACTGACAGCTTGTTCACTTGCATGTCTGTTGTTGCCTGGACGTGAACAGCTAAGGAATGGAACAATCTGGACTTCTTAGTTAACTCTCTTTGTCTCTATGGTGTCTTTTGATATGCTCTTTTCAGTGCAATGTCTTCAAGGTGATCAAATTTCACCAAACACTCATGTCCCAAGAGAGTGCCAGGCAGAAGTGATGGAGAAGTGTCAATATCACATTATAAGAAGAACATGTGAGACCAAATATATTGGTGTAGCCTTCTTTGGTAAATGTAATCACAGCATAATAAAGAATCCTATAATTGACTGATGTACTTGAATATATAAAAATCCTAATGATACTCAACACAGGGAAAAAACCCACATTTGCCACTAATTGAGATGACAGTTATACCAATTCCTTACTCAAAAACTGGTAAAGTGAGAAATTTAAGTATGAATTCTTTCTTTTCTACATGGGACTCTATTTCAGAGTAAAAATTAGCTCCAGTTGATGAGGGGAAGCTCTTCTTGACAGAAGAATTCCAAGCAATGAATGCAAAAGGACTGAAGGAAGTGGAAAAAAATCACCATTTTTCAACTTGTAATGGAATAAGTGGTTCAGGCAAGAATCAGAAATGGATGCTGAAAGCATTCAATATGAGGTTGACAAGGGACTGGATACTAATCTACCACAAAGTTATCAACACACAGAATATTTACTTGTCTCAAGGGGAAAAATCATAACTTTACAATGGAGTGATGTGGCAATTTTCACGTTAACCATTAATCCAGTGATGGAGCTTAGATTATTAAAAAGCAAAACATCTAGGTATTATGCAACCCCTAAAATAAACAATATAATATGCACAGCACCAGGTCTTCCCTGGTGATCCAGTGAGTAAGACTCGATGCTCCCAATGCAGGGGACCTGGGATCAATCCCTGGTCAGGAAACTAGATCCCACATGCATGCCACAACTAAAAGCCCACATGCCACAACTAAAGATCCCTCATGCTGCAACTAAAGATCTCGCATGCCACAACGAAGACCTGGGGCAGCCTAAAAAATAAATTAATTAATTTAAAAATATATATATTCACAGCATCACCCATGAAATATTCTTGACAAGAATGTTTTACCTGACTTTAGTCATAACGTGAGATCAAAATTTCGGGTTTACAGAAAATACGGTGGAGAGTTAATGAAAAGTTAAATGAAACCAGAAGGAAACAATCATGTGAGTCCAGAGGGTGGAATTACCAGAAAATTGACCCAGTCTCTTCAACAAGTAAATATAATTTTTAAAAAGGGGGAAATAGAGAACGGTGGAACTTTCCTGAACTAACAGAGAAATAAGACATACAATAGCCAAATGGTAAGAGCCATGTAGGTCATTGACTAGATCCTGGTTTGGGCAAATTAGCTAAAAACAAACAAATAAACAAACAAACAAAACAAACCACACCCTTTGGGGACAACTAAGGAATGTGTACTGGGTATTACAAGATATCGAGGAATTTTTGCTAATTTTTTAGATGTGATAATAATAGTGTCATGCTTAGGAAAAATATCCTTATTTTAGAGATGCATACCATAGAATGTAGAGATAAAACGACATGACCGTAATTTATTTCCAAATGTTTAAAAAGAAAATTAAGTAAATACAGCAAAATGTTAATAATTAGTAACTCCTATATAGGAGTATGTGGGTATTTGTCACGCTATTCACCCTATTTATTTTCATATTTGATAGGTTTTATAGTAAAACATAATAACACAGAAAAGTACTTCCCAAGTCCAGGAGTTTTCTAAATATTTACTTCTAATTTTTCTAATTTTTATGGTTTGATTTTTTTTTTAACCATTTAACAATTTAAGTTACCTGGACTGTTTTTCGCAGTATTTTGTCTTTCCCCAATTATGAAAGCAATTGCCCTAAAAAATTATTAAATAATCCTTCTATTTCTCCTCAATTGTTATACTTTTTTTGTCTTTTATTAAATATTGATATATTAGTCTATTTCTAAGAAAACTATTCCATTGATATATCTATACCAGTGTCATTTTAATATAATTATTATAGCCTTATGCAATGATAAAACAACCTTCTCTTTTCAATATTTAAAGCCATTATTGCCCATTCGTTTTTCTGTTGTTATTATATTCATAAGTTTGGTTTATTTTTTATATTCCACATATAAGTGATATCATACAGTATTTATCTTTGTCCATTTGTTTTTTGGACTAATTTTTGACATTTGCCCCCAACCTCCAAAAAAAATCCTATTTTTGTTTGTTTTCTATTGGGGTTTCATTAAAATTGAATTGGAAAGGATTGTTATCTCTATATTACTGACAATTAATACTTAATCTCACTCAAATTTTAAGAGCTCTAGTTTTAATTCCTCCTCATATTGAGTTATTATGTGCTTTCTTCAAATTCCTCAAGCCCACAGTTTTAGTTCTGCTCTCTGGAGTGACATAAAATTTGTGAACTCCTTCTACATAATTGAAGAGCGCAATTATGTTCCCAGTTTATTCAGCCGTTTCCTGTTTGACATGATTTTTCACTCTCTTCATTGTCCTGCTTACCCACTTTGAAATATGCTCCACTTTGTCAGTGTTTCCTCTTGAAATGTGAAGCACAGATCTAAGGACTCAAGACTCCAACTATATGTGATCTGAGAAGCACAAAGAAGGAATTATTATTTACTCTATCCCGAACACTCAGCTGTTATTAATGGAGTCTACATTTGTATCCAGTCTTCTTGGCAGTCCTCTACACTATTGGCTCAGAATGAGCTTGCAGCCAACTAAAATCATTAGAACTTTTCCACTGAATTGTTCTTAAAATAGATCTACATTTTCTTGAATATAAGCAGACGAATGCTGAATCTATTTGTATATATATTACTATATGTACCCTTGTGAAATGTCATCTTTTCAACATTGGTCCATCATTTCAGCCTAACTATAAATCCAAATCTTACTTTTCAAGGAATTAAAACTTAGTCATCAGCAAATTTAATAAACATGTCTGACAAAGAGTAAAGAACCAAGTCCAATGACAAAATAACCAAATGCTTCATTCTGGGGTATTGCCCAAGGCAGAGTTGAAATAGTGGATCTTTAGCATTTTCTTACCAACTAGGAGACCTAGGAGAAAAATGAGCAAGGTTACTTTGATCTCACCTGCTCATCGTAAACCCATACTGATTCCTAATGATTATCTCTCCCCAATCTGAATGCTCATACACCTGCTATTTTAAAATTCATTCTAAATTTTGCTGAGGACCAACGTCGAACACAATTATACATCAAAATCCAAAGTTTGTCCCCTTTCTGAAAATATGAATAAAAGTCACCCATCACCTAGAATCTCTGCCATTCTCCAGCTCTCCTCAAAGAATAATGACTGTGAATTGCACTTACACATTTTTCATTGCTCTGCTATACCATTCCTTAAGTCTAGAGCCATGAACTTATTATGGTACCTGCATGCACTTCTGTGAAGGTGTTTGCATACACATTTGTCTCCTCAATCAGATTTTAAGTTACTTAAACAACACTGAGTCACATTCAGTTCAATTCAACCTACACTTAATGAATGTCAGGTATTTTAACAGCAACTGTAAGAGGAGACAGGGAGGCAACAGCGAAAACAACAGAAACAGAGACACAGAACAACACAGTGTGTACAGGGACTAGAAACAGTTCTGTACTACTGGACTGAGAATTATGGAGTAGCAGGAAATAAGGATGGAAGGTACCTTTTAAGTAACATCCTTTAAGTACCTCTTAAAGACCTCAATCAGAGAGTCCCTTGGAAACCATGCTGAGAAACTTCAACTTTATCCTTTAGGAGAAAGTTGAAAACAGGCCACCCAAGAGCCAGGTTCCTCTGCAGTCTCATTTTGTTTGCCCCACACAATCTCAAAAAAAAAAAAAAAAAGATACAGAAATCCACAGACTTATCTACTTTGTCACAGTCCCTACATCCTTGTGGTCTTAAACTGCAACCAGAATATTGGCTCTTGGTACACTGGACCTTTGTCTGGATCCTTTATAATGGGCTCCTCAATGCCTAGGTCAGTGCCTGAGGCATACAAAGCATCAAAAGACTATGTTGCTGTTGGTGGGACTGTAAATTGACACAGCCGCTATGGAGAACAGTATGGAGGTTCCTTAAAGAACTAAAAATAGATCTACCATACGACCCAGCAATCCCAGTACTGAGCATATACCCTGAGAAAACCATAATTCAAAAAGAGTCATGTACCACAATGTTCATTGCAGCTCTATTTACAATAGCCAGGTCATGGAAGCAACCTAAGTGTCCATCGACAGATGAATGGATAAAGAAGATGTGGCACATATATACAATGGAATATTACTCAGCCATAAAAAGGAACAAAATTGGGTCATTTGTAGAGACATGGATGGATCTAGACACTGTCATAGGGCTTCCCTGGTGGCGCAGTGGTTGAGAATCTGCCTGCCAATGCAGGGGACACGGGTTCGAGTCCTGTTCTGGGAAGATCCCACATGCCGTGGAGCAACCAGACCAGTGAGCCACAACTACTGAGCCTGTGCGTCTGGATCCTGTGCTCTGCAACAAGAGAGGCCGCAACAGTGAGAGGCCCGCGCATCGCAATGAAGAGTGGTCCCCGCTCGCCACAACTAGAGAAAGCCCATGCACAGAAACGAAGACCCAGCACAGCCAAAAACAACAATAAATAAGTAAATAAATAAAAAAATTTAAAAAAAAAAAAGAGTCATGTACCACAATGTTCATTGCAGCTCTATTTACAATAGCCAGGTCATGGAAGCAACCTAAGTGTCCATCGACAGATGAATGGATAAAGAAGATGTGGCACATATATACAATGGAATATTACTCAGCCATAAAAAGGAACAAAATTGGGTCATTTGTAGAGACATGGATGGATCTAGACACTGTCATAGGGTTTCCCTGGTGGCACAGTGGTTGAGAGTCCGCCTACCAATGCAGGGGATGCGGGTTCGTGCCCCGGTCCAGGAAGATCCCACATGCCGCAGAGCAGCTGGGCCAGTAAGCCATGGCCGCTGAGCCTGCGCGTCCAGAGCCTGTGCTCTGCAATGATAGAGGCCACAACAGTGAGAGCCCCACATACCGCAAAAAAAAAAAAAATGAAACAAGACAGTGTCATACAGAGTGAAGTCAGAAAGAGAAAAACAAATATCCTATATTAACATATATATGTGGAACCTAGAAAATGGTACAGATGAACCGGTTTGCAGAGTAGAAATTGAGACACAGATGTAAAGAACACACGTATGGACACCAAGGTGGGGAAGTGGCGGGGGCTGGGGGTCGTGGTGTGATGAATTGGGAGATTGAAAAAAAAATAATAAATAAATAAATAAATAAATAAAAGGCCACGGGTTCAAGGCCCAATCTGGGTTGCACAATTTCAGTGGGACACCCCACATTTGTAGTCAGCTGAGCAGAAATGTGGGGTAGCCTGGGCAACCCATTTGTGGCTGGTGTCTGACGTAGGGTAGCCTGGTGGGACAGAGGGGTATGAGCTAACTCTGATAGTATCAGAGTTGAATTGAATTTTTGGATACCTAGATGATGCCGGAGAGTTGGCGAATTGGCTGTTGATGTTGGAAAAGATACCATGTATTTGGTGTCAAGGAGGATACAAACTTCAAAACTGCCTACTGTGTGGAAGTGGGCAAACCACAAAATTAACCACAGTTGTTTTTTTTTTTAACCGCAGTTTCCCCATTTATGAACTGTGCATAATGCTTCCTTTGCAAGGTTATTGTACAACTCAGAAAAATTATACAGCAACCTCAAATAAACCTTGACTTTCATAGGTTAAAAAATAAATAAATAAATAAATAAATAAATAAATAAATAAATAAATAAATAAATAAATGAAATGCCCATCGCTAATCATCAGGGAAATTCAGATCAAAGCCACAATTAAATATCACCTCACACATGTTAGCAAAAGAACAATAGATACCAAGTGTTGGTGAGAATATGGAGAAAAGGGAACCCTCATAGACTGTTCGTGGGAGTGTAAATTAGTACAGCCATTATGGAAAACATCATGGAGATTCCCCCCAAAATTAAGAATATAATTACCACGCAATCCAGCAATCCCACTTCTAGGTACATACACAAAGGGCACGGGGTCAGCGTCTTGAAGAGATATCTGCACTCCCAAGTCATTGCAGCATTATTCACAGTGGCCAAGATATGGAAACAAGCTAAGTGTCAATGGATGAATGGATGAAAGAAAACGGGGTATATATATGCAATAAAATATTACTCAGGCATAAAAAATATATAATCCTGCCATTTGTGACAACATGGTTGACCCTAGAGGCCATTGTCCTAAGTAAAATAAGCCAGACACAGAAAGACAAACAATGTATGATTTCACTTATATGTGGAATCTAGAGAAGTCCAAACTCATAGAACCAGAGAATAGAACAGTGGCTGCCAGGGGTTGGGGGTGAGGGGAATGGGGTGATGTTGGTCAAAAGGTGTAAACTTTCAGTTGTAAGATAATAAGTTCTGGGGATCTAATGTACAGCATTGTGACTATGTTAATAATAATATACTGTATACTGGAAACATACTAAGATAGTAAATTTTCAATGTTCTCACCACAAAAGAAAAAAAATCAAAAATTGGTAACTATGTGAGGTGATGGCTGTGTTAATTAATTTGATTTTGGCTATCCTTTCACAATTTATACATAGAATAAATCATCACATTGTACAACCTTTAAAAAGGATTATAAATAGATTAAGTTTATTTTAATTATCATAAGAATTTTTGATTACTTAAGAAATACCCATTTACATACGATTAATGATATTGATTTCAAATTATTCCTATTTAGTGACATTTTCTTGTGCTTTGTTCCTCTGTCTTGAAGTACTGCCAAAGAATATATGTCAAAATAGAGAATGTAATTTTTTCAGTCTTTCTTTAAATCAGATTTTAACTAATTCAGACATCTTTCCCGATTAGTTTGTGAGGCTGACATCTATGATGTCACATACAAGACTTGGGTTCTTCTACTGAATACTTCTCATCATAGACAGCGATCTTGGTAGAATAATTAGGGAATATTATATAACGTTTATGATTCTAGACTCAAAACCCTATTCTGCTACTTACTAGCTAAAGGTAAGTTACTCTACCTCTTTGTGCCTCAGTTTCCACAACTATAAAATGGAGATTAAAATAACATCAATTTTTAGAGGGTGTAGAGAGAATTAACGTTAGTTAATGGGTATAATGTGTTTAGTATACTACCTAGCATGTAGCAATGGCTTTATAAAGGTTCATTGCTATAAGAATCACAATTGAATCCCTAATTTTTTTAGATATATTTTCTCTATATTAAAGATATTATTTTTATATTACAATTATCAATAATTAATATACTAATAACTGGTATTTATATAAATAATACAACAATCTTTAAAGAAGGTATAAGAGAAAAGTGAACTTTCTAAGCCATGGTACTTGTGAAATTTACTTTTAAATTTTAAAGAATTTTCAGGTCCCAAAGTAATAATTTTTGAGGTGCACAATGAAAGAACAACAATAAATGCTTATTGATTGACCCGTAAGCAAACACGTAATCTTCCTTCTCTGACACATTTTGTACATTTCCCTGACCTATTTTTCCTATTCATTCTTCTTTCCTCATTCTTATGTCTTCATACACTTTTAATACATACAGTTTTCTTTGTCAATGAAACCTCAGTAAAGCTGGAAGAAGAAAAGGCTCTCTCGGCTGAGTTGCTGGACTGGACCACTTCATTGGTTCACACTACCTGTTATGAGGATGGGCAACGAACAGCAGCTGCTACAGATGCCTTCTGGTTTATTCTCCTCCCATAAAAATGTTTGAAGCTTAACTGTAAAATTTTCTTTTTAAAAAAATTTTCTGTTTCTCTGGCACCTGCACATCATTCAACATCCTTATGATGCAATTAAACCTGAATTTTCGAAGCCTGCTTTTCCTACAAACCATGGTCTAACTAAGCCCAGCCCTCCGTTCCTTGGCAACTTCATATTCAGGGATGATAGGACCACATGGTCATGCCCCCGACTCAGTGCCAGTCACTTCCACGTTTCCAACCTGTTCCCCCCTGGCATTCAGAATCAAGTTCTGGATGTCCATTCTCTTGATTGATTCCTTGCTATTCTGAGAGGTGAAATTAGCAGCAAAGCTAGTTGAGCGTTCATGAACTGCTTCGTTTTTAGCAGAACAAGACTACCAGAAGTTATATTTACCAGTCTCTGTACCTATGTTTCAGTTTATACTTGGAAAATATTGGCCACGTCCTCTATCTTACCCAGCTTTCTATAGCAAGCTCCTTTAATCGTAGAAGTCTCGTTTTGCTCTCCTGTCATTCATATACAAAGGCTTATCATTCTCCACTTTCTGGATTCTTTTGGAAAGATATAGTATCTTGAAATTCAGTGCTATTACTACCACACCCCTGTTTTGCTGTACAAATGCACACATACTCATAAATATACACACACAAAACAAAACAACCAGAGCTGCTTATTTTAAACAAAGTATTGTTTTAAAAACTGTGAGACCGGCCATGCATTGATGATTGTGGAAGCTAGGTGACCCCTACATGGAGCTTCATTACACTCTTCTCCCTACTTCTGAATATATTTGGAAATTTCAATAATAAAAATACTCTTTAACTATTTGTAAAATTATTAGGTTATTTATTTATTCACCAAACATCCATTTTATGAAATGCTGCTAAACAGTAATATGAAGATTAACACATGATCTCTATCTAGGGTTACCAAATAAAATATAGAATGCCTGCCCTATCAAATTCGAATTTCAAATAAACAACAAACAATAGGTTTTCAGTATATTTAAGATATTTATTGTCTCAGATTTCTGGAGTTAAAGAGCATGAAATCAGTTTCACTAGATCAAAATCAAGGCGTTAGCAGGGCTGCACTCCTTCCCAAGGCTCTAGGGGAGAATCTGTCCCTTACCTCTTTTAGCTTCTAGTGGCTTTCAGTATCCCTTGGCTTGTGGCCACATCACTCGAATCTACAAGGCCGACATCTTCAAATCTCTGTCTGCTCGACTTTTACATTGCCTTCTCTCCTGTGTGTGTGTTAAATCTCTCTCTGCCTATCTCTTATAAGGACACTTGTAATGGCATTTACAGCCTGTCTGGATAACCCATCTCAAGATCTTTAACTTCATCACATCTGCAAGGATCCTTTTTCCAAATAAGGTAACATTTGAGGGTTCCAGGAATTAGGACCAGATACCTTTGGGGGTCATCGTTCGGCCCACCACAGGAGCCATGATAGACATCTATCAGGGAACACTGGAAAAACAGAGAAGGAGTTGACAGTTCAACTTGAAAGGAGATGGAAAAAAAGCAGATGCCAAGAAAGGTTTTCTAAATCAGTGATGCCAGAGGGTATAAATAACTAAAGCAGTAGTGATAATAACAACCAGTAATCAGACCAACCATAACAGACATTATCTATAAATATCCACTACAGCCTACCAGGGAGTGCGGTTAACAGGTATAATGTTGGAGAATAAATAAGCAGCAGCAACTGAATGACAAACATTCTTTACACATGGTTCCTGATATACCACTTAGGGAGGCAGGAAGGCAGAAACACCTGTTCCATGTAGTTTGTGGAGTATCCCCACCCCTCCTATCTCACTTCCAGTCTTTCTTTTTTCTTTCTATGTCTTCTGCATTGCCCTTCAAAACTTCCCCAACATTTCAACTACTTTTTTCAACTCAATGTACTCAAAATTTTTACTCAATTATTTGCTAAATGATTTTCATTTTATTATTTCATAAAAATAAAGTGCTTTGTGTCAAAAAAAATTCTAGCAATATAGAGGTATATAAAGTAATATTTCCCTCTCCTCCGACTAAACCCACTTCCCAAAGATGAGCACATCAACAGATATATCAAGACCTTATCTATGTATATATAACCATGTATATATTTAAGTAAATAGGAAAGAGCAATCGTTTAGCTGTTGGCAGAAAGTGATAATCAAGGGCTTCCCTGGTGGCGCAGTGGTTGAGAGTCCGCCTGCGGATGCAGGGGACACGGGTTCGTGCCCCGGTCCGGGAAGATCCCACATGCCGCGCAGCGGCTGGGCCCGTGAGCCATGGCCGCTGAGCCTGCGCGACCGGAGCCTGTGCCCCGCAACAGGAGAGGCCACAGTAGTGAGAGGCCTGCGTACCACCAAAAAAAAAAAAAAAAGAAAGAAAGTGATAATCAAAACAATGCTACCTCAGCACATTATGCTCCCAAGAAGCAGCAAGTTACATGCTCCTGCTTGTTATATGCTTTGGATCCAATCCCACAGGAAATATCTCTACTTCACAAATTATTTATTTTATAGTGGCATCCTAAGAGAGGATTGGCAATAAGGCAAGAATTAAAACATCAACAACAATAATTTCCCCTAATCTCCCCCTAAACTTTTCACCCCAAAAGCCTTCTTGCTTGTTGCACAGGCACCTCAAATATAAATTATCTAAAATTGAACTTACTCTCTTCCCTAGGAAACCTGATACTCCTAGTGTTTTCCATCTAATCCAGTGGCCAAGCCAGAAACCAGGGAGTCACCCTTTTCCCCCACGTTGTATATCCAGAAAGCTACCAAAGTTCCAAAGAGGGATTATAATATCCTAGATTAGTGAGCTCCTGCTTATCTCTCTGGCTTCATTTCACACCCTCACAATTTGGTCTCAAACCATCATGTTCACATTTTTTCATTTTCTTAAGAGTGTATGCTTACCCACGCTGGGACTTTGTATGTGCTGTTTCTTCTGAAAAGAGTTTTCTCTCTCTTTGCTTAGCTAACTCCTATTAAATTGATAGGTCTTAATTTAGCCATCAGTTTACCCAGGAGGTCTTCCCCCTGATTCTTCTGGTCTGAGTTAGGGGTCTCTTTTCTGTTCTATCTCAGCATCCTGTGCTTTCTGTCACTTATTAATACTTAGCAATTATAACTGCCTATTCATTTGTCTTTCACCACCACTAGACCACAGGATCAGTTCACCTTTGTATTATCAAAGTATTATCAAATACTACCTAGCCTAGTAACGGGGACACAGTAGGATCTCAATAAATACTTGTTAAATAAATGGAACTAAATGGGTAGAAAGAGCAATGCTGATCCCAGTAGCAAAGGTACTGTACACTTTTGTTCAGGGAGGCAGTTCAATGTATGGCTTCAGTGTAATAAACAAAATGGCAGCATGATTGTTTACAGCATTTTGTTGACTTGGGCATAAGACAAATAAACCCAAACACCACCACCCCGCCCCCTTGCAAATAAGCCCATTCCCCTACAGGAAGAAAACCAGACTGTGATTCAGCTGCAAATTTTTTTCCACCTTATCTTTCTGAATTTATACAGAAAGTAAGAGCAGTAATGTAATGGCAGAGTTGACTGATTCCTGCATGTTTCTGCCATTATCATGGTCCAGTGAACAGTCCTCAGCTTTGCAGGCTCAGAAGCTCAATTTTACTATTTCACTCAAAAGTGGAAAGTCACTGAGGCAGACTTTCTCAACAGAGGTTCTTCATCTGAACACAGAATACAGAAAATTATGAGAGATTATTTCTCAATTCTCCCAAGGATGGCAAATAATTATTACCATTCTAGATGCAAAGAGAAGTTAATTCATTACATGCAACAGACGCCTAATAACCATTAGGGCTTATTTCACTCCCAGAATTCCAGAGGGCTTGAATCCCATGAAGTAAACTATATATATATATATATATATATATATAGTTTATACATATATATGTATACATGTGTGTAGGTATGTACATGTATTATATTTACTAATTGGTAAAAGAAAATACATGTGTCACAAAAACTAGAATATAGTATCTAGTTATAATGTGGCTAATTATATTAATTATAATGTGGCTTGAAAAACATGGACTCTAGAGCCAAAAGGATTAGATGTTTTTAAGGATCCATTCATTAAGCTGTCATATTTTGGTGACTCAGCTTCCCTCCTTAGAGAGATAGGAGAGTGTGAGCTCTTTGAGAGAAGGAACATTTGTCTTGGCTTCACTTTTTATTGAAATTTGAACTCCTAATAATGAACATAGTGCATGGTACACACTCCATTTCATTAATGGATAGATGAATAAATTGTATTGTAATACTTCCTGGATTATATTCTAATGATATTTCATTTCATATATGAAATGTGAATTCTTGCTCATTCATTTAACAAGCACCTACTATGTGCTTGAAGCCTAGACAGGTTATGCATTATACATCATTTCTTCAGGATTAATTTACCACTTCACATCCATTAGGATGACATTAACAACAACAAAAAAAAACCAGAAATAACAAGTATCGGCAAAGATATAGAAAAATTGGAAGCCTTGTGCAATGCTGGTGGGAAAGTAAAATGGTGCAATCACTATGGAAAATTTGGGGATTCCTCAAAATATTATAAATATAATTATCATTTGATCCAGTAATTCCACTTCTTGGTATATACTCAAAAGAATTGAAAGCAGGGACTTGAACAGATATTTATACACCTATGTGTCTATAAAAGCATTATTCACAATAGCCAAGAGATGGAGGCAACCCAAGTATCCATTGACAGAGAAATGGCAAAACAAAATGTGATATACACATACAATAGAATATTATTCAGCCACAACAAGGAAGGAAATTATGACACATGCTACAATATAGATGAACCTTGAAGACACTGTGGTAAGCAAAATAAGCTGTTCACAAAAGCACAAATACTGTATGATTCCACCCATGAGGTATCTAGAATAGTCAAATTTATAAAGACAGAAAGTAGAATGGTGGTGACCAGGGGCTGGGGGTGGTGGGGGTGGGGAGTTATTGTTTAATGGGTATAGAGTTTCAGTTTGGGAAGAATAAAAAGTTATAGAGGGAATTGCCTGCCGGTCCAGTGCTTAGGACTCGGCGCTTTCACTGCCAAGGGCCCAGCCAGGTTCAATCCCTGGACAAGAAACCGAGATCCCACAAGTTGCTTAGCGAGGTTAAAACAAACAAAAAAAAAGTTCTAGAGATGGATGTTGGTGATGAATGCACAACACTGTGAATGTATTTAATGTCACTAAACTGTACACTTACTTAAAAATTGTTAAAATAGTAAAGTTTATATTATATGTATTTTACCACATTTTTTAAAAGATTAATACAGTTGTCCTTTCTGATCCTGTCCCTGGATCTTGATATCTATCTTACTTTAGCATCTGTGGCTCTTGTTCATCTTTCATAGAGAATAACAGTAACCCACCTTACCTGAGCACAGGGAAAAATCTTGGATCACTTCACCCTGGAATGAAGGCCTCGTTATCATCATGTCAAATTTCTAAGTGATATAGCCAAAGATGAGGCTCCCGGGAATTGGAACTAATTGGATTTGCACTGCTTGAAGTTAGAGCAGGGGTCAGGAAAGGGACACAGTGGAGAATGGTCATCTCAATTGTATTTAAAGGCAATGTCCACAGATGGCTTCTGTAGTAGCCCAACATGCTCTGTCCCCACTTCAGTTATTCTGCAGTTTAGTCTCCAAAGAAATCTGAAGGAAGAGGAATTGAATTTGTAGGGAGACAGGGAGGGAAATAAGACGTGTAGCATGTACCATATACTGCCATTGGTGCTTGACATTCATTATTTCATCTGATTCTTATAACAAACATATTATTATACTCATTTCATAGACGGCCAAATTAAGGCTCAAAGCAATTAGTATTTCCCAAAGTCATTTGCCTGCAAGTCCTAGGACTAGGATTCAAACTTGACTATTTTCTAATTCATATACCCCAGGATCATTTTATATTGTTCCGTCTCACAGTTGCCTATAGAGTCGATTTCTGCCATTGGGTCCTCCTTGGAAAGCGCTATGTTACCCTGAAATTAAAAATCTTTTAATAAGATTTAAAGAGTTTTTTAATAAAAAACTTTTATGCTGGCAGGAAAATAAGGCTCCTGCAGCAAGTTCATTCTTTGATGAAAGCACTTAAGAATTGATTCTCAACTAGAATAATTAGAGGCAACAGAAGAAAGTGCTTCTTACCCCTGCCTTCAGTACCTCCCTTGGCTCAAGAGGAAAACAGCCACCAACTCATACTGATGAAAGAAATTAAACCTGATGCCTGCAAATCACTAAGTTTAAATTCAGGCTTGGATATTGTACTCCCCTACAGGCATTCTAGACCTTGTACGCTTAATTATATTTAAATTGCATTTTCAGGAGTATTTCTTATGGGATTGATTTTACTTTATTGGCTAAGAATAAGCAAAGCAATAAACAAATAGGATAACTATATACTCTGTTTTTATTACTCATTTAAGTAACTGAATATCTTCCAACAAGTGACCTGCTCCTCTTCCAGACAACAGCAGACTTGTCTATCAAAATACTGCATTAAATACATCAAATTCTTATCAATGAAATCTTACTACACAGAAATTGATTTTATGACTTCCAAGTTAGAAAGCTACACAAATAAACTCAACTGCATGAAAACTTTCCAAAGGATTTTCATGACCTTTTATGGCTTGTCCTAAAATGAAATTCACTTTTGTCATAGAAGCACTTCAGAGTCTCCTGCATTGTTAATATATCTTCCAACACATTGGATTGTGGTGGGGGAAATCAACAATTCATTATTCCACAAACCCCACCAATGAAATGCGATGAAACCCGACAGGGTTGGGAAGGCAGGGGAGCTGCTAGTTATTCAATGGAGGAAATTATCTCATTTCCATCTGAGCTTCGGTCTTCTCATCTATGAAAGATGGAATTGAGCAAAATCATCTCTAATTATATTCCAGTCTTTGAGCTTTTATGATTTGGTTATTCAGCAATGTGATAAACCAAGATACAAAATAGTTCCTATCTAATTTTTAATAACTAATGGCATGATGAGATAAAACTCTTAACAAAGGGTTTGCAGGGTAAATAATAATGATAAAAACTACTTGTAATAACTACTTTTCTAAGTTATTACCGTATAACTAATATGCTTATAATTAAATTCTTTGAACAAAATATAAATAATATTCCAGGCTTTCACATCAATAATCTTGATATGAACGATCTTAACACCTTCACTTTTGGCTCGTTTGTGACTTGTTTTAATTTCTTGGGCAAAATAATTTAATAAATGGCACCAAAAGATAAAAAAACTAATTTGAAGATTTTTTTATATTTTTAATACTTTTAGGTTCTTAACTCTAAAAATTGAAGTTCTTTTTAAAGTAAACCACACTGTTGTGGTTTTATTTCATAATTTTGGATCAAAAGGGATGAGTTCAAGTTATCCAAAAAAAAAAAATTTAGTTTTGAGGTAACAGATGGTAAGTTTAAACAGAATGCACTCTTTTCCAAGTGTTCTATAATAAGCATGTATCAAATTTATAATAAAACAAAAACAAAAGAATAGCATACCATGCAAATAAAATTCACATTCTCCTTTATATCAGGACAAAACTTTTCTATTTCTCTCCTTCCTTTTGGCCCTTCATTTCTCTAGGTTTGTAAAATAGTAGCAAATCAACTAAGCAGGGAAGGTAGAAAATTATATGATGTGTAGCATCTATACGTTTCTAACATTTCTTGTCACAAACCAAATTTTTTTTCTGCTGCAGTTAGCATAAAGTATAAATTTTTGTGAGACTCAAAGTAAATACCAAACGCCTAAGATGACCATCCTCCTAGTAGCCAATCTATGGTCATCAACAACACTGAACAATGTAGACTATCATCTATTTTTCATGCTAAAAGGATTCAAATTCCAATGCAATAAACCTGTATATAAGAACTTTTTGAAGGGCTTCCCTGGTGGCACAGTGATTAAGAATCCACCTGCCAATGCAGGGGACACGGGTTCAAGCCCCGGTCCGGGAAGATCCCACATGCCGCGGAGCAACTAAGCACGTGCTCCACAACTACTGAGCCTGCACTCTAGAGCCCACGAGCCACAGCTACTGAGCCCAAGAGCCACACTACTGAAGCCCGCACGCCTAGAGGCCATGCTCCGCAACAAGAGAAGCCACCACGATGAGAAGCCCGCGCACCGCAAGTAAGAGTAGCCCCCGCTCGCCGCAACTAGAGAAAGCCCACGTGCAGCAACGAGGACCCAACACGGCCAAAAATAAATAAATAAATAAATAATGTTTTCAAGTCATTCAAATGTTGATTGTTATTCGGTCCAATTCCGATATCCTAACAGAAGCAAAATTTACCTCACTGCCTACTGAAAAAGGAACTCTGTCAGGACGTGTTGAAGAATAAAATGAAATGAGGTTTATGTTCTCAAAAAGTAGTTATCAACATCCAATAATTACACAACATATTATAACGTTATTATGAATCTGTCCTTTAAAGAACCAGCTACATGACAAATACATATGTATTCCCTTTATTTCTGTTATTTATGAAGAATAAGATATTTGGAAATTCCATCTAGGTAGATTCTAATATTTTCAATTCTCATAGCTAACCAAGTACAGGCAGCTCTAGAGGTAAGAGGTTTTCTTTACTTCCACTTTGATTTTCCTACACATGCCTACCTTCAAAAATCTACAGCTTGACCTTGTTCCTTCAGATTTAAGAAAACTGAGATCATCTGGCCAAGCCTCCCCTAGTTTGAGGATCACCTCTAAAACTTTCCTGGCAGATGGCAACCAGTTTCTATTTAAACACTCCAAACACAGCGTTCTCCTGTTTTGTTTCTGTCCCCCCAAAATTCATATGCCAAAGCCCTAACTCCAATGTGGCTGAGATGGAGCTGCTTAGGAAGCAATTAAAATTAAATGATGTCATAGGGGCCCTGATCTGACAGGAATTAGTGTCCTCATAAGAAGAGACACCAGGGCTTCCCTGGTGGCGCAGTGGTTGAGAGTCCACCTGCCGATGCAGGGGACGCAGGTTCGTGCCCCGGTCCGGGAAGATCCCACATGCTGCGGAGCGGCTGGGCCCGTGAGCCATGGCCGCCGAGCCTGTGCGTCCGGAGCCAGGGGCCAAAGCGGTGAGAGGCTCGCGCACCGCAAAAAAAAAAAAGAAGAGACACCAGAGTACTCACTCATTCTCTCTCTCCCTCTCCCTCCATATATGTACTGAGGAAATACCATGTGAGGACATAATGAAAAGGCAGCCATCTACAAGCCAGGAAAACAGCTCTCACTAGAAACTCAATCAGCCAGAACCTTGACCTTGGAGTTCTAGCCTCCAGAACTGTGAGAAAATAAATTTCTCTTGCTTAAGCCACCTAGGCTATGGAATTTTGTTTTAGCAGCAGACTAATACACCTTGCTTCACAAGGTGGCCAATTCCACGCTCAAACAACTAGAAGTGTTGGAAAGTTCTTATTTTAAGCAGAAATCTGCTTTCTGCAGCTTCCACCCGATAATCCAATGTCTGCCTTCTGGAGCTACATGAAATAAATTTAACCTATGTTCTCAATTTAAAAAACGACTACATGAAGAGTCCCCAATATTTTAACAACTCTTCTCTATCCTTTAGCCTCTTACTTAGACATACTCCAATTTACCAAGACTCTCTTTAAAATGTGGCAGCTACAAAGACTCCTTAAGTACTCCATAAATATGAATAATAAGGGGCACGATACTTTGCTAAATTACTCCTAAATTTTCCTGAGGAAAAGCTACTCTCTAAAAACCCCTCTAAAAAGGGTTTTTTTTTTAAACTCTCTAAAAAGAGGAAGGGAACTTCAGTCTATGAGACCACCTATCTATGAAGAAAAACCTTCTGTAAGGTCCCCTCTGCTGGAAATCTAGTCAGCTGGCTCAGAAATCAACAAGATAGACTTCAAGATCAACGGGTTGGAGACCTGATACTTCATGAAAATAAATGAGTACATCATTGAGGACAGATTATTTCTATTTACTTCAAGGTCACTGTGGACAAAGAATCCATTCATTCCTTCTCACCAGTAAAATTCATGTATTTTTTATCACCTTTCTTATGTCCAAAATGTCTACATTAGTCTACTCTTATTCACTCTCTTTTTTTCCATAGGGATAAACTAGTTAGTCCAATGCACATTTATGTAAACTACTATATTAGAAGAGCAAATAAGCCTAGTCCTTTGGCACCTGGGGAACTCCTCAGTGAATCCCTTGCTGTCACCATCTTGGGTAACCCTCTGGCGCTGCTTCCAAGGACCAAAGAGAGGGAGATTTTTTTTTTTTTTTGGCTGTGTTGGGTCTTCATTGCTGCGTGTGGGCTTTCTCTAGTTGCAGAGAGTGGGGGGTTACTCTTCGTTGTGGTGCACAGGCTTCTCATTGTGGTGGCTTCTCTTGTTTTGGACACAGGCTCTAAGCACACAGACTTCAGTAGTTGTTGTTCAGTAGTTGTGGCTTGCAGGCTCTAGAGCTCAGGCTCATTAGTCATGGCACACGGGCTTAGCTGCTCCGTAGCATGTGGGATCTTCCCAGACCAGGGCTCGAACCCATGTCCCCTGCATTGGTAGGCGGATTCTTAACCACTGCACCACCAGGGAAGTGCCGAGAGGGAGATTTTTGCCTTCAAGTCCTGCACCTTTTGGTTCATGTCCTCTCCCATCCTTTTTTTCTTTTTCTCTAGCTTATTCCAACTATTGTGCTTTTCTTGTAAATATGTCACATCTGAATTGTCAAAAAATTTACTTTGAATACTAACTGCCGTGGTCCACAACACAGAGATCAAAGGCACAGATTTACTAATGCCATTTGCAGCAATGTGGTTGGACCTAGAGATTATCACACTAAGTGATGTTGAGTCAGACAGAGAAAGACAAATACCATATGATATCACTTATAAGTGGAATCTAAAAAACAGTACAAATGAACTTATTTAGAAAACAAAAACAGACTCACAGACGGAAAACAAACTTATGATTACCAAAGGGGAAGGAGGGAAGGGATAAATTGGGAGTATGGGATTAGTAGCTACAAACTACCATATATAAAATAAACAACAAGGATTTGCTGTAGAGCAGCGTGATCGTATTCCATATCTTATAATAAACTATAATGAAAAAAAAGAAAATAAATATATACATATATATGTATAAACAAACTGCTTTGCTGTACACTTGAAACTAACACAATATTGTAAAGCAACTACATTTTAATTTAAAAATAAACAAAAAAGCACAGATTTACTAGAGTATAAAGGACATAGGGACTGTAAACCACACACACCTGGGTAAATCATTGGTGAGATCTAAAGAATTCAGTAATCTTTCTTGTCCTTGTTAGTGCATGTTGCTTCTCCCCGTACCTCCAAGCCCAGAATAAATTCAACTCCAAATTTAATAAATATTTTTATTTTTGCATTCTTACAGACTGTTGAAAAAGTCATTCCTCTCTAGGCCCTTCACTTCCTTGGTCTCAAATCATCACTGTGCTCTGTGATGATCCACTAAAAATTCAAAGATGGACGATATCGGTAGACTGCAATATTGGGGGCAGGCTTTGCCTACCTAACTCATTAATATTTCAGCTTGGTAAAATCAGAATATGTGTAAATTCATAGGGAACACCCTATGGATAAGAGAATAAGTGTCAACAGAGGCAGAGAGGTAGAAACACCTTAGACATGTCTTGGACGTAGCAGTCCCAGGGTCACACAGAAAATCTCATTCTTCTCACTGAAACTGCCTACCCATGACAGTGGTGCTAATTTTTCTTTACTCAGAAATGGCCACTGAGTAAACCAGAGTGGGCCTGACCCAAGGGCAGCAACTCCACAGTCTTGACTCATGAGGTGGCCCAATTCAAAGGACTCTTCCTACTGGAGCAGTGGAAATTAGTCCAATCAGACTATCTCCCGCCAGAATTTATACTGGAGAATGCAGAGAAGGTTGAACAGGGGGGAGAAAAATAGAGAGCAGTCACCCAGAAAGACATGAGAAAACAAAGTCTAGGTCCTTGGTATTTACAATAAACCCCTTTTATCTTAAGATTACCTGAATGAATCTCCTCCTTACAACAACAATAAGCCTAGTGCAATATATTTTAGGAACAGGCAATACACAGGTCTACCCTGATGAAGGGTTTATCCGGGGGACAGCAAAAGGTAAATTCAAAATAGTAGATTAAGGTCTTCACTTGTGAAGAACTTTGAATACTAGCTATATTTTTCTTTCTTTTTTATGTAATCTTACTTTCACTTTGCCATTGCACATTTGGCAAAACTTTAAAAAAAAAACCAGGGCTTCCCTGGTGGCGCAATGGTTGAGAGTCTGCCTGCTAATGCAGGGGACACGGGTTCGAGCCCTGGTCTGGGAGGATCCCACATGCCGCAAAGAGACTAGGCCCGTGAGCCACAACTACTGAGCCTGCGCGTCTGGAGCCTGTGCTCCGCAACAAGAGAGGCCGCGATAGTGAGAGGCCCGCGCACCGCGATGAAGAGTGGCCCCCGCTTGCCACAACTAGAGAAAGCCCTAGCACAGAAACGAAGACCCAACACAGCCCAAAAAATAATTAATTAATTAATTAATTAATTAATAAACTCCTACCCCCAACATCCTAAAAATAAAAAAAAGAAAAAACCAGAAGAGTGCCTATCAGTCAAGACTGAAATAAATTAATTTGCAAGCGATACATGTGACTTGAGGAGTCAGTGACCTCAAGCCGGGCGAGTGCTGTGGGCCGAGCAGGGGCAGCAGGGCAGTGGGTGTGCAGACTGAGAAAATGCAGCCCACCGGGGCACTACTCATTCCTCCTGCTCTGATCCGCTCTTGTACCAGGGGTCTGATCAGGCCTGTGTCTGCCTCCTTCTTGAGGAGGCCAGAGGTCCCATCTGAACAGCCTTCCTACAGCAGTGTCCCACTCCCCGTGGCCAGGCGAGAGTTCCAGATCAGTGTTGTCTCCCGGGACACTGACACAGAGGCCAGTTTACCAGCTCTGGAGCGGCCACAGTTGGTGTATCTGGTTCGGGGGCCGGCACTGGCACAGCGTTTGCCACCTTGATCATTGGCTATGCCAGGAACCCATCTCTGAAGCAGCAGCTCTTCTCCTATGCCATTCTGGGCTTTGCCCTGTCTGAGTCTATGGGGCTCTTCTGTTTGATGGTCACCTTCCTCATCCTCTTTGCCATGTGAGGCTCCATGAAGGTCACCTACCCACCCCTGATGCTTCCACTCCAGGCCATGCCCAGTGCTAGAGTGTGCTAAGCTTTACCATTAAACACAAGGCTTCTCTTAAAAAAAAAAGGGGGGGGAGAGAGAGAGAGAGATGTGACTTGAATAGCATAAATAACAATGTTTGATTTTATATCTATTTGTCACAGATAACCAAAGGTATTTAAAAATCTAGTAGTGTGTTGACATAATAAGAAGATGCTCTCTAAATCTTTTTTTCACACACAAAAAAGATGTATATCTCCCACTAAGATCAGGTATATGGAAAGGACATTTCCCTCTCACCACTTCTTTGCAGCATTATAATAGAAGTCCTTGTTAATGCAGTAAGGCAAGAAAAGGAAATAGAAGGTACACAGGCAGATTGGGAAGGAAGACATAAAACTATCTTTGTTTGCAGATGACATGATCATCTATGTGAAAAAACAAAAGGAACAAACTCCTAAAGCTAATAAGTAATTATAGCAAGGTTGCAGGATACAAAGTTAATATATAAAAGTCAGTTGCTTTCTGCGTACTAACAATGAACAAGTGGAACTTGAAATTCAAAACACAGTAACATTTACATCAAAAAAAAATACTTAGGTATAAATCTAACAAAATAAGATCTATATGAGCAAACCTCTGATTAATGAAATAAAAGAACTAAATCAATGGGGAGATACTGCCTCTTCATGAATGGGGAGACTCAATATTGTCAAGATGTCATTTCTTCCCAACTTGATCAATTGATTCAATGCAATCCCAGCCAAGATCCTAGCAAGTTATTTTATGGATACTGACAAGCTGATTCTAAAGTTTGGGGATATCCTTGGCAGTCCAGTGGTTAAGACTTCGCCTTCCAATGCAGGGGGTGTCAGTTTGATTCCTGGTGGAGGAGCTAAGATCCCACATGCCTTGCAACAAAAAACCTAAAAATATAAAAAACAGAAGCAATATGGTAACAAAGTCAATAAAGACTTTCAAAATGGTCCACATCAAAAAAAACTTAAAAAAAAAAAAATAAAGTTTGTACACAGAGGCAAAAGACCCAGAGTAGCCAACACAATATTGAAGTAGAATAACAAAGTTGGAGGACTGATGCTACTCGACTTCAAGACTTACTATAAAGTGGCAGTGATCAAGACAGTGTGGTATTGGTGAAAGAACAGATAAATAGATCAATGGAACAGAACAGAGATCACAGAAATAAACTCGCATAAATACAGTCAACTGATCTTTGACAAAGGAGCAAAGGCAATACAATGGAGCAAAGGTAGTCTCTTCAACAAATGATGCTGCAATAACTGGACATCCATGTGCAAAAAAATGAATCTTGACATAGACCTCACATCTTCACAAAAATTAACTAAAAATGGATCATAGGCCTAAATGTAAAATGCAAGAACTATAAAGCTCCAAGAGATAAACTCCCAGATAACCTTGGGAACACCACCACCAAAGGCATGATCCATGAAAGAAATAATTGATAAGCTAGACTTCATTAAAATTGAAACATCTACTCTACAAAAGACAATGTCAAGAGAATTAGAAGACAAGATACAGACTGGAAAAAAATATTTGCAAAAGACACATCTGAAAAAGGACTGTTATCCAAAATATACAAAGAATTTTTAAAACTCAATAATAAGAAAACAACCATATTAAAAAATGGGCCAAAGGCCTTAACAGACATCTCACCAAAGAAGATATACAGATGGCAAATAAGCATGTGAAAAGATGTTCCACAACATACATCACCAAGGGAAGGCAAATTAAAACAATGGGATACCACAACACACCTATCAGACTGGCCAACATCAAACACTGGCAAGGATGTATAGCAACAGCAACTCTCATTCATTTCTGACAGAAATGCAAAATGATGCAGCCGCTTTGGAAGACAGTTTGGCAACTGTCTTAAAAAATTCAACATATTCTTATCTTACAATCCAGCAATCATGCTCCTTTGTATTTACCCAAAGGAGTTGAAAACATGTCCACACAAAAACGTGCACACAGATGTTTATAGAACCTTTATTCATAATTGCCAAAACTTAGAAGAAACCAATATGTCCTTCAGAAGACGAATGGATAAACTCTGGTACATCCAGACAATGGAATGTTATTTAGCACTAAAAAGAAATGAGTTATCAAGCTATGAAAAGACATGGAGGAAACTTAAATGCATATTTCTAAGTAAAAGAAGCCAATCTGAGAAAGCTACATATTGTATGATTCCAACTATATGATATTCTGAAAAAGGCAAAAATATGGAAACAGTGAAAAGATCAGCAGTTGCCAGAAATGGGGGTGGGGGTGAAGAGACAGAGCATAGAAGGGTTTTAGGACAGTGAAAATACTCTGTATGATATTATAATGACATATTATTATATGTCATTATGCATTTGTCCAAACTCATAGAATTAGAATATATAACACAGTGAACCCGAAAGTAAGCTATGGACTTTAGGTAATAATGATGCATCAATGGAAATGCATCCTTGGTAACAAATGTACCAATCTGGTGAGTGATGTTAATTATGGGCGAGGTGGGAATTCTCTGGTTGGCCAGCGGTTAGGACTCGGTGCTCTCACTGCCAAGGGCCCAGATTCAATCCCTGGTTGGGGAACTAAGATCCCACAAGCCACAGGGTGTAGCAAAAAAAAAAAAAAAAAATTATGGGGGAGGCTATGCACGTGTTGAGGCAAAGGGTATATGGAAAACCTCTGTACCTTCCTATCAATTTTTTTGTGAATCCAAAACTGCTCTAAAAAATAAACCTTTAAAAAAAAAGATGTACATCTACATCCAAATCTCATATTGTCATATTTTTTTACACGCAGTGAAGAATGGATTTTGCAAGCCTAAATATTTTGGTCAACATTGTAAAAAATTTATCAGCTATCTCAAAATAAGACTGATATTTCTTGTAGTTGAATTTAAATATTAAAGGCTTTATGGTTCCAATTGGTAATGCATAATAACTGGGTCTGCTTTATAATGATTTTTTAAAGCAAAGCATAAGTAGCAAGAAAGTTTAAAGGAGTAAGATGCTAAAATGTTCTTTCCTGTGTCTAGCAGTATGTTTTAAAAAAATTTTTTAACCATAATTCTTTAATTGAAATATCTTCCTTCACTCTGTCTGAAGTGAAGGCAGCTGAAACCTTTTAATATTCAGAGAAAAAAAAAAGCAAGTATCCAGTTTTCCAAGATAATCTCAACTAAGAATCTACCTACAATGCAGGAACATTGACTACTAAGTATTGCTAACGTGGGAAAAAGAGAAAAGCTTACAGTTAAAAAACAACACCGACTGGTAACGATTTATTTTCCAAAGTCATTCCACCACCTCTTACCTCTTTCTACAAATGTGTGTACCAAGAGCACAAGGGCCACGGCAGCCTGGCAAAGAAGATGCACCTTGGTATGCCCAGTGTTCATTATTGAAGCTCAGGCTTCCCTGTATCTTTTCAGGTTTTATGTAAGAAAGGGTCACTACTTCCAAGGGCCTCAAAAGGTCACCAGAAAGGCTAAAGATATATTAGGTATCAAGGAGAGGTAGCAAAATAAGCGTGAGAGTGGGCAGTAAAAATGGATAAATATTCCTACCAACGATCCAGATGTACAAACTTTTCCATCATTTACATCCACAGCCCACCATAGACTCTTTCTTTCTTTCTTTCTGGCTGCACTGGGTCTTCGTTGCTGCGCACGGGCTTTCTCTAGTTGAGGTAAGCAGGGGCTACTCTTTGTTGCCGTGCGCGGGCTTCTCATTGCAGTGGCTTCTCTTGTTGCGGAGCACGGGTTCTAGGCATACCGGCTTCAGTAGTTGGGGCACACGGGCTAAGTAGTTGTGGCTCGCAGGCTAGAGTGCAGGCTCAGTAGTGGTGGCGCACGGGCTTAGTTGCCCCACGGCATGTGGGATCTTCCCAGACCAGGGCTCGAACCCGAGTCCTCTGCATTGGCAGGAGGATTCTTTAACCACTGCACCACCAGGGATGTCCCCCACAGCCCACAGACTCTTGAAGATGGATTTCTCTCAAGAGCAAGCAGCTGTTTCACCAAAGCTACACTGGGGTTATTTCTATAAGATAATATATTATTTTGTGAAGACTCCCTCTCTCCTCATATTTCTGGTTTTTTCCCTCTTTTTTATGTTACTGGCCACAGTATCAAACTGAGTAAACATTTTCCAGCTCAACCACATTATCTGCTTTGTCTATCCACACACACTTAAAGTTGCTCTTAAGGGGGGCTATATTTTTCTGTGAGAACAGATGAAATACAGTCTGTCATGAGAATCAGTGCGAACCATCTGGAATATTTTCAGGAAGGACCAAATAAAATCCAATCAAATACGTTTGAGAAGCAACAGAAGTTTAAGATCGTGTTTTTATCCACTAATTGTAAAGTTTATAAATTGCCATTGTTGACAGGTGTTTATCCTTTGAACACACTCATACGAGTATGCCCTATATATTTGTAGGAGAGTGCTTGTCATAACAAAAGACTAGAAACAGCCTAAATGTCTATCAGTAGGGAGCTGGTTAAATAAATTAGTTTACCCAATACAGTGAATGGATACTATGCAGCTAATGAAAAGGAATGAGGTAGACCAATATTTCTGAGATGGAAAGCACACCAAAGAATAATAAGTGACATTGAAAACAAGTTAAAATGAAAAGTTTAGCTTTAGTTCATGTATTTTCACTTGTGTACTATGCCAGAGTATGAGTATACCACAATATATTTATAAAACATATCAACATAAATGTATCTCATAAACATAAATTGAGGGCAAAATGCAAATTGCTAAAATACTAACAATATTATATCATTTATATGAAATTTTAAAACATGAGAAACAATTCTACCTACTGTTAGGGACACATATATATGAATTAAGAGTACAAAGAAATGCATGGGGGTTAGGAAGGACAATGTAATTGGGACAAGGTATTGGGTTAAACCACATGATATTGCCAATGTTCCACCATTTTTGACCTACAAAAACAACAATGTCATATATGGTTCAACCTCACATGTAAGTGGTCCTTGACTATGTTAAATAGGTTTTACTTTTTAAGCTAAGAGGAAGATACACATGGGTTCATAGGAACCCATGTGGATCCACCATTATTTAGCTCTATGACCCAAGACAAGTTATTTAACCTAATTTCTTTATCTGTAAAATGGGTATAATAAGAAAACATATCTCACAGGGGTACCATGAAAATCAAATAAGTGAATATATATTAAGCACTTAAACAGTACCTGGCACATGGGTAAGCATTATTTGATTCAGCTACTATTATATTCTATAGCTTTTTGTACAGCTGTAATATTTCATGAAAATATTTTTCACTTATTTTATTTTCACTTATTATTATGGAAAACTGTAAATATAAACAAAAGCAAGGAGACTAGTATAAGAAGCCCAAATGTACCAATCACTTTGCTTTAATAATTAGCAAAGCATGGCCAATATGTTTCACTTCTACCCCCATTCCCAGAAACACACATTAGATTATTTTGAAGGGAATCCTAGATTTCATCCAGATACTTTTTATATGTCTTTAAAACATAAGGATTTCTAGAAACGTAACCAAAAATACCATTACCACATTTTAAGAATTAACAGTTCCTTAATATTATCAAATATCTAGTCACTGCTTCAATTTCCTTGCTTGTCTCATAAATACTTAAGTAAATTTTGTTTTGCAGTATTTATAAGTACACAGCTTGCTGAATTTTTACAAAGTGAACATTCCCATGTAACCAGCCAGCGCTTGGAAGAAGAAATAGAACGTTGAGTTTTCCATCTTTTTGTGTGTTTTTTACAGTTTTTTTCAAATCAGGATCCACATAGGGTCACATCTTACAAATGGTTGACAGTCTCTTTCACAGTAATTTTTCATTTTTAAATTAACATTACAGTGATGAATGATATGAGCCTATTTCGACTTTTTAGACAACTTAGGTGTTTTTCATTATTTCTAAAATAATATATAATATACTGTTTGTTACCACTGGCAGTGAAAATGGAAGTCAGAAATATGCCAGGGTAGTCTTTCAAGGCATTACCAACAAACAGCATTTTTAGAAAGGAAATACCATTGAAAATTAAAAACAGATTCAACTATGGTCATTAAAGTATAGCAAACAGCCAGAGATCTATTCTCCAGCTAACTCAATATAGAGATTCGCTTTTAGAATTGACTTGTATTTTTCATTATCATAATTGTATTCTACCTTAACTACTGTGCTTCCTTACTTGGGTTTCCAGCCCTGGGTCGAAATGAAATGAAAAATGTCTCAATGGTGCGCCGGTAATAGAATTTGAAAATCTTTATTCTGAGATATTGTAGTTTTGCAACCCTTAATGGCATTGTCCTTGACTGAAGATACACAAGGAAATTCATTTCCTGCCAGTCTGAGGCTAATGGGCCTTCCAACTGCAGTTTTCACTGACTTCTAATGACTGGGTGCAGCAGAGAGGGGCCTCTGGGAGCAGGATGCTGTCTTCTGGCAGAGTTCCTGGGAGAAAGGAAACCTTGAAAGATGCACTGCAATAAATCCCTTGTTCTGGGAAAACAGAAAGTCAAGCTCTATCATAAATTTTTTATTTTCCTCCATAATCCGATTTTAAGATTATGTTCAGGTGAAAGCAAGAGAAGACTGTCTGATAAAATAATTGTGAAAAGGTCTGAAATTAAAATATGTATAAATGCTTATGTAAAACAGTCATGTAGAGTATTCCACTCTCCAAGACTTTGAGAAAAATGCTAAATCCGGGCTTCCCTGGTGGCGCAGTGGTTGAGAATCCGCCTGCTGATGCAGCGGACACGGGTTCGTGCCCCGGTCCGGGAGGATCCCACGTGCTGCGGAGCGGCTGGGCCCGAGAGCCGTGGCCGCTGGGCCTGCGCGTCCCGAGCCTGTGCTCCGCAACGGGAGAGGCCACAGCAGTGAGAGGCCCACGTACCGCAAAAAAAAAAAAAAAAAAAAAAAAAAAAATGCTAAATCCGGTGATAAAATCTGAGACTGTCTCTCACACATTTGTAAAATTAAGATAATTATGTGAGTAAATGAGAAGAAAATGAGAAATCTATATACTATTATACTACATTGTCAGTAAGAATAAGGTGACTGATTTTTAAAGAAAATACGGAATTATCAAAAAAAAAAATCACTTACCTATTCCACATTTCTATTATAAGATGTGTGTAGCTATTGAAAATACACCAGAACCTCACCCAGAGAGTGTTTCCACGGTCCAAGAAGACAGCATTGATAAATGGAAGTTGCATATCACACAAACTGAATGGTGATGTAGAAACCTTGCACAGAAGCAGGCTTTCATTTCTGACCACTTTGGTGCAAACTAGATTTCCCTAGAGGTTCGATTTGATGTAAAGAACAGGCAATTTAAGCTAACTCAGCAAGTCAGAAATCAGTGGTAATAATAAGTTGTAAGTGCCTGAAAAAGGTGATGTCAGAAGATATTATAAATTCAATTTCCCCATACAAAAGAAAAATTAGCAAAGCAACAAATGCAGCTCCAGGCAATGGTGTGCGGGATGGTTATCTGATAGTCAAGCCACTCTCTCACCATGCTCCCACCAGCCAAACACAAACAAGAATAATTTAGCTAGCCAATCCTGTTGCAGTCTGGCATCAGTTCTCAAAGATTTGGTTTCCATGACATAGTTATTGCAAGGGGGTAAGCAAGGTACAGGGACCTGCTTTCAGAGGAAAGGTACCTACCGACCTCTCAAGGAAAGGAACTGTGTGTTCTATTTACCCTTGTCTTCCCAGCCCTTAGCACTACCAGGTCTCATTGTATCCTCCACAGATGTTTGTTGACATTGCAGTTGGTTGGAAGTCATAATATTTCAGGATTTGTGTTCAGCCAGACCTTGAAGTAGCATAGTAAAGAAGAAATCAGCTATGTGTATGAAACTGCTTTTAAAAGGATACATTATTTCATGAATAAGTTAAATTTTGTCAGCACCCTGCTACTTCAAGGTCTGGCTAGAATAATTATTATCCTGATTTACAAAAGTTGTTTAAGACTACATGGGACTTCACTGAAAAAACCAAGATAGGTAACAAAGATGGGCCTCAAACTCTGGTATACTATATCCAGTGTGATTTTCTCCATACCTCGTTTAGCTATCAAATCCCAACAACCACAGAAAAGAGAAGGGCGGGTGACAGCCACCCTGATTGGCTCTTCAAGGTCTTACTGTTATTATCAGCAGGACCCTGGTCTTTTTTGTAGCCAGTACAGAGGATCAACTGTCTTGACAATCCCAGAATCAGCTGTGGCCCCAGGGCCAGCATAGACTGTTTTCACTACATTCTGATGAGTGTTGGAGATTGGGAATATTCATCTGGAAGTAATAAGCAAGATCAGAAGTGACTGGAGGCAGATAGAGCAGTTAAAGGACCACAAAAATAGCCCTAGAATAAGAGACTCTCTTAAGTAATATAAAAGGAAAAGAAATATACATCAATAGCTGAAACACAGATAGATAATAGGTGGGTACATGTATATCTGATAGATATCAGATACATACACATAAATTAGAATGTCTTAATTCTGAACTATATATCTTTACACATCTAATGTTTCTGAAATAGGGATGCATTTTATAATCAATGTGCATATTTAACACAACAGTCTGTTTTTCCTAACACTACAGAAGGGAAGAAATATACATGTAATTTCTACTGCCTAACGACTTCTTTCCTTTCACTTGGAACTGTAAATCGGAGAGTGGTTTATCAATAAACTAAATTTGATTATCATTTATACTCTTCTTATATTTTTGCCTTACTACATATGATCTCTCTGAGACCAGAGGCCCCATTTTACTTATCTCTATAATTTCCCATAACACCTAATATTTCTTGATACACAGAGTTTAATACATATTTGCTACTGGGTATTGTTAAAAGTTACACACATACAATCAGCAAAAAAGTCTCAAGCAGGTGATTCATGTCCAACAAAATGAAAGAAATCGAGGAAAATAAAACTGTTGAGCATATTTAAGCACTAGATACATCCATTAACTCAGATGAGATATCATCTAAATATCTAAACAGCAAGGAGAATGTTGCCAAAAATTAATTTCTGTTTATGACATTTTAGTAGAAATTCTCTATCATACAAGAACATTAATTTTTACCTCACTGTATTTTATTAGAATAAATTTTAAAAAGGAAACAACTGGAGGCAATAGTTAAATTATAATACAACCATAAACTAGAATGCAGTCCTGCCAATAAAAAATGAGGTTTCCAAAAGATACTTAATGACCACATTATAATATTTAGTGGGAAAAAGCATGATATAAAATTAAATCAATTATTTGATTTAAGTTTTCTAAATATTGATGGAGTTCAGAACATGCTGCCCCCAAAATATGGCTCCATGACATATTGAATATTTTAAGCTAAAGGAATTTGAGAAGTGACAGATATGGAAGGGACTCTCAGACCTACCCCATCTCCCCTGAAACAGGTGATAAGACCGTCATGTGAGAGGTGCCGTCCTTATACCTGGAAGACAGTAGCATCCTTATCTCTGAAGACAGAGGGGCACCAAGAAGAATCCCAATTAACAGGCCTTGCTAAGTTTCCCCCAGTTTAATACCCTTAGCTCATACTTCTTTGTCCATGACTATCCACTCTTCATCAAATCTAGAATAAAAACACTCAGGTTTAACTGTTTCTTCAGGTCTTCATTCCCTTATGAAGGCTCCCAAGTCACATAAAACTTAAATAAGTGTGGTTGCTTTCCTCTCGGTAATTTATCTTCTGTCAGTCCAATTTATAGGGCCCCAGCCAGAGAATCTAAGAGTGTAGTAAAAAGGAAAAAAAAAAAGAAATTTTCTTCCCCTACAAAATATATGAGACTAGAAAGAAATCTACCTAAATCTTCATAGTGGTTATTTCTCAAATATGAAATTACGGATATTTTTAAAAACTAATTTCTATAATTTCCAATATTTTTATCAGCAGGGCTTTTAAAAAGTTTA
Organism: Kogia breviceps; assembly: GCF_026419965.1. NCBI lineage: Eukaryota > Metazoa > Chordata > Mammalia > Artiodactyla > Physeteridae > Kogia > Kogia breviceps. Next base: position 120,448,557 of record NC_081315.1, on the reverse strand, counting down.
CCTTAATGAGCAAGTTCCCCACAGTGTGATTTTGCTCATTTGAGTCTTCCATGTGCATATTGCTGGCCAGCTGTAGCTTACCCCTCAGAACAAAACTGTGTATAGAAACGACGCAACCCAATTAACAAGAATATACTACACCAACCGCTACTGAGTTACTGTTACCAATATTATTTTTACTTTCCTCCTAATAAGAAAATTAAAATCTATTTCAATTTTTAGAAGCAACCCAATGGATGACACCCAAATGAAAGCCATTCAGGGATTAAACAGAGTGAGAGCGATTCCTCGGAAAAGACCAGATTTCTGGGATTCACAGCATCCTCTTTCTCCAGTTCTCCTCTGATACTTCTTATCTAACTGTATACCTGAAATGTGCATATTTTATGTGCAAATATATGTAATGTACACATTTAATGTACAGTTACTTTTATTACTAAGCAAGGGAACACTAAGATATATCTATAAGTAACTCTCACTAGCTCCTCTTCCTTCACTTCCTCCTTAAGCTGGGCACTGCCCCAATTCCCACCTTCAGCCCTCTTCTTTCACTACATGTTTCTTTAGGCTAATGCTTCTCCAAGTGTGCTTCCAGACCAGCAGCATCAGCACGACCTGGACGTTTGTTAGAGCTGCAAATTACTGGGCCTATCCCAGACTGAATCAGAAACTCTAGGCATGAGGCCCTGCGGTGAGTTTTAACAAGGCCTCCCGGTGATTTTGATGTGTGTTGAAGTGTGGAAAACCACTGCCTCCAGGCAATCTCATCGCCTCTTAGGTCTGTGGCTATACACCTGTACTTCCTGGCTCTGACCTCTCTTGTGAGCTCCAGACCTGAGTTACCATCTGCCTGCTAAATCTCTCTATCTTAATATCCCCAGTGTAACTCAAACTCAGCAAAGTAATAAACTTTGACCTTCCTACCCCTCTCCCTGACCACCTCTACCCCAAAGCCTGCTCATTTTCCAGCTCTCCCATCTCAATTAATGATACCTAATATTCACCTGGTCTCTTAGCCTAGAAATCTTAAAAATCATCTATTTTAGTTTTCTTCTGGTCACAAGTCCTGACTCTACCTTAGCAATGTCTCTCATGTCCTACTCTCCTTTCTTACTTTCACTACCGTAATGCAGTAACAGGTCTATTCACCACTGGTTGATCCCCACCCAAATCCATCCCTCACACTTCTGCTGGACAAAACAAAGAGGGAGAAACACTATGTTGTACCTCAATATAATCCCATTGCTGGTTGCTCCAAAAGATTCTTTTTCTGGGACTCAATTCTCTCTGTGACCCTGTTGCTCATAAATATTAATAGTATTGCGTTATTTTTCCAAAACATTAGTCTTTTCCTGCTAAATCTCTTCTCAAAAACTTTCAGGAGGAGGGGAAGAAAAAAAAAAAAAACTTTCAAAACTTCCCATTGTCGAGACTTCCCTGGCAGTCCAGTGGTTAAGACTCCGCACTTCTACTGCATGGGACACAGGTTCAGTTCCTGTTCAGGGAAGATCCCACATGACGTAAGGCCAAAAAAAAGAAAAATTTCCCATCGTCTATTTAAAAATCTCAACTCTTTAAAATGATTTTTTAAACCCCTGCCCCCTGCCATGACAGCGTGGTCCCACCCCACACTTTCATTCATGCTCCTCCTTAGATCTGGATTTCACCTCCCATTTCCATCCCTCTTTCTTTACCATTTTACTTTTTATCCTTCAAATACCAGTTTGAATGCTACTTGCCAATCAGAACTCACAAATCAGTTAAATTTGTGCCTCCCATGGCACATTTCTTTTTTTATTATTATTTATTTATTTACTTTTTGGCTGCGCTGGGTCTTCGCTGCTTCGTGCAGGCTTTCTCTAGTTGCAGTGAGCGGGGGCTACTCTTCCTTGTGGTGCATAGGCTTCTCATTGCGGTGGCTTCTTTTGTTTTGGAGCACAGGGTCTAAGCACGTGGGCTTCCGTAGTTGTGGCTTGCAGGCTCTAGAGCACAGGCTCAGTAGTTGTGGCGCATGGGCTTAGTTGTTCCGCAGCATGTAGGATCTTCCCAGACCAGGGCTCCAACCAAGTCCCCTGTATTGGCAAGTGGACTCTTAACCACACTGCACCACCAGGGAAGTTCCCCATGGCACATTTCTTACACCTCCGTGAGAGTTTCCTTTCTTCCAGGCATAGTAGTTATTTGCTTATCTGATAACACATGCCCTAAAGGGCATGATGGAGACCTTAATTCATTTCTATCTCTTAAACTACTTAGCCTACTTTGAAAGCACTATGCTATGGTCTGAATGTTTGTGTCCTCCCAAAATTCATATTTTGAAATTCTAATGCCTAATGTTTATAGCATTAGGAGGCAGAGCCTTGGTAAGGTGATTATATCATGAGGATGGAGTCTTCGCCAATTGATTAGTGCTCTAATTTTTTGAGGGGGGGAGTTGAATTTTCTTTTATTTGTTTTTTTTTTTTTTTTAACATCTTTATTGGAGTATAACTGTTTTACAATGGTGTGTTAGTTTCTGCTTTACAACACAGTGAATCAGTTATACATATACATATGTTCCCATATAGGATTAGTGCTCTTATAAAAAGGCTCACAGAGCTCCCTAGCCCCTTCGGCCATGTCAGGATACAATGAGAAGCTGGCAACAGGGAAGAGGATCCTCACCAACCATGCTGACATCCTGATCTTGGACTTCCCAGAGTCCAGAACTGCGAGAAATAAATTTCTGTTGTTTATAAGCTACCTAGTCCGTGGTATGTTGTTATAGCAGCCCAAACAGACTAAGACACACTCAATAAACACTAACTGAGCGGAAATACATATTGTATCAATTACCACACAAAGGTTAAGCCAAACCAACCTAACTATCTTGGCACAAATTAAATGCTTGAATGGGTCCCTCCTGGTTTCTCCAGAACAGGGGCTGTCACACCTGGGTGATGGTGACAGAAGAGGGCTGAGGATGGATTTTGCAGCATGCCCAATTTAAGAAGGAAATAAGGGAAAAGGAGCTAGTGAGGGATACTTATAGATATGTTGTAGTGTTCTCCTCACATTGTAATAAAAATAGTTCTACATTCAGTATGTACATTTCTTCCCCAAAAAGTAGATTCCCAGAATATTATCTAGATAAAAACGGGAAAGCAATGTGATTACTTTTTAGTAAAGGAACTAAGGAGAAGAGCATGGAGGGAAGGTTTTACTATATCAATGTTCTAATATGTTCATATTTGTATTCTTAATGCCAATATAGGTTATCTGAGTAGAGGAATATGGCCAATGTTATGGGTTTTATTTTTTATTTTTTTAATAACTTTTTAAAAATTTTATTTATTTATTTTTGGCTGTGTTGGGTCTTTGTTGCTGTGCACGGGCTTTCTCTAGTTGCAGTGAGCAGGGGCTACTCTTCGTTGTGGTGCGTGGGCTTCTCATTGCAGTGGCTTCTCTTGTTGTAGAGCACGGGCTCTAGGCACCCGGGCTTCAGGAGTTGTAGCTCACAGGCTCTGGAGCACAAGCTCGGTAGTTGTGACACATGGGCTTAGTTGCTCCATGGCTTGTGGGATCTTCCCGGACCAGGGATTGAACCTGTGTCCTCTGCATTGGCAGGCGGATTCTTAACCACTGTGCCACCAGGGGAACCCCTCTTATGGGTTTTAAAAAAATAGTTTTCTGTATTTTTTTAAGACCTAATACATTGTATTAAAATTAAAATACAGATTCTAAGGCTTCATTCTGGAGGTTCTCAGCTGGTAAATCTACAGTGGGAATCTGCATTCTTTGCCAGTCTCCCCACATGATTCTGGTACACCCCACAGGACACATGTTCCCCAATACAATAACCTCCTACTTCTGGTGGTAAATGGGTGGGGCAACTTCTGTTAAAAGTGTAACAGAAGAAGAAAGCAACTTCACCAGCAGATAATAAAATGGACTTGAAGGTGTGACCTGGTTACAAAATCCATCCCATCAAGGGTACCAGACTAAACAGCAAGGGTCTTGGCCGTCTCCCTCTTGAACACACATTTCTTTCCTGAGGTTATGCTGTACTATTTAGTGAAGGTACATTTGCCTTTACTGCCTTCTTTTCCCCTCAAAACAGTCCTTCACACTCTTTTAAGCCAGATTTTAGGAGAATAAAATATTGCCTAGCCAAAAGGGGAGGGTAATCCAGGTGTGACACACCAGAGAGGGGATGGCGCTCTTGGCATTGTCGCTTCTCCGAGGTAGAATGCCCCGTCTTCACATCTGAGCTCAAGTTATGGAGGTCCTTGTTAACCATGCTGAGGAGCTGGGACTTTATTCAGAGATAAAGTACCTTTCAAAGTGCAATTACCAGACCATCAGTCTTAACACGGTGCTAGGAATCTCTTAGGAAATGCAATTCTTGGGCATCACCCTAGATCTACTGAACCAGAAATCCTGAAGGTGGGGCTTAGAAATCTGTGTTTTAAAAAGCCCTCCAGGTGATCCTAAAGTACATGAATCTGAGAACTACTGATGTAAAGGAAAGGTAGTGACTGGTGGTTGAAAACAAAGTAATGATGTATTGAATACTTTTATCTGTGTTTTAGAAAGGTAACTCTGATTGTATAAATTAAAGCAAAGAGAAACACAATAAATCAAACATTTATACTGCACCTACAATGTATCAAGTACCAGGTACTTTACAGATATTTATGTCTTGTTTGGACTGAAAGCCAGTGAGGCTGTCTCTGTCCAGACTCCCAGAGAGCCCTCAGTGCAGTTCTCCCAGTAAGGGTCCCCTCAAACTGCCCATACCTGCTGCCCTACTGCCCCCTCTACCCACTCTCTATTCATTCTGTCCTATGTCCTTCTTAGACACTGACCTTTGAGTCCCCCAATTCCTGTCTAATGGCCAGAACTGGCTTGCATGGACCTCAGTGAGGCACACTGAGATAATGCAGTGTCTGCTGGGCCCGTGCACCTTCTGGGCCTTTGCCACAAAGCTCTAGAGCTCCTCAGATCAGAGTGGTAAGTCAGCACCAAACTTTTCAGTATGGAGTCCCTCCTCCAACCCCTGTGTCCTAGGGCCATCAACAAAAAAGAGACACTGGTGCCAGATCTGGATGAGACACTTGCTAACTTCTACCACAATAGTCTTAGGGTCACAGGCCTCCCCAAACACTTCCTCACTTCATCCTCGTAGTAGAAATCCTCCAATATCCCACCCAGCTTTTTGGCCACAAGAGATTTTAGATTTTCTTCTAGAAATGTCGAGCCTATGGCACCAGCTGCTGTTCTTGTAGAAAGTATGAAGATTTAAGGCTCTGAAAGGCATCAGCAGAGGCATGCCCAAGAAGAGATACCACAGAGAGCCACTGCCATCCCAACCAAGATCTGCTTTTAGTGACCTTCTGTGACCCCAGCATTAGAGGCCTCCAGAATCTGTTTCCAATGCTGATGCATCCATTTCTCTGCTGATGAGTGTACTATGGAGAACTGGAATTTTCATCAGCATTAGCTACAGTAAAAAGTGCTCTCCTCCCATTTAACCAGGGATATTACCGATGAATGAAGCATGAGTCCTGGGATGCCTTCTGATACCCTATCGGTAACCGAGCAGGACCTTATGGGGCCTGCCCGGACAGACCCCTCCCCCACATCCTCTGCTTTAGCTCCTCTCTTGAGTACCCAGATAATACTATCTCATGCATATTTCCTGAATTTTTCAGATGCTAAAAAACACCACCAAATGGAAGAAATTAACTACTTGATGATCATGTAGCATGTAGCTCCCAGACCTACTGGTGCCTAAGGATGGATAATGTTAACCGCCCTGTTACCTCAACATCAACCAATCAGAGAATTGTGCACGTGCTGATCACATACCCTGCAACCCCACTCCCTTACCTGGGCTTTAAAAATGCTTTGCTGGGGGCTTCCCTGGTGGCGCAGTGGTTGAGAATCTGCCTGCCGGTGCAGGGGACACAAGTTCAAGCCCTCGTCTGGGAAGATCCCACATGCCGCGGAGCAACTGGGCCCGTGAGCCACAACTGCTGAGCCTGCGCGTCCGGAGCCTGTGCTCCGCAACAAGAGAGGCTGCGACAGTGAGAGGCCCGCACACTGTGATGAAGAGTGGCCCCCGCTCGCCGCAACTAGAGAAAGCCCTCGCACAGAAACAAAGACCCAACACAGCCAATCAATCAATCAATAAATAAATAGAAATGCTGTAGAATTATTTTAAAAAAAAAACCTCGGGGGTTAGTTCTGTGAAACACTGCATAAAATTATTATTATTTTTTAAATGCTTTGCTGAAACCCTTCGGTGGATTGGGGTTTTGGGAGGCATGAGTTACCCGCCTCCTTGCATGGTCCTAGAATAAACCTTTCTCTGCTCCGAACATTTCAGTATTGTTTGGCCTTACTTGTGTCGGGCACACAAACTTGCGTTCGGTAACATACCCCATGCTGGATGAACAAACAGCACAGAATCTGTAGCAGGCTCACCCAACCCATATGTCCACACTCCCTGGAGCTCCTGACTGGGGCACAGGACTAGGAGGGCTAAAACATCTCTGGGGTTGTGAGTCAGAACTTCCAGAAAAGGGAAACCAAACTGATGGGGATATGCAGGGTTCATGGAGAAACTGAACCAGTTTTGTTGTGATCTGATGTAGAACTTGATAAAACAGGGTGCAGGTGGGGAAGCCTACCAGTGCAAAGACTATTACAGTAATTCAGGAGAGTGATGGTTAAGGTCTTAAATCAATCAGCATTAGTGGGCACTGATGAAGAGAAAGAGCTGATTTAATTCAAAGGAAGAATGAAGACAGGATCAAAACTCTTAGAGGAAAACATAGGCAGAACACTCTGACATAAATTTCAGCAATATCTTTTTGGAACCACCTCTTAGAGTAATGAAAATAAAAACAAAAATGAACAAATGGTACCTAATTAAACTTAAAAGCTTTTGCACAGCAAAGGAAACCATAAACAAAACAAAAAGACAACCCACACGATGGAAGAACATATTTGCAAATGAAGCAACCGACAAGGGATAATCTCCAAAATATACAAAGACCTCATATAGCTCAATATCAAAAAACCAACCCAATCCAAAAATGGGCAGAAGACCTAAATAGACATTTCTCCAAAGAAGACATACAGATGGCCAATAGGCACATGAAAAGATGCTCAACAACACTAATTATTAGAGAAATGCAAATCAACACTACAGTGAGGTACCACCTCACACAGGTCAGAATGGCAACCATCAAAATGTCTACAAACAATAAATGCTGGAGAAAAGGGAACCCTCCTACACTGTTATGGGAATGTAAATTGGTACAACCACTATGGAGAACAGTATGGAGGTTCCTTAAAAAACTAAAAATCGGGCTTCCCTGGTGGCGCAGTAGTTGAGAATCTGCCTGCTAATGCAGGGGACACGGGTTTGAGCCCTGGTTTGGGAAGATCTCACATGCCGCGGAGCAACTAGGCCCGTGAGCCACAACTACTAAGCCTGCGCGTCTGGAGCCTGTGCTCCTCAACAAGAGAGGCCGCGATAGTGAGAGACCCACGCACCTCTACGAAGAGTGGTCCCCACTTGCCACAACTAGAGAAAGCCCTCGCATAGAAACGAAGACCCAACACAGCAAAAATAAATAAATTAATTAATGAACTCCTACCCCCAACATCTTCTTTAAAAAAAAAACTAAAAATAGAACTACCATATGATCCAGCAATCCCACTCCTGAGCATATACCCAGAGAAAACCATAAACGGAAAAGATACATGCACCCTAATGTTCATTGCAGCACTATTTACAATAGCCAGGACATGGAAGCAACCTAAGTGTCCCTCAACAGATGAATGGATAAAGAAGATGTGGCACATATATACAATGGAATATTACTCAGCCACAAAAAGAAACGAAATTGAGTTATTTGTAGTGAGGTGGATGGACCCAGAGTCTGTCGTACAGAGTGAAGTAAGTCAGAAAGAGAAAAACAAATACCGTATGCTAACACATATATATGGAATCTAAAAAAAAAAAAAAAAAAAATGGTTCTGATGAACCTAGGGGCAGGACAGGAATAAACATGCAGACGTAGAGAATGGACTTAAGGACACAGGGAGGGGGAAGGGTAAGCTGGGGCAAAGTGAGAGAGCAGCATGGGCATGTATACACTACCAAACGTAAAATAGATACTAGTGGGAAGCAGCTGCATAGCACAGGGAGATCAGCTCGGTGCTTTGTGACCACCTAGAGGGTTGGGATAAGGAGGGTGGGAAGGAGACACAAGAGGGAAGGGATATGGTGATATATATATACATATAGCTGATTCACTTTGTTATACAGCAGAAATTAACACAACATTGTAAAGCAATTATACTCCAATAAAGATGCTAAAAAAATAAAATAAAATAATACCTGAAAAAAAAAAATAAGAGAGAGAGATGAACAAAGTAAAAGGAATTCACAATCCTGTGTGTGATAAGAGGTGAAGGGGAATGAGGGACAGGTGATTAGAAGGGTAAACTGCGATGTACTTTTAACACAAAGGATTCAGATGCAACCCAAATAATCCATGAGAAGGTTCACATGCCCAGCGTTCAGCTGACGGAACCATGATGGATGGAGCTGGCTGGGGTCCAAGGAGAAGACATAGGAACGATGCTGAGGAAGACCATACCTCTGCAGAGAAGCAAAAACGGCTTCATACACCAGGGATGGGAAGAGCAGACAAAGCAAAGCTTCCAGCCAACACTCAGCTAATAACAGACATGTGAGGGAGCCAGGCCAAGCCAAGAACTAACCAGCTGATCCAGAGATGCACAAGCAACAACATGTGCTTGTTATTTTCAGCACCGAGTTGGGGGAAGGTGGGCTGTTTTGCAGAGGTAGCTAAGGGATGCATCAGACTCAGCAACGTTGAGGCAACCAGAGGTAACTTTAGTACCATCTCCATTTGAACCAAGTATTTTCTTTGCTGTCCATCCTTTCTGTGTTGTTTATAAAACCTCAAAAGTATATAATTCACCTCAACATAATAAAGGCTACACATTCCATATGACAAGCTCAGAAAAAAAAATACTATATAGATCATTCCTGGAATGTGACAAATTCAAATTTTGCTTTCTGGAACTTTCTGGAATTGTTTGTTTTTTTTCTGAATATTTTTGATCCATGGTTGTTTGAACCTGTGGAGGTAGAACTTACAGATACAGAGGGCTGACTGTATTTATATCTTGTTATATTTTTTAACCACAATAAAAATTAAAATCACTGAAAAAAAAAAGACATGGAAGCAACCTAAATGTCCATCAACAGATGAAAGGATAAAGATGATGTGGTATATATATACAATGGAATATTACTCAGCCTTAAAATAGAATGAAATAATGCCATGTGCAGCAACATGGATGGACCCAGAGATTATCATACCAAGTGAAGTAAGTCAGACAGAGAAAGACAAATATCATATGATATCACTTATACTTGGAATCTAAAAAAAAAAAGATACAGGACTTCCCTGTCAGTCCAGTGGTTAAGAATCTGCCTTTCAGTGCAGGGGATGTAGGTTCTATCCCTGGTCAGGGAAATAAGATCCCACATGCTGCAGGGCAACTAAGCCCATGCATCACAACTGCTAAGCCCCCGCATCACAACTACTGAGCCCCCGCATCACAACTACTGAGCCCGCGCATCACAACTACTGAGCCTGCACGCTCTAGAGACCCTGCACCACAACTAGAGAGAAGTCCGCACACCACAACGAAAGATCCCACGTGCCGTGACTATTTTTTTAATAAAAAATTTTAAAATTAAATTAAACTTTAAAAAAGAATACAAATGAACTTATTTACAAAAGAGAAACAGACTCAGATTTCGAAAACAAACTTATGGTTACTAAAGGGGAAACGTGGGGGGGAGGGATAAATTAGGAGCTTGGGATTAATATGTACACACTACTGTATATTAAATAATCAACAACGAACTACTGTATAGCACAGGGAAATCTACTCAGTACTCTGTAATAACCTATATGGGGAAAGAAACTTAAAAAAATGGATATATTTGTATAACTGAATCACTTAGCTGTACACATGAAACTAACACAACACTGTAAATCAACTATACTCCAATATAAAATAAAAATTAAATTAAAAAAAAGAAGACATGATCAACTAACTGCATGGAAAGTAAAGGGAATAGAGAAACCAAGGATAACTCTGAGGCATACTTAGAAAAGTGCAGTAAATTGATTCCATTAATGGCCCCACTTAAAGGGACTCCCATATCTAGACCCTTTACCCTATATTTAGTTCCCTCTTACTCTGACTCTGGGCTGGACTATATGACATGCTTTCACCAGTGGGACAATATCAAGCTTAAAGCAAGCAGTGACTTAAAAAAGCTTTTAAGAACTGCTACCTTCTTTTGCTTCTCTGTGATCGCTATGAGCATATTCTCCAAGCTTGCTTGAAAACATGCTCAGGCTAGCCTACTACCAGGACATGAGAAACATGTGCATATGAGAGACACTTGAAGAAGAGCCCAGTTATCCGACTAAGGTCATGTTAGACCAGCCTATAGCCAGCTGCTCTCAAACATGTGAAAGCCTAGTCAGGCTCATCAGAACCACGCAACCAAAGGGCAGCTGACTTCACACTACATGCGCAAAACCAGCTGAGACCTGTAAGCCATAATGATGACTGTATTTTAAGCCACTGAGCTTTCAAAGTGAACTGTGACACAGCATTTTTGTAGCAACAGGTAAAGGTAACTGAGATAGTTAAGAAACCCAGTGGTTCTCTTTGCAGACTTTGAAACAGAGGCAGAGCATGTGAGTAGAGAAAGAAAAATTCAAGTCTAGACATCATGAGTTTAAGATCATTATAGGACAACTAGGTAAAAACATGCAAAAGTAACATAGAAACACAAGTCGAGAACCCAAACAAAATTTTGAGCTGGCGACATAAATTTGCTCCTTTAGCATGAACTGATCTCAGAGAGCACAAGCAGTAAGATTTCTTTTTTAACAGCAAAATAAAAAAGTAATAATAATAATAATAAATTTTTTTAAACAGCAAAGTAAGAAATTTGGGGAACACCATTTAAAAGGTAGTCAGAAAAACAGGTATTCTCTCCTGCTACAGAAGAAAATAATACCGCAAAATATAAACAAACAGAATTTCAAGAAAGCAAGCATGAACAATAGTACCAAGTGCTTCTGATTTCAGTTCGGATGAGGTCTGAAAATGTATATGCCTATAGATTATGGAGTAATGTCAATGCAGATAGAAGGACAACATATAAAGTTAAACATCCCATACATCCAAATGCCTTACTCCCATTCAACAGCAGCCATGCGAGAAATCTTGCACATCAACATTGCCTTCCCGGGTTTCTTCCTCCTTGCCCTCTCCCAGTCTCCTGCCCCTTTTGTGCCTTTCTGGCCCTATTCCTTTCTTCCTCTGATTGTTTTCAGCTAAAAGGCAAAGGGAGTATTTCAGACCTTGATATGAGATTGAGGAGATGGGAAAGGTATTCCTTTTTTTTTTTTTTTTTTTTTTTTTTTGCGGTACGCGGGCCTCTCACCGCTGCGGCCTCTCCCGTTGCGGAGCACAGGCTCCGGACGCGCAGGCTCAGCGGCCATGGCTCACGGGCCCAGCCGCTCCGCGACACGCGGGTCCCTCCCGTACCGGGGCACAAACCCGCGTCCCCCGCATCGGCAGGCGGACTCCCAACCACTGCGCCACCAGGGAAGCCCAGGTATTCCTTTAATAGGAGTATTTGATTGCCTGGGTCAGAAAACCCAGCCTTTTTGAGCATTAGTTCCTTCTTTTTTTTTTTTTTTTTTTGCATTTTATTTTATTTATTTTTGTGCACAGCAGGTCCTTATTAGTCATCAGTTTTATCCACATCAGTGTATACATGTCAATCCCAATCTCCCAATTCATCACACCACCACCACCACCACCCGCCGCTTTCCCCCTTGGTGTCCATACGTTTGTTCTCTACATCTGTGTCTCTATTTTTGCCCTGCAAACCGGTTCATCTGTACCATTTTTCTAGGTTCCACATATATGCGTTAATATACGATATTTGTTTTTCTCTTTCTGACTCAAAAGTACAGCATTAGTTCCTTTTAAAGTTGAAAGAAAATGTTACTTCTAACATCTGCTAAGGTAACAACAATCGCCAAAAATGCAACCAATGAGGGACTTCCCTGGTGGCCCAGTGATTAAGACCCCGAGCTTCCACTGCAGGGGGCACAGGTTTGATTCCTGGTTGGGGAACTAAGATCCTGTATGCCGCATGGCCAAAAAAAAAAAAAAAAAATGCTACCGAGGAACAGACATTTAATTTTTAACAATAGCACCTACATATTCAAGACATATCCAAAAAGAAAATTTAGTCTATAAATAATATTTGCCTGCTGTCCATTCCCTTTGCCCCAGAGGTGAAAGCTAGGAATATATGGACTAAACTATATTTTTAGAAATTAAATTTAGCATTTTAACTCATACTACCTTGAAGTGTTCTTCAGTTGTTTTACTAGAAATTTTGTTACCAAGGCTGTTGCCCCAGAATCATACCCCTGCCCCTCCCTTAAATAAAAACCAACTAATCTAAGTTTCAGGAAGAAGCTGCAAACAGAAAAAAGAAAAAAAAAAGCATGAACTAGTTAGAACCAATTAGGCCCAAGATGGGGGGAGGATTTGCCTTCCAGTAGATCTGGAGCTTCATTATAGCTAATTGTAATGCACTAGATGGCTAAATGACACACCCACCAGAGCCGTGACAACAATTGGAAAGCCCAAACAAGGAATGAAAAGGAGAGTTGCATCAATTCCAGGTCCAAACCACACCCCTGTTCTTGGATAACTCATGAACATTCCTCCTACTCTTTCCAATTTCCTCCCTTTTACCTCCACCCTCCTATATATTCGGTGTCTCTGCCTGAGTTGAGAGGATGATTTGTGAACTAGGTTCTGGCTTCTCCATTCTTTGGCCATTGAATAAAGCTTGTGCTGTTCTAGTCTCAGCATCAGTTTCATTATTGGCTGCACAAATCCTATCAGAAAAAGAACTTCCCTGGCCAAAACCTCCTATCTCTCTCAGGCTAGGACCCAGACGCCAGTCTGGTCGACCAATTCAGTACAATGTGACACTCCAAGTAGGCCTCAAGAAATACTTGTAGAATCGAATTAAACACTTCAGTTCTATTTGGGAATTCCCTCGTGGTCCAATGGTTAGGATTTCCAGTTCTCACTGCCTAAGGGCCCAGGTTCAATCCCTGGTTGGGGAACTAAGATCCCACAAGCCATGTGGTGCAGCCAAAAAGAAAACAAAAGAAGAGAAAAGAAAAAACAAAAACAAAAAAAACACTTCAGTTCTATTTGGAATATTCCTTTAGTTAATAGTTTCATGGTAAGACAGGGATGATGCTTTATAGCATAAGATATTCAAAATACACAAATAATGTTTACTATTTAGTATTGTATAATAACGTTAAAATTACACTGTATAATTACATTTTTAAAATCTGTCCCTGGTTCAGATGATGATGACTGAGTGAATATTTGATTGGTGTTCTGTACTGAGTGATGGGTTTGAGCAGTGGAAATGCATGCTGTTTTGCTGTTTCCTGCTCAGCATCCATCCCCTCTTCTTTTGATAAAAGCACCTGGGGCAGATGGGCTAACTTCAGTGCCTGCCTTGAGTGAAGGAAAAGAAACAATCTTGCCTGACCTGTTAATGTACCCTATCTCCTCTGGCCACAGTGATTGGCTTAGGTATGAGCAGGTGATGCAAATGACTCTAGTAAGATTAAAGTGTGGGTTGGAACTGTTAGGAAAAGGAAATTCTCCTTTCTCCCGGACTTCAGGGTAAGGGATATAAACCTTGAGCTGCTGGGCACTCTCTTGAGGAAAAAGCCCATCAGAAAGTGAAGCCAATATTCATAGTAGAAAGCCAAAAGTTAAAGGAGATCAAGTGCCAATAATACAATTTACGGCCATGGATCTGGCAATTTCTGAAGGCAGATATCCCTGAACTTTTCAATTACATAATCCAGTGTGAACTGAGTTTTTCTCACTTGTAATTAAAGGAGTTCTAACAAAATAATTTTGTGTAATGTGTGTGTGTGTGTGTGTGTGTGTGTGTGTGTGTGTGTGGCAAAACAGTCTGCTTTAAAAGGTCAAATTTCAAAATTCATTCATTCAACAAATACTTATTGAGCACCTACTATGCGCTGGTGTATCAGTCAACCAAAAGTAAATTACCTAGTGTCATCTGCATAGTGTTTTTCAACATGGGCACTATTATAACTTTAGGCAAGATAATTCTTAGTTGCTCAGGATTATTCCAAGTAGGGAAGAACATTTAGCATCCCTGGCCTTTGGCCAATATACATGCCAGTAAGCCCCCAGTCACTGTGACAATTGAAATTGTCACACATTTCCAGAAATTCCTCTAGAGGGCAGTACTACTCCTGATTGAGAGTGACTGAGGGGCGAGGAGGGGGGAGACCCTGATCATGACATCATAGAACTAAGGATTTTAGAGCTGTCAAGCATGTCCAGTATAAAGGGCATATCAGAAGTACCCATCAAGGAAAAAAAAAATATATATATATATAGAATAGGAAAAGTTGTTCAAGAAGTCAGAACAGAGTGATATCTACTATTAGAAGGTAAAAGACAAATAAGGGTTTCAATGAATACAAAGAGATATGAAATAGCAAATGATTAAGGATGGAAAGAAAAAAAATGCTTGAGGTCGCCAGCAGCCAGGGGCAAGACAAAACAAGTTAATAATAAAATCGACCTTCAATCTGACAAGTTCAAAATGGAGACATTCTGCAGTCATTTGGTCCTCCCTCTCAGCAAGGCAAGGTCAAAAACAAGTTGGGGCTGGGGGGCAGTGAGAACTATTCTAGATTAAAAGAGACCTAAGAAACAGAACAAGCTAACGTGATAAGTATGCTGAGCGTGCTTGAATCCCGATTTGAACAAATTCGCTGTAAAATACATTTGGGGGACAACTGGGAGAATCTGAACACAGACTGGATCTTCGATGATATTAAGAAGTTGTCCAGTTTGTTTGATGTAGTTATATAGAAAAATATTCATGTTTTTAGAGATGTATAATTAAATATTCAGGGGTAGACAATCATCATGTTTGTTAGTATGTTAAAATATTTCAGATGAAGCAAATACGGCAGAATCTTAATAACTGTTAAATCTAGGATACTGTGTTAGATTCATTTAGCATTTTAATCCTCTTTAACTGCTTTTTCATTATTTTGTTAAAATACTGCTGGATATATAGATTTTCACTAGCCTATTCCCTCTACTTTTCTCTATATTAGAAGAATTTTCATAATAGAATGTCAATTAAAAATTATGACTATCATAGTTAATTGAAGAAATAATACATATGCATCCTTCCTATGGTTTTCTATTTCTTGTCCTACATAGTTTCTATGTACTGATACTATTTAAAGATTCGTTTAAACAACTTCCAATTTTTTTAATAAATAACTGTTTATTTAAGAAAACACTAAGGGGTATGAACTGTGCTATAATATTTTGGTCTCCCCACTCCTTTTAATTTTAAAGCTGAAGAAAAACTAGAGAAACAGCTTAGCCTACACACTTAGAACATCATTTCGAAACTGCTTGAATTCAAAACATGGGCAAGTTGCTTAAAATCTCAACACCTCAATTTCTTCATCAGTAAAATAGAGATAATACTTATTTTATATGTGGTTGAGGTTAAATGAATTAATACTTGTAAAGTGCTTAAAACAATACCTGGCACATATTAAACTGCATATAAATTCTTTTTAAAAAGATCATTTCAGTTTAATAAGTGACAATTTGGAAGGAAAAAGCAAACTCCTCATGAGACATTCTAAAATAATGGTTCTCAATTATAATTGTACATTAAAACAACCTGGGTATTGGAAAGTATTTTAAACTTCCTTGTAGCCCCCCACCACCACCACCAAGACAAATTAAATCAGAAACTTTGGGAGTAGAAACCAGGCATCAGCAGTTTTTAAAGCTCCTCCGGTCCTGTGAGCAGCCAAGTTGATAAACACTGACCCAAATTTTACTCTGCATTCATTCATGTGTGCATGCGGGGGTCCCTCATCCTATCTGGGTGATGCCCTATCAAATTCCTGATACCAACCTGCAGTTCGGAATTTATACTGGCTTGAGTCAAGAAGGGGTTTTTTAATAACCCTGACCCTGCCTTTCAGCATTTGGTTACTCTTTCTTCTAGGACCATTCTCACTTTATGACCCAGTTCTGAAATCTGAGATAAAACTGACTGGGTATCAATATCCCCATTACTATGAGAAGACACTGGAATGTAAATATATGAAAGATCTTCATAATTGAAGAAGTTTCTGATCCAGATAAGAATTCAATATCATGATGATTAATATTATTTATTATCATCCCATTTTGCAGACATGGCTCAAAGATATTGAGGACTTGTCCAAGTTCACAGAGCTCGTAAACAATGAAGGCAAATCATAATCAGAGGCCTCTGCCTCCATGTTCAATGCACTTGAAAAAAGTGAAACCACAGGTTAGCCCTGGCCTGTGCTTGAAGAATATAACTTTAGCAAGTGTATGCAGAATGAATTAGACCAGAGAGTCTTAAACTACAAATTCCTGAGCCCCATCAAAAATCTAGTAAAATGTAATCTCAGGTCCAGGAATCACTCTAGCTAATTCTCATCCTTTGGGGAAAACTGAACTGGACTCACTGGTTCTTTGTAGAATGTAGGGGGAAGAGAAAACAAAGTATATTGTTGAGGGTCTGATATAGCCCGGGTGGTTTGAGAGGAGCAGAATAGAAAGCTCTCTAGGAGATCTTGATTCATGACGACAACCTGTGCTAATCCTACCAGTCAAGACCGTAAATTAGAGGGGATGTATGGTGAGGTCAAGGAGACCAATTAGAAGACACAAGGGAAAAAAATCAATGCGAGATATTAAAAAAAACACAAAAGTGACTGGAATAGAAGGAGCCATAGATTAGAGAGCTACAGTAGAAAAGAGATCAATGGGACCAAGAGCCATCTGATTGGATATGCAGAGTAAGCAAAGCCAAAGATGATGCCAATATTTAGTGGCTGTATAATGGGAGGATGGTGGGGGGAAAATAATCATGAGACCCAGAAGGAATAAACGTGGGAGTTATGTTAAATTTTAAGTGTGAGTGAGATACCCAGGGAAAGCTATAGGACAACCAGGTAGCACCAATTACCAAGTAGGCCAATGGAAATGTTATCTATGCGTCTCTGGAGATAGGTACCTGGAAACACAGGTTTAGGACCACCCTGCACGAAAACAGTGATTAAAGCACTGGCAGTGAGTGAGATCAGTAAATGTACAATAAGAATGGTGAACATAAACGCACAAATCTTGGCACAGAAGAAGCCCTTAGAGCTAGCTCCCCGTGGCCTTTAAAGATAGATTCCAAGTGTGCACACAGACATGGAATGCCCTCCAAGATATGCTCCTCAGCCATCTCCCTAGTTTAGCTGCAACCTGCTGCGGACATTTAGCCACACTGACCTTGCATGTCACTAAGGCCAAAACTAGCCTCATCAACTTTCCCTACAGCAAGACCTGCTCTCACATTTTCTATTTTACAGTCTGATCTAACTTTTTTTTTTTTTTTTTTTTTTTTTTTTTGCGGTACGCGGGCCTCTCACTGTTGTGGCCTCTCCCGTTGCGGAGCACAGGCTCCGGACGTGCAGGCTCAGCGGCCATGGCTCACGGGCCCAGCCACTCTGAGGCATGTGGGATCTTCCCGGACCGGGGCACGAACCCGTGTCCTCTACATCGGCAGGCAGACTCTCAACCACTGCGCCACCAGGGAAGCCCTGATCTATCTTTAATGACCGTGTCAGAAGTGTGGAAGATTTCCTCAACCCCTCACTCTCTGGCTGACATCCAATCAACACCAGGTCCTGAGAAATCTATCTCATGAAGCCATCCTGTCTTCCTATCACCAAGGCAGCCAGCAAAGCCAGGCCATCAACTCCTATGTCTCTCCTGTCTCAACATCCTTTTAACTGGGAGCCTTGCTTTAAGTCCAGCCCCTGCAGCCACAGAGAGAGAACCTCCCTCAACCACAAATCTAATCCTTTCACTTGTCAGTGAAAAAATTGCCTTTGGGGGGCTTCCCTGGTGGCGCGGTGGTTGAGAGTCCGCCTGCCGATGCAGGGGACAGGGGTTCGTGCCCTGGTCCGGGAGGATCCCACATGCCGCGGAGCGGCTGGACCCATGAGCCATGGCCGCTGAGCCTGCGGGTCCGGAGCCTGTGCTCCACAACGGGAGAGGCCACAACAGTGAGAGGCCCGCGTACCGCAAAAAAAAAAAAAAAAAAAAAAAAAATTGCCTTTGGGATAAAATCCTAAGCAATTAACATGACCATTAGGGTTTGGCCTCAGCTTCCAGGCTAATGTCTATTCATATATTTTAGATCTCAACTTTAATATCACCGTGTTCTTTCTTGGTAGTAGTTAACTCATCACACCTTAAACTGACCGCTTAACTGTCAATCTCATATGCTACACTAGAGAGTAAACTCACTGAGAGTAGAGACTGAGTTTGTCATTCCTAGCATAGTACCTAAGCATAGGTACCCAAAATCTATCAGGTGGATGGAAGGCTATGGAGTCTTCCAAACTTGGCAAACTCTTTTTATGTTTTTTTTTGTTTATTTGTTTGTTTGTTTTTGCAGGATCTCGCTTCCCTGACGACCAGGGATTGAACCCAAGACATGGCAATTAAAGTGCCAAATCCTGGGCTTCCCTGGTGGCGCAGTGGTTGAGAATCCGCCTGCCGATGCAGGGGACACGGGTTCGTGCCCCGGTCCGGGAAGATCCCACATGCCGCGGAGCGGCTGGGCGCGTGAGCCATGGCCGCTGAGCCTGCGCGTCCGGAGCCTGTGCCCCGCAACGGGAGAGGCCACAACAGTGAGAGGCCCGCGTACCACAAAAAAAAAAAAAAAAAGTGCCAAATCCTAACCACTAGACAACCAGGGAAATCCCCATGGTTTTTGGGGGGGCCGCGTTGGGTCTTTGTTGCTGCGCACAGGCTTTCTCTGGTTGCAGTGAGCAGGGGATACTGTTCGTTGCGGTGCTCAGGCTTCTCATTGCACTGGCTTCTCTTGTTGCGGAGCACGGGCTCTGGGCACACCGGCTTCAGTAGTTGTGGCTCGCGGGCTCTAGAGCGCAGGCTCAGTAGTTGTGGCGCACGGGCTTAGTTACTCCGCGGCACGTGGGATCTTCCCGGATCAGGGCTCGAACCCGTGTCCCCTGCATTGGCAGGCAGATTCTTAACCACTGTACCACCAGGGAAGCCCAATCCCCATGTTTTTTGATGGTTGTTTGTTTGTTTTTGCGGTATGTGGGCCTCTCACTGTTGTGGCCTCTCCCGTTGCGGAGCACAGGCTCCGGACGTGCAGGCTCAGCGGCCATGGCTCACGGGCCCAGAGGCCACGGCCCACGGGCCCAGCCGCTCAGAGGCATGTGGGATCTTCCCGGACCAGGGCACGAACCTGTATCCCCTGCATCGGCAGGCGGACTCTCAACCACTGCGCCACCAGGGAAGCCCCCCATGTTTTAAATGTACGTTTTACATGCTGTAACCTCTGCCCAAAAGGTGCTTACACCTCGTCTTAATTAAATCTTCTTCAAACTCTTTGACCTTATTAAACATTTTTTTAACTTTCAACTCTGGCATCACTACTTCAGTTCTCACTGCTCAGTTTGTAATTTCCTAGGACCCCAAGTATCATAACCCATACCAGAATAACGCCATAGCAATGCAATCATACTGTACTGGAATGGTGTGTGTCTTTCCCATACTAGACCTTAAACCCCTCCTCATTGTACTTAACTTGTTTTTAAATGTTTTGTTGAAGACTAATAAAGGGCACAAATCATGATGTAGGGCTTTATGAATTTTCACATCCCTATAATAAGTAATCAAGTTAAAGAATAAAACATAAAACACCACAGAACCATTTTCCAATGTCCAATGACTAGTACAGTGACTCTCATCTTCTCTCATACATTCACACACACACTAAATGAATGAATGCCTAAATAAATGAATTTGGAGAAGGACCAGTCAGACTGATGTGTCACAGAAAACAAAAGAAAGAGCTTCAAGAAAGAGGAAAGACTTAACAATGCCAAGAGTAAATGGAGGTTAAAAAAAGAAAGAAAATATGTTAGAAAACTGGTGATTGCTGATCTTAAAAAAAAAGTTTTGATCAAGAGCCAGAATGCAGGAAGTGGAAGAGTAAGCAGTTGATAAGGGAATAGAGTTAGTGGATTGATTTTGGTGATGAAAGAACATGTTGACAAGATCACGGAAGGATTTTAAGCCAAAAAAGAAAACAGAAAGAAACAAAATGCCTGCACAGCACTGTGGTTGACAGCAAGAACTCTGGAGTCACACTTCTTGATTCACATCTTCACATCACCAAACACTAGGTGTGTGACTTTGGACCTCTTACTTCACTTCTCCATGTTTCATCCAGTTCCTCATTTGTAATACAAGGTTCATAGTTTGTACAACACAGGGAATTTAGCCAATTTAACTATAAATAGAGTATAAACTTAAAAAATTGTGAATCACTATATTGTACACCTGTAACTTATATCACATTGTACATTAACTATACTTCATTTTTTTAAAAAACTAAAAAAAAAAAATTTCATAGTAATACCTCCCCCATAAGATCATGAGGATTAAACGAGAGACTGCTAGAAAATACTGAAGTACTAAACACCCAACATTTGTCCTTGAAAAATCTCAGTAGATGGACAGGTTTGTTTGGTTGGTTTTTGTTTGTTTGTTTGTTGCCGTACGCGGGCCTCTCACTGTTGTGGCCTCTCCCGTTGCGGAGCACAGGCTCCAGACGCGCAGGCTCAGTGGCTGTGGCTCACGGGCCCAGCCGCTCCGCGGCATGTGGGATCTTCCCGGACCGGGGCACGAACCCGTGTCCCCTGAATCGGCAGGAGGACTCTCAACCACTGTGCCACCAGGGAAGCCCTGGACAGGTATTTGAAAAAAGGAGAAGAGGTCAGAGGTCAAGAAGATAAAAGGGAGACAGTAATTCAGTGGCTAGAACACTGGACCAGGATCTTGGAGGTGTAAAATCTTGTCTTGGCTCTGCCATTATCAAGTGAACACTATCCCTCAAAATGTGGCACCTTGGCATACTGAATGTTTTAAGCCGAAGGAATTTGAGAAATTTGAGGAATTTGAGAAGAAATTCTTGCAGGAAGGACTCTCTGACCTCCCCTGTTTCTCCAGAAACAAGTCTTATGACCCTCATGTGAGAGATGCCTTCCCTATACCTGGAGGAAAGGAAGATTCTTATCTCCAAAGATAGAGGGACACAGAGGAACAGGCCTTGCTAAGTTCCTCCCAGTTTATTATGCTTAGCTCATACCCTTTTGTCCTAGCACATTTTTCCGAGACTCTTCACTCTTCATCAAGCCTAATTCAAAAACTCTCAAGATTCACAGTTTCTTCGGGTCTTAGGAAGGCTCCCAAGTCACATAGAACTTATGTTAAATAAACTTGTATGCTTTTCTCTTGTTAATCTGTCTTTTGTCAGATCACTTTTTAGGGCCCCAGCCCGAGAAAAAAGAATTTTTTCAGTAGGAAAAAGAATTTTTGTTCCCTTACGCTAGCAAATCATTAAATGTTTCTGAACCACATCTGTAAAATGGGATCATTATAACCTATCCCATAAGGATAGTGTAAGATCAAATGAAACAATGGGTGTGTACAGATGTACATCCATTGTTCATATATAGATGGTAAGTAGTCTAAGTAGAAAGGAGCACAGAAACAGCTGATTGAAAGAGATGGACGAAACAACCAATTCACTATAAAAGCAATTATGTCAGAACTAGGTGGAAATGATTTGGTAGACCCTGTAGGGAGACTGCATATCAATGACAAAGGAGAGCCTTGAAGAACAGAGTCTGTGCCAGAATCCAAGAGAGGTAGCCACTGGGGGTATTGTTGCCTCTTCACTATAGTTTCAATTTAGAACTGAAATAGAAACCCTGGGCCCAGATACGAAGCCAGAGCACAGTGTCAGCATTCCTAGTAAAAAGAGAGGCTGGAAAATCCTAGGGGGCATAGGGAGTGCGGAAAAAGGTGATTTCCAGTGAAAGAAAAGACAGCAAGATATGCTGGGAAGCTTTGCCCTAGAAATGTTTGCAACTGTCATTGCTTTAAGTTATTTTAATACTGTGACACAAGCTAGGTTCCTTTGGCTTACTTAACAGTCAAGATTCCCTGGAATTCCTGAAATTAGCTTCAGCAGTTGTATATGGGTCCTCCATTGACTGACACTGTGAACTACTGAGTTAGAGGCTTCGAAGAGACAGTGCAGTCAGGACACCAGTTAGAAGATACAGGGAGGGCTTCCCTGGTGGTGCAGTGGTTGAGAGTCCGCCTGCCGATGCAGGGGACACGGGTTCGTGCCCCGGTCCGGGAGGATCCCACGTGCCGCGGAGCGGCTGGGCCCGTGAGCCGTGGCAGCTGAGCCTGTGCGTCCGGACCCTGCGCTCCGCAACGGGAGAGGCCACAACAGTGAGAGGCCCACGTACCACAAAAAAAAAAAAAAAAAAGATACAGGGAAACACCTCAGTGGAAGAAAAGTGTGTGGATTCCAAGGGAATGATTTCTTTGAGGGAAAACTTCCTGTTTGCCAGATGGTAGGTTTAGTCAAAGTCTAGAATGAACCCTTAGGTGAGTGACCCTTGCATTTCAGAAGCCACCTTGGAGTCCGGCAGTGTTAACTCCCACAGTTAGATTCCAAAGGGGGAAAGCAGTGTTTTTTTCATGGGGCCTGGATCTTAATGGCTGTATCCTAAATAAAGTGATGATTGATATTAAATGTGTTTTGAAAAGTTTCAAGGACAATTCATAAAGTCGAATGCAAACACCCCAGAGTCCCCCAACAAAGACCCAAATGAAGCCCTAACAGTTACATAGTCAAAAGAGAAAGGCGCACAATAAACACTGTTCACGGATCCAGAGAGAAATATCTAGTCCCATTCCCCTTGGGAGACTAATTCTACATGCCTTTATTGACCTTTCAGGCCTAGCCTCCTTTATGCATTCTAGTTTTGAACTCGGAGACTGGCAAAATTTTCAGAATGTCTTAGCAGTTGCCAAAAGCCTGGTTGACATATCCCTTTGGAACGGCCCTCCATCTCTCTCTGTCTCCTCATGCTCTGCCTAGTAACGATAGTAACAATTCCTAGCAATAAAAATAACCCAATTAGGGCTTCCCTGGTGGCGCAGTGGTTGAGAATCTGCCAGCCGATGCAGGGGATACGGGTTCATGCCCCCGTCCGGGAAGATCCCACATGCCACAGAGCGGCTGGGCCCGTGGGCCATGGCCACTGAGCCTGCGCGTCCGGAGCCTGTGCTCCGCAACGGGAGAGGCCACAAGAGTGAGAGGCCTGCATACCGCAAAAAAAAAAAAAAAAAAAAAAAAAATTTTAGGGACTTCCCTGGTAGTTCAGTGGTTAAGACTCCGTGCTCCCAACTCCCAATGCAGGGGACACAGGTTTGAACCCTGGTCAGGGAACTAAGATCCCGCATGCCGCAAGGCATGGCCTAAAACATTAAAAAATAACAATAATACAAAACAGAAAACACTAATTTTTAAAGTTGTTCTAAAATTAGCTAGTTCTTTATCTACCCATTTCATTTAAGACACAAAATCAAACTAATAAACAATGATATTACAATTTCCACTTTACAGATGAGAAAGCTGAAGCCCAGCAAGGATAAATGGCAACAGCCAGTCAGAGTTGAAGCAAGTGTCCAAACTCAGTCTCCAGACTCTGGATCTTGAGCCCACCATTGGGGTGATGGCAAACAGCGTATTTTAAATATTGTGGGCACCACCCTCCCACTGGTGAGGTGACTTATCTTGAACTAGAAGCAAGGTCTTCTATTAAAGTTTTCAGCTGCCTGATTCTGCCTTGAGTTTTTCAAAAGAAACACGACCGGTTATCTGATACTTTGTACCTCTGTAATCTGATTTCTGGGATCAGGGAAAATTCCACTGCACTTAGTTATCTTTTGAATACGGCAGACTACTGCCTCCCAGGGGCAAAATTCCCTAATTATTGAAGACCTACAGATGAAAGAAACTATGTAAATTACCACTCCACTTTGTATGTTCTTGATTTCCTCTTGATTTGATATACTTAGCTTCCTAGATAAGTGTATCAGCTCCAAACTACATACCGTAACACTTTTTGAGAACTGTAGCCCACTGATTCTTTATTTTCTTAAATGAATTTAACATTCATCAAATGTTCCAACAGTGTTTCTAGGAGTTATTACTTTATGTTAATCCATATTAGTACTTCCTTCCCATTAGTTGTAAGCCTAATTTTCTCCTAATGAAATGTTGAATATGCATAAAATTAACTCTATCAAGTAGTATTGAGCATTTTCAAAACACTAAATTAAGGATTTAATAGTCCATTCCTGCCCCTAGAGGGCACTAGAAGCTCAGAAGCACAAGCATTTTAAAAATACCATAGTTTTCAAGTTGCTAAAAATTCAATTTTGAAGTATTTTTAAAATAGAGTACAGGTTAGAGCGTCAAAATATTTAGAAAATCTAACTCATGGCTTAATTTTATTCTTTTCCATTAAATATTTTTAAACTGATTTTTTTTAACTGACACAATATTTGAAACTCTTACAAAAGTAAAAAAAAATATCAGAATTATATTATCGAGCTTATTGCAATTTTAAATTAGAAGGTATTCTGCTTAAACCAATAAATTGCCTCATTTTATTAAGGGTACAGATTTGAGCTTAGTAATTTTCACCTTAGCTAACATATTTCCTTGGCTTCTCTTAAATTCCAATGATTTATTTAATCAAACGTTAAGAAAACTTTTTTTCTTTACCTCTTTTATTCCAAAGAAACAGACTAGCCCTCAGAGGTCTATGTTTCAGTCTTTCACTGATCAACTAGGGCAAATCACACCTAAAATGCTGGAACTCTCCCTACCTTGGTGATATGATTCCTTTTACCTGAAACGTCTTTCCCCCAGCCCAGTAAATTCAAGGACCAGCTCAAATATTGGTCCAGCTGCCTTTCACACTATGTCACCTGTACAAAAATTAATCACTCCTTCCTCTGTGCTTTTCTGTACTCCTACAACACTTGGTGTCTCCAGTGTCATTAGATGAAGGAAGTATTTCTTAAAAGCCTACTATATGCTGTGCATCAGAGGCTTAGCTTTTTCCCTCAAGGAGTTTATATCATGGGGTTCAGAACACGCTTCCCTAAAATACGGCATCTTGGTATATTTAATATTTTAAGCTGAAGGAATTTGAGAAATGGAAGGTGGAGGAAGGACTTTTTGACCTTCCTCTAAAGCAGATCTTGAAACCCTCCCTGTACTCAGACAAAAGGATCATCCCTATCTCCAAAGAGAAAGGAACACAGAGATAAATCTGAATGAACAGGCCTTGCTAAGTTTTCCCCCAGTTTACTGCACTTACTTCATATCCTTTGTCCCATCACTGGGACCTTTCCAAAACTTTTCACTCTGCAGCAAATCTATCATGGAAACACTCAGGTTTAACCATTTTGTTTCATTAGGTCTTCATTTCCTTATAAAGGCCCTGATATCACATAAATAATATTAAATAAACTTGTATGCTTTTCTAGTGTTAATCCATCTTTTCTTGAAGGGGTTGCAGTCCAGAACTAAAAAAAATAGAGAAAAAAGATATTGTTTTCTCACCTACAATAAGTAATAGAGTGACACGAGAAAAAAATACAATTACATGCAAAAATAGGTATATGATAATGGAAGAAGCACAGTAGAGGAAAATTAGCAAACATTAAGTAAGCATTCATTATTGAAAGAAATATTTCCAAGTACTATCTTTGCACTCAACTTGGTAGAGAACTTTATTTTTATTAATTGAGATCCAGCTCAGAACACTGTATTAAACACTGAGGAAGCCTACAAAAGAAATAACTGGCACAGTTTCAAACTTCAGATATTTTAAGCATACACACCCAAAACTTCAGTACATTACAAAAGCAATATACATTCAAATGTAATATATTTATTATAAAGACAGTACACACATGTTCAAGAAAAAAACGAATAGTTGATAAAGACGGTACACGTCATTAACCTACCTAAAGCCCTTTTGATTTCATATATCAGAAAATAAGTCCCATTAAGTCTAGAGGAGAAAACTCAGCTTTAAGAAAATGGAATTTGAAAAATATTTTCCTCCTAACTCTACAGAATGAACTGGAACTGGGGTGAGAATGAGGGTGGTAGACAGTAAGCAGCCAAACTGTGATTTATGGCCTAGAAGGCAGTGGTCCAGAGACCTGCAGGGGCCAGGGGCAGGCAGGGGACCTATAATCTTGCCAAAGTTACATAACACTCATATCTCAGTTTCTTCATTTAACAGATGATGTGTTCATATTAAATGGTCTCTAAGGATTCTTCCAGCCCCACCATGCTGTGATTTTTATGGCATCAGCTACTGGAATGGACGGGTTGAATCTAAAAGACATAATAGGGAATCAATAGGAACTTAACAAAAATTGGGTAGGGAGAAGATGAAGGGGAAAAGGAGTGAAACACATCAAGGATACAGAAGTCCTCTGAAAAGCATAAAGTCCTCTGAAGCTCTAATAATCACTAATTATCAAATAAAGGATCCAAGTCTGGATGACAGGAAAATGCTGGAGGGATACCACTGAAACCAATTAAAACCACAGAAGTTAAGGATGAGAGAGGAAAGGGACTTTCCTTTCATATGCTAATTTAATCACCACCACCACCCACTTCTCTACAGTATTGAGATGGAATTTACCACCAAGAAATGGACCAGAGGGAATCCTCTTATTTTTATGCAACTTCCACCTTTGTTCTTATTGTCTGATACCAATTCCTAGGAAGAAAACAGAAAATAGCAATTCAAATTTGGTAATTAGAAAGATCTGCTGCCTTGTAAAGACTGTTCTGACAGTTTAGTAAGATCTGATCTTTAGTATTGTTTTCTGAAAATCATAAATAGAAAAACTAATTTGGAAGGAATGACATTCAAAACTGATCAGAGAATTAAAATATATTTAGGTTTGCATTTCAAATCCAAAATAGACAATAAACAGAAAAAAATTCTATTTTTCTAACTTGATGTTAAAACTTGTACATAATCATACACCTAAAACACTGCATCTTTGGAAAGATTAGGACAGGGTTCATAATCAGGACATACTACCCAAAACACGGTGCTTTGGCGTATTAAACATTTTAAGCTGAAGGAATTTGAGAAACAGCCGGTGCAGGAAGAACTTTCTTACCTACCCCTGAAGCAGGTCTTAAGTTCATTATGTGAGAGATGCCATCTCTATACTGGAGGAAATGAGCATCTATCTCTTAAGAGAAAGGGACACAGAGAGGAATCTGAATGGACAGGCCTTGCTAAGTTTCCCCCAGTTTCCCCCACTGACCTCATACTCTTTGTCCCAACATCTTTCCATGACCTTCCATTCGCTGACAACCAAGCATAAAAAACACTCAGGTTTAACTTCTTCAGATCTTTCCTTATAAGAGCTCGCACGTCTTATAACACTTATATCACATAAATTTGTATGCCACAAAAAAAAAAAATTTATATGCTTTCTCCTATGAATCTGTCTTTGTGAGTCTCATTTTCAGACCCAGCCAGGAAACCTAAGAGGATCGAGAAAAATGTTTTCTTCTCCTACAGTTAACAACTCCAGATTATGAAGCCCTTGATATTTCTGTCTTTTACCACATACACCATTTCTCAACCCACAGACTATTCCTGTGTTAGGATGGGATGGCTACAGACACAAAAAGAAGATTCACCCTAAAACCTAGCAGGCAAAACGTTGAAAAGTATACGACATTCATGCTTGAGAAACTCTGACTTCAATTTTGTAAACTGTGGATTACTTATTAAGTGACGAACTGCTCAGAAGTAATCTACCATAGACTAACTCTCTGTACTTCCAATTCCTCATCTATAAAACCAGAGAACATAGTAGATCCCCTCTCACAGGATTATTGTGAGACTTAAATAAATTAATACATGGAAAATGCCTGACACATGGGGTGCCATCAAGGTAGACTCATTAATACTGTTAGACAGTTACTAATAAGAAATGTCACTGTCATTAAGAGACCACAGGAAATGCCAAGTTAACTGTCAACAATGAAATTGTAACATGGGAATTGTAGGATGATGTAATCACAAATGGAAAAGGTGAAATCACAAGAAGGCAGGGATTGACTTTAAAACACTATAGCAACAAAAATAAAGTAAAGGGGCTTCCCTGATGGAGCAGTGGTTAAGAATCCGCCTGCCAATGCAGGGGACACGGGTTCGAGCCCTGGTCCGGGAAGATCCTACATGCCGCGGAGCAAATAAGCCCATGCTCCACAACTGAGCCTGAGCTCTAGAGCCCGTGAGCCACAACTACTGAAGCCTGCGGTCTAGAGCCTGTGAGCCACAGCTACTGAAGCCCGTGTGCCTAGAGCCCGTGCTCCACAACAAAAGAAGCCACAACAATGAGAAGCCCGCGCACCGCAACAAAGAGTAGCCCCTTTCGCCTCAACTAGAGAGAGCCCGTGCACAGCAGAAGATCCAATGCAGCTAAAAATAAATTAATTATTTTTTTTTAAAATAGGGTTCAGATGAAGCAAGAGCAAATATTGATAACTGTTGAGTCAGAGTGATGGTTATAAAGAGGATTATTAAACTATTCTCTCTACTTCTCTACAGGATTGAAAACGTCCATAATAAAAAAAGTAATTTTGTGTTTTGTGTGTTTTTTGGGTTTTTTTGGCTGTGCCATGCAGCATGTGAGATCTTAGTTACACGACCAGAGACTGAACCTGTGCTCCCTGCATTGGGAACGTGGATTCTTAACCACTGGGCCACCAGGGAAGTCCCAAGAAAAGTAATTTTAAAAATCAGAAGAGCATTAAGAAGTACACAACTCTTAAAACAATATAATTGCTATTACTTCTTGTTGAACTTATTGAGAGCTCAAAAAGTTTTGTTTGTTCGTTTGTTTGTTTCAAAAGGTTTTAATCAACTCAGTTTTATTTTTGCTGGTTTGTTCTTCTTTGGTCTTACTGCTGTTAATAAACTTGCCTTTTAAGTCAAGTTCCTAAATAAATCAAAACTGAACTTCTTCAATGTCAAACGAAGGCAAGTTTCTTCTCTGCTTTCCTCTTGTGCAGTCTGTCCCCACACTGGAATTTAAGGTTTTTAGAAGAACGATATGGCTGCATGATGCGATGAAAGATACCCTCACCTGGGATCCAGGCCACATTCTGTTCTCAACCAGCTGGGTGGCTCACCTTTCAGAACCCAACTTACTGACTTCTAAAATGAGGGATTTGAACTCCATCTTTTAGGTTCCTTCCAGATATAAAATATTTTGACTTCTAATTGCAAGAAGAGGGATTTCCTCAATCACTGATACACTATTTATCACCTGCATTTCATAAGGATAAGGGATAAAAAGGACTAGATTTGCCAACAAGGAATAACCTGTCTTTCTAGAGAATGAGATGGGGATTTGTTGATTTTTTCAGACATTTAGTATAACTGAAACTCCACACATTTATGTATGTCCTGTTTCTCCTTTTAAAAATTAGATGCATAGGGGAAAAAAACAGAAAAGCATACAACAACACGTTAACAATGATCATTTTCAAGTGAATACTATCAGGGATTTTTACTTTTCTTCTTTTTATCTGTTTTCTTATTTTTATTTTTCTACATCTATAAGATATCACTAAAACTATTTTAATTACTACATTCAAATATTTTAAGATTCAAAAGTATCCTTCCCCTCCCCCAATATAATCTCCTATCCCAATAGGGAACAAATAATATCAGTTTCATTAGAATCCTGCTAAATATGGTCTCTCTGTTTACAAGAAAATACTTGGACATTGCTTTGCAATATGGCAAAAGAGTGTTTTCAAGCAATAAATAAATAAACCACCAATGTTTACTTTCTATTCTAGCCCCTTTGCACTGGCCTAACACTGGATCCCATTTTTCACTTGGGAAAGGCTCTAGTAACCAGAACTCAATCCTGTATTCCTGCTTCATTCAGGGGCTAGCTGAGCTCCCAGAAAGGAAAGGCCCTTTATGAGAGGAACTGAGGGGTCTTTCTACCTGAAATATATTTTCCACTCGTAGTCATTAAGGAGTACAGGATATTTTCTTCCCTTTTTAAAAACTATTCAGACACATAGTGACTCACTTTAATAATAATTTCTAATGAAGATGATGTTACACAGATAAATGATGTCGAAAACTTATGAACCCAGTGGTTAGGAAATAATAAAACCATTACCATATTTATAAGGATTGGCAAGGTTAGTCAAGGTTGCAAATCAAATATGGGGAAAAGCAATGCTAATTAAGTGCCATCTAAGTAATTGTTGTCTTACTTGGTGTGCTCCCAGTCCTTTTGAATTGCAATGTCTTCACTTTTTGCCTTCACTTTCTTGATTTAATATGGCCATCCCCTCCCGCTATATCTCACTGCCAATCTTTGTTCACACCTCTTCCCTACCTCCCCAGTTTTCAGCAGTCAAGGGGTAGGAGGGTCCTTACACATCATGTACCTTCTCACACACAGCAAGAACTCACTGTCATTAACTGAGCTATATAATATAAATTGAGGTCAATAAAGATATATCAGAGAGAACCTTTTGGAGTCTCACTTTGTTTTCTATAATCTATGTACAAGTTTATCCACTCTCAACAGTCTATGATTTTATGAAGGCTAGTGCTATATTGGTATTTTTCCAACAAAACTTGATGCAAGGGCAACAATATACTTTGGCTCAAAATTAAAATAGACGTTTATTCTAAAAATTAGAAAAGGCAGATCTACAGAATAAACTAGATGACTTTCCCGAAAAAAAATCATAAACAGTACATTTCATTTGCGCATTTGGTGGTGTGAGATTTAAGAGTGTATGTTTCATGTGGGGTTGTTTTTGGTTTTTTGTTTGTTTGTTCTTTGCCTGTATCGGGTCTTTGTGGCTGCACGCGGGCTTTCTCTAGTTGCAGCGAGCGGGGGCTACTCTTCGTTGTGGTACACGGGCTTCTCATTGCGGTGGCTTCTCTTGTTGCAAAGCATGGGCTCTAGGCACCCGGGCTTCAGTAGCTGTGGCATGTGGGCTCAGTAGTTGTGGCGCACAGGCTTAGTTGCTCCACAGCATGTAGAATCTTCCAGGACCAGGGCTCAAACCCGTGTCCCCTGCACTGGCAAGCAGATTCCCAACCACTGCGCCACCAGGGAAGCCCTGTTTTACGTTTTTAACAAGGTTGGGAAGTCCAGATAGACCTGTACAGACTTTGCAGGCTTAGATTATTAAGGCTCCGACTTCCTCCTGTTTTCTGTAGCAGTAACATCCCTGAATAATGGCACTGATGAGGTAACCGCAGAAGGACCATATTTTTGAACAAATATTTGAACAAATATTTAGTAAGAACATTCCACCTGACCTTAGAGAATCTAGTCTTGCCTTTTTAAACTGTAGAAACCAGACCCATACAGTTTACAGGGCAGGACCAAAGTCAGATGACGTGCTGACATGCTGGAACCCGATGACCTCCCCTGGGACCCATTTAGCAAACATCCTCCAGTGCATGGTGAGACCAGATGCTGACAAATTCATGGTCAGATATACTGGAACCATTATCCCAACAGATTCAAATCACATCGGTAAACCTCATCCAGCCAAGAATAGCACAAAGGATCCTAGGAACCAACTTTGAGAAATACTGAAATACATGCTTCTCTCCAGTATACAAAGCAATAATCTGAAGATTAATAGTTCTCTTATTTCAATGCAATAATCGTTTATTCTGCACCAGTATCACTCTGTAGGGCTTATAGGCTAGTTAAAAGAATGAACAAGAGTTGTTCCTGCCACAAGGTATATACATTGGTCTACCATCAGACTTAACATCTTGACAGAGTAAATATTAGCTACTTTTAAGTTTTTATGTGCCTGAAAGTTTTCGTCTTGGATTCTCCCCACTTGTAGATTGTCAGGACACAGAGTTTAAGGTAGAAAGTAAAAGTTTCCTCTCCACGCCTCCTCCTCTGTCTGTTTACAGGGGTGACCGCTGTCAAGTTAGAATTTGTCATTCAGTATTCATCCTCCCCAGTCTCCACTCCTGGTTTTTCTTTACATGATCCCTCACTCTCCCTTCTACCACTTTCCTTTCTAGCAAGTTGTCCTGGGCAATTTTAGGGCAGGGACTCAGATACGGTACATACAGTGGTTAGGAAATAACATGAAACGCTGAAACAGGCTTGTGGACCTGGGAACTGGTGAACTTTATCCAGTCTGCAGGTGGTGGCCACAAGAGAGTGGCTCCAGCTGATAGCTTAAGGAAACCAAGTTTTTTCAAAAGAAGCTGGAAATCCATACTTTTATGTGAAGGCTTTTAACCATTGGATACTAAAAATTTTTGAAACAATTCAGCCCACACATGCAACAAAAACATAACATGGACCCAACTCAGCCCACAAGTTGACAGCTACCTATGCTTTAATTTACAAGAAGCTTTAGCTTGCTTATAGAAATTTAGAACTGAAAAGGATTTTAGAAATCATGAAATGCAGGAAACTTTGTTTTATGGCAGAAAGGAAACTGGGTCCCCGAGAGGGACCACGGCTTCAGTGCAGGTGAACCAGTGTTAACTGGGGTTGAATTACCATGCCAGGCAGAGGACTCGGATGCCCTCAAGGAACTGTCCTCAAGCTGCTCAGTCTAGTGGAAGAAAGAACCTGTGAACACTTGGAAATCCTTGTCGACGCCCAAGCAATAAAACACTGTTCAAGGCACAGAAATAGAACAAAGGAGTAAGTAGTCCGCTGATGTCTGTCCTCCCAACCCTGGTCTCTGGTTCCAGTCTCAAACTCCTCCAGGCATACCAGACTGCCTCCTGCCTCCTACAAACAACCCCAAACCCTCACTCCAAGGAAACGGAGCAGAATAAAATGTGGCCACGCTTGCCAATACAGAGAAAAGCTGCCAGTACTTAGAATGCCACATACCAGAATCAGGCAACCTGTGAGGGAGAAGAAACACTTGGGCTTTAATTTTAAAAATACGATGGTGCAGCTAACACAGCCCTGGGTATGAGAAAGCAGAGGTCTAGTCCTGGCTCAGCCATTAACTAGCTCAAGGATTAGGCAAATACCTAAACCAATGAGGTTAGACTGGAAGGCAACTTAAGGAGCTGCCAGTTCAAGTCATCCTAAGACTTTTTAGGACAGACTTCACTGAAATTCAAAGAGGAAAGATATCATTGTGGGCAGGACACAGTGGGAGCAGAGGAAACTTTACAGAGGAGTTATGGATTAGATTAGGTCCTAAAGGATGAGAAGGATTAAGTAGTGGGGGTGGGGGGAAGGGATGGAATTACAAGTGGGCGTCGGGGTGGAGAGCTGAAGGAAACAACTTTAGCAAAACTGTAGGGACTGGAATGCACCCTGAGATATGCTAAGGTGTGGAGGGAGTTTCCACCAGATGGCAGAGATCTTATCTCTAAAATAGGAAGTGAGGGCTATCTGCATAAGGAATCCCAAGGGAGCTGTTAAGGATTTAAGAAGTGGGGCAAATTTTTGGGCCTTTTCTTGTGGGGACGTGCTGAGGTCTCAAGAAGTGATGTTGCAGCAGAGCTGAGAAGCCTGTTTAGTGAAGACGGTGACATCTTAGGGAGCTGCTTGTACTCTCAGTACAATGATAGGGGGAATAAAGTTTGGGGTATGCTCTGGTGTTTTTGCTACAATTCTTAGGACATATTACCTGAAGGTAAAAGACGATGGAAACCAAGACTTCTTATATACATGGCACAACCTGATCCCCCCCTCCCAGGAACTCTAGTTTCTTCAGGAGACGGAAAATCGAGGGGAAAAAAAACCCAATCCTTTATTCATCCATCAATCATCCACTGAGTTCTATAGGAGACCCTGTTAGGAACCTGACTGTGTTCCTTGTCCTCATTAGATTACTAACATCATCCTCCGCTCTTTACCATCTGTTTCGACCCCACCAACCCTCCTTGAGTGACATGCATAGGTGTGTGCACGGTACGCACTCCACTCACACCTAGGACACAAGGACAAAGCAAGACAGATGCTTGCTCTCCGGGTCATTAAATTTTGGGCAGTTTGGTGCCTCTTGCTTCATTCTAGGCCTGGCCTTGTAGTATACACACAGCCTTTCCTTCCCTCTCTTCTAAGCAACACTCTCTTGGTCAGGTTTGTCTCTTTTCTTCACTGCCTTCATTTCATAGCGATGTTCTCAGCAGCCTTCCAATGAGCCTGGTCCCTCTCTTTCCACAGGCCTCTGGTTCCCGGTTCTTTTCTGTAGCCCCAGGCCCTTTCCTTCATAGAGTACCTCATTGCCTCTCAAGGCCTCACCTGGGGGCTTCTGGGCTCAGAGCACAGGTCTTGCTTCATCTGCTGAGATTTGAAGGATTGCACTGGCAGGAGGTAGAAAGACTTTAGGAGAAATCTCCACCTCCACAGATATATATATATACAACAGATACAAATAGTTATATTGTAGTAAATAGTAATACTAGATAGCAACATTGAATCTGGTTAAAAGGCAGTGTGCTGAGATTCTTGTCTGCCCTTATAACTCAACCAGATCTACATACATAAAAGTCTGAAGGGTGATTTCTCTGAAAAAGAGGTAGATATTTCCTACTTAATGAGCTTCTGTCTCAATGGCTTCCATTTCTCTTTTTCTTTCCTTGATGTGTTCAATCACAAATTCGTTGGAATGGGGCAGGGGATCCTGGGGCTTTCTATAAGCACTGACTCCTATTAATTACACTTCAGTTAACCTGAGATTTACCCCTTCACTATCTGCTTCCTGTAAGAGAAGGTGAATGTCCTTACAGATCAAATAAAGCCTAATAATATCCATGCTCTAATGCATGGAAATAAACAGGTGCTTACTTACTGTTGATCTGTTTAAATTTTTCTCATTCATGAACACTAGGGTAATCAAAAAAGTTTGGGGTTGGAGGCATCTTTCTTGAGTTTCCAAGTAAAAAATTACGGAAGTAAGAAAATAATGTGTTAGAAGGTGCCTAGAGCTGAATAATAGTGAAACGAACACATTTTATTACTATGATAAATCTCGATGTAAAAAATTTGCTTCCTTGGGCTTCCCTGGTGGTGCAGTGGTTGGGAGTCCGCCTGCCGATGCAGGGAACACGGGTGCGTGTCCCGGTCTAGGAGGATCCCACGTGCCGCGGAGCGGCTGGGCCCGTGAGCCATGGCTGCTGAGCCGGTGCGTCCGGAGCCTGTGCTCCGCAACGGGAGAGGCCACAACAGTGAGAAGCCCGCAAATCGCAAAAAAACAAAAAATTTGCTTCCTTATTATCCAGCACCATCCAGAACATCATGGTGCAATCCTATAAAATACTGCTGTGACTGTTTTCAATCCAGTGACATTATTCAGTAGCCAACCATCTACCTTACAAGCACTGCAGGGTTGGAACAGCTGACTTTGGGAAGTTTTAGAGTAAACAACCCATGCTTTTCCATACTTTATCTGAATGTAACATTTTTTTCCCCCAAATTTCAAAGTTTATTTATTTAGGCCCATAAGCAAATGCTTGCCATTAGTAGCTACGGATCTAGTTTTATACCTAAGTGCAAAGTTAACCAAGCCATTTTCCCACTAGAAATTTGAAATCCTCACATATATATGTTACCAGTGACAACACTATAGATGGTGATAATTGCTGAAATGTGCAGGGGTCATAAAAAAATTGATTAAAGGTGACTTAGAGGGCTTCCCTGGTGGCGCAGTGGTTAAGAATCCGCCTGCCGATGCAGGGAACACGGGTTCGAGCCCTGGTCCGGGAAGATCCCACATGCTGCGGATCAGCTAAGCCCGTGCACCACAACTGCTGAGCCTGCGCTCTAGAGCCCGTGAGCCACAACTACTGAAGCCCGCGTGCTGTAGAGCCCGTGCTCTGCAACAAGAGAGGCCACCGCCAATGAAAGGCCAGGGCACTGCAACGAAGAGTAGCCCCCGCTCACCGCAACTAGAGAAAGCCTGCGTGCAGCAACGAAGACCCAACACAGCCAAAAATAAGTAAATAAAATAAATAATTTTTTTTTTTAAAAAGTGACTTAGAATCATGAATCAGTCCAATGCCTTTATTTTAAAGAACCACCTCTACTTTTACCTGTTATTTACTAAGTTGATTATCTGCAATTCCTGTTTCCAATCATTTCAAGCACTTAAAAAGTATGATTGTGGGGCTTCCCTGGTGGCGCAGTGGTTGAGAATCCGCCTGCCGATGCAGGAGACACGGGTTCGTGCCCTGGTTCGGGAAGATCCCACATGCCGCGGAGCGGCTGGGCCCGTGAGCCATGGCCGCTAGGCCTGCGCGTCCGGAGCCTGCGCTCCGCAATGGGAGAGGCCACAACAGTGAGAGGCCCGCGGACCGCAAAAAAAAAAAAAAAAAAAGTATGATCGTGTTTCATAATGTTCTCCAACAAAGTGGTTTTCAACTGCGTTGCTTCAGGGAACCATAAAGCATGTATATGAGAATCTTGTTTTCATCCATTCTCAGAACACATGCAGGACAAAATCATCTTGTAAGAAACTTCAGGCCCAACAGCACTAGACTTAGAGGAAAGGAAATAAGATTAAACAGGAATGTGTTTTCTGTGTATGAAATTAACACACCCTTACAGGTTAACCATGAGACAAAGATAGAGCCAACTAAATTAAAAAAGACAGATTTAAGGAAAGAAGAATTTATCATTGTGAACTAGTCCTCTCCCCAGGAATTAAAGACACTAGGGTCACTCACTTTCCTAAAAGTAAGTGCTTCAGGTTTGTTAAGAAGATGTTCTCAGCCCTTCCATACGAAGTTCAGTTGTAGCAAGTCTGAATTAGATCTACCATACTTGGGGACCTTGAATTTTATTCCTGACTTGTTCCTCTATGAAATTCACAATGACCATTTTAATTTGCTATCTAACAATTATTACATGGGAAACATGTATGTGTAAAAAGGCAAATTTGGTGGTTTAGCTCCTGATTAAAAACTTATTTTTGCCTCAGGTATCCCTTGTAAATTGGTACAGAAATTCAGGAACAAGAGACTGTTCCAGAAGGGATTTTAGGGTTCTACATCATACACTATTAATCACTACATTTTCTTGATGTCCTGAAGATATTGAATCACTTGGAGGATGCCTTACCAAAAAATGTATGTATGAAAACAGATTTTACTATATCTCAATAGCAAATGTAAAGCTCATTATATTCTAGGATGATAGCCAGATCTTTTTATCAATGGAAAAAAAAAAAGTAAACATACATATGATGACATCTTTGGGAATCTCTACAATAAAGAACTATCGGCTCCTTGTGCCAGGGGTATCCTGATAACATCAGCAGATGATGTTAGATTTAGAAATACTTACTAATTTCTACCTTTTATCTCTTAATTAATATTTCTCCTTTTCAACCCTAGGATACTGAAGGGTTAAAGTATTATTTAAAGTCTATTGTTACTTCTGTCCTATCACTCTTCATACTTCTCCCACCTTCTTTTAATTCTCAATATTAAGAGGGCAGCTGAATTCCAATAAGTAGAACCAGAAATTACAGAACCACCATTTAAAAAAATCACTTCAGAGCAAAGTCAACTTGCTTAACTGTCAGCACTTAATATTTAACTTTTGATTTGCAAAATAAATCTACTTTTAAATTTAGTGCTTTCATGTAAAACTGTGCTTCCCCTACCGCCTCCACCCCAAAAGAACAGACACCTTCCAACTCCCCTACAAAAGGTATTCACCTAACCAATTTGCGCATAAACCACTCATTTTCACATGCAAATATCCTTGTACCATTACCATTTAGCACCTGTAAATGTGATTTTTTCCATTTAAAGTCCAGTGGCAAGGCTTTAGAGATCCCAGCCAGTGGTCTCTGGATTAAGATTTCATTTCTAATTATCATTTCCTTTAGGTGCTAATGTGTTTGTTCCTTATTAGTACCACTCACTGGCCTGGATGTAAATCAGACTAAAAGAAATTCCTTTGATTGTCCTGGTTTGAAAGATACAAAAGAATTTCTCACTTTGAAAATCCCCACAGAGTTTTGGGTGAAGAATGTATCACCTCAGGATGTTGATACCCTTCATTATAACTTACATTCTTAGGAATTCCTCAACCTCAAAAGACCTGGTTATTGTTGCTCCTTTCTTTTGGGGAAATTGGAGTCTGAAACTATTAACTGTACTCAATTCCTGAAATAATATAATACATATTGAAATTCATTTTAGAAATTTTATAAATAAGTGAATATAGTTATAGACCTAGTTACTGCTTAAAATTGAATATTTGAATGCATTTGAAGTATTTACAGAATAATAAAATCATGTCTTTTTTTGGTCACCAAATAATAGGAATAACTTTAATAAGCTTCATCAGGCATTCCCTGCTATGCATAGTTAACATTTAAAATAATAAATCAAAAAAATAAATAAATCATTTAAACCTATTTTAAAGTATTAAAAATTAATAAATTCTTTTAGATTAATATGTATTGAGTATTTGTTCCTATTTTACAAATATTCAGATAAAACTAAATATTATTTAACAGGAAAGCATGTGCAAAACATAAGGGGCTCATCATCTGCATCTTTCCAATACAAGAAAAATAATGATATTTTTCTTTACCCAGAAAATTATGCATGTTAGAAAGAGGTAGGTATTTAAAGGCATTTTCTGGTCCCCAAGTTAACTCTGCCACCTGCACAATCCAAATAACATTTTATTTGGACTCTCCTTTTATGTGCATCATACTTAAGAGATTTAAAAAAAAAAAAAAGCAGTTTTAACTGATGTAAAACATACAAAAAAGTGCTCTTTAAATATACTTAGGAAACTACTCTTACGATTAATATAATTCTTCAATTTTCTTAATTCTTGTACATTTTAATGATCAACAAAACCTGGCCATACATGCTAATGTATTTGTCATCCCAAATATGTGTAATCTTATCTAATAACTTCCAAAATATCTTAGCAAGTGTATAATTGAAAATTCAGTAGATTTCTTTCAAGGATGAAGTGAGGCGCAGGGGTGGGTTAGAGGCAAAAGTCAATACTGTACTGCAAAAAAAAAAAAACACAATTGTTATTATAGTTCTTATGTATGAATTTATATTTGATGCTTATGTGTTGGTACCTGTATAATAGGTATATAGGTAATTTTTCTTTTTAAGAATTAGGGGAGAAGTATATAATGAAGGAAAAAAGAGTGGTAAATATGACTGCCTGCTTATGAATATAATAAAGAAAAACTATGATAAATGGAATCCAAGCATTCCAATCCAACTGCAAAGAAATTAATTGATCACATATGACTTATACAAAAAGTCCTCACAAGTCAATTAAAAAGAGACCAAAGCATGAATAGAAAATGACAAAGGCTGTGAACAGACATTCACAAACAAGGACAATATAAACGGCTAATAAACTTATAAAAATATGTTTAACCTAATGACAAATGAAGAAATACGTGTTAATCCAACGAAATGGGTTTTGACTGTCAGGTTGGCAAAGATAAAAAATGAGAGGAAAGATTTATCATTGGCAAGCAACTGCTGAAACAGGCACTCTCATATTCTTTAAGCAGGAATGTAAATTTGTGCTGTAAGTATAGAGGACAATTTGGCAATATACTCTAAAATTCAAAACACACTGAAATTTGACTTCTAGGATCTCATCCTAAGGAAATATTATAGGTAACATGAAAACCGGAAACAATGGAAATGTCCCTAGAGTAGAATTACCCATTAAATGTAATACTCTGCAGCCATTAAGTAAATATATTTATGCTATTTTATCCAAAATATTCAGTGAGAAATATAAACTGCAGAATAATATTCATCTACACGTGTTGGTTTAAACAACAGACACGTGAAAAAGTTGGAAGACTATACTAGGGAAGTTATCTTTAGGGAAGAGACTTTTATTTTCCTTTAATATATTTCTATAACGTTTCAAGTTTTTACAAGCAAATACTATGCTGTAACCAGAAAAGTACATTATTTTAAAATAAAATTCAATACGTAGAACTGAAACAAAATATGTAAATAACAATTTAGTAAATAAACAAAGTGATTCACGGGATTCTACTCTAATGGACTTGTCAGGTATCGACCATAGACTGCCTGTATTTTCATGTTTCTGTCCCAAATGGAAAGGAAAGATCACAGAAAACCATTAAAATGGTGAGACTGGGGAAGAAGCCAGTTTCCTAACGACCGTGTTATTGACCTAGCAATGCAGTGAGCTGATGTGGGAAAAGATTTGCTTTCACGGCCTAAGGAAGATTAAATTTCCATATTCTTCACGCAAAAGCTCAGAGTCAACATTTGGGCTTTGACCTGATTTGGTGGCCCCAGTAGAACTCAGAAGGACACGTGGAATGAAATGGAAATCTCCAAAATCTGTTTATGGATTGTTATAATAGAATTTTGGATCATCTGGCATTTCATTTTGGGGGACTTTTACCCAATTTTAGTTTTACGCTGTATTAAGAAGAAACAAAGTAAATCTGATCATGTTCCTTCTCTGCTTGCAAATCTATTATGGGGAACCATTGTTCAAAGGATAATTCCCAAATTCATCCTTATCAAGGCAAACAGGCCCTTAGCATTCTGGCCCCAACCTACCTTAACCAGTCATACCTAGGATCTCAGTTCGCCCAATTCCACACCCAACCTACACACACACACACACACACACAAACTCCGTGAAAAGTTTGATGAGGACACAGTGCTAACATAGGGTGAACTTCATCTCCTCTATGGAGCCTTCCCTGAGTTTGTGTGATATTTATCACACTTTGTTTTATTTGTTTAAGTGCTTATTCTCTGCTGTAAACAGTAACTTTTTCAAGTAAAGCGTAAGGAAAATGCTTTGAGAAGTGTTTTGAATCCAATACCAATTTTAAAGATCTACAAATCAGCCATTTCACAGGAAGCCTAATGAAATCCAAATGGAATGGAGAACAAAAAACAAATTTATAATTATAAAATTATATCCAGAACAAAATCTGACTATGAGTGATTATCCTAGACAGCTCTACAGACCCCAGCCCTGAGACAGATGGCTGTGGTGAGGGACAGCCAGCAGCTCTGCAGACCATACTTCCCAGTCCCAGCCCTAAGAGAACATGCACAGGGCAGCTGCCTTGTCCAGATGAACATGTAAGGAAAAAGGAAGCTCTCTACTGATATAGGGCCAAGTGTAATAGTGTTACACTTGTTGGAAAGAAGAGGCCTTATTGGAAAGTGCTTTTGGAAAGAGGAAAGCCTACTGGTTAAGGAAAAGCCTAGTGGGAGCAGTTAGATCACTGAACAGAAGGCAGTCATGCTCATCTCTTTCTCCTGGGTGTTTATGTCGGGGTGAGAAAGGCAAAGCTGAATCTCTGGATACAGAAGCACATGATAAATGGTTGTTGGTAGGGAGAGGATGGTTGTCATAGGTGATAATAATCCTTCAGAGAATAATGCTTTTGCCCCTTTGGTAATACCTATTTGTTTCTGCTTTTCCTCCTTCTCCCCATCCCCTCAATAAGAAACTGGACTGCAAATACTGACAACTAACCACATTTAAAAGGAGCTGGCTGGTGGTGAGAATTTGGAAAACAAAATAGCCAAGCTAGAAAAACCAGCCTGCAAGCAAGAATTTACACACACACACACACACACACACACACACACACACACACACACACACATATATATATAATTTGTTTGTTTTGTTTTGTTGGCCACGCCATGCACGTGGCTTGCAAGATCTTAGTTCCCCAACCAGGAATCGAGCCCATGCCCCCTGCAGTGGAAGCACTGGACCACCAGGGAATTCCCAAGATTTCATTTCTTAAGAAGGGTTTTACCATTCATTTAACGATTCATATAACATACATCTTGTGCCTTCTCTGCACCATGCACCATGCTAGACACTGGGGATAAAATGAATAAGACAGAGTCCATGCACTCCAGGATGTTACAGATGTTAAGACAAAGAAGTGCATTAAACTGTTGGAGGTGGCGACAATGAAAGCTTAGAAAGGTGGAGGCCGAGCACAAAGAAAGACTGATGAATTCAACCTGGGAGACTCAGAAAAGGCTCCCATAGAGGGTTGACTCTTAAGATGAGTCTGAGATAGAAGTAGACTCCGTGGGTGGCAGGAAGGGGGAAGGCTTGGAATCCAAAGGAATTTGTATGAGAAGCAAAATTTGCTTGGCCCATTCAGAGACCTGGGGCCTTGCTCAGAAGGGACAATTCAGACTGTGCAGGATCTTAGAAGCCTTATCAAGAATCTGAACTTTATCTTAAAGGCAATGAAGAATCATTGAATAGCTTCAGACAAGGAAATAACAGGATCAAATTTGAGTTTTAAAAAGATCTTGCTGGCAACAAAGTAAAGGATGAAATAGAGGACACTAGGAGACAAGCTAGTAAGAGAAGAGAGTAAGAAAAGCAAAAAAGCAAAAAGGGACATGTAAGAGATGTTACTTCATCATTCTAGCGGGGTGGGGGGGAGAGGTGGGAAATACAAGGATTAAATTTTAATTGATTGTGTTAGTATCAGAATGTTTGTATTGTACGCCTCTTCTTCCAGCCCTGAAACTCCAGCCATACTTTCCTGATAGACCCAGAAGAAAGCATATAGGCGTTTTCTAGCTCAGCATGAGTGTTAATGCTAATTATGCACTGGCAGCTAGAGGACACCAGGTTTCTAATTCAGGGCAAACTGTTAGCCTAATGGAAGTAGGTAAACAGAGGAATCACTCATTAAGAACTTAACTTGACATTTACCTGGGTTTTCTTAGAGCTAGAAAGAATCTCCTAGGATGAACAGTAATCCAATCCATCTGGACTGTGTCAAATTTCCCACATCTTTCTGAAGAAAATATGGTAACACAAGGTTATACTAATGGGATTGAAGATTGTCCTCCTCAAGTATCTATCATTCAATAAATTAGTCAAAATTGTTGATTATAAACAAAATATTTTAGATATAAAGTTTAAAAGTATACATAAGATTATATATAGGGAGGGTGGGAGAGAGGATGACCCAAGAGGGAAGAGATATGGGAACATATGTATATGTATAACTGATTCACTTTGTTGTAAAGGAGAAACTAACACACTATTGTAAAACAGTTATACTCCAATAAAGATGTTAAAAAAAAAGATTATATATATTATATGTATGTATGTAATTTATATATATATAATATAATTAACAATATTTACTTAGTTCCAATTAGGTTTCAGGGTAAATGAACAGTGAAAAATGAAACACAATCCCTGCCCTTGTGTAATTTACACTTGAGTAACAACAACAAAAATTTTTATATATCCTCCTATTTTCTGAATATATATGTCATAAAGGTAAATTTGAAAATGTATTTCATAGCATACTTTTGATTGTACAAAGCATTCAGATATTTCAGAAGTTACTTCACCCTGTGCCTACATGTCTTTTTAAATGGTTTAGACTCGGTTGATTATTTTGAACATTATTAATGCAAGATGACAATCTGGGCAATATTAGGAAGAAAATTTTAAATTATTCGAGCTATTATTTTTTAAATCACAAACCTTGCACCTTATTGCTTCCTTTCTTTCCCTCACCCACCAACCATAGCTAATTTATCAGGAAGTCTGCAACTCTATCTTCTAAATACATTCAATACCATCCACTTTTCTCTATCTCCATTGATAGCACTCTAATCCAAGTTACCATTATCTCTCCCATGGATTGCTATATACTATCTTAACTAGTCTTGTTAACACTCTTGTCCCCATTCCACCTAATCTCCACCCAGTAGTGACTGAATTTTTTAAAAAGTAATTCAGGGGACTTCCCTGGTGGTCCAGTGGTTAAGACTCCACGCTTCCAACGCAGGCACTGCAGATTCAATCCCTGATCGGGAAACTAAGATCCCACATGCCGCGTGGCACCGCCAAAAAATAAAAAATAAAGTTAAAAAATAAAGGATAAAAAGTAATTCAGATGATGTCACTCGCATACATATCTTTCAATGTGATGA
Organism: Kogia breviceps; assembly: GCF_026419965.1. Lineage (NCBI taxonomy): Eukaryota > Metazoa > Chordata > Mammalia > Artiodactyla > Physeteridae > Kogia > Kogia breviceps. Next base: position 120,404,299 of record NC_081315.1, on the reverse strand, counting down.
CTAATAAGCAACAAATAATAAGCAACTCTTTATAGAAGTTCATCATCATGACAGCGACCTTCTGTCCAGCAGGATAACTGTTGCAGTTTTTCTCTACTTAATTTTTCCCTGGTCGTGAAATACCCCCATTCCCTTGAGTATTATCCTGTCTCATTATTCCACATTAAATGAAGTCTGAAAATGATTCAGCTGCAAGAGATCTTAAAGGTCATAAACTCCAGTGGTTTTTCAGTTTTGTTTTTAGCTGTATAACTCAAATGAACAATTATACAACAACCCAATATATAAGATGATATGAACTGCATTTTATTAGGATAAATGTGCTATATAAATTCAAACCTATATTTTTTTGTAAAGATACTTGTTAAGATTTATCTAAGATAATGACTTGGAGCTGGTTATGTGTTTGACTCTACTTGGTGGACAGAGCATGCTGGTGCTGATGGGAGCTTGTGGAAGTTCTCTTTTGATGGCTTCAACTTTCTCAGTGAATCCAGAAGGAAGGTGAGAGTGAAGGTGAAGGAGGAGATGTTAGAAGTTTAAGAGAATGGAGAAATGAAATTATGAAATAGAGTGAAAACGTGAACGGTCTAAGACACTAGTTTGCAAAGTGTGGTGCCCAGACCAGCAGCACTAGTGTCATCTGGGAATTTCTTAGAAATTACAAATCTCAAGGACCACCAGACTTACTGAATCAGAAACTTAGGAGGGGAGGTACTCCTGGATGTCTTGTTCTAACAAGCACTCCTCCCTGGTGAAAGTGATATGCAATGAAATCTGAGTACGTGGGATGAGGGAAGTGCAGTAACAATTCTGGACAACATTAAGAGCCCCTGGAGGTTCAGGATTATGAATCTAAAGGGAAACCAGGCACCACTGTTGCATATTTTTCTTTGACCAAATGTAACGGTGGCGTGCAGGCTTGAAGTAAATGGAGATTTTAATTTGACTCAAATTTGTGGTTTCCTGTTATAGTATTTTTATTTAATATATTTCAATGTTATGCTTTTTTTCCAATGTTTAAAAATGAAACAAATATATTAAAAAATTAAAACCCAAACCACATCGTTTTCATTCCTAAAGCAAAAACACCATATGAAACCTAAACCATGGGATCTAACCCAACTTTCCCATTACACAGATGAGTATGCCTCATTTGATTAAACTGGCCCCTATTTTATTCTAATTTATAAGAATTCATATTTTGAATAGGAAATTGGACAATTGTTATATTCAACAATGACAAGGGTATTTTAAAGAAATACTGGGAATTCCCTGGAGGTCCAGTGGTTAGGACTCGGTGCTTTCACGGCCGAGGGCCCTGGTTGGGGAACTAAGATCCCGCAAGCCACGCGTCGTGGCCAAAAAATATATATTTTTTTTTTCTGGAAACTTCTTAGCATCCTTGAGTCAAATCAGTGGTTCTCTAATATTTTCCTCCACTAACAAAAGAGAAGGTGACAACACAGATTTATCAGAAAGAGAAACTGGAGGGGAGGTATGAGGAAATTGTTCCCCCTCCCAAGGAAACATCAGGAAGTTGGTAATTTGGCATAAGGGGGCATGCGCATAGGTAGACTTTAAAAGCTTCCATCCTGTGCAGTTTATTTATTTTTAAGTAGAGTTGATTTACAATATTGTATTCGTTTCAGGCGTACAGCAAAGTGATTCAGTTGTACACATACATATACATATCCTATGCACATTTGCCTCTCCCTCTCTGGAATCACTTGGGAATTTTGCTGATAACCTCAAGGTCGAAGGGTCAATCCCTAGATTCCTGAGTACCAAATGCACACTCCTCTCTGCTTGCTATTTTGCAAGCACACGCCTGTGGCTCTAAGTTAGAAAGCAGTAAAGAAGCAGTACAACCTCAGCACAGCTGCTACAGAGAGAAATCACACACCTCATTCACACACGCACTGGCTTCCATTCTCAGCACTGGGCTTTTTCATCTGGAATGCTTCCTCCCCTACACCTTACCATTTCAGGCGTTGCACATCATTTAGTATCCAGGCAAAAGAGACTTCTCCTTACCTACTTTAACTCTGCTTCTCTCCTTTCATTTGAACTCCTACAGAATGTATTGTTTTTACCTCACAGTGCAGAATTTTCCTGAACCGGCAGACTAGGTTAAGATCTCTGCTAAATCCTGCCAACATATAGTTCTTACCATTCTCAGAGCACCGTCAAATCACAAGTTAGTGAAATCACTTGTTTAATTGCCTGATGCATGCTCTATCAAGGCAAGGATCTTGTACATTTTGTTCCCTTGTGTATCTCCGGTGCCTACAAGCCCTGGTGCAGGATAAATGCTCAGTAAATAACTGTGGAAATAACAAATAAATATCCTCTTATACACCAAGGGTAGTCAAATATTTTTATTAGATTAAAGGTGTGGCAGTCTGTTACATTAATGGACCCCGATGAACCACACCTCCTACTATTCACATCCTTGCGCAGTCCTCTCTTCTTGAATCTGACACACTTTAACCAATAAAATACAGTGGAAGATACTCTGTGCCAGTAACCAGGCCTAAACCTTAAGAAAGCTTAGCAGCTTCCTTTTTTTGCACATTTGGAAGCTAATCCATGTACACAGTCCAACTACCCTAAGACCATCAAGCTAGGAGGAAGCCCAAGTTACCTATATGCTGGAGCCACCTGGAAGAGCACTGAGAACACAGCCAACAGCAAGAACTGAGGACTCAGCTGAGCAAGAACTGAACCTCTCCCCCAGCCAGCATCAACTTCCCAGGCATGTGAATGGGCCACCTTAGAAGTGGACCATCCAGCCCCAAATCAAGCAGCCCCAGCTGATGCCACATGAAGCAGAGACAAGCTAATCAGCCAAGTCCCGCACAAATGGCAGAATCATGAACAAATAAACGATTTGCTGTAGTTTTAGGCCACTAAATACTGGAAAGGGGCTTCCCTGGTGGCGCGGTGGTTGAGAGTCCGCCTGCCGATAGAGGGGACGCAGGTTCGTGCCCCGGTCCGGGAAGATCCCACATGCCGCGGAGCGGCTGGGCCCGTGAGCCATGGCCGCTGAGCCTGCGCGTCCGGAGCCTGCGCTCCGCAATGGGAGAGGCCACAACAGTGAGAGGCCCGCGTACCGCAAAAAAAAAAAAAAAAAAGATACTGGAAGGGTTTGTTATGCAGGAATCGATAACTGAGATAGATGGTTGATGGACAAATGTTAAATTTCATACAAATAATACCCAATAAATAAATATATACACAAGCATACTCAAAGATATGCTTCAATGAAAGGCAACAAATTTACAGAAAGAACTTGTATATTTTCTGGACATATGAGAGTCTGATGTGTTATTAAATCAAGCAGTATGAAGTGTTTGCATATTGTAGGCATCACTTAATCCTCACAATGATTCTGTGCTACACATAGTTTCCCCAATTTACAGATGAGGAAACTGAGGGTTAGAGAGATGAAGTACTCTAACCAGTCCAAGGTCACACAGCAAGCAAGATTCAGTGCCAGGATTTGAACCCAGACAATGTACCTTCAGATCCCAAGATCTTAAAAACACTACAGTGATTTTCAGAAAAGAACCGCTGCCACCGCCACCCAATCATCAGAACCATTAATTGTGCTCCTTAAAGGAAGAAGACAGGGATCTGTCACGCTAACCACTTCTCTTTCTCTAGTTTCAGCAGAGCGCCTCCAGGGCTACTGGTCAAGTGGGAGAATTGGCAATCTTTTACCTCTAAAAAGGGTTTGTAGAAAGACAGTCAACCTTGCCAACATTCAGCACCTACGGAAATGATGTGATTGCAAAGAAAACCCGTCTGACAAAAATTTCTTCCCCAACTGGTAGATGCCTGAAGTGTGCCATCACAGAAGGGAAGCGATACTGATCTGTTACATACTTCTGGAAACCCAATTCTCTGGACTCAATTTCTTCATGTGTAAAATTAGAGAACTTTATTTTTTTGATTCTATAGTTCTATTTTTTTAAATATTTTTAAGATAAATTTAGCAGCTATGTCACTAAGTTAGGTAAATTAGGGAATGTAGCTGTTTAAGTCATTAAGTTAGGTAAAGGACTATAAAATATCATGACTTAATTGAAAGGTACTGGTAATACATGGAGTTATTTCTATTCTGAAACTTACAAGAAAAGAGAGAGTTTAGGGAACACTTAGTACAAATGACTCCGAGACAAATTATCTACATTAAATCTGCCAGCAACGTTAAAACTTGTTGAGAAAAATAAATTTTAAACCCGAGAATGAGAAATGTTACATAAGTAGCCCTCATGGTCTCCACCAGTATGCACGGCATGTAGCTAAAGCAATTCTCCGTATGGGTCAAATTGCTTTATTCATTTAACACAAGTTTATTGAACATATTTAACTAAAACTTTTCTGTTCTAAGCAACATGAACAATCAGAAAATGCACATTAAAAAAGAAAATGTACATGACACTATCTTTCTGGTAGCTTAAAATCTGATAGGAAAGAAAAGATGCATCAGTGAATAATTGCAATCAAGGAAAAATATAGTATATGAAATACTGGGTGATCCTACTTACATGAGGTATCTAGAGTAGCCAAATTCATAGAAATAGAAAGTAGAATGGTGGTTACCATGGGCTGGGGGAAAGGCGGAAATGTGGAATTGTTGTTTAACGGGTACAGAATTTTAGTTTCGCAAGCTGAAAAAGTTCTGGAGATCGGTTGCACAACAATGTGAATATACTTAACATAACTGAACTGTATGCTTAGAAATGGTTAAGATGGTCAATTTGGTGTTATGAGTTTTTTTTACCGCAATAAAAAAGAAAGGAAATAGAATATAAATACCACATGAATTATACAGATACTAAGTAGGGCAGGCGTTTGAGTAGATGAGAGATACATTTGTTTGGTGTGAATGTTAGTGTGATAAGGGAAGCTTTCTTGTAGGAAGTAAAACTGTGACTTAAGTCTTGACAGGTGGAGATAGGGAAGAGTGAAGTGATGAAAAAAACTGGGGAAGTAGAAAAGGCCAGTGTATTGGGAGGTCAGAAGAGAACGACTCTGATTTTGCACTAAGCAATGAGAACAGAGAAGAAATACTTAAACAACCAAAATCCAGGGAATTTTAACTTCACTATAGTTAGAGTTATATTTCCACTGTGCACCATTTCATACCTGAGACAACGTATGAGGTTGCCCTAGGGAATGAATTTTTTATTGCTTCAATCTTAGATTGGTAAGAACATGTTATAATATATCATTAGTAACAGCTAATAACAGTAATGATTTAATAAGTTTAATGTAATCTAAGGCACTTTACAAATAAACAAAAATTAAACCAAACTGGGCAAAATGTCCAGATTACTTCCTACACACACCAACAAAGTACTATACAAAGTGAAAATGGAAACAAGTGTCTCACAATAATGCTGGTTATATTTTGGATGGTAAAATAATGCAAGACTTTTTTCTTCTTTTTCCCTGTATCACTTTTTATTTCTGTTTTAAAAATAAGCATGAACACCTTGTCTAATGAAAAAACATTTCATGAAATAAATTTCCAATATAATAAATCACTTTGGAAAGTGGAAGAAGTATTGTTTGAAAGATGGGGATCCTCTTTGACAACAAAATAAGGGGACATATTCTCTTGGTCAGATTCCCTCAAAGCCTTCTCAGACCACTCTCCACATCTATGTATCACCAAGCAAAGTGGAGATTACAGCTCCATGGTGGCAGGTAACTTGTGTTTCATTGATTTTACATACCCCTAACAAGGCTCTTTCCAGCATACTTTCTCAGTAAACAGTTCTTGAGGATTAGTGACTCAGAACACAAAAGACAGAAAGCACTAAGCCATCCCTGGGGTTCATTTTGGCCCTGAACTTAACGAGAAAGAGGGAACAGTGGGAATACTCCCATCACTTATTACGCTAAGGAGAATGTTTCATATAACTTGTCAGGTCCCATCGGTGAGCCAATTTGGGGAGTTAGTTTCCTCACCCAAAAAGTAGAAGACACGGCATCTTCTCATAAGAAGAGACTGTGAGTAGGCTTACAATTGAACTCACATTTTTCACCCCTAAAAAAAAAAACAATGTTAGGGCTTCCCTGGTGGCACCGTGGTTGAGAATCTGCCTGCCAATGAAGGGGACACGGGTTCGAGCCCTGGTCTGGGAAGATCCCACATGCCACGGGGCAACTGGGCCCATGAGCCACAACTACTGAGCCTGCGCGTCTGGAGCCCGTGCTCCGCAACAAGAGAGGCCGCGACAGTGAGAGGCCCGCACACCGCGATGAAGAGTGGCCCCCGCTCGCTGCAACTAGAGAAAGCCCTCGCACAGAAATGAAGACCCAACGCAGCCAAAAATAAATAAATTTATTTTTAAAACAACAACAACGTTACTAGTTTCTCCCATTTTCTTCCATATTCTGTGCATATAGACACAAATATGTATGTTACACACACACATCACATCATATTACATCACATAAATGATCTCGTGTGTCCGATTTTCCAATTTCTTTCCACCCCCAATATATTCAACCTCTACCCATAGTATTAATCCTTGTTCATTTGAATTCTTCAATTGAATCAAAGAAAATTTCATTTATTCATTCAACAAATGCCTAATTTGAGCTACATGCCCAGGCTACACCAGTGAACCAAACAGACAGCGTTTCTGCCATCACAAACTTTAGAGTCTAACTTGCAAAATCATAATAGGCTATTAGTCTAAAACCTACCTAATTTATGCAAAAGTATACTTGTACGAAACAACTAGAGAAAAATTACCAATGGAGTCAAATGCTTAATCACTGATAGAGCTACAGGCTACACATGGAACAGATGCTGAGTCTCCAAACATCAGGGCCAAGAGGCAGAACTGGACAGGCTTTGGTTAAGCAAGAATTTTACGCCTAGAAGACACTGTAGATATAAGAAAATCCAAATTCTTTACTTTTTTGGTGAGGAATCTGAGTCTCAGGAAGAATAGTGTATAGTATTTAGATGCAGAGGGAAACCCAGGCCCTTTCCAATCCAGAGTAAACGGTATTGTCTGGTGTTAATGAAAACCCATATAGATGACTTTTAAGAGTACATTACAACCTTCAATTGTGAGGCTGCATTTTTTTTTTTTGTAGAAAACACTGTAAGGAGAGAACACCTCTTTGGAAATAATCAATTAATAGCAATGCAAACCGTTTAAGGCCATGAACTCCAGAGCCTGACTGTTGCAACTAAAATTCCTACTCTGCTACTTATTATCTGAGTGACCATGGGCCACTGACCTTAACTCCCCTGGCCTCCATTCCTTCATCTGTAAAATGGGAATGATAATGGTACTCATCTTATGGAGTCATTTTGAGATTAAAATGAGTTGATAAACACACAGTGGTGTGATGGAAAATGTTTAACAATTGGCCTGTGAGATAAGATTGCTTTCTAGAAATTGCCTATTTCCTTCCACAGCCAATTTCAAGCTACCAACGTAAAGACAATCCGCTCACAGAATTCCTGATATTTGAACAATTGGTTCTCTCAAGCTGGTACATGGCTCACCACTGCATGCAGAGCATTATAAAACACACACACAGGGCTTCCCTGGTGGCGCAGTGGTTGGGAGTCCGCCTGCCGATGCAGGGGACACGGGTTCGTGCCCCGGTCCGGGAAGATCCCACGTGCCGCGGAGCGGCTGGGCCCGTGAGCCATGGCCGCTGAGCCTGCGCATCCGGAGCCTGTGCTCCGCAACAGGAGAGGCCACAACAGTGAGAGGCCCACGTACTAAAAAAAAAAAAAAAAAACACACACACACACACTATGTAGATATTAATTACTATATATATATATACTATATATATACCCAAAATACATAGATATTAGTTACTATATATACTAATATAATACATATGACAGCATTTTCTCTGATTTTGTATCATTCAAATACCCTATAATATTCAGAATAACTGAATTTACAGTAGTGCCTAGGGGGCCCTACTTCCCAGGAGGCCCCCCAAAAACATACAACCTAACTAAAATAGTATGCTTACTATGCAAATACAGATCAACACAGATTGCCCCAATGTCTCTGCCACTTCTAGTCAGACTTCCACCCTTATTCCCCTCCTAGAGTAGAGCCACTGTAAATGCATGAATGATTCCTATTTGAATGACATTATTAATGATACATGATTTATAATTTCATGACAATTAATTGTGTATCCCATGTGCTTTACTTACAATATCTCAATGAATCCTTACAGCCACCATATTGGGTGGATATTATCCCCAAGTGAAGAAACTGAGGCTTAAGAGAGGATTCATAACTTTCCAAAGGGTACACATCTCGGAAATAATATAACATATATACTTAACCTAGTCTTTTGAGGGTAGAGATTAGCTTGCTCCATTATCCCACATTATTTCATAATTAGCAGAAGTTTTTTTGTTTTGTTTTTCATTTTGTTTCAGTTCCATGTAAAAATTTGGGTTAGCTTATATAATAGTATTTTAACAATAACTCTCTCTGCTGCATACTACAGCTACTATATACTGAACCATGTATGTATTATTTAATTTTATATATACCATCCATAGTAAGCTCTAGCTGGATATTTATAAACACTGAGAAAACTCATCTTAGTGTATATTTTCCAGTAAATTACCCATAATACCAAAATCAATAAGGCTTATACTTTGATTTCTGTAATTTTTAATTTACTTTCACAATCATGGTATTCTTAAAATGAACTGTAATTTCTGACTCTGAAGATTTAGACACAATGTTAATTCTGTAATGTGAACATTCTGGAAACATATTCCTTTAGAAGAATTGCAAGAGGGAGCAGAGTTGGGGGGTTGAGGGGGTTAGAATCATACTGAATACAGTTTAGGGAATGTGTGAGCCAACACAAATGTTCATCTGTTAACTGCAGAGGTATAGAGAGTGAAACATACATGATTTAGATCAATACAATCATCTGCTTTCCAACAAACCGACACTATGCCTACAATTATAGAGAAATATAATACCCATATTTTATTCATGCGAGGACGTGTTTATACCCACTCAGTGTCATAACCTGAAACACGATCTGTCCACCCCCACCTCTGCGAGATCTCATTCTACCACTTTCCTCCTCACCTACTTTGCTTGAGCTACACTGGCAAGCTCCCTATTCCCGGAACACACCAAACTGGTCCTACCGTTGACCATTCCCATTTGCTTTAACATCTGCCTAAAACGCTCTTCCCCCAGAGGTGGGTCCCCTCCTTCACATACTTCACGCCTCTGCCTGACTGTCACTCATTAGGGAGGTCTTCCCTGATCACCAAATATAAAATATCAATCCACCCCCCTCCCCGGAAATCCCATGTGTTCCCACTCGCATCTTGTTTTATCTCTTCCATGGCCCTTATCACCACCTGACATTTTATTTCTTTTGAATTGTGGTAAAATATACATAATATTTACCATCCTAACTAATTTTTACTGTACAGTTCAGTAAAGTACATTCACATTGTTGTGCAGCAAATCTCCAGAATTCTTTTCATTTTCCCAAACTGAAACTTTATATGCAATAAACCACCACATTCTCTCCTCCCCACAGCCCCTGGCAACCACCATTCTACTTTCTGTCTCTATGAATTTGACTAGGTACCTCATATAAGTGGAATCAGACAGTATTTGTCCTTTTATGGCTGGCTTATTTCACTTAACAATGTCTTCAAGTTTCATCCATATTGTAGCACATGTCCGAGTTTCCTTCCTTTTTAAGGCTGAATAATATTTCATCGTATGTACAGTCAGCCCTCCATATCCATGGGTTTCACATCCATGATTCAACCAATCGCACATCGGAAAAATTTTTTTTAATTTTTCCAGAAAGTTCCAAAAAGCAAAACTTGAATTTGCCGCATGGCAGGCAACTACTTACATAGCATTTACATTGTATTAGGTATTACCAGTAATCTAGAGATGATTTAAAGTATACAGAAAGATGTGCATAGATTATATGCAAATATTGACACTAGACCATTTTATACAAAGGACACGAGCATCCTCAGATTTTGGCAGCTGAGGGGATCCTGGAACTGATCCCCTATGGATACAAGAGATGACTCTCTCTCTCTCTCTCTCTCTCTCTCTCTCTATATATATATATATATATATATATATATATATATATATCATAATATATATATCATATTTTGTTTATCCATTATTCCATTGATGGACACTTGGGTTGCTTTCACTTTTTGCCTATAATGCTTCTATGAACACAGGTGTACAAATATCTGTTCAAGTTCCTGCTTTCAACTCTTTTGGTTATATACCTAGAAGTGGGATTGCTAGATCATATGGTAATTCTATTTTTAATTTTTTGAGGAACTGCCATACTGTTTTCCATAGCAGCTCTGCCATTTTACTTTCCCACCAGCAGTGCACAATTTCTCCACATCCTCACCAACACTTATTATTTTTTGCTTTTTGATAGTGGTCATCCTAATGTGGGTGAGATTATATATATTTATTCTTATGTCTTTATTTTCTATCTTTCCTACCTACTAGAATATAAGCTCCACGAGGGCAGGGACTTCATTTTTGTCACTATTGTATTCCCAAATCCTATAACACTGCCTGATACATATTAGTTATCAAAAAAATATTTGTTGAATGAACTAATGATAGCCCACCTTCGAGATTTCATTCATCTTAGCATAACTTTCAAATTGAAAAGACAAGAGAATAGTTATTGTAGGAATTATTACATAGATCATCTTTAACAGATCCCCTCAGAAGTTTGAGTGTAAAATTGAGACTCTTATCACTATTGATGACAATTTAAAATTCAAAAGCAGATGTAACTTCAGTAATGTAATGTATACATCACATCAGCTGAAGAATCAATTCTTTCAAAACACATTCTCAGCAATTGTCAAGAACCATATTTGTTTGTTCCTGTGATCATCATCTAAACAGTTTCCTTTGCTGTTAGGTTCTAAAGGAATGCTCTTAGATGACAATGTTCTTGATCACCATGGAAACATCAACCACAACGCTTATATCAAGCCCTTGTAGAAACAGCTAAACAGAAAAAGAATTTAAAAACAACTTCTCCTTCCATTGAGGTAGATAAATTGAACATAAGATACAGCATTTAAATCTAATTGTGGTAAATATCCAGTAAATTAATTGCAGATTCATGAGCTCTAAAATTCAATTGAGTTCTATCTATGTAGATGTAGCAGATTTCTTGGTTGGCTACCAAACACCTTTCTCTAACTTTTCCCATCCATTTTGGTTGGATGATAATGTATCCAACCTCGACACATGGCATCCTGTTCATTTTTAGGGATTTTTCAAGGGATAGGCAGGCACATGATCCAGTTCTAACAATGAAATGAAAGGAGGCTTTTGCAGGATGGCTTCTAGGAAAGATTTCCCTCCCTTACAAGAAAAATGTATGACCAGAGGAAGACCTGGCCACCACCTGCCACCTTCGCCTTACCCTTGCTTTCTGCTTTGGCTGTTACACAAAGACACGATGCTTGGAACTGTGGCAGCCATCTTATGACCAAGAGAGAGGACATAACACCTGAGGACTGCAAAGCAGAGGAATCAGAGAAGCTTCAATTACTCATAACATTACTGAACTACTGAACCAAACATCCTGGGACTGATAACTTCAGCCTCCTTGTTAGCTAAACAGTAGATATCTGTATGGCTTAGGGATGTGTGTGAATGTGCGTGTGTGTTTTAGGTAGACTCTTCCATTAAATAGCTCTAATTCTAGACTACAGCTGCACCTTTTGCAAAGAGAGAGAGGGACAGAGAGACAGAGAAAGAGAGACTGTTAGGTGGTTCAAACTTATAAGCTTTGGGGACCAGAAGTAAGGATGAGTTAAAAGAGAGTTGAAGACTAAACACAAGATAAACTGCAACTATAACATGTTTGTGGGAACTGTCCCTGCCAGCCTTGAAGCAATTTAGAGCATACAAAATGGTGGTAGCTAGTTAGAAATCACTCAAATAATATGTCTACAGATACAGGAATCTATGGACATAAAAGTTAACAAAGCAAAACCTTTAATAAAAGTTAATAAAACAAAACCTTTCAAGAGATTACATTTTTTTTCTATTAAATTTGAGGACAGCAAATGAAGTCTGATTAATAATGCATGCAAGATAGGCAAATTCCCTCTCTGACGCCTTTACTTCTCTTCTAAGAGAAACTCATTTTAATTGCTCTCCATGCCATGAGTTTAGATTAGTGTGATCCCAGGTGATTCACTTACTCAAACAATGACTTACTTTTGATATCTCTTCTGTTAAGGCTAGCAATTCCACTTCCATCACACCTGCATGTGAGTTGCTAGCTAGACATAATAACTCCTGACACTTTCAATTCAGGATTCACAATTTCATTGTTACGTTTCCCTTTGAAAAGAGCAATAGCTTTGGAATCATTTCTCCTACTTTCCACTTCTCCCACATTCTAATTTGGAAACTCACAGCCTTTTTCCAGGTGTACAGGGACACTGCCTTCCTCAGGGCAGCCAAACTCCTAGTCAGCTCCAGGGTGATGAAGGAATCTCCATTACCTTCATCACAATGGCAACTCAGTTCGAAGAAACACAAAGGAACTCTTCATCTTCTGTCCTACCTTTTCCTCAGCGTCCTTCTCCCACCCAACCTTTAGAGTGGCCTGGGAGCATATGGGCTTTTGAACTTTAAGAAGAGAGTAAAAAGAGCCCACAAAGTTGAGGAGGGTGGCGTGGGTGACTTTTTAAAATACTGAGATAATCCCATGTAACTTTTCGGAAAAACAACAGGTAGGCAAAACTTCTTAGTCATGGACCCATTATATCTTTCATCCCTCACTGACAGTCACAGCCAAATTTAAGCTCTTTTTCAGTACATAATGGCTTTTCCATTTGTCAACACAATCTCTAGACAACACATATCTGAGTTATTCATAACATGGTAAAATGCTCTGAAATAACTTAATTATTAAAAGTACACTATAAAACCAAACTCTACTTTTTTCCTTCCATCTAGTCCACACATGTGAAACTTTTGGTGGGGTAGGGAGAAAACAGTGACTTCCTTTTAGACAATATTAAGTTTGAAGGACCTGAGGAATAAAAAGGAGAAGATTTACAGAGGTCAGATGAAAATATTAAAAGAAGGGTTGGTGCTAAGATAATGATGGAAGAAAGATCAGCATTTGAGTGGTAATGGAGTCCATAGGACTTGGTGATTGGGTCTGGGAAGAAGTATAAACACATAAGAGAAGAAAATCAAAGACAGCAAGCAGAACTCTGAGAGACACTAATATCTAGATAACAAGGGAAGGAAGAGGAAGAGATGGAGGAGAATGATAAAGAACTGCCTGGGAAAACACTAGGAAGAAAACCACAAGTGAGTCATGATAATAAACAAGGCTTTTTATGACCTGGCTCTAGACTGACTCACGGGTCTCATCTCCTGTGACCTCCCCCGAACACTCTGCTCCAGCCATTCAGGACTGCTGATCACTCCCTAAAATGCAATATGCTTTCCACTTCCATGCCTTTGCACCTGCTGTTTCCTCTGCCTGGAATTCCCTCCCTATCTTAGTCATGTTGCAAACTTTTACTCTTCCTTCAAGCACCAGCTTCTCCTTGAGGCCTCTGCTGAATTCCCTAACCGAAGAAAAGCCCCCACTGCATTGGATCATACCTCCATATCAAAATCATCACATTCTACCTGTTTAGTTTGTTTTCCCTATAACATATATGCCATGTAACTATAGCGTAAGTTCCATGAGTACTGAGTGTTTTCACCTCTGTATTTGAGGTGTTGTCACCTCTGTATTTCCAGCCCCTACCAAGGCACCTGGCATGAAGAGGTGGTATCATATGCTCTGTTTAAGGATGAGGGTTCTGATGCCTAACGCATGTTGAGTCTGAATCCCTCACTCTGCCATTTACTTGGCTGTGTGATCGTCAGCAAACTACTAAGCCTGTTTCTTTATCCTTAAATTGGGATAATTATTGTATCTACTTCAGAAGATGGATGGGAGGATGAAATGAGATAATACATGTAAAGAACCTGTCACAGAGCTTGGCACACACTCAGGCTCAATTAAGTGTGAACATCATTACTTCAGAAGTTAATGTAATTATTGAACATATGAATGGAGATCTACAGTCCTACCGGGAAGAGTTTCAGGAAGGAGAGAAAGATCAATAGAATCAAAACTGCTGAGAAGTCTAAAAGGATTAGGGCTGTCAGTTTGCTAAATTCTCAACCAAAGCATCCTTCTCTCCACAGCCTTTGGGTTTCCTTACCCTCACCATCAGGCTCACCCCTGCCCTAGTCTCTGTAACAATGAAGACTGAAAAATTGGGAAAAAAAGAAAAGCACCTCCTGGACATAGTCAACTCCTAGGACAGGCAAAAGGAGTGTGATCGAGGCCAGGATAATTCTTCCTCTGAAATAGGAAGGAAGAAAGCAAGAATATGTGAAAATACGAGGTTTAGAGGTGGAGGTATGTTCCTCGTTTTCTTTTATAACTGAAGAAGGTGGCTATAAAAGAGGCATTCATGAATAAAACATTTTGTACTCTCAGATGAAAGAGTTAATTCAGTGATAAACAATCCAAGCTTTTATCAAAAATAGAGATAGGATTTTCTAAGTTGCCATACAAGGTCTTTCATCCAATTGGAAGTCTGATTTAGTCAACAGCTCTGTTACTGTTGTCCATTTTAGCTTCTTATATCTATAAATTCATGTTTTTTAAGTAAATATTTATTCATTGGTGTCTAAATAAATTGTATGAGAACTTCTAACAAAGCTATACAAATACTTGACTACTATCATGGGTAGGAAATAACACTCAATATATTGATTTACTGAATATCATTTTTAGCTCGGTGCAAATGTACAAAACAAATATTTTTCTTTATAAACTGGCACTATGAAAGTGATTAGTCCATATAATTTACATTAAATATAACCGTTACTCTTAAGTTTATAAGCTTGCACAATTTAAGCAAAATCACAAAATCATGCATCTAATACTTTTGCTTGTGTTCAGGATAATCAGTCATTACATGGGGCAGCAAATTGGTTAAACCAGGTCAAATCCAGTTCCAGAAAAGGTTTATTTGACTTGCCGGATCCCAAAATAAACTAGGGTGAAATAACCTTATGATATTAAAGCAAAGACAGACATCAAAAGAGAAACACAGTATTCATAAAACCTGTGGGAAGATTTCTTTTAGTTTTATAAGCCTATCCTTTAGGACAGTCAGAAAAAAGGTCAGACAAACCCAATTTATATTAGATCATACACTGAAGAAAAATGATGTGATCCTTCTATATTTATTACCATAAGAGTTGAATAAAGGTTAATGGATTTGAAAAACTGCATTTCCAGGAGTCTGGTTTTTAATACCAAGTGGCTAGCAAGTTACCATCTATTATAAAGGAAAATTGTTGAGATAAATAACTTGTGTATAAAGATAAGTGTAGGGCTTCCCTGGTGGCGCAGTGGTTGAGAATCCGCCTGCCAATGCAGGAGACACGGGTTCGTGCCCTGGTCCGGGAAGATCCCACATGCCGCGGAGCAACTAAGCCCGTGAGCCATGGCCGCTAGGCCTGCGCGTCCGGAGCCTGTGCTCCGCAATGGGAGAGGCCACAACAGTGAGAGGCCCGCATACCGCAAAAAAAAAAAAAAAAAAAAAAAAAAAAAGATAAGTGTAGCAGATTCAAGGAGATTTGTTACTACCTCAGTCTATGTGAAATAAAGCATTTAACAGAACGAAACTGTTTCCAGACCTCCTCAGGTAAAACAAAAGAATGTTTGTTAAAAGAAAAAAATAATAAATTCCAGGTGTAGCTCTTGACAAAAACTCAGATCTTGGTGTTTCCTCTCATTTCTTTCAGCTGTGAGATACCTTGCTCCATGAGCATGATCGCATCTTTGCTTTCTTGTTAGGCTTCCATTGTCTACACTCGAGTATATCACCACAGATTCTGCTTCTGGTCATGCGTGACCCAGGAAGTACCAGCAGTCCGCCCCAGGGATTCTGTTTTCAGCCTGAACTCTCATCAAGAAATGACCTAGTAAGCTGTAACTTAAAATACCCCTCCCATCACCTACAGCTCACCAAATGATGACCATGGCCACATACACGTTCTCAAGATGGAAGACACTGATTAGAGAGATAACATTAACAGGTTAATAGATATATAATGGTAGAAGATTTGCAGAGTAAAGTGACAGAGGCACAATAGCCCAGAAATCAGACGATAAAACTTAGTACATTAAATAACATTTAAATTAATTTTTAATAAAATCAACTAATTTAACAATTTTCAAATTAAATCCCATTAGTATCAAATGAGATTAATATGCAGATAATGATAATGGCCTGAAAGAATTTATCAACTACAGCACAAACATTACTGGGAAAGATATGGGATTCAGAATGTGATCAGGCTCCATCTGGAAGAAAGGAAATCCAGACAGGACTGAGCGATACTGAAGAGGCACAGAACTTCGTATCTAAACCCCACTGAATAGTATTAATAACTGCAAGGATATGCTTAACTTATTGTATCTTTAAAGACATGTAATTTTTATTGTATATTGTGAGTTCCATTATTCCCTATGCATTCTTTTATTACCTTCATAAAGTCCTGAATTAAAGAACTTTTTGAAAGCATTGTTACAAAAAAAAAAAATCTAGTTTAATTCCCAGACATTAGTTAAGATTCTGGAGCTCAAATGAGACAAATCAGATAAGCAATGACTATTACAATGTTCTTTTTTTTTTCTGAGTGTTCTACGAGGTACATTTACACAAAAGGATCTGAGTGAGAGCTATGATGTTAAATCTATTATTGTTCAGCCTTTGAAATAAATTATTGCTTCCACTAAAATCCCGACATGCAGCAACAGCTCCAAAATGGTTATTCAAGAGAAGGTAATCTGATAGGAAGACAGAGAGAATCTAAGGGAGCATGGCATGAAGTTATTTGTGCAGAGAGTAAACATATGGTTTTTCTTAGATTTTATGTTACAGAATTGATGAAAATAGCAAAAAAGTAACTAAAAGTTACTAAAAGTAGTAGTTACTAAAAGTAGTAGTTACTACAAGTAATCTAAAGTAACTTTTATTCACCTTTTAGTTAAGATTGTGAAAATATGGCTTATCCATGATTAGGTGATGATGAAGATGATTATTTTATTTGAAGGTAGCTTTTATCTGAGGATGAGAGGGAGGTGAACAATAAAACTAAACCCTAGCAGGAGTATGCATATTCTAAAGAATAAAGACCAAACTCTGGGGCTTCCCTGGTGGCACAGTGGTTGAGAGTCCGCCTGCCGATGCAGTGGACACGGGTTTGTGCCCCGGTCCGGGAGGATCCCACATGCCGCGGAGCGGCTGGGCCCGTGAGCCATGGCCGCTGAGCCTGCGCGTCCGGAGCCTGTGCCCCGCAACGGGAGAAGCCACAGCAGTGAGAGGCCCGCGTACCGCAAAATAAATAAGTAAATAAATAAAGACCAAATTCTGGTAAATTGAAGACTTTCCATGATGTTATACCAATTATTTTTCCAATTTTATTTTTCACTAATATCTCCTTGTCTCCTACTCTGTAGCCAACTGGGATTGACTACTAACCATTCTGCCTACCCTGTAATATTTTTCCATCTCTATGCGTCTCTTCACGCTGTTTATTCTGGCTCTGAAATGCTTTTTATCTAATCTCTACCTGTCAAAATAAAATCCATTCTTAAATATTCAACTCACATTTCAACTGTTTCACTAAACCTAATATGATTTCCTCCAATCAAAATAAACTTCTTTTATCTCCTCCCATGGTATTTTGTACTCTATTAGTATACTTAGCATATTCTGTCTGCATTACAGTAAGCTGCATACACTGCTTGATTTCTTCTTCTATAGGATTGTAAGATTTTTGAGAGCAGGGATAGATCTAATATCCTTTTGAGGAAGAATTTTCCAAATGAACCATAACTTACTTTACATAATGATGGCTTTTCTTTTGAAAAATCTGAGGAAGTTATCTCTTAAAATGACCACTTAGGGGTATTCTACACCTGATTTGTTAAATTTGATTTCTCATTTTAAGAGCTACTTTCTATATATCCAAGTATACACTATCTATATCCAAGTGAAAATATTAAGGAGAGTTACATTATTAGTAACCTTCCACCAAATGATAGTTAAAATTGAAAATGTGATTGATTGCTATCTGGTTGTTTGAAATGCAATAAAGTTCTATTGGTTAAAAAGCAAACAGTTACTAATCAGGGCCTTGTTCAGGCTGCCATTCATTTGCTAGGTAATCCCAAGCAAACTATACGCTTTGTGCATCCACTTAACTAATCTGAAATCTAAGATATGGATTATCTGCTTTCCAAGTTGTTACACGTGTTGGTCGTTGTGAAATTAAGAATTATAATGAAGGATTCTGAAAAGTGAACAGAAATAATACTTGTTAATAACACTCTGGAACTTGAGTAATCTAAAGTGATCTAAGGAAAGAATGGATTTAAATGAAGCAAAGTTTTCAGCCAAAGTAGTATGATCCATAATGATGCATCGCAAGATTATGATGGCTCTTTTCCTAATATGTTGACATTTGAGGATGTAACATTTAAAAAATGGAGAAAACAAAAAAAGGATTAGCAAAATATAAAGTTGATTGACAATTACACACCTAAGACCAAAATTGATATAATTCAGTTTTGTTACTTGAGGGTTTCTACATTGTTGAAT
Source organism: Kogia breviceps (assembly GCF_026419965.1). Taxonomy (NCBI): domain Eukaryota; kingdom Metazoa; phylum Chordata; class Mammalia; order Artiodactyla; family Physeteridae; genus Kogia; species Kogia breviceps. The sequence goes on along the minus strand of NC_081315.1, from coordinate 120,385,515 downwards.
ATAGTATTCAGAAGTGAGAGGGAGTAAAAAGTAGCCTTTGATACAACAATTTGACTTCTGGAAATTTATTTACCGATACATGTGTTCAAAGAGCCATATATGCCCACACACATTCTTAAATACAAATGTACAAGATTTTCACTGAAGCAAAATACTAGAAACAACCTAAATGTCCATTCACAAACAGTGAAATGAATTATAAATACATTCATTTAATAAAATAATATGTAACAATAAAAGATCAAGTGTATGTACCAAGCTGGACCAGAATAAATTTTTATGAAAGAAGCAAAGTATCAAGCAACGTGTACAGTAGGCTCCCATTTGTGTAAACAAAAGGGGGGAGGAATATGTACACAGATAAATGTTTCTGTAAACAGAATATTTCTAAGGGAATACATAAGAAATGATTGTTTCAGGGGTAGGGGATTGCAGAGTTTGGGTTTGGAGTAAGGTTTACATTTCAAATATAATATCCATCATTAAAAATATTAATTTATTACCACACTTTTTTTTCTTTGACCACACCACCGCTGGCAGTATCTTAGTTCCCCAACCAGGGACCGAACACATGCCACAGCAGTGCAAGCGCCAAGCCCCAGCCACTGAACCACCAGGGAATTCCCTACCACATTCCTACATGACTTTTTCAATTTTAAAAAAAGTATAATAAAATTATGTTTATAAACTGTTAGAATAAGTTCAATTAGTTAACCAAGATGCTTAGGTCACAAATAATTCAAATCAAAATTACATGTTTGGGGGCTTCCCTGGTGGTGCAGTGGTTGAGGGTCTGCCTGCCGATGCAGGGGACGCGGGTTCGTGCCCCGGTCCGGGAGGATCCCACATGCCGCGGAGCGGCTGGGCCCGTGAGCCATGGCCGCTGAGCCTGCGCGTCCGGAGCCTGTGCTCCGCAACGGGAGAGGCCACAGCAGTTAGAGGCCCGTGTACCGCAAAAAAAAAAAAAAAAAAAAAAAAAAAAATTACATGTTTTTTCACAATAAAGTATACCTCTGTATTATTTTATTGTTTAGAAATACCTGCCCAAATATTATATCAAAGTTTAATAATGGGTTTATGAGATAGAATGATAATTATTTGCATTTTATAGATTACAAAACTACGGTTTAGCAAGATGAAATTATTTACTCAGAATTACTCAAATAGCAACCAGGACAGCTGTACAAGCCTGATTTCTGACTTCTCGGAGGCTCTAGAGCCTTGTGTCTAACGGTGGTACTATGCAACGCCCTCCAAACTCCACAGGCAGAACCCAAGTCCAGGACTACTAAGCAATCGAAAATCAAACAATGTGAAAAAGTACAGTGTTTGCATAGAGTGATTTATGATATTTAAGTGGGAAAATATTTCCTGAGACATACTTGTTTAACCAGTTCTTGTCTCATCTGTGTTACCTCCTGATCCAATGACAAAAATAATGTGCCGAATATAGCAGCTTACTTTGTATTAACTTAGCTCTCACTCTGTGGTAGATGATATTTTCAAAGGTGGCCAAACAGCCTGTCCCACGTGCATTTCTTACAATGTAATGCTGATATTCATCCCTTGCATAGAGCAGTGGGGTCTATTCCCCTCCCCTTGAATCTGGTTGAACCTCTGTGATTACCTCAACCAAGAGAGAGAGTATGGCATTCAGTAACCCTATGTGATTTCCAAGGCTAGGTCATAAGATGTCCTTTACTTCTGCTGTGATGTCTGGGGACTCTTACTCTTAGACCCCAGTCACTATGTTGTGAGGAAGACGAGTATCCACCTGAAGAGGACTCACATATAGGTGTTCCGGCCAAGAGCCCCAGCATTGGCCAGAAGACATGCAAGCGAGCAAACCTGAGATGATCTGTCCCCAGCCGTAAAGTCACCTCTAGCCTTCCAGGAACCCCAGCTGACTCCCAAAATTCTCATCAAGCCCTACTCAAATTGCAGATTAATGAGCAAAGCATATGATTACTGGTGTTTGAAACTACTATGTTTGAGGTGGTTTGTTACACAGCAATAGATAACCTAACCTAACCTAAAAGCTAGGTTTAGACTACTGAACTCAATGCCATATGTGTCACTAGGAAGAGATAATTAGCTCCTTAATATACCATATCTACCCATATAGTAACGCTTTATAAAAAATGAAATGCTAATCTTCGCCAAAGCCTATAGTGAATGAAGCTTAAAGTCCCCATTTACTTCTCATCTCACTTCCATATGCAACATAGCTGAGTTAGAAACTGTTTTCTAAAAACCTCTGGAAACTCTCTGTATTCATCAAATAGGGTACAGCTTGTCTTTTTTCCATTTGTTTTCTTGATATAGTTTTATTAAATGCATTTCACTTTCATAAACTGCTTCCATTCCAGACATAAGGGCTTGCCTTGTACATTAATATGATGTTTAGATTAAAAACTCTGTAAGTAACATTTAAAAAACAAAGTCAAAAGCATGTTAATAAAAAAAAAGCATGTTAATGTCATTAGATTTTCTAAAAATTACATGATACATACTTTTTTCTGAAATCTGAAAAACTCAAAATATCTAAATCCAGAGGACAGAGTCTGGATATTAACTCATGCCAATATGTCAACTGATTTTATTTTTTTTACAAAGATGCAAAGGCAATTTAATAAAGCATAGTCTTTTCAACAAAGGGTAATGGAATAACTGGATATTCATATGCAAAAAAAAAAAAAAGAAGAAGAACCTTGAACTACACATCACAAAAATCAACTCAAAGTGACTGAAAGAGTTAAATGTCAAATGTTAAAATGATAGACTTTTTAAAAAATGGGAGAAAATCTTTGTGACTTTGGGTTAGGGAAAGAGTTCTCAGATACAACAGGACAACCCATTAAAGAAAATACTGATAATTGGACTTGATCAAAATTAAAAACCTTTGCTCTGAGAAAGACACTAAAAAGAGAATAAAAAGAGCAGAGATAGACTAAGATAAAATATGTTCAAATCATATATGTAGGGCTTTCCTGGTGGCACAGTGGTTAAGAATCCGCCTGCCAATGCAGGGGACACGGGTGCGAGCCCTGGTCCGGATGATCCCACGTGCCATGGAGCAACGAAGCCAGTGCGCCACAACTACTGAGCCTGCGCTCTAGAGCCCACAAGCCACAACTACTGAAGCCTGTGCGCCTAGAGCCTGTGCTCCGCAACAAGAGAAGCCACCGCACCGCAACAGAGTACCCCCACTCGCCACAACTAGAGAAAGCCCACGCGCAGCAATGAAGACCCAACGTAGCCAAAAATAAAATAATTTTTTTAAAAATTATATATCTAACAAAGAACTTGTCTCCAGAATATATAAATAACTCTCTAAACTCAACAAAAAGAAAACAACCCAATTTAAAAGATGGCCAAAATATTTGGACACTTCAACAAAGAAAACGTTGAAGGTATACACCCAAGAGAAGTGAATACTTATGTTTACACAAAACCTGTATACAAATATTTAATAGCAACTTTATTCATAATTGCCCCAACCTGGAAACAACCCAAATGTCCTTCATCTGAATGGCTAAACAATGGTACACCCATACAATGAAATACTATTCCACAATAAAAAGGAACAAAATATTGACAAATGAAAGAAGTTAGATGGCTATTAAGGGCATTACGCTGAGTGAAAAAAAGTTTCAAAAGGTTGTATTCTGGATGATTCCATGTATATGACATTCTGTGAAAGGCAAAAGTATAGGGACAGAGGACAGCTCAGTGGATGCCAGAGGTTGAAGGTGGGAGGATTTGTTTGACTACAGTGGCATTAGCACAAAGGAATATTTCAGGGGAATTCCGCAGCAGTCCAATGGTTAGGACTCTGCACTTCCACCACAGGGGACACAGGTTCAATCCCTGGTTGGGGAACTAAGATCCTGCACGCTGCGCAGTGTGGCCAAAAAAAAAAAAAGGAATAGTTCAGGGAGCTAGAACTGTTGTACACCTAGATTGTGGTGATAGATACACAACTCTAAGGATCTGTCAAAACTCATTAAACTGTATAAAAAGTGAATTTTACTGTATATAAATTAAAAAACAAAATTAAAAATCTAAACCAATTATATCAATGCATCACTATATTCTTATTCCTTTTATTCTCTTTTATCCCTTCACTGTCTAAAGGAAATTATCCTCTTTTTGTAACTCAAATACTTTGCATAACACGAAAATTCAAAATATAACTTATTTTGACAAGCATAAACAAATCATGGAATTAATACTGGAAGAAACTAAAAAACTTGAAAATGAAAGCCTCTTATTTATTTATGCCTGTTCAAGAAGACTCTCCATTAATCCAGCTCATTCTTAGAACTAGTTTTCTCAGGACCAACGTGGAAACAGCAGGAATAATTGAGGAGCTCTCAGGGGAAACAAAAGCTAAATAAGGGCCTCAGTCTCTCCTCTCAGCAACCATGAGACTGCAGAAATGCTCTCTTAGAGAATACAGAAGTGCAAGTGGAATTCAAGTTATTTTCATTTGATGAACTAAAATAATGAAAATTTTTTCAACTCTGTTGTAGATCCTACAGTTAATCAAGGCAAACTAAAGGAAAATTCCTGAGAATGGTTACAGAGGGCTCAAAGTAGAAAGAGTGCTAAGATGATCTCCCCCAATGGTTACAAATTAGAAGGGGAAGACAATAAAATAACAGTGAGTGTGACATGAGGCATCATGACGACGTTTTAAATCCCGGAGTTGCATAGTTGCAGCTTAACTAGCTTTGAACTTGAGGATGCAGCTTAGTTTCGCTAAGCCCACGTTACTCATCAGAAAATGGGTATAATAACATCTCCTTCATAGGACTGTTGGGAAAACTGTGCCTTGCTTAGCATCACACCTGGCCCCTTTGTAAATATTTTATCATTACCATAGGAGAGGTTTCTGAGTTTCTACAACAAAGAAAGAAAGAACACTGGTTTGCTTCCATAAATGAAATAACACTAATACCCACAGATCATGGAGAAGGATCAATCATGAAACAAGAAAAAGACACTAAATTCTACTGGCACCAATTATAAAGGATGTGTTATAGCTCTCCAATTCTCAAAGCAATCAATGCTTTGGAAACTCCCATCATAGCTCATCAGAAAGATGATAAGGCCCAGAAAGATCCTAGCAAAGTATCTTAACTTCAAGATCTCAATAAATACTCATTTAATTAACTGATTTAAATTTTCTGGCAATGGCCATAGAAATCATATGGATCTCTTGATACACATAATATATGTAGACAAACTATTTAAAAACGTAGGGGGCAAAACTATCGTTTCTTAATCTTTTATGGTCAGAAAATGAATAAAGAATAAACACGTAATGAAATCCAGGAGATTTGTCTTTACAGTTTGGTTGCTAATTTGACTTAAATGGTTTTAAAAAGTAGTGAAACTTCTGTACCATAGTTATCTTGTATAGAAAATAAAGAAAATATAACCCTTTTCTTAAAAGAGGAAAAAAATTAACTATCTAGTATCTTAGGAGCCTGAGAAGACAGAGCATATTAATAAATTTTTCTCTCACTTAACATGACAGAATGAAGTTGAAGGTCATTTTCCCTTGATCATCTCATTTTTGGAAACCTAGATTTTAACAGCACTGTGCAAAGGCACTGGATTACTTCAGCTATTTCATGCTATATCAGCAATTTCGAAAAGCTTAAAAAATAAAAATAAATAAAACACTTTGTCCAAAAGATCAGGTTGTAAAAATAATATATACAGTTTCTGATATATCATTCTAATAACAGATTAAATAATTAAAACAGAACTATATCATATATCAAATGGATGCAAACATTAATTCAGTCATACAGTGACTTTTTAGGTATATGCAAACCCAGGAATTATTTAGACTCATTATTAGAGGAATGATCAAAACAAAAAGTTGAGGAATATATTTTTAAATAATGTGGAAAAGCCCCTATAAGCAATTCAAATTTCAGATACTTTAATGCTTGTCTTCATTAAAAACACCTACACCTCTTAATGGATAACATTTTTATCTTCTTCATTTCTTTATCTTTAGGGCATGAAACATTACTCTGTGCTGAATAAGTGTTTGTTGAATAAATGAATCTTCACATAGAATATTTTCATTGAAATTAGCAGTTAAATATACTAATTTACAAGATATAAATATATATTCACTGAAAGCCTTTCTAAAATATTTTATTTCTAAATTTCTATTATATAATTTAAATGATGACCAATAAATTTATCTGTTGCTAAAGCCCATGCCATGTCTTTAATTAAAATCTTTCAACCTTTGGACTTCTATGTTCTTTCAATTATACTTTTTCTGTCAACTATGGTTTAAAATGAGGAAAACAATTCAGACTTTAATTCAATTCTGATTCAATCCAGAATTGATTTGAAAAAGAATTACTAAAGAACAAGGAGAAACATGTCAGGGAAACAGTGACACAGTTAAAATATACCGGGACTGGGACCTAAAATATTTCACCACTTTGCAGGAAAACACTGCTATCCTTTCTGCTTTTTAAAATTTCTAATTTGCTCAAAATCACTTGCAGGAAAGTGGTGATACTGTACTCAGAGGTTGTCAGGACTTCCGTTCCACCTGCCTAGATGAATCATGTAAACTGGAATGACCAATAATTCCAGCAACCTATTTCTACACCCTATGCAAATTAATGCACCAATCACTAAAAGAGTGCTTCTGTAAGGTCATATAAATGAAAAGCTGAGCAGAGGACACCAGTCAATTACTTGAATGTTGTGGCAGGATGTCATTTACACAGCTTCTAATTATGAGATCCTCTAAGTAGAGTGTCTACTCTGCAAAATAGCAATGACCTTTCATATAAATTTTTTCTCCTGACCATTTTCACACATACTATTTCTTAGATCAGTAAAATTATTCTAAATATAGAATGAGGCTTCACAGAGATTCTTATGAGTACATATAACTATACACACAAACGTACATATATATTTAGCCAAATAGGTATAAGTGATTTTTCACATAGGACATGATTTTTCTTACATTGCAAATAGAGGTGATTTCACCCATCATTCTTTGATGCCTGTATCACAAATACAGATGTAATGATGCCTGCTACCACAATGCTTCAAAAAAAAAAATAAATAACTCCAAGTGCAATTAAAAATGCATTGTCATAAAATTAGAGTCTTGGATTCTACCAGCATTTAAAACCCTAACAATTTCATTGAGACACAGAGGGCCATTTAAAAAAAAGTACACATTGATTTTTAGTCATTGCATTATAAAGGCACATAAACAAAGGTTATCCCTAAAATAACATTATCTATACACATTAAAATTCAAATGCGGCAAAGACCTTGTGAAGTGTCAACCAAATTTTACTGTCATGTTTTCATAAATTCTAAAGCTTCTGGGTTCTTCAAAATTTCCACATTGCCCTGAAGAAAAACTATTCTGTTGGGTACTCCCCTCCTGCTGCATTAACCAGTTGTACCATATTTCTAAACAGGAGTTCGATTCTCCTTGGTAAAGAGGTTGCCCATCTGTAGGCAGTGGATCATATTCTCACACCCATACACTACACTGAACAGGGCAAACTGACGCTTGCGTTGCTACCGCGATAACCTAAAGTGCTAATGCTGTAGTTCCTGGCAATGGTAGCACAAAAAGAAGAAAGCTCCTTTAGACACCAAATCACAGATCACAACGAGGTGGAGTACTCCCATGTTTTAATATTACCATACAAACAGAAAACAGGTTTTATGCAGACAGCCAAAGAAATGTGCATCACCCACGCCACACCCTCCCTTGCAGTGTTGGGGAAAACTACTGTCTCAGCAGACAGAGACAGTCGGGAGAGCAGGAACACATGTTTTCCAGTACTGTCTAATACAAGGCTGCAATTGTTGGGTGTAGCTCTATCTGAAAGTTGAGAACTAATAAGCAACCTCTAGACACGGTTCCTTCTCTCCTGTGGGTGGGAAGTGAATGCTTCCAGCAGTCCCTCTCAACGTCCTCGGGGGTTTGGGGTCTGGGGTGGATTTCCCCCCTGAGGGCACCAAGGGCTCCTCGTTAATGGTGTAGCTCCGCAGTGGGTCATGTGACAGCTGGGCGTGTGTCTCTGTGCGCGGTGGGGGGATGAGTTTGGGGGGTGAGTTTGCGGGGTGTGTGTGAGCGTGTGTGTATGCATAAGTTACACATCTGGTTTTGGAAAGCGTGTTTTTCTAGGAGTGTGTGTGTGCGCGCGCGCGTGTGTGTGTGTGTTTCTCTGTCCGTGTGTGAAGCGAGACTGGGAAAAGGGCATTCAGAGAATGGTCCTGGACCAGGCGATACGGCCAAGTACGCCTGTGTCAGTCCCACTCCTCGTCAGCCTCTGCACTGGGGCGACGTCCCCGTCCTTGGGGAAGGCGAGAACAATGGGGTGCGGGCGCCCCTCCCCGCACTTTGTGCACCCACCTGACGAATCCGCGGCGGGTTCGGCGGCGTGGAGGCCCCGCCTTCCGGGGCCGGGGAGGTGGGAGAAGCCATCTTCCTGGTGCTCCGGTTTCTTCCTCCTGTCACGCCCGGGTCCCTCGGGTCTCCTGCGGCTCCTCCGCGCGGGGCCTGCGGCCCGCGGCCCCAGACGGGCCGGGAGGTTCCGCAGCCGCCGCGCTCGCGGCCCCGCCCGGCTCCGCCGCCGCAGAGCGCGAGGGGCGGCTGCCCGCTTGGCTCGCCCGGCCGCAGTCCTGGCCGGAGCCCCTCGCCCCTTCCTGCGCCCACCTACCTCCCGGCGGGGAGACTCCGGGCCATGGCGGGCCAGGGTCGGGGGCGACCTTGGCCTCGGGGTTGGGCCGGCGGCTGCTCCTTCCCGGCGCCGCGCGCCGCGCGTGTGAATGTGCGAGCGGCGGGGCTTATTCTAGCGGCGCCGGGGGGAAATGAGGCTGCTTCTCTCGCTGCCGCCGCTATCGCCGGGAGAGCGATGAGCTCATGGACAGCTCCCAGAAATATGTCTATATGCACCACTGACTGCCGGAGTTTGGGAGGTGGGTGGGGAGAAGGAGGCTCCTCGGCGGACGCTCCCGCATCACAGGCAGACGTTCCCTCGGGAGGCCCCCGGCCGCTGGGGCGCCGCGTGCAGCTCTCCCCTGCCCATCTCCACACTCACTGGCCTCTTTCCATTCATACCGTGCACACATTGCCTAGTCCCACGCAGTCTCCCCTTTCGCATTGTGATAGGCACCCACCCAGCCACCCCTAGCCTCCGCAGACACACTATTCTTTGTTCCGCCAACCACTCCCTCTTGATTAGGAGGAATTAATTTCTGGAGTGAATGCGGTGTGAAATGCGAACTGCGACTTCAACCCCAAGTCAGATGTGGGCTGGTGAGTGAAGTGACTTCAGCCGTGTGTCTTCCACGCTTTGGGCGTTTCCGCCTTCCCCAAGATCGTGCTTCTCCCTTCCCACCTTCTTCACGATGAGAAAGCATCTTTCAGCTACTGGACAGGGTAGTGAGGGCCCCTCGTCCCCCAGCCCTGTGAAGAACTTAAATGGCAGCACCAGGTTTTGCAGACCTCCATCTCTGCCAGGCCTGGGGGGCCAGCCTTGTGTACATCACTGTTTCTCAGGGATGCAGTTGGAGCTGTCATTTTGACTGAGGGCAAACCACTTTCCAAGACCTGATCCTTATCTCCCTTCATTAGCTCAGTTGCCCCATGGAGGTGGGAGTTATGGCTTTTTATAGATAAGATGACCCTCAAGAGATTAATTTGTTCCCTTTCTTATGGATCTCCATATAAACATACTCCCACCTTTGAAAAATGTTTTCCTTTACCGCAGACACCCTCCTCTCCCTCCTTCCTCTCCCCTGAAGCTAGTGTTCCAGTCTCAACACAGCTTCTCAGCAAGATCTTCCACAAAGTTCTAATACCTCCAGTTCCTCTCTTCACATTCTTTGTTGAACCCACTCCATTCAGGCTTTTTACTCCACCAAACTTTCTCTTGACAAGGTTCCAAGTGACCCCCATGTTACTACATCTAATGATTAATTTTCAGTCCTCATTCGGCTCAACTTCTGAACTTCTAAACTTTGAAGTGTCAAAGAGTTCAGTTCTGGTCCTTTTCCTCTCCATGTATATCTTCTCTATCTCTGTACTCACTCTGTTGTGGATCTCACAGTTCCATGGCTTTACTTATTTATTTTTTAATGTTTATTTATTTACTTATTTTGGCTGCGCCGGGTCTTAGTTGTGGCACGCAGGATCTTCCTTGTGGCACGTGGACTTCTTAGTTGCGGAATGAGGACTCTTAGTTGCAGCATGCGGGATCTAGTTCACTGACCAGGGATCCAACCCAGGCCCCCTGCACTGGGAGTGTGGAGTCTTACCCACTGGACCACCAGGGAAGGCCTGCATCACTTTGAATAGAATCTATATTCTGATATGCATTTCCAAATGTATGTCTCCATCCGCAGTCTTCCCCCTTAAAGTTCAAACTCCTATTGCCAACTGCCTTGGCCTCTACCGGATATCTAGGAGGTTCAAACTTATCACGGGCAAAACTGAGCTCCTTTTTATCTTCCCCTGCCAAATTAACTGCTCCAATATAGCTTTTCCCACCTTTAAGATGCTCAGGACAAAAACCTCAGAGATAGTCTTAATTCCTTATTTGCTCTCACAATCCACATTTGCTCTAAGAGCAATTCATACAGAATCCAGCCACTTCTGTATTTCCAGTACAATCTGTCTAGTCCAAGCCACCATTGTCTTTCACCTGCCTGATAGCAAAAGTCTCTAACCAGTCTGTATTCTTCCACCCTTGCTCCTCACACGTGGCTTACCAGAGAGCAGCTAGCAGTGCTCAAAGCCCTCCTGTGTCTTCCCTTCTCACTCAGAGTTAAGAACCAAGGCTTTTCCATCTTTTGATGTAAGATAAGATCTATGTAATCCATCCTCCATTCCTGCCCACCCCTCTCTAACCTTATTTCCAGCCACCCCCTCACTCACTCACCATGGCCACACTGGCCTTGTTTCCACTTCTTGAACATTCTAGGACCTGGTCTCAGGTCCTTTGTATCTGGACCACTCCTCCCTCAGATATCTGCATGGATCATTTCCTTACTTCCTTCAAGCCCCTGGTGCCAATATCACCTTATCAGCGAAGACTTCCTGATTACCCTGTATTATGGGGTAAATTGTGTCCCCCCAAATGCAGATGTTGAAATCCTAATCCCTAGTACCTGAGAATGTGACCTTTTTTGCAAATAGAGTTATTGCAGATGTAATTAGTTAAGGTGAGGTCATATTGGAGTAGGATGTATCCCCAGTCCAATATGACTGGTGTCATTATTAAAAGCGAAAATTTGTCCATAGACACACACACAGGGAGAACACAATGTGAACATTAAGGCAGAAATTGGGACGATGCACCTACAAATGGAGGAATGCCAAAGTTTGCCAGCAAACTACCAGACTCTAGGAAAGTAGCATGGAGCAGATTCTCCCTCGAAGCCCTTATCAGGAACCAACCCTGTAGATATTGATCTCAGACTTCTAGCCTCCAGCGCTGTGAGACAATAGATTTCTGTTGTTTAAGCCACCCACTTTGTGGTACTTCTATAGCACCCCTAGAAAACTAATATATCCTATAAGATAATAACACTCCACCCTTTTTATATCTCTTACCTTGCAGTACATCCCTCCTGTGCACTTACCGCTGTCTGACAGAGTTTATATATTAACTTGTTGATTTATTGACACTCGCCTGTCACTGGAAGGTAAGTTCCATGAGATCAGGGAATTGATTTTGTTCACTGTTTTAAACACCTAGGGGAGTTCCTTGGTGGCCTAGTGGTTAGGATTCTGGCTTTCACTGCTGTGACCTGGGTTCAATCCCTGGTTGGGGAACTGAGGTCCTGCAAGCTGGGTAGCATGGCCCCCAAAAAGAGAAAAACAAACAAACAAACAAAAAACAAGCAAACAATTAACACATAGAACCTCCAGTACCTTGAACAGTGCCTGACACATTGATGTTCAATAAGTATTTGTTGAATGAATTAAATATTTCTGTCAAGTTTATTTAGAAGACTGGAGAGTCATGATTTGAACTCTAGTTCAAATCTTAAAACCCAAACTCTATACTATAACTCAAACACTATACTACAGTTTCTCAAATGTGTGGATAAGAATTACATTCATATTCAAATATGAAAAACTCGTTATGAAACTACATCATAAAAACTGTTTTTTTTTTCCTTTACAAGCATTTCCTCAAGTCAATCAATGTGAACATTTTTATGGTGGCAGTGTAGTACGCTTTAAGATGGTGAACTTACTTTTCAGTTTACTACCTTGAAATTCTAGTTAATTAACATTTCTATACTTTAGTTTCCTTATCTGTGAAATGGAAATAATAATAGTAGTAACTTTACAGGGTTATTGTGACTATTAAATGAGATAATGTACATAAACATTATAAACACATAATGTAAACACTCAATAATATAGTTATTACTATTTATTTATGTAATGATAGCTACCTAAAAAATAGGAGGCTGAGTCGGGGGAGGGATAAATTGGGAGTATGGGATTAATAGATACACACTAGTATATGTAAAATAGATAAGCAACAAGGATTTACTATATAGCACAGGGAACTACGTTCAACATCTTGTAATAACCTATAATGGAAAATAATCGGAAAATATATATATAACTGAATCACTTTGCTGTACCCCTGAAACTAACGCAATATTGTAAATCAACTATACTTCAATTTAAAAAAAAAAGAAAAAGAAAAAATAATAGGAGAGGGACTTCCCTGGTGGCGCAGTGGTTAAGAATCCGCCTGCCAATGCAGGGGACACGGGTTCGAGCCCTGGTCCGGGAAGATCCCACATGCCATGGAGCAACTAAGCCCGTGCGCCACAACTACTGAGCCTGCGCTCTAGAGCCCGCAAGCCACAACTACTGAGCCCACGCGCTCACTGCAACTAGAGAAAGCCCGCGTGCAGCAACAAAACCCAACACTGCCAATAAATAAATAAATAATAAAATAAATTAATTTTAAAAAATAATAATAGGAGGCTGAGGATAAAGGTGGTTAAAAAGAAACCCTTTATTTCAGAGAATCAGGGGAAACTTAGTGAGGCAAGTTAAGTGACAGTAATTTGGCTATGACTTCCTGCTCTTCTGTATCATGACTGGGAACATAGAAATCTAAATCAGGTTCTTCAGTCTCTAGTGGCCTGGGGTGCTTACTTCAAAATTAACAAGAAAGGAATATATCAATAAATAATGTTAAGGTTTCAGGTAGACAGATAGGTAAGTAATAGGTACATAAATAGAGGTAGATATTGAGATTGATAGATTTGGATAAATAGATTTATAATGTAATCTTGTGAGTGGGAAAAGAGTCCCATTTTTACTTTCATACATCTTGGTATCACTTGCACCTGCCACAGCAGTGAAGAGTACTCCAGGAAAGTGTTTGCTCCAGTGCATTAAGTAATGGCATTATTCAGTCCCTAGAATATGAGATGAAGTAAAACACATCCCTTTTTTCTTATCCATCTCCTCTATCCATCCATATACACAAATTCTCAAAATCTACTCCACCCTCCATTCCTAATCTGGATGAAGATTCTCAGCATCAACTCAGTGACTCAAACGAGAAACTGTACTGTCACTCTAGGCCTCTCTACATCTCTTACACTCTATAATAATCTCTCACCAAACTCCAGGAATTCTCATATGGTAATGTCCTGCTTCTCTTTCTCCATATCCATGGCTTTATTCCAGGCTTTCAGCTACACCTAGTATATTGTAGTTTCTTAATAATGACCCTGCAGAGCTTTTTCTATCCTGGAACATCTTGTTACCTTGCTTAAAAAAATATATTCTCTCATTTCAAAAGCCCTGATGGCATTCCATTGCCCTCAGGATAAAAATCTACATCCCTTTGCTTTGATGTAAAAGCCCTTCTTAATATTAATATACTTTTTGTATTGAGGGAGATTTTTCAAGAATGATAGCTATGGGGCTTCCCTGGTGGCACAGTGGCTGAGAATCTGCCTGCCGATGCAGGGGACACGGGTTCGAGCCCTGGTCTGGGAAGATCCCACATGCTGCGGAGCAACTGGGCCTGTGAGCCACAACTACTGAGGCGTCTGGAGCTTGTGCTCTGCAAAAGAGAGGCCGCAATAGTGAGAAGCCCACGCACCGTGATGAAGAGTGGCCCCCACTCGCCGCAACTAGAGAAAGCCCTCGCACAGAAACGAAGACCCAACACAGCTAAAAATAATAAATAAATAAATTAATTTTTTAAAAAGATGATAGCTATAAAATAATAAATAAGAAAAAGATTGCTGGATTTTTTTCTACGTAAAATTATAAAATTTATGTTAAAACTCATCTTATTATAATTTGGGTATGAACATGTATAATACACATAAATGTGTGTATGTATTGTGTGTGTATGAAAAGAAAAAATTAAATGTCCCCACGAAAAAGCATTTATACAGTTTTTATGGACAGATGGAGTTAATATCCTTAGTATGTGGAAAAGACAATCACTTTATTAAAAGGGAGGAGGGGTTTTAGGAAAACTCACAAAAGAATAGTGACTTCCAATGAGCAGATGAAAAAAAATATTTAGACTTATTAAAATTAAAGAAATGCAAATTCAAATGACAAAATACTATTTTCACTTATAAACTGTCAGAGAAGAGATTTCTAGTAAAGAAAATTCCCCCAGAGCTTCAGAAAGAATATTCAGGCATTGTTGATACAGCTATAAATTGGTACAAACTCTTTGAAGGGTACTTTGTCACTCTGTACCAAAAATAGCCTTAAAATATATATATAACTTTTGGCTTCGAAAATAATCATGAACAAGAGCAAAGATTTTTTCTACTGCAGCAGCCTTTATAATAGTAAAACAGATAAACAATAACAACCTGGAAATCACCTAAATATTCTAAAGGAAAAATTGAGTGCATACATTATATAAATTCTGCATATTGGGATGTATAATGGAATGCTATTCAGGCCATTCACATAATACTTTAGGCAACTCTTTCAGGTATAGTTGTTGTCATAATAAAATTGTTTCAAGTTATTAGTTGGTTGGGGTTTTTTCCCTTTAGTGCCTGCCCTTCCCAGTCTTTCCACAGCTGGCCTTTGAGCCTGTCTCCTGTTTCTCATTCATGTTCTTTTCCTGCCACTCCTCAGTTCTTAAAAGCCAGCCTTGCCTGTGACTGGGGCCTCACACACGCTAGGTTCTCTGTGCCCAGAATGCCCTCACCTCTCTTCTTCATCTGACTAACATCTATGTACCTTGCAACCCCTAGTTCAAGAGAAAGCCATCCTGACTCCCTCAGACTGATTAGAGTTTGTTTTTTTTTTTTTTTTTTTTTTTTTAGTTTATTTATTTATGTCTGTGTTGGGTCTTTGTTTCTGTGCCAGGGCTTTCTCTAGTTGCGGCAAGTGGGGGCCACTCTTGATCGCGGTGCGCAGGCCTCTCTCACTATCGCGGCCGCCCTTGTTGCAGAGCACACAGGCTCCAGACGCTCAGACTCAGTAGTTGTGGCTCACGGGCCCAGCCGCTCCGCGGCATGTGGGATCTTCCCAGACCAGGGCTCGAACCCGTGTCCCCTGCATCGGCAGGCGGACCATCAACCACTGCGCCACCAGGGAAGCCCTGATTAGAGTTTTGTTCTCTGTGTGCCACAAGCAATTTTTCCTAGTTATATTTTAATACTTGACATCTGTAAATTGTCTGTCTACACAGCTATTTCCCCAACCAGACTATGAGTTCCCAAGGGTTAAGACTGGGTTTTATTTTTTTCTGATTTCCCAGTGCCTAGCATAGTTCTTCACATTTAATAAATACTCAGTAAAGCTTGTGATTTAAAGAAGCACAACTTGAAACAGTATTGAATCATAACCTATAACTAGAGAAAGAAAGTGTGTGTGTGTGTGTGTGTGTGTGTGTGTGTGTGTTTGCATAATTTGGAGAGACCATTGTATCAAATATGAAGCAAAGAAACATAACCACGTAATTCTTAACTTACAGTTCTCAGAAATCTTCTCAAAGGTCGATGTTTGTTTCCTCTAAGAGATTATAACTTCTTACAGAGTAATAGAAATGTACATATAAAATAAAAATAAATAACAATAAATTTATTATCTTGTATTTTCTTAGATTCACAAAACTCCCCCAATAGTATTATATACATAATGTAATATATATGTTAAGAATATATTTTAAATATGTATTAATAAGCACTTCAATCAAGCTTCAAAAAACACAGGGCCCCCAACCTCTCAAATGTTTCCAATTAGCTCCTGATCTCTATTTCATAACAGAGACTCATTACCCTCATTGCCAGAACACACAGATATTTGTGCAGGTCCAATAAAGTAAAGGTATGTATTTTGGTGTGACAAACTTGGCTTTGAGTTTGGATTCTGTCTCTTATAATCTTACGCAAGTTACCTCTCGGAACCTCATGGGTTGTTTTGTGTGTGTATGTATGTGTCTAGTGGGGTAGAGGCTCTAAATGCAGTGTAAAACACTCATTACTGGGTCTGGGAACTAAATGAGTGAGAAACAATATTGGGTATTATTTTTTCCTTAATCTGAAGTTCCCATCAGGATTACTTTTTCATTTGCAGGCTTTTATACCTATCACACATTTGATCTTCACAACTACAACGTGGAGAAGCAGGACCACATTACACTCATGTTATAGTTAAGGAAAATAAGACCCAGAGAAGTATAGTTCTATGACCCTAGTCACATGGCTAGTAATCAATGTTTCCAGAGCCCTTGTCAAGCACTTTCTGCTGAATTATACTACTGTGGAACTTTATTAAAATTCCCAGCTGTTTTCTAATTCTGACTAAAAAGCTCTCTTTTCTTTCCTTTTCTCTTCTAACTCTGGAGCTTGATTTCCCTCCACCTGCTTTTACTCGTTGGCTCAGATGAACTGAAGACCATGAATAACATGAAATAAATGCTTCAATGTATAACCAGACTAGATCATGTGAAAGGCTGAATTAAATTCCTAGGAAGTTATGGGTCTGCCACTAATGTGCCATTACTCTACCCCTTCTGATGTTCATCACGAGCTGCATTCCCGAGGATCAAATATATGTGATAACACACTGTAAGTGATAAGGGCCATGGCATACAAATGTCAAGGATCATTACCTGCAGCACACCACCTGGCCACAGCATTTTTAATTAGCTTACAGGTATTTCCTCCTCCTCTACCTCCATATATAACTGGAAAAGAAGCTAAGGACCCATCTTACTCATAAGAGAAGATAGTTTTAATACAGTATAATTGATACTTTAGCTGGGATTTGTAATCTAAAACCCTAGACCTTGGAACTTCCCTGGTGGCACAGTGGTTAAGAATCTGTCTGCCAATGCAGGGGTCACAGTTCGAACCCTGGTCCGGGAAGATCCCACATGCCGCGGAGCAACTAAGCCCATGTGCCACAACTACTGAGACCGCGTGCCACAACTACTGACAGTTGTCAGTGCACAGCTGCAAAGACCCACAGAGACAAAAATAAATTTATAAAAAAATAAATATAAAAAATAAAAATAAAACCCTAGACCTTGCTTTCCACACAATACCCTAGCAAAGGTTTAAAAACTCTCTCCAGCTCCCAGACAAAATTGAGAGGGTAATAATTCTCTAAAGAGAATTGGGCCCTTTTCCAAATAAACATACTAAACCAATATGCAAAGGTCCAAAACAGTCTTAAAGCTGATCAACTAAAAGGACAGGAGTGGGCTTCCCTGGTGGCGCAGTGGTTGAGAGTCCGCCTGACAATGCAGGAGACACGGGTTCGTAGCCCGGTCCAGGAAGATCCCACATGCTGTGGAGCAGCTAGACCCGTGAGCCATGGCCGCTGAGCCTGTGCGTCCAGAGCCTGTATTCTGCAACGGGAGAGGTCACAGCAGTGAGAGGCCCACGTACCACCAAAAAAAACCAAAAAACAAAAAAACAGGAGTTTCAGTTACACAAAACAAACCAATAGGCTGAAATTCAGATATTCTATCTTATATAGATCTTGATCCAAGTTCTATTTTCATATTTAATATAGACTGAATGTTAGGAAGCTGACATGAAGACTTCACATTAGGACTGATATGATTCCTTTCAATTTTATTTCCTATCTTTTCTCTACATAAATCTTTGTAGAGCTGAACCAGTCTCCTCTTGCTTAAATAAGTCCCCACATTTATTTTGGCCTCCTAGCAAAAGTATTATTGGATTTTCCTAAACTTCTGTAACTACCTCATCCTCTGATAATTTATCAGCACTTACTGTCTGTAGCAAGTATATAACACATACATATATATAATATTTATGTATAACACTTATTATACAGTTATCTATATTTTATTTATATATTCTATTTCTCAGTAGCTATATCATCAACATCTTGAAGTCAGAGGCTATGTCATATGCTTGCTTTTTTTCTCAGAACATAGCACATGTACTATAAATAGTAGGCATGAAATAAGAATGATGATTGTTGATGATTTGAAGAAGTTGCCAGAAATAGGAAAAAAATGTTAGAAATGGGCTTTTTCTTACACAGGAACTTTTTTTAAAAAGGATTATTTTTCTCATTTTCAAGTCATTTTTGGCTTCATCAAAATAATAGGGAGCATAGAGAAGCAAGTTTTGAAGAACACATTGGTTTTTAGTTGACAACTTATTGATACCATATTATATAAAGTTATTCCAGATGTTTTTGACTCTCATATTTACAAGTATCTCAGTACTTCACAAACTTTCATTAAGATTTAAGATAGTTATGAAGCTGTAATCTTTTTTCTAAAATATTGATTTTAAAGGTAATAAATGCTCATTATAAACAACATACAAACATTACAAAACTATATAAAGTGAAAAATAAAAGTCCTCCATTCCACATTATTCTAGTCCCATGACGCAGCAGTAAACTACCATAAACTTAAACTTAAACTTTCTTATTTGTCCTTCCAGAATTCTTAGCACACATATCTGCAAAGATATAAGTATAATTTAGGGATCGTGTTATACAGTCTACTTTTTTTTCACTTTACAATATAGTGTGTTTCCATATCAGTACATATAAATCTACTTTGTTTCTTTAACTTTAATATAATACTTGATACCTACAAAAAACTTATGTAACAAATATATAATAATTAAAACAAAATATGAGCCTATTATTTATTAAACTATAATTTTTATTGAGATAATTGTAAATTCACTTGTAGTTGTAAGAAACAATACAGCAAGATCCCCTGTACACATTGCTCAGTCACCTTCCATGGTAACATTTTACAGTTACAGCATAATATCACAACCAGGATGTTGACTTTGATACAATCTACCAATTCAGATTTCCCCAGTGTTATATAAAGGGAATCATATAGTATGTTACCTTTTGAGATTAACCTTTTTGTTAAATTCCCAGTCAAGTTGTTGCATGCATCAATGGTTCATTCCTTTTTATTTTATTTATTTTTTTTGTTTGTTTGTTTTTGTTTTTTTGCGGTACGCGGGCCTCTCACTGCTGTGGCCTCTCCCGTTGCGGAGCACAGGCTCCGGACGCGCAGGCTCAGCGGCCATGGCTCACGGGCCCAGCCGCTCCGCAGCATGTGGGATCTTCCCGGACCGGGGCAGGAACCCGTGTCCCCTGCATCGGCAGGCAGGCTCTCAACGACTGCGCCACCAGGGAAGCCCGCTTCATTCCTTTTTATTGCAGAGTGGTCTAAGTTAGAATCTTAATACTATAAGCAGCATGGTATTATCAGATGCCACAGCATCTTCTATCACAACATGTTTCAAGAAATCAAATCTAAGTGACCCTAAAAGTCAAGGATTGTGTTATGAAATTAATATAGGCCCAGCTTGTTTTCAGGAGTGTAATGGGAACTTTATGAATATGGTCCTGGGTGAGGCCCAGGACAGTCTTTCCAGTAGAAAATGTATAAAGTTCAAAAATACCATTCCGTTTGTACGTGTTTTATCATTTGGTAACATGATTTAATTTGAACTTAAGAGACAAAAACAGCAACCTTAGGTTGAAGGAAACCCAGAAGACTTCTGACCTTCTTCTCTACTGGGATATCCTCCAGCTCATCCAGGGCAGAATGCCTGGTACATGAAGAGGCAATGTGAAAACCAGCTATCTAAGTAGGTCAAATGGGTAAGCACCCTTTTATGGACTCGCTCTAGTGTTTGAAACAACTTCCTGTTTAAAGACAGGGAGTATCTTAGTGTATTAAGATAATATTCATCCTTCGGAGCAGTTAGCAAACTGTGAAGGAAAAGGAAGACTGAGGAAAACTACAAATTTAGGACACATTTAACCTCACAATTGCTGAAACAGCTATATAAAGTGTTTCAGAAAATGTGAAGTAATATGCTGTCAAAAAGCACTGTTCTAGGGCTTCGCTGGTGGCGCAGTGGTTGAGAGTCCGCCTGCCGATGCAGGGGACGCGGGCTCGTGCCCCGCTCTGGGAGGATCCCACATGCCGCGGAGCGGCTGGGCCCGTGAGCCATGGCCGCTGAGCCTGCGCGTCCGGAGCCTGTGCTCCGCAACGGGAGAGGCCACAACAGTGAGAGGCCCGGGTACCGCAAGAAAAAAAAAAAAAAAGCACTGTTCTAAAAGAGGAAAGTAGAATAGAAAAAAATTTCACAAATATATAAGAATTCTTCCATATCGGGGCTTCCCTGGTGGTGCAGTGGTTAAGAATCCACCTGACAATGCAGGGGACACGGGTTCGAGCCCTGGTCCGGGGAGATCCCACATGCCATGGAGCAACTACGCCCATGCGCTACAATTACTGAGCCTGCATTTTAGAGTCCGTGAGCCACAACTACTGAGCCTGTGCACTACAACTACGGAAGCCCGCGCGACTAGAGCCCGTGCTTCTCAACCAGAGAAGCCACTGCAACGAGAAGCCCGCGCACCGCAGTGAGGAGTAGCCCCCGCTCGCCACAACCAGAGAAAAGCCCACGCACAGCAATGAAGACCCAACACAGCCAAAAACAATAAATAAATAAATAAAGTAAAATAAATAGATTTTTTAAAAAGAATTTTTCCATATAATAGAATTTTTTTCCTTAGCAATGTTAGTTCTTAGGAGGGAATACAAGCACAGGAAATCAAGTTAGACATAGGTTTATAGATGGGACAATGTGCATTTGACCTTTTGTTTTCTTTTTATCAATTAAAATGTGATCTAAGGATCTGTAAATAGAAACAGAATATTCATAGGCAACTAGGAAAATTTGAATAGCAAATTTCACTGGTTTGCAGATGGCACATAAATGTGACTTTGTAAAAATAGATCAGAAAGAACGGGAGAGAAATGGAGAGTAGTTTATTTCAGTGACAAAGAAAATAACGTCTGGAACTCCAAACTAAACAATTATTTTCCTATTTCTGCAAAAATGCTTATATGTTAGCTTTTAAGATAAATTATCTCTATTTTTTCAATTTGACACACAAGCAAATTTCAGTTTGTGTCCTTGAAATACTTTCTTCACTTATATGCATCTTTTTTTTAGGCCTTGTGGCTTGTGGGATCTTAGTTTCCCTACTAGGGATTGTACCTGGGCCCT
Organism: Kogia breviceps; assembly: GCF_026419965.1. NCBI lineage: Eukaryota > Metazoa > Chordata > Mammalia > Artiodactyla > Physeteridae > Kogia > Kogia breviceps. The sequence continues at coordinate 120,363,915 of NC_081315.1, read as the reverse complement.
TGGCAGTGAAAGCAAGGAGTACTAACCACTGGACCGCCAGGGAATTCCCTACATCCTTTTTTCTTTCTTTTTTTTTTTTTTAAACAGTGCAAAAGGGGATATGGAGAATAATAATGAAAGACTAGAATGAGAATAAAACATCCTTTATAGGGGATTCCTTGGTGGCACAGTGGTTAAGATTCCGCCTGCCAATGCAGGTGACACGGGTTCAAGCCCTGGTCCAGGAAGATCCCACATACCGCAGAGCAACTAAGCTCCTGCGCTACAACTGCTGAGCCTGCGCTCTAGAGCCTGTGAGCCACAACTACTGAGCCTGCATGCCACAACTACTGAAGTCCACGCACGTAGAGCCCGTGCTCTGCAACAAGAGAAGCCACAGCAATGAGAAGCCCGCGCACTGCAACAAAGAGTAGCCCTTGCTTGCCGCAACTAGAGAAAGCCCACGTGCAGCAACGAAGACCCAACACAGCCAAAAATAAATAAATAAATAAAAACATCCTTTATAGGTCCACTGTTCAGGCCCAGTAAGCATCTCTAACTCAGCATGTCCACAACCACCTTGACTGCTTCTGTGTGTTTTCATAGTGAAATCCCAGAGATTCAGGGATTATCCCATTCTCCTTCCTCTTTTTGTCTAATCATCCCCACATCAGATATTAAATTCCCTTTATACCAATTTATTTTGTATCAGTTCCCTTCTCTTTCTTCACAGTTGCCATAATCTCAATTCAGGCTCTCACTGCTTTTTTTTTCCTGTTTTACTGCAAGGATTTTTTTTTTTTTTTTTTTTTGTAAAGGAGACCCTTTTATTGCAAAGAGATTTTCAGTCTCTCGGGGAATAGGAGCAGGGGCTTTTCTGGGGCCTCAGTCTTGGGCCCTGGCTTTCAGAGCTGCTTTGTACTTCCCTGTCATTTCCCTGGGCAATGGCACTAGGCCGGGGCAGGGCACCTGCCCCTCCACCTCACAGATGCACTCCCGCAGGCAATACTTTCGGGGGCCAAAGTGGGCTGGGTGAGAAAGCTGTTTTTTCTCCTGCTCCTCTTTCTCGAGGGTTTCCTCATTCTTCCCCAGAATCTTTTTGATGTGCTCCATGATCTCCTTATTGCTCTTGGTCTCCACGTCCACAAGGACTTGCTCCCCAGAATCTAAACAGAACCGCAGGAAGGGTGTTGGCGTCATGTTCTTAAACATCATGATCTGTACCCGGGGGTTCTTGTACTGGATCTGAGGTATGTTGAAAAACACGAATTTCCTGGCGCCCTCGCCCAGCTCCCCGTGCGTGTTGTAGTTCACCGTCATGACCTTCACCGAGTCCTTGAACACTACGTCCCCCTGGCCCAGGTACTGCAGGGTGCGGAGTATCGGGAAGTAGCCTTTCACGGACATGGCGGCTGCGGCGGAGGGGCCGGACCGCCGGCCGCGAGCCCAGCAGCGCGGAGAGAGGAGCTAAGCTGAAGCCGCCTGGGCGGCCCTCTCGCCGCTTCTCCTCCGCGCCCGTTTCCACTTCCCGCGCAGACTCACCTGCAAGGATTTCTTGACTGGTCTCTCCCACTTCAATCCTGTGATCTATCCTGGAATGATCTTTCTAAAACCAATGTTTAATCCGGGGGCACATCTGCTTCCACTGCTTCAAAGGTTCTGCATAGTAATCAGGATAAACTCTAAACCCCTTAGTTGAATGCACAAAGCCCTTCACAATCTGGTCCCTGCCTGTGGCTCTTGCATCATCATCTACCATATTCCTACACACTACACACTACACACATTTTTCACCATCTTGCCTTCAGACATCCTGCCCCCTGTAACTCAAATGCTCTTCTCCTTTTTAAAACACACTTAAGGTCCTTTTTTGGGTTCTGCTACCCCTACCCCCCCATCACTTTAATTTAAATTCCTCTGTCTTGGGGGCTTCCCTGGTGGTCCAGCGGTTAGGACTCCATGCTCCCAATGCAGGGGGCCTGGGTTCAATCCCCGGTTGGGGAACTAGAGCCTGAATGCCGCAACTAAGACCTGGCACAGCCAAATAAATAAATACTTTTTAAAAAGATAAATAAATTCCTCTGTCTTACGCTCTCATTTTACCTGTGTTACTCCTTCATTCATTCAACAAATATTTGAGTGCCTACCATGTGCCAGGCATTATATTATATTGTCAAAATGTGGTGATGATTTATGTCTCTCCTCCCCACTTGAATGTAAACGCCTTGGATACTGGGTTCAATTTGAATACAGTGTCTAGTGGGTGGATGGGTGGATGGGTGGATGGATGGATGAATGGAGATATTTAAGGATGGCTGACAGTATTCCTTATAAGCAACAAAAATATTTTTATATTAATCATTTTATGTAGAAAAATTTCTAAGACGTATTACAACCTCCCTGCCTTCTAAAAAAATACTGACTGACTCTTCTTTTTTTAAAAAAAAAAAAATTATTTATTTATTTTTGGCTGCGTTGGGTCGGGTCTTCATTGCTGCGTGAGGGCTTTTCTCTACTTGCGGTGAGCTGGGGCTACTCTTCCTTGCACTGCATGGGCTTCTCATTGCGGTGGCTTCTCTTGTTGCAGAGCACAGGCCCTAGGCGCATGGGCTTCAGTAGTTGTGGCACGCAGGCTCAGTAGTTGTGGCACCCGGGCTTAGTTGCTCCGTGGCACGTGGGATCTTCCTGGACCAGGGCTCGAACCCGTGTCCCCTGCATTGGCAGATGGATTCTTAATCACTGTGCCACCAGGGAAGCCCACTGATGGACTCTTCTAAATGACTCCTTATTACTGTTCTTTGAAGTAGTTTTTTTCTATAGTTTTCTCTTAGCTTCCTTGCTGACATGAAATCACTTGTTGCTTATTACTGTTGTTGATATGCCACCTGAGTCAGCTGTTCTTCCTCTAATACCATTCCGATCTGTTACAAGTTTGGAAAACATCATGAAAATTGCTGTAACTGTATGAAAAACACAGGTAGATTCAGAATGAGGTCCTGGACACTCTCTTATGAGAATGGTCATGACTCTAGGGCGGTAGTCTTTTTTTTTTTTTAGGGCAGTAGTCTTAATGACAATTATATTTGCCTAACAGAATACTTTCCTTACTTCATGATTCTTTGGGCTCTGGATAGGAATGGTATTAATGTATAAGATTTAGTACCATTTCAGAAACTAAAATCTGGGACTTCCCCAGCAGTCCAGTGGTTAAGACTCTGCTTTCCAATGCAGGGGGCACTGGTTCGATCCCTGGTTGGCGAACTAAGGTTCCACATGCCGCAAGGTGCAGCCAAAAATTAAAAGAAAAGAAAAGAAACGAAAATCTACCAAATAGAAATAAATATTTGAACATACACCAAATTAGGAAATAGTGGTAAGATATGGGATTTTAAAAAGACATATCACAAAATCAATCTGATTTAAATATCTGACACAGTCTATGTTCTCTTCAGTATATGGTGAAATGAAAAGAGCATGGGCTTTGGAAACAGATAAATTCAGGCCCAAATCTTTGTTCATTCTTTGGATGACTTAGCTATTCTCCCTTGATTTCATCTATAAGATCCCTAGGCTGGAAAATGGAGATAAAAACACTCTTCTTACTGAGTTCTTAGCAAATAGATTAAGATAATAATTTAAATAGTCAACAGTAATGTACATTTAAAAATTTGTTGAGAGAGTAGCTCTCATGTTAAGTGGACTTAACAGTAAAATTAAAAAGTTTTTAAAAGATAAAATTTAAGAGCAGTTGCCTATTTGGCATTTCCTCTTGCAAAAATGAGCACCTGCAAAATAAGATAGTGGTAACATCAGTAATTAGAAAAAGAAAGCTAAAGTCTCAGCAAAGTGATAGATCATTAATGTTTTACTGGGCAAATCTTGTAAATCCTTGCAAATGTATGCTCTCAGTGTCTTTCAAGCAACCTTTTGACCTTTGCTAACTCATGATTACAGCCTTACTCAGCCTCCTGTCAGGAGATCTCCCCTGTGCTACTCTGAGTGGCAACAAGCTCCTCTTTCCCTACAGACCACCAGGCCATTCTTGGAGAGGGTTTTGTTTTATAAACTCTGAAACTGTGCTAAGCACTTCATAACGAATAACATTTAATCACACGAGATAGGTTTTTTTAAAATGTTATCTTTATTTTTTTTAGTGAGGTATAATTGACAACATTGTATTAATTTGAGGTATACAACATGATTTCAATATTTGTATTACTGCAAAATGATCACAAGTCTAGTTAACATCCACCACCATACATAGTTACAAAATTTCTTTTTCTTGTGAGAACTTTTTTTTTTTTTTTGCGGTATGCGGGCCTCTCACTGTTGTGGCCTCTCCCGTTGCGGAGCACAGGCTCCGGACGCGCAGGCCTAGCGGCCATGGCTCACGGGCTTAGTTGCTCCGCGGCATGTGGGATCTTCCCGGACCAGGGCACGAACCCGTGTCTCCTGCATTGGCAGGCGGACTCTCAACCACTGCGCCACCAGGGAAGCCCTCTTGTGAGAACTTTTAAGATCTACTCTCTTAGCAACTTTCAAATATGCAATACAGTATTATTAACTATAGTCACCATGCTATCCATTGCATCCCCAGGACTTATTTATTTTATAACTGGAAGTTTGTACCTTTTGATCTCCCTTTACCCATTTCACCCACCTCCCCACCCTCCAGACCTTACCGTTCTTACACACACTTTACAGATAGGAAAACTGAGGCCGAAGTTTAAGCCTGAGTTGTTCAACACAGTAGCCACTAGCCCATGTAACATTTGAGCACTTGAAATGTAGCTTGTGTGAATTGAGATGTAGGGGTGAAGCACATATCAGATTTCAAAGACTTAGCACAAATTAAAAGATTGTAAACTATCTCATTAATATTAGTTTACATTAAGGAATTCCCTGCTGGTCCAGTGATTAGGAATCTGTGCTTCCACTGTAGAGGGTATGGGTTCGATCCCTGGTCAGGGGAACTAAGATCCTGCAAGCCACATGGTGAGGCCAATAAATAAATAAATAAATAAATAAATGTAAAAGTTTACATTGATTGCATGTTGAAGTAACATTTCATGTATATTGGCATAAGTGAAATACTTTATTAAAGTTGATTTCAGTTGTTTCTTTTACTTTCTTTAACATGGCTACTAGAAAATTTTAAATTGCTAATGTGTCTCCTATTATGCTTCTATGGGACAATTCTGGTTTAAGCAAGTTGCCCCAGATCACCCTGGTGGTGTCAAAGGAAGGGTTAGAACCAGGTGGTCTGGTCCCAGAGCAAGAGCTCTTCATCGCTGGTTTCTAAATATGCATAAAGCACTTAGTGCTACCGGGCATATACTGGTAGCACAAATTCACTGAATGCAGTTTCCTTCTATGTTCGCTAATGACATATCCCTTTTCCTGCACCTCTGCTTCCTTCTAAAGTACTTAATAGATAGTATATGATTTAATTTCTATAATAAGCCTATTAATTGCCTGCTATCATTATCGCCATTTTACAGACAAGGATATTGCAGTTTAGAGAGGTTAAGTCCCTTGGCCAAGATCACAAAGCAAATGAGGAGTTAAACTATCTCAGAATATGTACATTAACAAGGATCATAATATTCAGTCCATCTAAATTGCCTGAGATTACTGTATGGGGCATGCTCTGTGGAACCAGTGTTTCTAGCTAATTGTTAAGATAATCTGCTATCAGGAGGTTGAAATCAAGTTTCAAGGCCCCAGTAGTCATATTCATAGAGACACAACCTCAGAAAAGTATCAAGCAATAACTGCTGCCATATTTCTTCTGTCATAAGTTATACATCATTTTCAATATGAATTAATGCTAACCAATATATTAAAAATTTAAATACAATCAATCAAAATATTTCTAACTTGGTACACAAGGTATATTATAGTACCTTGTATGCCAGATGTCTAGTAATTCTCATTGTAGACTTCAGCCTAACACATTATTTTTTAGCACTAGGATATTTTGGAACCTTTCAGCGTTCAAAATTGAAGTTAAAGAAGAAATGAATTTAAGGTGCCCTTATTACAAGTCTGAGATAATTCAGAGAGGGGAACATATCAATAATCTTTTAACAGTTAGTAATTGTGTTTTAATTTTCAAAAAATTAATTTTGTGTCTAGCAGTAATAAAAACAACAAGAAAATCCCTTGCGTCAATGGACCTTACATTCTATCCAGGGGGATAGGAGGGGAGATAGATGTTACAAATGAATATGTATTATTTCAGGTGGTTAAAGGGGCTATGAAGAAAAACAAAGCAGAGTAAAGGAACAGAGAATGACAGGAGAATGATGGATGGAAATGGTGCTATTTTTAGTAGAAGAATCTGGGAAGTCCTCTTTGATATGCTGACATTTACACAGGGGCCTAAATGAAGTGATGCAAGCTTTGCAGTTATTTTGGGGAAAGAGTTCCAGGCAGAGGGAAAGGCAGGGGCAAAGGACCTAAGGAAGGAGCAAAAAGCTAATATGGCCAGAACTGAGTGAACAAGGGTAGATCATGAGGTTAGAGAGATGTGGAGAGGGGGCAGATGCAGAGTCTGACAGGCCTCTGTAAGGACTTTTTTGTGTGTGTGTGGTACGTGGGCCTCTCACTGCTGTGGTCTCTCCCATTGCAGAGCACAGGCTCTGGATGCGCAGGCCCAGAGGCCATGGCTCACGGGCCCAGCCACTCCGCAACATGTGGGATCTTCCCAGACCGGGGCACGAACCTGTGTCCCCTGCATTGGCAGGCTGACTCTCAACCACTGCGCCACCAGGGAAGCCCTGTAAGGCCTTTTGACTTCATTTTGATTGACACTGAAAGTCATTGGAGGTTTTACAGCAGAAGAGTGAGAAACTCTGAGTCACACGCTTACTGCTTTATGGAGAATATACTGGGGCTTCCCTGGTGGCGCAGTGGTTGAGAGTCCGCCTGCCAATGCAGGGGACACAGGTTCGTGCCCCGGTCTGGGAAGATCCCACATGTTGTGGAGTGGCTGGGCCCATGAGCCATGGCCTCTGGGCCTGCGCATCCGGAGCCTGTGCTCTGCAATGGGAGAGACCACAGCAGTGAGAGGCCCGCGTACCGCAAAAAAAAAAAAAAGAATAGATTGTAGGCAGCAAAAATGAACGTAGGGGTGCCCGTTAAGAGGCTATTGCAATTGCCCAGTTGTGCAAGTTTGGTAGCTTAGACTAGGATGGTACCAGTGTAGGTGATGAAGAAGGTCAGATTTGGGTTATTTATGGAGGTAAGGCTGACAAAATCTGGTTGGATGTGAGATGTGGGAAAAAGATAGCAGTTAAACTGGCCTGAATGCATAGGACTTTGTTTTCTTTCATTCATTCATTCACTCATCCTTTCATAGGCTCTGAACTCTGCCACTTGTCTTGTGCCCAAACCCAAACTCGTGCTCATACAGAGTAACCCTTCTTGCTCTTGGGGTTTTTTGTTTTTGTTTTATTTATTTATTTTTGGCTGCATTGGGTCTTTGTGGCTGCTCTCGGGCTTTCTCTAGTTGTGGTGGGTGAGGGTTACTCTTCGTTGTGGTGCGCGGGCTTCTCATTGTGGTGGCTTCTCTTGTTGTGGAGCACAGGCTCTGGGCACACCGGCTTCAGTGGTTGTGGCTCGCAGGCTCTAGAGTGCAGGCTCAGTAGTTGTGGCTCACGGGCCCAGTTGCTCTGTGGCATGTGGGATCTTCCCAGACCAGGGCTCGAACCCGTGTCCCCTGCATTGGCAGGAGAATTCTTAACCACTGTGTCACCAGGGAAGCCCTCTTGGTTGCTTTTTGAGTGTTTTCTTTTTTTTTTTTTTAGATAATTTTTCCCTTTTAAAAGCAAACTACATCTATAAAAAAAAATTATTTTTGAAGAAAATAGGGGAAAAATCAACCTAATTTCATCTCCTTAAATCTAATTTTAATATTTTGTATATTATTTTCCTAGTACTTTGCAAAATGCATGCATATTTTTGCATAATGACATTATTGGGAATAACCTATCATCTATATTGCATATTCAACTTTGCCTTTTGTCTACATGGTATTCAAAAGTAGCATTTATAATTATTGTATAATGCAGAGTATATATATTACTATTTCAGTCACTATTTCGCTTACAGCTTCTTCTAATTCTTCCTTATTATAAATAGCCCTGAAGGAACGTTCCTATTTTCGGATTATAATATTAGGTCAAATTTTCAGATTTGGATTGCTGGGTCAAAAATAATGAATATTTTGTCTAATATATTAAAATTCATTTAAAATATATCTCTCTATTCAGTATCTGTATAAGACCAAAATTAAACTGAACTTGGTGAACATAAAAATTTTTAAAAGCTTCTAAATTTTCAGTGAAAAATCCCAATCTTTCTCAAATTGTTTGATTAACATATGAAAAGGAGTTACTTTAAAATTTTTACTACTATACTATGGCTTTACTGTTTATTTCAAATGTAACACGCTTACTTAAAAATTTTTAGAAATGCTGAAAGGTAGAAGTAGGAAAAACACTTTACTCATGTCCCATCCTCAAAGTCACTGATAGACTATTAGTGGATTTCCTTCCAGTCTTCTTTTAATGCTTAGATTATTTTTATTTTTTAAAAAACTTATTTGTATTCCTACTATAAATACAATTTCACATTCCAACTTATTCATTTAACATTTTTCCACATAATTAAACAGTTTCCTTTTTTTAATGAAAGCTTCTTTCTTTCTTTTTTTCTTTATTTTTGGCTGTGTTGGGTCTTCGTTTCTGGGTGAGGGCTTTCTCTAGTTGAGGCGAGCGGGGGCCACTCTTCATCGCGGTGCGCGGGCCTCTCACTGTCGCGGTCTCTCTTGTTGAGGGGCACAGGCTCCAGACGTGCAGGCTCAGTAGTTGTGGATCACGGGCCTAATTGCTCCGCAGCATGTGGGATCTTCCCAAACCAGGGCTTGAACCCGTGTCCCCTGCATCAGCAGGCAGATTCTCAACCACGGCGCCACCAGGGAAGCCCAACATACTTTTTTAATGACTGTAATGTTCTGTGGAATTTACTTGGATATTAGTACGCTCTATCTTTGACTATTGTTAACCCACCCATCAGAGTTTAATCAGGTTGACCCGTCAAGCTAAGTGGTGGTTTTAGCCCTTCCTTAGCACACCATTAGGGGCCACTGAACAAATTTTCCCAAAAGTAGGCTTATAGACATCTCCATGCTAGACCCTCTACAGATTTTCCTTAACTCTTCACCTTTATTTTTAGTTTCTTTAATTCTATCATGGTGCTACATCTGTCCTTATATAGCCTTTCCAATTTATATATTGTTTTCCACTTTTAAATATATTGGTAAGTCATCATATATGCATATATTAAAATGAAATGTAATCTTCATCTTTATTAAAGAAGCAATACCTGTTTACTAAAGAACATCATAAAATATACAAGGGAAAAAAAGGAAAAAGAAATCCAAAAGATGTATTCCAAGCAACAACGTTAATTCCTGGCATATACTGTACTACATCTTTTTTTTTTTTTTTTTAATGTATGTATATATACCCCTTGCACTTCACCTGCACTTGTCTGTGTTATTTATCATCAACAATGGAGAATAACCTAATTTTTCAACTTGGAGGAATAAAAGCTGCCTCCTTGAGCTGAAGTTTCATATTGTTGTAATGTTTTTCTTAGAGGGATTTAGGACGTCTCACCTATTCATTTCAGGGAACACAAAACACAAAGTGAGAGAAGGTTGATGCTGGATATAAAAGAAAGTGGAAAAAATAAATCAAGGTCAAAGAGGAAGGATGGGTTTCAGAGGCCCTGGATCCTCAGCTGCTGCTGCTTCTCATCTTGCACCTGGCCTCCTGCTGGACACCAGTGCCTGCCCTTAACCCCCCTCCTCCATCCTGCCCTTGAGGAGACACACATTAAGACAGGGTAAGCCTAAACTCCCACTCTCCTGTTCTCACTGCACAATGCAAACGCCCATGACATTTAGGCTGGTACTGAGTGATCCCTTAGGGTTCCTAATGATCAGCATTGCTTTAGGCAACTTCCTTGGGTTTGGGCAACATTCTCACCTCAGTAAAAGATCAAAGAGATCTCTCTTGCCATAGGGATACACAATTTAAAGAGTTTACTTATGTTTAATGTTCCACGAAATAATGAAACTATATATAGACTGTATGCTTGATATTTATATTCTATTTTACAAAATGTTATCATCTGTGCTGGTAAAACATGGGCTTTGATGTCAGATAAACTTGAAATCTTACTCCTGACTTTGCCACTTATTAATTGTGGGAACTTCATTAAGCAATTTTTAATTCTCTAAAGTTCAATTTGTTTAGACGAAATGCAGCTAATAGTACCCAACTGCAAATTTAAGTGCTAAATAAAATAATATATGCAAAAAGACTAATAGAGTGCCAGGCAGATAGTTTTTTTAAACCTTTATTTCTTAGCACAGCTAGAATGGTGTCTCATGTGTATTCGTTGCAACTGAATTAAATAGATGAGCACATATATACATGAGTTTAATTCTTTGCCAGCATAGGCATCTGAGAAGTTTTGCAAGGGAGAGAAATCTCCTTGGCCCTTCAATGTCACAAAATGGTGCCCAGCACTTCCACTCACATGTACATACCTCAGGTTATGAAGTCTACTTGGCTCCATGTCAAAGAAAAGAAAAGGGTTGAGAATTTAAGAGTGGCCAGTAGGACACAGATCCAGGAATTTTTTGCTGTGTTGCCATAGAGCCTGCACTACTGAATTGACAGCAGAGCCACACAGGACTTTGCATTAGCCATCAACTTCAGGGACTCTCAATATAAATCTAGTTCAGGTAGAGAATTTAGAAAAGGAAGAGGAGAGAAATAATGGTCCTGCCTCATCCTAGAAAGAACTTAGGATCCAACAGGAGAGAGAATATGAAATGCTAAGAGTTGGTCAGCATATTTTTATGATGAGGTAGCAATGATGGGTCCCCATCTAATGATGGGTTTATAGTAAGAATAATATTTCTGGAACAATGTGATTTGAAACTTTTCTCTTTATTTCTCATTTTACCTCTTGTCACTAAAAGAAGATCTTCATTCTCACATCACTAGCAAAATTCAGGGTACTACCTTGCTGGTCCTGTCTATAGATAGGGGAAGAGAGAAAATGAGGTAATTTCAGAAAGAAGATATCCCTTGCCCCAAAATATCTTCCTACCCCTGAAATTCTATTTCAGAATCTCCTTGTAAAATGCCTATCACAGTGCCAGCACATATTTATTAATTGTTCAATATATGATGGCTATTTCTATTACCATATAATATATATAAAATTACATATTATCTTTACTTTTTTTTTTTGGCCATGTTGCGTGGCATGTGGGAATCTTAGTTCCCTGACCAGGGATCCAACCTGGGCCCCTTCAGTGGAAGCGCAGACTCCTAACCACTGAACCACCAGGGAATTCCCTATTTTTACTTTATCTCTACAATTTTGTAGTCTTGGAAGGGACAGTACTCTAAGATGTTTTAGATCACATCATTCTCCTCAAAACCCTCCAGTGGCTTCTCATCTCCCTTAGAATCAAACTAAAAAATTTTTACAGTGACCACCCCCCCAAGGCCCTACATCACCTGATCTCCAGCTCCATGCTTACCCTCATATTCTACCACTCTTAGCTACTCCGCAGCTGCTCTGCTGGCCTTCTTTTTGTACCGCAATATCCAAGGCACACTCCCACCTTGGCGACTTTGCATTTGATGTTCCTGGACTTAAAACCTAGACTCCCTCTATCTCACATCCTTCAGGTTCTTTGCTCAGATATCATCTTCTCAATGAGACCAACCCCTCCTGGCTTTATTTTTCTCCATAGATGTGTCATAATCCAAAATAGCACATATGCATTTATATATCGATTGCTATCTCTGTCCACTAGAGCATATGCTCAACAAGGGCAGATATATATTTTATTGCTGATGCTTAGCCATTAATAGCTACACAATAAATATTTGCTGAAAGAATAAGTGAATAAATCATATACCTTGCCATTTGAAATGGATTATCTGAGAAAATATTTTCTAAAAGTACAATCATGAGAGGAAGCATGAGAATCAGATGGGATACACATGGAGGTAAAGGGCATGGAACGGGACAGTCTTGGAGGTCTGGAAATAAACTCGTCTACCTGATCATTTTGTAGAAAGCCAAGCCTTTTTGGTGGGCCAGAAACAATGTTGCATTAATCCAGGCAATTGAAGAAAACCCAAACCTCATCTCAGAAATTCCACTGTATTGGGGCTTCCCTGGAGGCGCAGTGGTTGAGAATCTGCCTGCTAATGCAGGGGACATGGGTTCGAGCCCTGGTCTGGGAAGATCCCACATGCCGCAGAGCAACTGGGCCCGTGAGCCACAGTTACTGAGCCTGTGCATCTGGAGCTTGTGCTCCGCAACAAGAGAGGCCGCAATAGTGAGAGGCCCGTGCACCGCGATGAAGAGTGGCCCCCGCTTGCCACAACTAGAGAAAGCCCTTGCACAGAAACGAAGACCCAACACAGCCATAAATAAATAAATTAATTAAATAAAAACACTTTGTAAAAAAAAAAAAGAAATTCCACTGTATTAAAACTCTTCTGTGGCCATTTCTCATTCATGTTAATAGATCTCTCCTTTTCTTCTAAGAGCAGTTAGAGGGAAAAAAAAAAAATTTACTTCAAGGGCCCGGAAGAGAATGACTTAACTAAATATAGCTACATGGTACTGTAAGAAATAAAGACTAAGTTCTGCCAAAATAAGATCCTATCAACAAGGAACACATTATGTTATTCTTGGTTTCAACCTTGAGATAGGAAAGTTTAAGAAACTAAGATTTGCAATTCTCTATTTTCATATAATAATTAGAAATTTAAATGGTCTGGTATTTGCACCATCTTTTCCAAGTGCAAACTGGATATTTAAAGGCAGGGGCTACGTGACTCCAGATAAAAATACACTGTATCATACTGGAAGCCATGTATGCCTTCCCAGCTGCTGCAAGAACATTTGTCATGTGGTGACAGCATTCTTCTCACTTCTGATAGCACGCACACTCTCAGACCAGTACCCAGAGCCTCTTCTAGTCTTTGTGAAGTCAATTTTCAATAACTCTTTAAGATTAGAACTACGTAAGAAAGGTCTTAAGTCCCCTCCTACTTTTTCAAACCGTTTCAAAATTAAGAATGAGATCAGTAGAGACTACATTTCAATGATATGCACTTCAGGGCCAGAGATGTAGTGAAACCAAACACTTCTGTGGCCCCATGCAGGGTCTCACAACTCCAGGATTAAACATCAGCTTTGGATGCCAACTAAAGCAGAGTCATCCAAAACTTGCTCTGGAAAACTTTTAATTACAGCTCTTTCCTTCTTGGCATAGGTAAGTTAGGAAGCAGTGATGGAAAGAAATGCTATTTAGAGGATGGTAGTCTTTTTTACTTAGAGGGGTTAGGGGAAGAAAAATTAAGTATAAATGAAGAGGGGTTATGTTAGAAGCAGACAATAGGTTACCTCACAAGGGAATATGATGATGTGGGGTTTAAGCAAGTAGAAGAAGCCAAATGATACGCAAAAATGTATTGTATGGGATAGTAATACACTTCCATGTATAATCACGAGATAATCTCGAGAACAGTGGTCCAAAGTGTGGTCCCAGGACCAGCTGCATCAGCATCACCTGGGAACTTGTTCAAGATGCAAAGTGTCAGTCCCACCCCAGACTTATTGAATCAGAAACCCTGTGGGTAGAGTGCAGCAAGCTTACCCAGCCCCCCAAGGATTCTGCTGCACAGTAACATTTGAGAACCATTGAACTAGTGAATCTCAAGCCCTGGTGCAATAGTTCTGCAACCTTCATGAACATTAGGATCATCACCTGGTGATAGATCACAGCCTCTAATGCCCTGCGCAGAATAGGCTCTTCATCAATTCTTGTGGCCTTGTGGACAAAAGGAAAGGTGGGAAGGGAGGAACATATTCATATATATCAGAGAAGCAGAACTTATCAACTTCCATCACTCATCTCTCATGTTCTGGTTTTTGTTATACTCAAGCAAATTTACAAAGAGATACAAACTACTATGTATAATAAATAAGTAACAAGGACACACTGTACAGCACAGGGAAATATGGCCATTAGTTTACAGTGACTTTAAATGGAGTATAGTCTATACAAATATTGACTATGTTGTATATCTGAAACTAATAAAATATTATAAGTCAACTATACCTCAATTAAAAAAAACACAAATTTATAGAAAATATTAATCTCTAACACCATTTACATTGTACGAAGTACACACAATATTTTACCTGAGTTGAAATCAGTGTATATGTACTATTTCTGCAATATGATTTTAATTTTTTTCATTTCTGCTTTACCTTTATCTATTAAGGATTTGAGGCTACCGCTTCTTTTTCACTTGTTTTATGTACACACTTCCATGTATCAGTTTAGCCAATATGCTTTTTATTGTTATGCTTTCCAGTCTTTCTGTGTGTTTCCTTTTCAGTGGCTTAAAAACAGAAAATAACTAACTCTGATTTTTACGACAAACAGTGGCCATAGCATTTGAATCTCCTGCAGAAAACGGCATTGAGTGCTGCCATGTGCTAAATTCAACTCAAGTAACAGAGAAACAAAGAATCAGTCCCTGTTCTGTAAAGACAACAATCACGTGAAGTAATTTAAGGAAATAAGTGAGAAGCACCACAGTACTTAAGTGATTAGAGAATACACAGTAAAGAAGTGATCAGAAGGGAAGGTTTCCAGAAGAAAGTTAAGTTTTGGATCAGCACTGAGAGGAAGTGATGGATATGATTGGCAGAGAGTCGGAAAGCCACTCCAAGTTTAAAGAATGGCCTTTCCAAGGGCCAAAGAGAGGAACTAGCAAGTCATATGCTGGGTGCTATCTGCCAATTAACTTGGCTCAAGAAGAAGGTCATGTTAGGGAATAACAAAAGTTGAGGTTGGAGAGCTGACAGTGAGCCCAGATTGCTAAACTGAGAGATACGGTAACCAGTAAACAGAGAATTTTGATAGATTTACAATGAGGTAGTGATGTGATAAAAACAATAAAAAAAGGTTCACATCCAAAATGAATACTGAGATAGAAGTCAAAATCCATGGGTTTATATTGTTGGCAATATAAGCCATTTAAAGCAAGAATTGTTGTGAATAAGACACATAATAATTATTTGCACTATTATGTCTTTCTCCTGTTTGTATACTTAATCTGCTTTAACAATTCCCTGCCCTATTCCCCCCAACCCAAGCATCAAACAATGTAGAATAATTCTAATGTAAATTTGTGCTAGAAAAAAATAACCTCTAATACACCAAATTTCTATCATGCAAAAGTTCAGGTTTTTTTGAACCAATCCTAACACTGTATTTCTGAACTACATTTCTGAACCTCCACTTGCTTTGAGCTGTAAAGGCTGTACCACTTAAACTTGGTCAAACCAGTGAAGTCTCTGCTTGCTATGTCTTTTGCATACAATGTCAGCTTCATTTAAGGCAACTGCATCTAGACTTGAATATCACCATCTTTAACTGGAGCAGTAACAAGGCTGAAAATAGCTCTTAAAAATCTTGATATTTTAAATATGTCGAAGATATTAAATAAAAGAGAAAATGTGATACTATATGTCTAGTACTAATCCTGAGTTTTACTGTTCTTTTTAATTTTGATATTCTACATGCATAAGAAGTCATCTATAATTGAGCTCTAATTGTTCACTCTGGGGTCCACATAACTCAAGGATACTGTGGAGAATTTAAATCAAGAGCAGATTTGATGAATAACAAATCAGTGTAGGAATTTTGCTAAGACTTGATAGCCTGGAAGTGATGACATCAAAGAGAAACTTTTCCAAACCTGTCTAGGACTCTAAGAGCTAGGGAGAGCAAAGTATTGAAAAGCAGAACCTGTAGATTTCATTCAACATGTGTTAAGGGTCAACACTAACTTTTGGCCAAAAGTATAGAGAAATGAGTTTTGCATTTTGGGAGAGTAAGTCATTGGGATGGCAAGAAAAAAAGGGTAAGGATTTCCTACTTGATATAAACCAAAGAAAATCACTGGGTAGTTTCCTCACCAGCAGATGCACATCATTCTTCTATTTTCTTCTCTGTTCCCACTGTTTCAGTTCCTCTTGTGGTTCTATGAGCCCATCAACTATGGTGGAGTCAGAAAATATGTACATTGACCTTAAATAGCAAACCATACACACTCAGAAAAAAGATAGGGAGAAAATGAGGGAGAGAGTGAAGAAAAGGAAGGGCGGGAGAGGACTGAGAGTGTGACAATGATGTAATTAGTATGGAAAAGTCTCCTTAATTGGGAAATGGGAATATGCTCTTCCCTGACTTTTTAAAAATAAATTTATTTATTTTATTTCTGGCTGCGTTAGTTCCTCGTTGCTGCATGTGGGCTTTCCCTAGTTGTGGGGAATAGGGGCTACTTTATTGCGGTGTGCAGTCTTCTCATTGCAGTGGTTTCTCGTGTTACGGAGCACGGACTCTAGGTGCATGGGCTTCAGTAGTTGTGGTGCATGGGATCAGTAGTTGTGGCTCATGGAGTCTAGAGTGCAGGCTCAGTAGTTGTGGCACATGGGCTTAGTTGCTCCGCAGCATGTGGGATCTTCCTGGACCAGGGCTCGAACCTGTGTCCCTTGCATTGCCAGGCAGATTCTTAACCACTGCGCCACCAGGGGATCCTGTTCCCTGACATTTTTTTTCCTCTCTTTTTTCCTCACATTCCTCTCTGAGTGTGGGCATGAAGCTACACTTAGCATTTAAAGATTAATTTGTTGAGAGGGCAGACAGCAGAAGCAAGAAGAACTACAATCCTGCAGCCTGTGGAACAAAAACCACATTCACAGAAAGATAAACAAGATGAAAAGGCAGAGGGCTATGTACCAGATGAAGGAACAAGATAAAACCCCCATAAAACAACTAAATGAAGTGGAGATAGGCAACCTTCCAGAAAAAGAATTCAGAATAATGATAGTGAAGATGATCCAGGACCTCGGATAAAGAATGGAGGCAAAGATTGAGAAGATGCAAGAAATGTTTAACAAAGACCTAGAAGAATTAAAGAACAAACAGAGATGAACAATACAATAACTGAAATGAAAACTACACTAGAAGGAATCAATAGCAGAATAACTGAGGCAGAAGAACGGATAAGTGACCTGGAAGACAGAATGGTGGAATTCACTGCCACAGAACAGAATAAAGAAAAAAGAATGAAAAGAAATGAAGACAGCCTAAGAGACCTCTGAGACAATATTAAATGCAAAAACGTTCACATTATAGGGGTCCCAGAAGGAGAAGAGAGAGAGAAAGGACCCGAGAAAATATTTGAAGAGATTATAGTCGAAAACTTCCCTAACATGGGAAAGGAAATAGCCACCCAAGTGCAGGAAGTGCAGAGAGTCCCAGGCAGAATAAACTCAAGGAGAAACATGCTGAGACACATAGTAATCAAACTGGCAAAAATTAAAGACAAAGAAAAATTCTTGAAAGCAGCAAAGGGAAAACGACAAATAACATACAAGGGAACTCCCATAAGGTTAACAGCTGATTTCTCAGCAGAAACTCTACAAGCCAGAAGGGAGTGACATGACATATTTAAAGTGATGAAAGGGAAGAAACTACAACCAAGATTACTCTACCCAGCAAGGATCTCATTCAGATTCGATGGAGAAATCAAAAGTTTTACAGACAAGCCAAAGCTAAGAGAATTCAGCACCACCAAACCAGCTCTACAACAAATGCTAAAGGAACTTCTCTAAGTGGGAAACACAAGAGTAGAAAAGTACCTACAAAAACAAACCCAAAACAATTAAGAAAATGGTAACAGGAACATACATATCGATAATTACCTTAAATGTGAATGGATTAAATGCTCCAACCAAAAGACACAGGCTCACTGAATGGATACAAGAACAAGACCCATATATATGGTGTCTACAAGAGACGCGCTTCAAACCTAGGGACACATACAGACTGAAAGAGAGGGGATGGAAAAAGATATTCCATGCAAATGGAAATCAAAAGAAATCTGGAGTAGCAATACTCATATCAGATAAAATACACTTTAAAATAAAGAATGGGGCTTCCCTGGTGGTGCAGTGGTTGAGAGTTCGCCTGCCAATGCAGGGGACATGGGTTCATGCCCCGGTCTGGGAAGATCCCACATGCCACGGAGCGGCTAGACCCGTGAGCCATGGCCGCTGAGCCTGCGCGTCCAGAGCCTGTGCTCCACAGTGGGAGAAGCCACAACAGTGAGAGGCCCACGTAACGCAAAAGAATAAAAAAATAAAAAAAATAAAAAAAAATAAAGAATGTTACAGGAGACAAGGAAGGACACTACTTAATGATCAAGGGATCAATCCAAGAAGAAGATGTAACAATTGTAACTATATATGCACCCAACTTAGGAGCACTCAATACATAAGGCAACTGCTAACAGCTATAAAAGAGGAAATCGACAGTAACATAATAATAGTGGGGGGCTTTAACACCTCACTTACATCAATGGACAGATCATTCAAACAGAAAATTAATAAGGAAACACAAGCTTTAAATGACACAACAGACCACATAGATTTAATTGATATTTATAGGACATTCCATGCAAAAACAGCAGATCACACTTTCTTCTCAAGTGCACACATAACATTCTCCAGGAATGATCATATCTTGGGTCACAAATCAAGCCTCCGTAAATTTAAGAAAATTGAATAAATAAGTAAATAAATAAATATTCATTTGTCAAATGACATGACCCTCATGTTCACTGGTGTCCACCTGAAGGAACAGAGACTGCTTCTAATAGTGGTAGAAAATTGGCTCTGTTGAGTTTTTTTTGTTTTGTTTGTTTCATTTTGTTTTGTTTGCTTTGGGTCATACCACGTTGCATGTGGGATTTTAGTTCCCCAACCAGGGATCGAACCCTTCCCCCCCTTCAGTGAAAAGTGCTGAGTCCTAACCACTGGCCAGCCAGGGAATTCCCTGCTGAGCTTAAAGAACAAGTTTTTCCACTGAGGCATATTTGTGGGGAATTTTTTTCCCTAGGATAAATTTTATTATTAATGGTGTTTCTCCTTTATTATGTTGATATACATTCTTCTCTACCTAATTTGTTGAGAGTTTTATAGTGAAAGGATGTTGAAGTTTGGTAAATTCTTTTTCTGCATGTATTGAGATGACCAACATATTTTTCTTGATGCTTCTTATGCAGCAGGCACAGATCTAGGCACTGAAGAGATCTTGTTTGAAATCCCAGCTCTGCCATTTACTAGCTGTGCAGACTTGGACAAGTTTCTTAACTTCTCTGATCCTCAGTTTCCTCAAAGGTAAAATGTATCTATCTCATAGGATTGTTATGAGTGAATAAATGCATGTGCTTGTAACAGTGCCTGGCACAGTAAGCAGCTGCGGGTATTCTTTTATTGTTAATTAATACAGAAATGTATAATGTAAAAGGTGAAAATCCATACCCATCCCATACTGCATACATAACCAGTGTTAATAGTTTGGTTTATATGTGTCCTGTTTTTATACACATATACAAATTTTACATCTGAATGTATGTGCATATTTGTCTTACATGAGTGGGCTTATTCTGCTCTTGAACTTTTTTTTTCCCTTAAATATATTTATTTTATAATCAGCAAGAAATATGTATATATATGTATGTATGTATATATATATATAGTAGAATTAAATTCACTATACATAAATTAAGCCCCTCCCATACATACTCATAATCAAATTTGGACAGAGTACTGACTTCCAGGCTGCCTGGAACCAAGCTGTATAGTTTCTGGTTAGAGAGGATAAATGTGTAATAGAGAATATGGTCCTTTGGTGAGCTGGTAAATCTATTTATTCACTGACAATAATTGAGGTCAGCCTTTCTTCTTTAAAAATAATCTAAGAAATCTTGATATATGATATATTAAATCTGAGACTAATGCTAGATCCAACCAAACCAAAATATGTCCATAGAAGCAGAAAACAGTCCTGAGGGCTGATCTCAGCATCCGTGGGGAAGGCACGTGAATAGCATGATGTGATCAGAAACTTGCAGACAACTTACTCTTAGAAAAGCAGTGTTTTTCATCAGATTACTAAAACACTGAAGACACAATTGGGAAGAAAGAGCATGTCCGAGTATTCAGGCTGGCATTGATAGTGAGCAACAGTTCAGCTGGTGCTCAGAAACAGGACAGGCTTACTCAGAGCTAAGAAAAATGTATAGTGTCTTAGAAATTTCTAATTAGGTGTTCCTTTCTTCCAGTTTCTCTTATTTCATTTTGAAGACGGAAAGTTAGATTCTTTAAAGTGGTAGGAGAGAGACATGCCCAGGTTACTTCAGAATATGACACATATGTCAACTCATCAGGCATTCCAGTCAAGCCTGTGATGAAAGCAGTCCTGTTGGAGAGCCACCCAGGAGCTCAGCGACCTATCACCCAAGACAGAGGATGATGCTGCGTCCAGTGGTACACCGCCTGGAGGGACTGCATTCCATCAGGTCAGCACACACGTGTGCCTTTGGCTCTCGTCTAGTCAGTCATGGTCACAGTAGCGAAGCAGGTTCTTGAGATGCATGGCACAAACCATATTAACTTTGCAGGAGGGGCAAAAAAGGCTTTAAGAAATATTTAGCAGGTCCTTACTTAGGACTGCATGGCCCAACCTCCTCTGTACTCCACCAGCTACCTGCCGTCAACACTTCCAGGATTTTATCCTAAGCATACACAAACACTTATAATAATCAAAAAATAGAAAACTAAATGTCAAGTAATGATGGATTGATTAATAAATTATGGCAGATGACATAATGGCACACCAGATAGCTATTAAAAATAAGGATGCTATTTTTAAGAGATTTGATGAATGCTTACCATATGCCATGGATGTGCTAGATGGTAGATAATATTACTATCTCTATTTTGCAGATTAAAAACCTGACTTGAAGGTAATATTTATTGACAGTAAAATCTTTATAGTATACTACTCAGGAAACATAGGAAGTTATGAAACAGTGTAATAACATGTATAGAATTCTGATGACTTCCTTTTCTTTTTTCCATATATATTTTCTAATATTTTTCCTCAGAATTTGTGTTATTTATATATTTGAATTATAATAACAGGGGAAGAACTTTTTAATAAAAAATTTAAAGTTATTTTCAGTACTTGAGATAATTTAAAAACAAATATATTTTCATTCCTATATTTAGTCTTCCTTCCTTACCCTTTATCAAACATTTTTGGTTTTGTTTTTTTTTTAAATCTAGAGAAAGGGCAAATAAAGTTGGTTTCCTTAGTAATAGCAGCTAAAGCTTCCAAACATTCTTTCTTTTTGTTTTTCCCATTACTTTCTTTTAAAACTGTTTGGATTTCCTGAGTAATAGATATGCATACTAATTATCAGTTTGATTTTATTCTAGGGGTTTGAAAATGATGACTGTGAAAAGGGCCTGATTCAAAGTTTAAACCAACAATTTTAACAGCTTAAATAAACAATTTTAAGTGGGTCACCATTTCCTCCTAGAATTTTCAGACACTTTCCAATGCTACAATTTAAGTTCAAGGGCCAACATCTTATTGCACAGATGGCAAGAAGGGTTCTCATATTAAATGTAAGGATTGTATTCAGAGGATTCTTCAACTTTCTATTCATATTTTTAAAATTAAACACAAGTAATGCATGTTTATTAAAATATGGAAACAGGACAGAAAGACATAAAAATTAAAAAGTCTTTGTCATTACTTCAGTTCTTCACCAAAGGTATCACTATTATCAAATTTCCTGTGTATTATTCTAAAATGTGTTTAATGTATATAACAGTACATATATGATATATGCTTTTCTAAAGGAGATATATTCTCTTTAATATGTTTACCCAGATGGGCTCATATATTATTGGTTTGTAACATCTTTTCTCCACTTCAGTCTTAACTGCTACAGAGCATTCAATTGTATAAATTGTACCATCATGTAAACAACTGGTCTCTTTTTGATGACTTAGGATTTTTCTTTTAGAAACAGTCCTGGAATGAGCAAACCAGTGACCTAAGAAGAACATCTAAATGTCCGATTCTGTTTGTATAAAGCACAAAATCAGGTGAAACTAATCTATGCTGAGTCCTCCCTTGGTGAAGGGAGTGGGAGCGACTGGAAGCAGAGGTTTTTCTAGGGTGCTTATCATTCTTGATTTGGGTGCTCTGCTTACCCAAGTGTAGCCCTTTTGTAAAATTTCATTAATCTTTACTAAGCTTTAACATATAGTTTTCAGTACACATGTTATACTTCCATAAGAAGTTGAAAAGAGAGTTGTTACTGTAATTGCTATTTATAAGACTTAAACACTGGTGCTTTTTGCAGCACAGCGATTACTTAGGTTACTTTTAAGTTTTAGCTCTGTGTTTTTGCATATTTAAATGACTAAATATATAATAATTACAAATAAATGATTGACATGTGACCTTATACCCTCTTTTCCAAAATACTGCTCTGGCATCACAGCCTCAATAGCACAGCTATGTGGGAGAAACCCAAGTCCCTGTATTTGGCCTCTTGCTATTATCTGATCGTGGTTTCCTATTTGTCCAACAAACTGCAGGATATTTCCACTTAGAATTCTACCCCCAAATTAGCACATATTAAAAAGCTAACAATCACACCTCCACCTCACGGGTCTACCTCTTGAAAAATCAACTCTCATCTTAACTATTTTTTTTTTTTTTTAATCAACTGCTGTGTTCTGCCATCCAGCCTAAAATCTCAGGCTTTGGCTCTTCCACTTCCATCAACATTTATATCTGATCAGTCACCAATGACTGTCAGCTCTTCCTCAATAATACCCTTTCCATTTTCACTGGACTCCACTTCTTCATGACAGAGATATTCTAGTGGCTTTCTAATCTAGTTTCACTGATATCTGTTTTTTCCTTCATCACTTCAAAGAGTTACATATTGATGTTCATTTTATTAGACTGATATTTCATGATATCCTTCCCGTGTTTAGAATCTTCAGTTGCCTTCAGGTCATACCCCGAGTCTGACATTCAAAAAATTTCTATAGACTGATCCTTATCTACTTCTCCCATTCTTTATCTTTTCCTACATTCTTTTAATCAATCTTTTCAGCTGCTGAGATTCTTTGCTGTGTCCCAAACATGGCAGACAAGTTCCAAATTTATTATTTTTACATATGCTGTTCTCTCAACTTTACTACTACAATAGAATTAGTTAGGTAAATATTCAACTAACAACCTTTTGCCCTCTTTAAGAAATACTTCCAAACCTGTAATCAATCCTAGTGTGACTATTCAGAAAATCTACTCCTCTGGCCACAACTGATTGATCTAAGAATGCACCTGACCCGGGCTTGGTCTGTCAGAGTCTGTCTTCTGGGAATTTGGAATTTGGAATTGAGAGTTACAAGCCTGGAGAGCACTGCTACTGAGTCAAGTGAACAGTTGAAGTAGGCTCTCTAAAAACTCCTATTGTCAAGAGGTCCAGAGCTGCCAGGGGTCCTGCACTTCTTGAAGCTTTATTATTCAGCTATCTCTTCCACAGAGTTCATGTGCCTCCCTTGTATTCTGACAATAATTTTTTTCCTTTGCTTAATTTAATGGAGTTATTTTCTGTTTCTTGCAACCAAAAAAACTGTAAATAATAAAATTTCTTTCTCACTCATTCTTGCACACTTATTCTGTAAATATGTTGCTGGGCCCTGTATTGACCTATTCTTACTCTGATTGACAGGTGAAGAAAATCAACAATCACTGAGTATTTATCTCATGAGCCGGGCAAGTTTCAGCACAGCACAAAAGCTCTGGAGTTATTCTTGTGTCCTATGCATGGCCCAGAAGTACCATGAGAACTATTGAGCCAAGTATACAAGAATACCTTTGCAGCTGAATTCAAGACTTGTAACTTCATAAATGGAACAGTGGCCTTCTCAGATATATTTCTGGAGATAAATAGTCCCCTCAAACTTCATATTGCATAGCCTTGAGAATTTTGACTCAACACTTAGTGAAAGGGAGAGAACCCTAAATTGACTGAGATTAAGAACATTTGTGGGTGTATCAATTTACATTCCCACCAACAGTGCAGGAGTGTTCCCTTTTCACTACACTCTTTCCAGCATTATTTAGATTTTTTGATAATAGCCATTCTGGCTGGTGTGAGATGATACCTCATTGTTGTTTTAATTTGCAATTCTCTAATAATTAGTGATGTTGAGCATCTTTTCATGTGCTTTTTTTTTTTTTTTTTGCAGTACGCAGGCCTCTCACTGTTGTGGCCTCTCCTGTTGCGGAGCACAGGCTCTGGACGCGCAGGCTCAGCGGCCATGGCTCATGGGGTGGGGTGGGATCTTCCCGGACTGGGCCACGATCCCGTGTCCCCTGCATCGGCAGGCAGACTCTCAGCCACTGCGCCACCAGGGAAGCCCTTCATGTGCCTCTTGACCATCCGTATGTCTTCCTCGGTGAAATGTCTATTTAGATCTTCCACCCAGTTTTTAATTGGATTGGTTGTTTTTTTGATATTGAACTCCATGAGCTGTTTATATATTTTGTAGATTAATACTTCGTTGTTTCATTTGCAAATAAGTCAGAAAGAGAAAAACAAATACCATATTGTAACACACATACATAGAATCCCAAAAAAAAAAAAGGTACTGATGAACCTTGTTGCAGGGCAGGAATAAAGATGTAGCCATAGAGAATGGACTTGAGGACGTGGGGTGGGAGCGGGAAGCTGGGGCCAAGTGAGAGTAGCATCGACATATATACACTACCGAATGTAAAATAGCTAGTGGGAAGCAGCAGCATAGCACAGGGAGATCAGCTCAGTGCTTTGCCATGACCTAGAGGGGTGGGAGAGAGAGGGTGGGAGGGAGGCTCAAGAGGGAGGGGATATGGGGACATATGTATGCATATGACTGATTCACTTTGGTGTAAAACAGAAACTAACACAGTATTGTGAAGCAATTGTACTCCAATAAAAATCTATTAAAAAAAAAAGAATATTTGTGCGGCTTGAAACAGAGTTGTGTTATGGGAAAATAAAGTTATATTCCTTGTACACCTTCGTTTGTGGGCTCATTTCTATTGCAACTGAAATAATGGTTTTGTAATATTTTAGGTAAAGATGTACATTATTATTTTCCATACTCATTGGTTCAGAATTTATCAACTGAATAATGAATTCACTAGTTAACCCACAAGATATGAAGATTAATTTTAATTTAAAATTTTTTTTAAGATTAATTTTTAAATAGCCATCCTATTTTTGTACACTTCACTTTATATTAAAATAAGGATTTGGTAGGGGTTTGTTTGAAAGGTTACTTCATAAGTAATTCCATGAAATAAATGTTCTTTAAGTACAGGAAAATAAACTCCTTAAATCCGGACAATTTTTGTTTACTCATGCCACTAAAGACTCTTGGAAATACAAATTCAGAGCTATTCTAGTTAAAAGATAACAGAGCAAGAGGCTTATCAAATGGACTCAAAGCACAAAAAAGCCTTTTTTTTTTTCCCTAGCATCAGCTAAGCCTATTGTACGGGTATAAGGATGCTGATATTGTCAGTTGATTCTTTCAAATAACTGTTCATTGGTATAAGCTATTATTCTAAATACTACTGTGGATTCCAGTTGCATGGTGGTAAAGTTCTATCAATTCACAATACAGTATATAATATTAGCCCTTTACCCCTATCCCTGATCATACAGGATAATACTAATAATCTTTTTTTAAAAAATTTTATTTATTTATTTTTGGTTGCATTGGGTCTTCGTTGCTACCCACAGGCTTTCTCTAGTTGCAGTGCATAGGCTTCTCAATGCGGTGGCTTCTCTTGTTGCGGAGCACGGGCTCTAGGTACGTAGGCTTCGGTAGTTGTGGCACGAGGCTCAGTAGTTGTGGCTCCCCGGCTTAGTTGCTCTGCAGCATGTGGGATCTTCCTGGACCACGGCTCGAACCCATGTCCTCTGCATTGGCAGGTGGGTTCTTAACCACTGCGCCACCAGGGAAGCCCTAATCTTTTTTATTTTGTCAATCTAATCGACCCATAAAAGGGCAGGGTGCCTCATTTTATTTTCATTTTCTTTATTACTAATGAGTTCATGGGTCTGTTCATTATGTTTATTGGCCATTTGTACTTCCTAATCTTCATCCATTTTTCTATTAAGTTGTTTAATCTTTCCTCATTGGTTTGTAGGATTAAAAACAAAAACACAACACTTTTCTTAAGACCAAGCCTTGTTTAGTCAAGATAAAACAAATCTAAAACCTTCCAGGAATATGTTATATTCCATACCCTTGGAATATAGTTATGATTATAGCTCTAAGTATTGGCTACAGAAAGAATAATAATGAAAAACTAACATTGTCCTATAGTAGTTCAAAATCTCAGGACTATGGACTACCTTTAGAGATCCCTATTTTAATTCCTGTCCCTGAAGTCTCTACTTAGATGATGATTTGGTCTATATTACAAATCGTGCCTCTAGGTTTGGATCGCCCCAGACCTGGACTACTTGTGACGATTTATAAGAATGGTAGTTTTTGGTTCTGTTTCCTTCAGAAGTGGAAGAATATTCTCAAATACAAAACACAAAAAGCTGAACATCCTTGTGCGCTGGGCTGCCACGTATGGTGGGCAGATTGTGCACTGCACAAATCCAAGAACACCATTCACATTGTAACCTATGCAAATGCTGCTATCAGTGCATGACTTGGGCCTCAATATGAAAAAGGCAGCCTTGTTTGTGTGGTATCATTAAGAAGGTCAACAGACAAGTGAGGACTAAGTACAAGTGATAGCGTTGACTCTTTCCTAGAATGACTCCTTTCTAGTTTTTCATTCCAATTGCTTTTCTGTATTATAAACTTCTTAAGGCATTTTCAAAAATGTGTGATTTAAAAACAACAGGGACCTACTGTATAGCACAGGGAACTATATTCAATATCTTGTAATAGCCTATAGTGGAAAAGAATCTGAAAAAGTACATATATGTATGTACATATAAATCACTTTGCTGTACACCTGAAACTAACACAACATTGTAAATTAACTATACTTCAATTTAAACAAATGGTTAAAAAACTGGAAATTTGGGGAAAAAAATTTTAGATGAATAGTATAACTTGGTCACAGCAGCTCTCTTAAATCCAGAGAGAGGTAAGGAAGCAAGATAGCACAGAAATATGTCTTTAAAAAGACCAAGGATGTGGTTATTAGCATGTGGAATTCTCTGGAATCAAGGAAGTCTACTGAGTTCTTGAGAAATTACTACTGCCTAAAAACTCATGAACCTAGACTAAAAAAAATGTGTGATTTATTTTTTAAAGAATGATATTCCTTTTAATTAAGGTTGTACTGGCTGCAAAGAATGGACTCACTCATGCTAACTCAAGAAAGATCTCTGCTTATGTCTCTATCTTCTGGATATCAAAATCAAAAAATGAGGTAAAGACAGGATTCACAGGTTTCAGATTGGGAAATCATGTTCTGTTAACAGCAAATTAAAAGATATGGCTCTGGGAATTCCCTGTCAGTCCAGAGGTTAAGACTTGGTGCTTTCACTGCCACGGGCCTGGGTTCCCTGGTGGGGGAACTAAGATCCCACAAACCATGTGGTATAGATAAAAAGAAAAAAAAAAAGATATCACTCTGTAAAAATATAAAATATCTGTAAAATAAATGTTCCATAAACCAAGTTGAAAGGCAAGAGATTGAATGGGAGAAAATATTTACAAGAATGTAGTTAACTTGCTGGCAGTGAAAATTTGTACAGCGTTTTTGGACTATTTCAGTCATGCTATGTAAAATATATTTCTGCCCTGGCAATTCCCATTCCAGAAATCTATACTGCAGACACACACACACATGTCAACAAAGGTGGAGGACATACAGCATTGCTTTTAGTAGTAAAATAAAGCAGATAACTACAAGAAATTGCAGTACATCTCTACTATGAGAGGCAAAGCATTGGTTGAAAAGAAGGAAATAAGAAAGGAAGAAAAGTGGGAAGAGGTCGGGAGAAAGGGAGGTGTTCTAATCATTTAAATATGTGGTCTTTAGAGTAGGAGAAACTGAGTTTAAATCCTAGACTAGCTAGCTATTTTGACCTTGGGCAAGTGCTTCAGTTTCATTTTTGAAGTGGTGATAATAGTGGCACCTACTTCACTGAAGTAACAAAGTAAACAGGTTAACAAAAGACAATGACCATGGAGGTTTTCTTTGCTACAGTGGTACTGAGCTACTGCAAGGTGCTTAAATAAAATTAGCATCTCAGTTAAGGAAGGAAACCCCACTGACACGCACAAAGACAGGTATGTAGTAGGCACTAAAAAAAGAAAAAAAAAAAAAAAAGAACATGAGTACTGAGAATCCAACTTGAAAGAGAAAATATCCTTTATGCAACTAAATCAGCATCAGATCTTGGGGAACATCCTGAAGCACACATTCAACTCAATTAAACAAATACTTACTAAGCAATTACTAGGTACTAAGTGTTGGATAATGAAGGGAATACACCTACCCAGAGGATCAAACGTTAGAGACCTTGAAAGGTCATGCAGAATTATGACTTTGCTTTCAGGAACCCATCCCATATCTGGAGTAACTTGTCCTGTCACTTACATTGTACTGCAACTTTATGTTGACTTGCCTGTCTTCCCCAAGGCTGTAAATTCCTCAAGGGCAGGGGACCTTCCTTACCTCTTCTTTGTATCTCTAACGTTGATAGTGTCCGTGTCTGATATATAGCAGGGGCTAAATAAGTATTCCTTTAATTAAGTGAATTAAAGAATAAGTGAAAGAATGAATGAATAGGGTTTTCTCCTCCTCCACCTTTTCCATTTGTCCCTAGGACTTATCTAACCAACTGTGTGATTTTTACTTATTTTTGTTTATTTTCTCTATCTACTGCTGAAACATAAGCACCACGAGGGCAAGAGTGTCTAAACACAGATATTTGTTGAATGATTGCTTCTCTTATTTTAAAGACTGCCAAGAGGAGAATTTTTGAAATTTTATTTGATAACCTCTTCGAAGTCACCTTATGAGAGTCCTCCTTGAGATTAACTCAATTCTTGAGACATACACCTACTTTTGATTATTCTGGGTCAACTGGAGCATATTTAGTCACAATCCTCACAAGAGGGTTTAGCAACTATTAATTGATCATTCTTTTCCTTCACGAGTGTGTATGCTAACTTTCCTTCATGGGGAGAGAAAAACTAGTGAGTCAGTGGCAACCTGTCAGTATACCTTTTTAAAAAAAAATAATTTGTTTGTCTTTATTTTTGGCTGCGTTGGGTCTTCGTTGGTGCGTGCGGGCTTTCTCTAGTTGCGGCGAGCGGGGGCTGCTCTTCGTTGCGGTGCGCGGGCTCCCCATTGTCGTGGCTTCTCTTGTTGCAGAGGAGCACAGGCTCCAGGCATGCAGGCTTCAGCAGTTGTGGCGCACGGGCTCAGTAGTTGTAGCTTGTGGGCTCTAGAGCACAGGCTCAGTAGTTGTGGTGCATGGGCTTAGTTGCTCCATGGCATGTGGGATCTTCCCGGAACAGGGCTTGAACCCATGTCCCCTTCATTGGCAGGTGGATTCTTAACCACTGCGCCACCAGGGAAGCCCCAGCATACCTATTTTTGGCACTGATAAGCTGTTGCCATCCCAACTAGTGATGTAGCCTATCTCCTCAAATTTTTGGCCCATAGGAGTGAATAGATTCTTGATCCTTTGCTTCCCACAATGCATAGAAGGGAGAGCCAAATTAGTCCCTCACTGCTGGACGACACTGATGGAACTAAAAATGGGTTTGTAGCCCAAGAAAATGAACCCCAGGGCTGTCCAGAGTACTTTCCTGATACCTGGTGAGAGATTAAGATGCCAGTCACGTACATGCCCTGCAAGGTTCAGTTCTGGGAAGGCCTTCAACATACCATTCTGTGATTTACCCGAATAAAATGAAAGACTTTGGTTATGCCTAAGGCTGATTCCTAGATTTTTTTTTTTTTTTTCTGTGTTCACAGCATCTGGTACATTTTATTTTGTCTAACCAAAATAAAATGTTTATTAGCTTCATTTATGAAAACAAACTCACTTAACATTTTAATTGGAAACAGTTCATATGGTCTGTTCAGTGGAAGCTCAGATAAGCAAAGTGCAATAAGCAGAATGAAATATCACACATATGTCTCTGCATAAATCAACATGAAAAAGTATTTAAGATGTTTCAAATGGAAAAAGCAAGCTACAAAATAAGTACAGTGAGAGTTCTCTGTTAAACATTTTTTCCTTAACTATTTATTTATGTGGTATTATTATTTTTGCAAAAATGTTATTGTTTTTGTAATACAAACCAGCAAAATTAATGATAATGTTTGGAAAAAAAGATAATGTTCAAAACACATTTACTTTCTAAATCACTTTGAGGTTGATTTATATCAGATAATTTCAACAAATACAATGTTTACTGAAAAAACTGTGGTATGCAGTGTAATTGCCTCTGGACAAAAGTCTTGTTTACAAGTTAAGGAACAAAACTATTTTTTAATTAAATGTAGGTTTTAGAAAAACATTCATTATACATTACTACCATTAAAAAAAAAAAAAAAAAAAAAAAAAAGAATTCCCTAAGAATAGCTCTAGCATCGAGTGAAATCTTAAGAGGTGAACCAAAATGTTTTTTTCAATCATATTCAGAAAATCTAATGTGTTTACTTGCTTGTTGTGTCTTTTCGAGTCTGATCTTTTCGGCTTTGGTGATTAACTACAGAGAAAGAAATCAGAAATTAGAATGTACTGGATACCTAAAAAGAGGAAGATAATTATGACTAGAAAAATCTCATAACTATTAGCTTGAATAAAATTTCTTAAAAAGTGGAAGAAAACAAATGAGATAATTAAGCTTAGATCAAATCAGTTACAGACAGAACTGTCTAGATTATGGCTTATTAAATAGATATTAAATCTTTGAATTACCTAAGATCCTCTCATTTTAGTTCCAGATTACTAAAAAAATTTTCAATTAAAAATAACCATTCCACCAACAAGGACCTACTGTACAGCACAAGGAACACTCCTCAATATTCTGTAATAAACTAAATGGAAAAAGAATTTGAAAAAGAATAGATACATGTATATGTATAACTGAATCACTTTGCTGTACACCTGAAAGTAACACAACAATGTTAATCAATTATGCTCCAATATAAAATTAGGGGAAAAAAAACATTCCATGCTGGTAATTTTTTTGACATTTTAGGAGGCTTAAGGACCAACATTTGTTGTTTCATAGCCCTTTGGGCTTGAGTATTAATTATCAAGACACTTCTTAAATGATGTGTGGTTTTTAATAATTATATTGTGCTTGAAAATTCATATATTATTTGAATGAGACAGCGTATTTTGGGCTAAGTGCTACACAAAGGTTTGCTTACAAATTAAAAAAATTTGTTCCAAATAAGAAACTGCTATTAAGAGTACTTATTAATTACACCCTTACATAAATACTTGAAAATTTTAAAGAAGGCAAATGAAATTATATGGAATGCAGAAGAACATTTAAAATATCTATATATTCCAGAAGCTTTCTTGATAAAAAAACTTAAGGTATCTTATTTAGCTTTGGAGGAAATGAAAATTTTATTCTCTTAAAAACACAGATTCTAATGAGTATTCATTAAAATAGTTTATTTAAACTGGTGATAAGTGGCCACTGGCAGGAAATCACTTTCAGATTAAACTAAAAGCCTTTTTATCAGTGAAGTGAGTAAAAATGTAAGTGTTTAAAACTGTCACACTGATATGCTCTTCACACATTTTATGAATTCTACCTATACCTGCTTAATATCTGACCTATCAGTACTTTGTAAAGAACATTTTAATAAAAACATAAAAAAATTCAAATATGCTTTAAAAGCTAAAGAGAAATGAGAAAAGCCTTACTGTGTCTCCAGTACCTGTTATCTAATTTTACCAATGTGCTCAAAGTTATAGGGTACACTACAAAGATTTGGTCTGGGTAGAATGAAACAGATCCCTTTTGGCAGATCTTTCCTTCATCTTACTGATCTTTTGTCAGAGGTCTTAATTTAACTTATCTGTACTTGATTTTATGGGTAAAAATATCATACATAGAAAATAAAATATTTATACCAATTCTTTTGTCTTTTAATTCTGTGTAAACTGACCAGAGCTCAGGAAAGTGTCCCCAGTAGCCTGCTCCTCCACAATGTTAAAATAAGAACCAGTATTTTTTATTGGTGCTTTTCTTTCACTCAATTATGGACCAAGTATAATGTTACTGTGGAAACGGTAGGCTGGCATGTCAGTGAGGTATTTATGCTATACTTTTGGCTGCTAATTTTTTCTAAATACTTAATTTCCATTACTAACATGCTTGCTTCCAGTACTCCAGCTACACTGTCCTCCTAGTCTCACAATTTCCTTTCAAGGCCTCTGCATTTTCTTTTAAAAATATATTTATTTATTTATTTATATTTTTGGCTGTGTCGGTTCTTAGTTGCGGCACGCAGGCTTCTCTCTAGTTGTGGCATGCGGAGTTTTTTCTCTCTAGTGGCGTGCAGGCTCCAGAGAGCCTGGGCTCTGTAGTTTGTGGTACTCGTGCCCTCTAGTTGAGGTGGCAGGCTCAGTAGTTGTGGCGCACTGGCTTAGTTGCCCCATGGCATGTGGTATCTGAGTTCTCTGACCAGGGATTAAACCCTTGTCCCCTGCATCGGAAGGCAGATTCTTTACCACTGGACCACCAGGGAAGTCCCAAGGCCTCTGCACTTTCTGTTGCCTCAGACTGGAAAGCTAGGCATCTAAATTTTCCTGGCTTGCTTGCTCCCTTCCCTAAGGTCTCCTCTATTGTCACCTTTGCAAAGAGAACTTCCCAGACAATCTCATCTCATGTATCCCATTATACTTTTGAGTTTTCTGTACAGCACATGTCATCATCTGACCTATTACTATATTACCTCTAAGCCTCAACAAAGAAGGGGACTTTGTTACTCACAGCTATATACTCAGTTCCTAGAACAGTGGCTAACACAAACTGGCACCAATAATATTAATTAAATAAATGAACAAAGAAGTAAACTAAATTATGGTCTAACCCCCTCTCCTCTGAGAAGCTTCTCTGTGTGGTACCTTTTTTTCATTTCATGAAATGAGCTAACTAGTTACATCCATAGCTTTAGCTAGGATTCTATACTTTCAGAGGTTTATCACACAAATCATGTGTATGATAAACCTGATGGTGAAACAGCTAAATGAGAACTCTCCAAGTCAACGATAGAACTACTCACTGCTTTCCAACCCAATTTATAAAATTCCCTAAGTCAATGTTTATTTCCTTGTCTCAAATTTAACTTGTGGAGATGGAATCTTTCTGAAAAACACACTTTCTGATTTCTAGTTTTAAAAATATATAAAATTTAAATGAAATTTCACACCAATCAGAAGGATAAGTATTATTTAACAAAATGATTTCATTTCAGTTGTCAGTTCTGGATTAAAGATTTTAACATTTAAATACTCTCAAGCAGGCTTTGAAATTAACACCTCTTGAACCTGAAAGAGTCCTTAAGAAGGGAGGCTTCCCCATCTCAGCAAATTCAGTCCACATTCACAGAAACAGAATTAACAAAGACCAGTAGAAAACCTCCTACTAAATCATCTTAAATTCCAATGAATCCTAGGCTATGTAACGCTGATGAAAAAGCTTGATTTTCCAATTAAAAAAAAAAAGAATTTTATAAATAGGACCGTAAAGCAACAAACCTAGAACACAGCAAGTATGACCTTTCAAGTGTTAATCAATCATAAAAGGATGTACGTACATCTTTCCATATTTTTAAAATATACATTAAAAAATTGATACTAGTAATATTACTATTATTATGTGCACATAGTAGAGCAGTTATTATGTGCCCTATTTTATTCTAAGCACTTTAAGATGTTCTAATCTTTACATGTATAATAATGTTTTAAAAGAATATACTAGACAGCTTACTAGCAACAATAAATATCTAATAAATTTAGTGTCATTTAAAATAAAATTATTGAAAGAGAGCTTGCTTTAAATTATTTAATGTACTTATTTAAGCTTGTTTCTTTCACTTGTCAGCTCGTCTAGAGAAAAAGGAATAAAGCTTACCATTGCTACAGGGAATGTGATGCATAGTCTCTCAATCTTATCTGTGGAGGCTCATATTTTTAAAAAGTATAATCTAAATACATTGTGTTTTTTACCATTAAGACAATCTTTAAATAATCATTCACCACAAAGCCATAAATGAAAACAGTCAGAAATTTAAATTACATCACTATTTTCTTTTTAAAAAAAGATAGAATTATGTACCCTTGTGTGGAAAATAATT